>NC_056746.1:1185943296-1186553296 GCF_019279795.1 Protopterus annectens | reverse complement strand
GCACTTGTATCTACTTATTCTGAGTTACATATGTTTACAGGCACGTTTTTGGGATTACATGTGCCTTATTCCTTATGAAAGTACCACTTTGATGGAATCCGGTTAACGGACCCATGTGAACGCGGTCACCTTTACATGTATAAATGTTGGCTTTACAGCACAGAGGCATTCATTACACAATTACTATGTGCTATAGTCATACTTGAACCGGGAATGCCTTTACGTTAGGCGGATGCTGTAACCACTACACTATTGTTGTTCTGGCTCATTTATATATATACCCATGGTTCATAGCTACTCTGACATACGCCTCACCGCTTCTCTTACACAGCAGGCATCCATTCTCCTGCTGGGAAAACCACAGAACTACACTTAGGACATTCCCTGTTTCCTACTGCTCTGGACCCATGCTGCATGTCTACTCACTCCAAGGATATTCAGAACTCCTACACTTATAGTCCTCGCACATACGCATGTTTGATTGTCAGGGTGTTCATGTGCTGATCCGGTTTAGGCTCGGCCGACTGGTAACTAGAATTGTCCTGGTGATGTTCAAAGATCAGACATAGCACATGGACAGAGTTAGTCCTGATTTTAACATTCTACCTGTGTTTACAGACGCAGGTGTTTGGGCACCTCTGACCACATTATTAGGTCAGCCCTGCATAATTTAGGGCGGGGAGTGGTTCCACTACATAATGCAGGTTAGGGGGGGTTTCCACGTGTTTCCCTTCCCATTTGACTATTTCATTCAATGAATATTATTCTGGACATCAGTTATAAATTCACTACAGGTATGCAATAGTCCTGTCAACAGATGTGACTGTTGGTGTACTTATGTGTACGGACCTCTGTGATACTCGGGGACTCGTTTCTACAGTGACAGGGACAAGGCTATGACAACGCAGGGACAATCATGGACACTTCTACCATATTAGTACTATTAACTTGGAATGTGTTGACAGATTCAGACATTACTAATTTTCTGCAGTTAAATGCGTCTATTACTCTTCATTGTTGCAAGTAGTCATTCTCATTCAACACCTTTCCTCCAAAGGTCACTGGCTTTGTGAGTGGTTAAGAGGCTGGCCAGTTATTGTGCGAATGCTCTGACCATTGGTAGCGTTGACATTGTCATATGTACAGGCTGGGATGTATTCTGGGGACTAGGGTTGCCATCTTTTCAAATGGCCAAGATGGGACATTTTCGGAACACACATCAGATTTTACAGGCCAACACATACCCACGGTCAGTACAAAGGATAGAACTTTACTTATTTGCCTACATAAAAGCCTATTGTTGTAGCGGTTTAGTTGCTTATTCTGTTTCTTGGAACATTTAGGTATTTTAGATACAGAAATAATTATTTTATGCAACTATTACATAACATATGGGACATAATTATGTCCTACAATCTCAGGACATTTGCCATTTTTAATATTTTTTGTCAGGACACAACTGTCCAAATAGGGACTGTCCCTCGCAAAGTGGGACAGATGGTAACCCTACAGGGGACACCAGATTGTTTGGGCCAACACATAGCCATGGTCAGTGCAGGTTTAGAACATTCATTTGTTTCCTAGCTGTGAGCCTATACCTTTGGCACTTTTGTTGTTTGCCTGTTTCTTGTATGAATTACGTTTATTCTATCCTGACCTAACCGCTTTAGGCAACTGTTACATGCAGTATGGTACATAGTTATTTCCTACAATCACAGGACATTTGTCATTGTATCATTGTTGGTCAGGTCACACCTACACACACATTAATTGTCTCTCACACAGTGGATCAGGGGGTATCCTGTTTACGTCAGTGCCTTCATCACCCTTATACCATGTGCCACTATGCGAATGTGTGCAATATATTCTCTCGCTTATTCATGTCGGGACACGTGCGTCAAGGGCAGGTGTTTGATCCTGGGTGGTAGGTTCTACATGACCATCTAGGACTGAACAGTCTTGTGCACCACTACTTCACATTCCAACTTGTGTCCAGGTGTCAACAGGACTGGACATCGTGTCTTCATACCCATTCTAACGTTTACACAGGTTACTTATCCCATGAGGGATATCCCAAAAATTTAACAAGACCAATACCGGACATTCTTCTGGCATTATGAAAATGTGCTGGGGGTTTTAAATGCAAGGGATGCATAGTTTGCAATCCTGAAACTGCCTAGGGTGACACTACCTACTACATATGCGTAGTGGTCACTATGTGTAGATGTGGCTGCACCAAACTAGTAGGCCAAGTATGGCTGGATTTGGTGGACGTTCAGGTATGGGGGCAGGTTGTGTGCTGTTGAGGGGATGTTGGGTAGTCCATTATGCATCCAGGTGTGTTGCATTTGATATGGCCCGTTCCATCAGGACCAATCTGTGGGTATGTGCCGGTGACATGTCTGTGGGATTATGTTCTACAGTATGGCCTGTCTGGTTGTATTGTAGATGTGTATACTTGTTTTTGTATTTCTTTCTGCTTCACCCGCTGCTCCCTCATACACCTCCGGTTCACCTATTCTGCATACAACACAGTGTCGCCTTTGAGGATTATACCATTACCCACCCCCCCACACACACATATTCCTGACACTCCATCCATCACTGCTTTGGTTGATGGCCCATGACACAGTCAAGGTAACACATTGCATACCCTATATATGTCAGGTACCTGTATGGTTGTGTGGACTACCCTGCCATGTTTGACTTTCCACATGCTATACCTCACACACATAGGTATATGCCCATACTTAACTTTCATGACATGGTTGGTATACCCGGGAAATACCCGTTGAACTGTGACACATCCTGACAAGTTCGGCTTGGACCACTGATGTGCGGATTTTGGCTGACTGTTCTAATCATTGGTAGGATGCCACCTTTTCCTATGTCCAGGATGGGATATATTCTGGACACATATCTGAATGTACTGGACAACACGTACCCACAGTCAACGCTATGGATAATACTGTTCCTTTCAGCCTACATGTTGCCTTATTGTTATAGCAGTTTATATGCTCCTTCTGTTTCGTTTACATGCTTATTCTATTTCCTGTCACATTTGGTATGTGAAATACGGACATATCTATTGTATGTGACTATTACATGCATTGTGGGATATAATTCGGTCATACGGTCGCTAGATATTTACATTTATCATTTTTTTGTTATGGACACATCTGCCCAGCTGTGTACCCTCCCTCACAATATGGGTCAGCTGGTGACCCTGACCATTGGGCTGGACGTACCTATTGGCGGCGCGCTAACATATGATGCATTTCACTTCCACTTGGTATAACTATCTACACTGCGTTGGACTATGGGCACATGGTTTTCAATGTCATTTGTTCGTGGGATAGGGACCCGTTATTCCCTACTGTGCATTTGTGTTTGCTTCTTCATTTTGTGTTCGCAGGAACTGTCTTGCATGCTTTGCATACGTTTCAGTATCCACGGACACTGACAGATGTGATTACTATTGCTTGCAAATTGTTATATGCAAGCATTTTAGGTTGCACGTCGACAGCTGACATTTCCACGCCTCCGTGCAGCACTTCGACACGCCCTATGCACTCGAGCTCCTTTCCTATGCACGTGGCTGTGGCAGCAGTGCGCCTTCATTAATATGCATTTGGCGCTACTGCGCCATCTTCAAGCCGTACGGTCGGCGCAAGCCTAATGCCGGCCTTGTGCCGAGCTTCATGAATCCTGGGGATTGTTTAACCTGCAGACACTGAAAACAGGTGCAAATTCCCTTGAAAATTATGTACATCCAGCCAAAAATCTGAACATCTAATTAGCAAAAAAATTGAATACCAAATAGCACATAACTCTTCCTGTTTCTAGTAGAAATTTGGGATACTACCAAGAAACATGTTTATTAAAAAGAGTGACAAATTGATGGCAAATATAAGCACATTGTCAAAAAGAAATCTGTAGACTTTAATGAACTGTATTGCAAAATTATACCACCCAAGGCCATTTATTGGTCATGTAGTATGGTTTTCTGTCTTCTAGACAGCTTGAAACATCATGTGTGATGAGGGGAATTCAGAAAATTGCATGAAGGGGTAAACTATGACTGAAAATAGGGATGTATCCCCAAAAATAGATACATCATGTGCAAGGATAAATCAGGCCTAAAATAGGAAAGCAGGACAGTTGTGAGGTCTGTTAGTTGACTTTATCACTGAACTACATATTATATCATATATTGAACTTAAAAAGTCTAAACACCTAAAACAACAGCTTTAATAAATAACCCAATCTCTAAGTCAACACCAGAAGAAGAAAAAAACAGTGTGCATAGTTCATAGGTTCATAGATAGGTACTAGGCTATCGACCCAAGGGCCTACGTAAGCCTAGCCAACAAGGTTCCCTGGCTTACGCCACCCAAGAAAGTTATTTTCCTATGCCACTGTCGAGCAGAGACACAGAAGTGATCCCCGGGGTGTATTTCCTATTTCCCATCCACTCATCAAGATTTTTCTTGAAGAGTGCTAATGAAGAACTTTGCTTGACATAGATGGGTAGCCTGTTCCAGAGTATGTTCCAGAGTTAAACTACTGAGAATCTTCTAGAAGCAGGCCACAGCACCTCAGACACAGCAATGATTTGGAAGGAGCTCAACCAGCTGAGTCGAAGCTTATTTTGTTCTATGCATTGTACTCTTTACTTGGGTGAAGCATTTAATACCTAAGATATACTACACCACTAGCTTATTATTTCACACCACCATGCCATTTATCACTGCTACCTAAATGTATTAAATATGCTTCCTACTTGATTTGAGCCTTGACCAACAGCATATAAATATTCTGTTAAAGCATCCAAAATAATTTAATTTCTGGAGGATTTCTTCTCTGAAACTTTCCAGTCTATATATACACAGTTTATGTTGTTAGTAACCACTGTGTGTTCTTGTTACCCCGTCTGGGTGTTCTACAGCTGCTTAAGCCTCAGCTGCTTGAATTCCAGTAGCCCACAGCCAGGATTTCAAATGGCTATTACCTCAGCATACCAGCTGCTCCTGCTTAAACTCAAACGCAAGTTCAACCACACAGCTGCAGCAGCATTACAGGGAATGAGTTACTGGGAGTTAGAACACTTGCTGAAATGAGCAAGTGGCAGCAAGGACAATTCATACAATTTTTCCAATTGTTAGTTTCCTTTATGAATTGCTGGGGCTGTAGCCCTTAACCTGGATACATGTACATCATCATTAAGTATTTCTTGACCTAAAATGTATTCAGTTAGATTGAAAAGAATGTATAATATGTGTTCCAATCACTTTCCCTGATATGTAGCTCCTGCTGCATCCAGTTTTAAATAGTATAGATTATCTATTAACAGAAAATGCTGAAATCTTAACTGGCCAAAAGCAGGACTGACCAAAACATGAAACATCACACAGGAATTGCAGAAGAATCTGAGTAACAGTGAGACAGTTTCACAACAGGGACAGTGTTTCCAGTAATACTAGCTGTTCTGTATCTTGACATGTTCAACAGATAAAATTTTTGTAGAGGGTAAGCATTTGCACCTGGCATCCCCATTACTACAATATTCTAACTCATATTGGAAACTAGGAAAAGCAAGGGAAAACTCTAGGGTGTATAAGTGAAATTAACCCCAGTATTTAAATTAAATCCAGTTGAATGAACAAGCAATTATCCATAATTTGATCCTTTATTCAAAAGTAACATTCAATGAGTACTTTTGCCCAAAGAGTTTAAGAGATATAATTCCATATAGTGATGTTCTGAATTCTTTCTTTACTTAGGTTAATAATGATAATAAAAAATAGAAAACAATAGTTTAAAATCTTATTTCTAGTTGGATCTGATCTCGCTAAGAGTTTTCATGTAATTTGTAATTGGCATGAGTGAGCTGATAGGACAGGGATTTTGAGCCAGGATTGATTAGAAGCCTTGGGCTCCTGTACCAATCAGGCTTAAGGATTTTTAAGTGAGATGATAGGCTGGGACATATATTGAGTGCATGTGGAATTGGTAGAAAAAAATCTTCTTATTGGGTACAAGAACCATAAAATAGCAGTTCAGCTTGATTATAGTCTTATCCTCCAAAGCATTCAGTCTGCACAATTGATTATAACATTTTAATATAGTTCATTACATATTTCCACATTTCAACAGAAAGCAGTATTTCCCATAAGTAATAGAATACATAGTCTGGGCATTTCATTATTATTACTCAAGCCATTTTTACATTTTTTATCATTGATCTTGACACACACACACACATATCTATATCTATCTATCTATATATATATATATATATATATATATATATATATATATATATATATATATATATATATATATATACCTATAGTGTCTTCTAATATTCTGCTGCAAAACTAATTACCCATACAAAATCATATGAGTTCAGGAAGGCCATCTGACTAAGTAAAAAAAAAACAAACAAACTTTACAAAATACAAAACAACTAGAAAAACAAACAATATTAACACTAAACACATTTTGTTTAACACTAAAACAGACTAGTAGTACTGAAAAGCATTTCAAAATGTCTACAAATAGGAGAGCTCTTGAAGTACCTGTGAAGACTGGTAGAGATGGGTGAAGACTGCCAGCCTAGTCAAATAGAATTTGGTACATAATTCTGTCCTTTGTAAATATGAATGTTGAAATACAGGCTTGTGGATTGAAGCCCTTTTCATCTGGACTGCAAGTGGCTAGTTGTAGCAGTGCTGAATATATCAATAGAGACAGCATTAGCTAAATGGTGAATCAGGAATAGCAAATGGTTGAGGTTTATGGCTTAAATGGACAGAAGTGATAACAATGTGGATATACTGCCTAATGATAAAGGTGGATGGCATTTTGTCATTGCAATGGAAAGTATAGCAATGAAAGAAGAAGTTAGTAACTACCTGCTGAAGTTAAACATTTTTACTTCAAAGCTGGTTGAACTAGTTCACAAACCTAGAAAGAAAATGTGAGTGACTGGAGTTATGGAGAGGAAGAAGGGTTTAGATTGTACAGTTTAAAAACAGGTTGGTCTAGTGGTTTGGTTCTCTAGTGTAGTGATTTATCTGGAGAAAACTTACAGGCTGCCATTACTGGTTCTGGGACTGGTACTTGGAGGACCTCAAAATATTTTGTTAAGTTTCAGTCTCGTCTTGTCAAGGAGCAAGTTTTATATCAGTTTTATATCAGTTCTGGCAGCCTGACTAAGTTTGTTATTTAGGAAATAAGAGAATATTTTTTGACAATAACTGTTTAATTGAAACAGTTAAACAATGTTCAGATTTGTGGTTATGCATATTTGTAGAGATGGAAGACCAGAACCAAAAGAAGAAATTCAGTGCCAAACAACACCTAAAAAGGTGACAACATGAAAAAAAATGTTTATTCCAATACACTCCTTTAATGCATTAACTGACTCACTGCGTTTTCATACCAAACACAGGACTTCATCAGCTCAGATGCTTTCTGGACCTCTTACACTGCCTGTTGTAGTTTGTCTGTTAGATGGAAGACCCTAAACTTTGGACCCTAAAGTTTAATTGGATGTATCATACTTTGTTAAAGCTTTTTTTTTAAAACTGGAGTGAATTTATTTGCAGATGCAGGATTAACAAATGGTGTGGTATCTCAGTGTGTAGCTCTGAATGAATAGTGTTCATATCATACGACTTTGCGGAAAGGGTAAAATACACTGAAATGTTAGCTCAACATGATGTTATGATATAGGATGAATGGTTGGGAATATCATCTGTGTTGTATGCACAACCCTGAACTGTTCTTATAAACTGAGTATGAGAAATGTTACTTGATAAATATAATTGCAGTGAGGACATATTTTTCCCCTCCCCTGCACCTAAGCGTCAGCTGCCCCAAGCTCCTCTTCTCATTCACCAGGTCTACTAGATATGCCTCAGGGCTCAGCCCATCATGACTGACAATCAAGGGAGCTAAGATACAGTGACCCTGTTTGCTGTTTTCCTGAGTACTTACAACATAAAGGAAAGGGATTTATTGGGAGCATCTGTATAGGTGGTGATAATTTCATTTACATATGCACGGGCATATTTGACAAATAAAATTATAGACTTGCCATTTTCCTTCCTTTTTGACTAGTGATGGTTTAATAATAAAATACCCTGCTGTTTTGGTTGCTTACTTGCATGTTGGTGGTCTCTTTAGCTGGCTTCAGCGAGAGTCAAGAATGCACAAATGCAGAGCTCATGTTTGTTTGAGTTCTGAATACTTTCATGGGTACTTAAATAAAATGGAAGTTCTTTATTATGTAAGGTGCATAGCAGATAGTGCTTTAGAAACAAGATTGATGTCTTTCTTAATTTTTTGCCCCAATTCCTTCTAACACTGACATTCATTCATTCATTCATTCACTCGTTTCCCTCTCTTCCCTCTATGTGGTGAGAAAAGTGAAATCCTGCTGTAAGCCTGGACACAGGCTGGGTCCCTGTCCAAGGGAAATAGAATGGCATGAGTGGCTTTTCATATAGTGAGGTTGCCATTCTCAGTAGAAGGGCAAGAGTAGGGAGGCAGGCATCAGATTTGCGGTGGTGGTGGGGATTTCTTAGAAATGCAGTGGGAATGGGAAATTAGGGTGGAGTGAGCATGGCATTATGGGCATCACTATCCATAATGTCTGGTCTCTCAAGACCCTTTCTGGACACTAAATGATTGGTAGCTTGATCACAAGCAGAAACCACTCCTGGTCTTTAATATAGAGTACCCAGTTGCTAGCAGATGTCCACAATGCTCCCACCAGGATAGACAAAATACAAAGTCGATCAGTCTCACCTCTCCTGCCTGATTCCTCCAGCACCCAATCTGGTTATTGAACTTGCCTGGCTGAGATGCAGTCAGGGCTCCATCACTCTATGCCATAAAGTCGGGCCTACTTTTCTTCATTCTGACTGCTGCAAGTTTATTAACAGTATATCCTGCTTATTTTGTTTGCTTGCATCTTTGAGTTCTTTTCATCTGGTATGTTAGTGGCCTTGTTAACTGGCTTGAGTGAGAATTAAACAAGCAAAGACATGGATCACCTGTTTGCCATTTCCTTCATACATAAAACATGAGGGAATGAGTTACTGGAAACAGCTGCAGAGGAGGTGGTGTTTTGCAGCTAATAAGCAGAAGGATTGCTTTACTGGAAACAGCTGCAGAGGAGGTGGTGTTTTACAGCTAATAAGCAGAGGCATGCTACAGCATGAATGCATGCCTATGGAGTGGGCACGGGTTGTATACCACTCCACAGGAAAAGTTGTGGCTTGTACCATTAACTTTTAAAAATTAGAATGTTGTTCCAGGTTTACTTTTTGTAGTCTGTATGCCCCATACTTCATATTAAAATGTCTAATGTATTTATGCTAAAATGTTTTGTTATATCAATGGCTTGATGATATTGTGAACTTATGTACTGTCTGAATCTTTGGTCAAAAATGGAGGGGGAAAACATTTAATATGCCACAGAAGTATGTTGTGGTACATCTAGGGAGGAGAGACAGGAAGGCGGAGTCATGACAATCATGATAAAACAAGATTTCAGATGCATTATTGTTGATGAAACATTAGATGATTTCTGATACAAAACTTAAATACTGATAATATCACTTGTTGAAATTCTTGTATTTTTAACAGGTATGTGGTTTCCCCTTCTGTAAAGCACTAAACGAAATGTCTGTCTTGCAGGTCATTCACAAATATTTGAAACAGGAATGATCAACAGTAAATAACCGAAGATGTGAAACATAATTGCCTTGATCAGATATTACACTTTTAGAAATGCAGTCGACCAGATCTTCAAAGTCTTGGCATGTTTCATATATAAATACTAGGCTAACTGCCCTGAAGGGCTATTTTAAACTTAGTCAATATTCTGAGGTCAGAATTAAACCCTGTACTTTGTATCTATGAGTTGACTGTGGTGGTGGTGCTGCGGTAGCATTGTCGCCTCACAGTAAGACGTTGTCCTGTTCGATTCTCAGCTAGAGCGTCTTCTGTGTGGAGATTTGCATGAATGGGCGTACCTTCGTTGAGGGTTGTGCATCAGGGCCGGCAACTCGGCACGTAAAAATCTACTGCCAATCATTAGCGGACCGGAGTTCCGCTATGGCGACCCCTTACCAGGAAAAGCCGAAAGACACAACAACAACTTTGTATCTATGAGTTGAGGAACTTAACTATTATGCCAAACCCACCCATTATTAGTTTGTCTTTTGTCAAATTAGATTCTTACTGTTGGAAATTGTGAAGCTGCATACTAAATTATAATTGGTCACTTTCCTGTATTAGGGAACCTGAGATTGAACAAAAGCATTAGATATGAAATAAACATTTGTTTGAAGAAATTTTTGTAAGTTAAAACTGGAAGACGTTTATAGTAAAGTTATCTAAGTAGCTGGATTTGTTTAGCTTTTGGCATGCATCTGATTAGATAAGAAACATGAACTATTTAATAGTCATACAAGTCTGGTTTTAGATAAGCTAACACAATGAAAACCACGTAAAACTGTTTCTTACAAATGGTGATGTGACATACAGGTATTCTTAGAAATTAAGAAAAGAGATCATATAAAATGTACCTCAAGGTAGAAACTTAAATGTTTATAAGAGATTCATATTTTAAAAGAATAAGACACCTGAATGATATGTAGCAAGAAGAACAGGGAATGTTGGCATTTTTTTTTTTCGCAATCTGAATAGAATTCCTCAGATCTCTGGAAAAGCCAAAATGTCTAACAGGAAAGAAAGAATCTGATATAATAGTATAAAAACAGATGATCATATACTGCTTACTGATGCTTTTCAAATTGCTAAAGAATTAGATAACTTTATCAACAGACGAGGAATGTGATAAGATTGATATGTGTTTTGAGCTACATACAGAAGTTAATTTTAATGATTTCTCTATTGGGTGATTCTTTGGTGTATCAGGTTATACAGTACAACATGGCCCTACAGTGTAGGGGGTGGTATAGGTATCAGGACAGCAAACCTAAAGCATGATTGTCTTATTTGGCCAGTAACATAATAATTTGATGAAATTATCTTGCAAATACATCATTTTGACCACACAAAATGTAAAGAGATTTATTTTGTTGTCGTACATAAAGAAAACCCTTCTCATGCTCCTACCTAAGCACCCCCCAACTCATAAGATCCTACACCCTCTCTGTCTGTCTGTCTGTGTCTTTCAGCTTTTCCCGGTTAGGGGTCGCCACAGCGGAACTCCGGTCCGCTAATGATTGGCAGTAGAGTTTTACGTGCTGGCTTGCCGGGCCTAATGCACAACCTTCAACCAAGGAATGCCCGTTCACGCATGTCGCCACACAGAAGACGCTCTAACTGAGAATCGAACAGGCAACGTCTAACTGTGAGAATGTTCTAATTTTTTTTTTCTTTTATTTCACAAAATACTCAAAAGATACATTGTTACCTAATGTGTATTTTCTTTGCCATAATTGTTCTAAATGTGCATATATTGATTACTTATCTACTAGGTAACCTCCCTTTCTTTTGCAATGAATGTTATGCATGAAAGCCTATAGCTTACTATAATTATTTTTATACTGAATACTTCTGTAAATATGTAACCTTTTTTATTATTCTTCATTTTCTTTTGCAATGAATGTTACACATGAAAGCCTATGGCTTACTATAGTGTTACGTTAATATTTCTGACTCTGAATTTTGTCTATTATGTAACCTCTCTTTCACTGTTATTATTAATGTAACTTCTTGTTGAGCTTTTCTCCCTGGGCCTCCACTGAAAATGGGTCGCTGTGACCCAGTGGACTCTCCCGGTCAACAAATGCAAATAAAATAAATTATAAAAAGGAATAAGTAATTATAGACCTATAGTACTGTTGTGCCTGTTGTCTGAACTGTTTCACGAATCTATGGTAGATCAGCTAATCACATATTTAGAAGTTCTTTGTTAGCAGACTTTCATCATGGCTGCAAAGAAGAAAAAAATCAACTATTACAGCTTTAGGTTTTAACCAGACAAGCATAGCTGTGAAATGCTTTTCCTAGTTTCAAATATAAAAATATATTAAAGCATTCTTGAAGGGCTACAGTTTGATTGGAACTCAGTTCTTCTTTTAAGTTCTCATTTACATAGCAGGGTAAATGTCATAAAGATAGGTTGTGTTAGTTTTGCTTTTATGAACCAAAAGAAATGAGTTTTACAAGGCTGCCTGCATAGACTTTTTTGTGGTCACAAATTGGCTTTCTAAAAAAAAAATAAACTAAAACATAATAGTTTCTGCTCATGACATCACATTGGTGTATTCTGCAACTGACTCTAAATAACTACACGAGGCTTATCAGCAGGTTTCATAGTTGTTCAAATATGGTGCAAGATTCATGGTCTATCAATAAAAACATTGAAATATGTTTGCATGTCTTTCTGCATATTATTTATGGCAAAGTAGAGGTGGACACTTGGTTTTCAGGCATCCTTTCAGAAAATACCTGGGAGTTTAGTTTATGTACTACAGTATATTGCACACCAGTATCTTTATACAGTACATATCCATGTTTAATAGTGGACATCAGAAAGAGTATTGGGTAAGGCTCTGTTAATTGCTTTAGATTAGAACTTGATGATGTATTTAGCTATAATGGGGCAGAATAGAGAAATTAAAGACTTTTTTTATAATTCAGTTTTGAAGTTCATTACAGGTCTACCAAGTCATACATTACCTGTGATCTTTTTAAAACAACTGTGAAATCATCAGTAGAAAATGGAAAATCAAAGCAAATTGAAACATTTATGATGGATCCCTGACCGATCGTCGAATGGCCATGATGACAAACAGATGAAGATCAAGTTGTTAACACTGATGGCTAAAACAGTGAATGGGATTTAAAAAAAAAAAACAATCCCCTTAAAACAAGATTTTTTGCAGGGGGAGGGGGCTGCACCTCCACACCCCCTGCTAATTATATATACCAACTCTGAAATCGCATCACAATGGGGAAAGGACTACTTTCCTGATCTCTGCTGTTCCTCTATCTTGGCTAAAGCAGTTCCCATTCACTTCTGTTTCACTATTTTGGCCGTTGATATTATTGTCTCGATCTTCAGACATTCGATGCTGTGGCCATTCAACAATTGACAGGGATCCATTTCTGATATATTTATCATTGTAACTCTTCAGATGTTTTGTGTGAATTCAGAAAACGTATAACACAGAAGTCTTCAATTTTAACAGCACTTATTTCTTGTATAAATTAATTTCAGCTGGAATCCCCAAATTTTAGTTTACTGGTGTTTACAAAATTGTCTAAAATTTTACTGTCTCAAAAATGTTTTAATATTTATGACTGTGTATAATATAGCAATATATTTGTTTGCATTTGTACTCTTAGTAATTCTGTAAACAAGTGCCTTTTCTCAATGGCCATCAAGCAAAATGATTTAATCAGATTACTGAAAAAAATAGCAAACCGCCCTTCTGGAAAGAAATTAATATTTCATATACTGGGGGAATCACTGTTAAGTTATCTCATTAAACATCAAGGCTGCATAAACTCAATGAAATAGGTAGCAGAAGCATTTGCTAGGTTCTTTTGGCATCTACAATATTGTGTATAAAACAGATGAACATATCTATGGCTTTTCTACTGAATTTTAGTTTAGTAAAGTCATAGTTTTCAAGGTGAATAAACTGCTAAGGGAGATTCCAGACTATGGAATGGCTGGATTTGAGGGGCTATACATTAATCTTTTTGAACCATTAAGGTATACTATAAATACATCATTTTGACTATATTTCTCATTGACATTTGGAAGTCTGTAAATCTTATTCTACCTCCCAAATATAGACCCAAATCTTTCTTGATGACTTATGGATCCCTTCCTCTTTGATTTCCCATTATTCAATGCAAAACATAATGATGGCTGTGGCTTGCTGCAGTCATCACCATGGCTTCAGAAATGGGCACAGCATGGCTACAGGCCTTATTTACCAAAACAGTGGGTGAAGGTGAATTTAGAATAGTATGTATGCGAGCTATGAAAGGCTTTAGACTTTGTAAATTACATATTTCCAGCGCTGTAACTATATGGGGCAAGTTATATTCACAATAGATCTTTTTGAGAACTGATTGACAGTCACTATTCTCTGTGTATCACATATGAACAAACCAATGTATGCCAAGAAAACAGTCCTATGGGCCTATGAAAACTGTATCAGAAATTAGTGCAAAGCCAAAGAGCAATGAGCAATTGTGCCAACAGATCAAGCTTGGGAAAACCAAATCTGTGATGGTTGGCACCCAAAATAGACTTAGCCTGGTAAAGAATGATTTGATTATCCCAAACCAAAGTGTGGATGTATAGAATCAGCAGACTGCAAACTTTCAAGTACTTAGTAGTCTGAGTACATCTAACATTGATCTTTATACACTGTATCCAAAGCGCAGTAGACATGATGCAGTCACTGCTTACCATAAGTTACAGATTAGCATATTTTTTAACTGGAGAAGCACAAGAGACCAAAGAGGTGCAAAAGGTAAAGGGCTATGAATTTCTATACTGGAATATGTTCTTTCAGTTATAACTGGCCAGGTAATTTACAAAAATGCACTCCTCTCAGAACAGAATCAGTAGATTCATGAGTGGATCACCATGACGTGAAGATCTCTATCTAATTCTACTAAGTGCACTATGGCTTCCAAAAAGCCTCAGAACTACGTTTCTACTTGGTATCTTGATTCATAAGTTTCCAATCACTTCTTGGCCTTTTGGCTAAGATCCAGGACAGTATTAAACCTGACCTCTGCATATTTCTTAATAGAACACTGATAGCTAAACCCTTTATAAGAAAGCAGAGATCTGGTGAGACCTCAGGTCTAAGCGTTTTGCTTTTTTTCCTGAAGTAGCAATTTTAGCTTATCCAAAAAAAGCCTAAAGCTGGTAGTTTCCTGATAGTGGCAGCAAAAAAGAGTTCCACACTTTCAGACGTAGATATTAATTTATGGGGTGGAAAGTCCAAAGATTTTTAAAGTTGACATGTTGAGCTTCATGTTTCTTATAATTTATATGTAAGACATGGGGATTCCAGTATTTTGTTTAATAAAAGTAAACTGAGGTCTATGATATAATTTAAAAGCCAGAAAAATTCACTGGCAATGATTATGTCCATGTAAATAAAGTTATATGGTGTTACATGTGAGATCTACATCTGCAAGACTTTTTAATTAAGATGGCAGAACAATGGAACAGCAATAAAACCACAGGGATTAGTAAAGGATAAACATGGGGAAGGGGAGCACCTAAAGCTGCTAAGTGTAGACTTGTCAGAGTGAGGTGTTAGACTTAATAATATTTCAATACCTGTAAGCATTTACATATATAGTTAATACAATTACTGTATCATCTTAGTCTCTGAGAGATGATCGGTGGCTCATTGAAGCACTCCCTGAATGTAAATAATAGGCGCAACAAACGTTTGATGGCATATTTATTGAATACAGCCAGAAGGTGGGCTGACTGAACCAAATCTTTGTTAAATAAACCATCAGCAAGTCAAAGCAATTTAAGCCCATAGCAGGCTCCACAGAGCAACTGCAGTTTAGCTGAGGGTCTGGTTGAGTTTGTGTGGAAAACTCTGTGTTTTCATTTAACAGCACAAGCAAGTACCTACAATAATTTTGCCACCAGACCATTTTTTTTTATTTTATTATTTTTATTTATTTATTTTTCCTCCCAAATGACCACTATTCCTTCTTTTCCCAATCAGGAAGTACAGATAGGGACACTATCTTTTTAGATGCTCACAATGGGATTCTTTTATATACAGATATAAGAATTTTGCAGAATAATCCATCCCCACAATCACTGTAAAGGAATTAAGTTTTAGTTATTTAGAAAAAAAAATCAGTTTCTGTTGCAGACCTTTTTTCATACCTTATAAATTGTTTGTGATACTGTATCCTAGTTTCCTAGAACAATGAGAGTAAAGTGAAAGAATATTTCTTGAACTAAAAATCGCAGGAAATGACAGAAAGTTTGTAACCCTAAATAGAGCTGTTTGTCCTAACAAAACAAAACTTTAAACTAGAAGTCATTGTGTAATATCACAGGATCCCAGAAAGGCAGTATAAAATGAAGTGTTAATCATTTTGGCTAAAACTGCAAAGATTAAACTACACTGTGGCATCGGGCTAATGCAACATTTCTTGGCAAGCAGGTTCTTAAGCTGCCTGTGAAAATAAGAACTATTATATCTGAGAAGATCAGTTTGAGAAGGACAGTACAACAAACTAGTGACAGTAATTTGAATGCCTAACATTACATAAGTACAACACAGCTTTCTGCAAATACCATTACCTCCTACATCTACTGTAGAGCTCAGTCCAGTCTTGCCCGCTGGATAAATACCAAGTTCTATGTATCCTAATACCATAACTATGAGCACATACATTCATACAATAGAAGGTAGCTAAATTATTGATTTAAGTGCTGCTAAATTGTAAATTTGAAACTGGCATCAGAAGGCCTCATTACTAAGTAATGTTTTGAAAAATGTTACTAAGAGCATTTCTGAGCTATTTCCTAACAAAATAAAACTGGACAAAATAAGCTGAGACCCTGAGTCATACATTTAAAAAGACCTTATTGCACTAAAGACAATAAAATTTAATTAGAGGAGCTGGGAGCTGGAAGAACTGTGGCAGAGGGTGTGGAAGTGAGAGGCCACTGCTGAAGCAACCATCCTGGGAGGGAGGGAAGTGGTGTCTCTGCTGGCAGACCCATTCTTGCAAGGAGGGGAGGTGGTCTGGTCACTGTGCCACTAACTTCTACAGGAATGCAACAGGACTTTAAGTATCAGCTATAGGTCTTAGACACCATGCTGCATAGAATCCAGGAGACTTGTTTCCTGGGTTGGAACACATAGCCACTTGCCAGACAAGCAGTGTACAACAGATTCTCGGCTATCATGAGGGTGGGGCATTAGAATCTTTCTAGAGTAAGCCACAGACTGACCCACTCCCTAACACTCCACTCTTATTCTAAGGTTGAGAACTGATTAGATTCTCCCTTTACACAGTGAATGAATTCCCTGTGGGGCTTTTTCCTAGTGCTGGGGATGAATAAGCCTGGCTCTCAAGCCATAGGGTGAGCAGTGGGGGGAGGGCTCAGACAGTGGGTGGAGCAAAAGATGAGATTAAAAATAAATAAAATAGCTTCAGTAGTTTCAGCTAATTTTAACAAGTCTTTGTAAATTAACATTTCCCAGGCTAAATCCAGTGTGGAGTAATACATTCATCACATTTAGTTATGCTAGGATACAACAATTTCAAAAATTTATTCTAATATTGTGAAAAACAGACTATAGAACTCAGATGGTTTTTGGGCAACTGTAAAACAAAATAAGATTGGAGACACTGTCTGACTTTATTTTAAATATACAGAATAAAAAAAAAAAGAAGGCAGGATAATGCAGAACTGTGACAGATCTTATTGAGGGGAAGTCTGTCACAATCTGGCTGCAGTTTGGTGAGGTTTGATAAGTCTGTGCAACAAGTACTTCCCTACACATGACCCCATACATACTGTACCTAGATACTGCTGCAATCAGGGTAGCTCTTGCTCCCACATCAACTTGTTCCCATTTTCCCCAGTTCCTTACTGCCAGATCTCCACTAATCCTTATTTTCCATGTAAGGAAATTCACCTGATTATCCTATTATCCATTTTCTTGAGATTGGTCTCACCTGTCTACCTGCACCACTCACCTGGAATTCTATAATAACCAGTAGCTTCTTATGTTGAAACATAGTTACCTTCAGATAGCAGGTTTGTTTTAGATGCTTTGTGACCCTACTCTCACTGTCTGATTCCATTAGCGTAACTGACATATCATTAATGTGATAATCTCAATAGTTTCCTGGGATTTTCTTTATTCAAGCATTTTATTTACTTAAGGAGGCAGACAGTTAAATATGTGAAACCACATAACTCTATAATGAATAGTTTATAATTATGTAGTTCTATAATGATTATATTAATATTAAATCATTCAAACGTTGAAATGACAGCTGTCAGGAAGTCTGTATTGCATCCAGAATAAACAGCAGCTGTCACATTTCGAAATGTGATCGGTCTGCTCACCAATAAAAAATAAGCCAAATATCTAGACTGATATATTTACACAGTTAATAAACCATATTTACCTTGCATTCTAAACAAAAGTCACTTTGTTGTCTGGCTAGACTTGATTCTGCTGCCTAGCTAATGTCCGATTCTAAAATGAAAACTTAGTGATGGGGGGGGGGGGTTCACTGTTTTAGCATCTCAGGTCTGAAATGTCATTCGTACTTGTGTTACGATGCAAACTTATTTAATACAGGTCTTCTCCATATGTTCTGAGAAAAGTGTCAGTGCTTTAACGCTTAATGTATTCTAGTTTTGTCTTGTATTCTTTGGCTGCAGAAGATAATGCACATATTACACATATACGTTCTCAGTGTTAGTCAATTTAAGTCGGATCACAGAAATACAGATTCTAATGGCAGATATGGACTGCTTGCCCCATCTGATCTGCCTATTTCTCTATTTTCTGAAAAAAAACTGCAGGTCTTACTTAACCAACAGCTTATGTCTTTTTCCTTTCACTCAGCATTGGAACTGCCTTATATATGTCCGATGCATTCTTGAATCCTGTCACATTTTCCATGATACCATCTCATGTTAAAGGCTGTTCAATCATTCACCAACCTTCCTATGGAAGATACTTCCTTACATTTCCTTTCTCTTTGTCAGGGTGACCAGTTGCCCCACCCAGGAGCTAGTACTGGGTGTGGTGTGGATAATTGCAGCAATGAGAGTGAAGGTAAACATCAGTTGATCATTTGGGGGGGGGGGGGTGTTTGCAAAGGGATCCAGAAAAGTAGTCTGCATTTTTGCAGTAAATGTAAGATACTCTAGACCATGTTATCTGATTTTGTCAGGTCTGTTTTGGCCCTTTTTACACTCTCTTCTTAACCTATGTTGTTACAGATTGTTGTCATTATCAAAAAAGTCACAGTCAATAATCATAGTCTCCTTTGAGACTTTTTGTAATATCACTTATATAGACACTGAAAAGGACTGGTCTCAATACTGACCTTTGTGGTAGCCCACAAGAACACATCTATCCATCTGACTCCATTTACTGTGACTCTCGATATCATTTAACCTATCCAATTTTTGTCCATGCTACCACCTTGTTACCCACTTCAAATCTGTCTAGTTTGTTCATCATCTAGTGTCAAATAACATGCTGAAATCAAAGAAGGTCACATCTATAGTCCCCTTGAGGGGTAGAGATTATGGGCTTAGAGGAGCTGCTGTGAGAAAGAGGGAAGTGCTCCTATGGGGAGAGTCCCGGTAGTAGCAGTACATCCAGCCATTGCCAGGTAGATTGGCACTCATAGGTAATAACCCCCAACCCACCTAGAGAAGACACTGCCTTAAGTTCTAACTTCATCCTGGGCAGTCCTACAGGTGTTTGAGTTTTATCCCTGACTCCAGATCTCTAACACCACCAATAAGACAACTTGAGTCTGTCATATGGCCAGTGTGGGTGATGCATGGCTTCTCTGCAAATCTACCTTCAGTTAAGATAATGCATCAATGTCTGGAAATATAGGTGGAAATAATGGTATAGCTTCTCTGCAGGGCACAAGAAGAAAATATTCTTTTAAATAATTGTCTGATTTTATTACTCTACTTGCAACTGTATGTGTTTCCTGAGACTAACAGTTCACAAACTGTCTATTCTCAAAACCAGTAAAACATAAAACCACCGGGGTGTCCTAAAAATGGCTTCATTACATAAAGGAGAAGTGCTTTCATCTTTTTTACCAAGACTTCATCAGACAATTTTAAAATAGCCTTTGAAGAGATATAAATAGGAGTGATGATGATCACATGGTCGGATACACTTTACTTAAAGAAACAATGCATCATTTTAAAACTGAAACATATTCACACATTTTAAAACTCCTAAAAGGCAAAACACAAGCTTCCACAAACAAATTATGATGCATTATTGTTCTGTTGTGTTAAATTCAATTAACATGTATGTATAAAACTTATTGATTACTGTGTAAGAACTGTTAATATTAAAACTAAATATTCATGTACCTATCTCTCATATGCTTGGTACTTCAACAAAATACTGATGGATATAATGTCATTTAATCCTGGGGGAGCTGAGGCATTTAAATGTTGCTGCCACCATAATTCACACTTTTCAAGTATTATGTCCAAGGGACCACCCCAAGGACTTTGTTGTATCTGCTCCAGTATGGAGAATAAAAATCATTGTGCGGTATGTGCATTTATATGTTTAAATAGGGCATTTGTATTTTTTCTTTTATTTATTTTGTATATATGTTCATATATATGTTCTTTTAACTTACACTCTGTCTTCCCAATATAAAATCCACTATATACTTGGCATTCCGCTATATAAACCACACTGGTAGTATTGCAGTTAAATCGCCCTGTAATGTCGTAATTCTTAGAACCTACTGGTATAGTATCACTGGCAAAGATATGTTTGCAATAGTTATAGGTTCCACACTTAGACATTGTATCCATTGTTGTTTTATGTTCACTGGTTAAATTGTCAAAAATATTTTAAAAACTTGTACCTCTTTTATATACAACTATAGGTTGTTCACCCAACTTTTCAGCAACAATCCTGTCATTTTTTTATAAGCTGCTAATTCTTAATAATAATATTATGTATACCCCTGTTATCCATATAAAAGGTAATAAGGAATGCACGACTGAGCTGTATATTGTATTTGTTATTATTCATAATACTTAGCTGTGCATGATAATTTGTATTGAAACTTGTATTATTGTTCTCGGTATGTGCGCTTATCATAGACCCTTTATTTAATAATGGGATATAAAAACCTGAACTTCTTTTAATAACAACTTCAATTTTGTATCCTCTATTAATAAATATGTCCCTCTGCTACTCTCTGCTAGTGCTAGCAAAATGTAAAAAGGAATTTTGAATAAGTTGGTTTTCAGTACATATTTTTTGAAGGTCATTACTTTCAGCAGAATACAGACGTAGCTATGGGGGCAGATTGTGGGCCCCTATTTGTGAATATTATCATGGCAGCCTGTGAACAAAAATATGTGTATAATAGTGAATTTCAAACATCTTGGGCTATGTATATCCATTTCTTGAATGATATATTTATATTTTGGGCTGTCACAACAGATAGAATACAATTTGTTGATTAGATTAGCAATACTACATACATTTTTAAATTTACTTGTACCATAGGACATGATTCTGTAGCTTATCTGGATGTAAAACTATCTAAAGAAAACACTAAAATGGTCTAACATCCTGCATTTACAGAAAGCCAACTTATTCAAATTCCTTTTTACATTTTGCTAGTAGCACCCCTACCATCAGAAACAAGCAGTAACAAAGAGTCAGATGGTGTGGGCAGCAAGAATGGTCTCTGACCATCAGGAATTCTTGAAAGAATGTGATTTGCTGAGGGACATGGTTATTAATAGAGGATACCCTTTAGGATTGGTAAATTCTGTCAAAATTGAAGTTGTTATTAAAAGAAGTTCAGGTTTTTTATATCCCATTATTAAATAAAGGGTCTACAATAAGCGCACATACTGAGAATAATAATACAAGTTTTAGTACAAATTATCATGCACAGATAACTACTATGAATAATAACAATAAATACAATATACAGCTCAGTCGTGCATTCCTTATTACCCTTTATATGGATAACAGGGGTATACATAATATTATTATTAAGAATAAGCAGCTTATAAAAAATGACAGGATTGTTGCTGAAAAGTTGGGTGAACAACCTATAGTGGTATATAAAAGAGGTACAAGTTTTTAAAATATTTTTGACAATTTAACCAGTGAACATAAAACAACAAAAGCCAGAATGGCTAAGTGTGGAGCCTGTAATTAATGCAAGCATATCTTGACCAGTGATACTATACCAGTAGGTTCTAAGAATTACAACATTACAGGGCGATTTAACTGTAATACTACCGGTGTGGTTTATATCGTGGTATGCCAAGTATATAGTGCATTTTATATTGGGAAGACAGAGCATAAGTGAAAAGAACATATATATGAACATATATATGAAATACATAAAAGAAAAAATACAAATGCCCTGTTTAAATATATAAATGCACATACTGAACACCAATTTGTATTTTCCGTACTGGAGCAAGTAGAACAAAGTCCTCTGGGTGGTCCGTGGGGCATAATATTTGAAAAGTGTAAATTATGGTGACAGCTACATTTAAATGCCTCAGCACCCCCAGGATTAAATTACATTATATCTATCAGCAGTCTGTTGAAGTACTGAGCATATGAGAGATAGGTACATGAATATTTTGCTTTAATATTAAGAGTTCTTACACAATAATAATTTTCTTGGGTGGCGAAAGCCAGGGTACCTTTTTGGCTAGGCTTGTATAGGCCCTAGGGCCAATAGCCTGGTACCTACCTATGAACCTATGAACCTATAAACACATAAGTGTTATACATACGTGTTAATTGAATTTAGCACAACAAAACAACAATGCATCATAACCATCATAATTTGTTTGTGGAAGCTTGTGCTTTACCTTTTAGGAGTTTAAAATGTGTCAATATGTTTCAATTTTAAAATGATGCATTGTTTCTTTAAGTAAAGTTTATCCGATCATGTGATCGTCATGACTCTTATTTATACTGGTTCAAAAGCTGTTTTAAAATTGTCTGATGAAGTCTTGGTAAAAAAGATGAAAGTGGTTCTCCTTCATGTAATAAAGCCATTTTTAGGACACCACTGTGGTTTTATGTTTTCCTGAGACTAAACAAGATCTTCATTTTGACTGCCCACAGTTTTGTTTTCTGTGTTTTAACTACATGGATGTCTAAAGACCTCTTTTTGCCAGCCATTCTCATGTCCTGCTTTCCTTGTTAATGGTCACTACACCAAGTTTCATTCATTTACCATACAAGACCATGTATTCATCTCTGGGAAAAGTGGCACCCTATGGGTTCTTTCCTGGAGCCGGGAGGGTAGCTTGTGGCCTTCTCTTTGATATGGATCAGATGCTAGCTGGTGTTAAGTGTAGGACTTGCGATTCTGAGTTCAGACTCTCAGGGTTGGAGAAGATGGTCAGACTGTGTGGTGCTGGATAGGGGACAAATATATGTTGTTGTTTTTTTAACTTGGAAAGTTGGAAAATGCTGTCTGATTATGTAACCCCCTATTTCACATTTAACTGGGTAAATTGAATGTGTACCTCCCATCAGTGATAGGTACAGCTCATTAAGATCACCATGTCTCCTACATGAAATGAACAATTATCTACAGATCTTAGTCTTCCCTTTCCCTGTCTATTATCACAGTTGATCAAACTTCCTCTGAATTCCAATCATTAGCATAATGGAAGGATATGAGATGACAAATTATCTAACCTAAGACTCAAGTTACCTACCATGCGGTTCATAGATCACTTGACCTGTAGAATGTAGGCTGTGGAAAAAGGAAGTATACGCAGGAGGGAGATGGTCACCTTACTGATTCTTCTCCACATAGGAGCACTCCCCTCCTTCCCATGGCAGCTCTTCTGAGCCCGTAATCACTACCTCCCAAGGGGAAGCAAGCCTCTGCATGCTAATCTCCCCATGGTCGCCGTGAATGCGTTAATGGCAGCACAAGCTTGGTAAGCGCAGAACTCCACTTGGCGAACATACATTGCTCCCACCAAAGTAGTACCTTATGGAGAGAGTTTTGTTTTATAACACATCAGTGATCACTAGAGATCACTAGCCCAAAGATATGAATGGGAAAATGGTTGCCACTTTGAACTTGAACTTTAATCTTATTGTCTACTGATCCTTTCCTCCTAAGCATGTTACCCCTCCCATAACTGTGCTCTGTCCTTCAAAGGCTGCAAAAGCAATTGGTATAAGATGGTGGTTGGTAAAGCCATTTTGCTTCTGTCCTTATTTAACCACTGTTGAATCATAATGAATGATCTCACACAGAGCATGAGCATATTCATTTGTTCTATTTCGTAGGTGACTGGTCATGAAAGTGCATGGGAGGCTATGCCAGTTGCCATTTCATCAGTTTAGAGATTACAACAGACTTGGGTGGATGAAAATTTAGGTGCCCTAAGTAGTAGAATGGTGTGTGTGTGGGGGGGGGGGGGTACTTGGCCACCTGGTGTTTAGATGATGTAAACGTTTTCAAAATGCAAGTAGTAAGGATGATGCAGATGAATGGCTTATGTCTGATCTTAGAAAAAAACTGCATTTAGCTGTTGGGGGGTGGCATTGTTCCTCAAAGCTGGAGTGCAGGAAGGCAATAACCTATCACATAACATTTAAATTTAGCTGTATTGTGCATAGCTAGCTGTAGTTTTAAAGTTTTTGTTTTTAAATGTATAGTTGGCTTATTTAATATGTATTTGATGTGTCAAATGGATGGTCCCTTTGAGCATATGGTCTATTTCCAGGGAAAGCCTGGTGCTTTGAAGACTCCATGTGGAACAGTTATATATACAAATGCAAACACACAAGTGGCAGCCATTGTGGGCCATTTTAAACCTAGCCAATTTTCCCTTTCAAAGGTGAGAATCAAACCCTGTACCTAGTGTCTGTGAGGTAAACACCTTAACTATTATGCCAACCCCCAACCCCATAATTGGTAAATACATAATCATTTTAAGCAGCTTTGTAGGTGTTCCCAGTACAGAAAGGGGTAACTATTTTTTTGAGTAGATCCTTTGTTTCCCTTTGGAAAAGGAATATTGTGGGCAGTTTCCAACACCTTCAGTTAAAGAGTGTCTTAAAAGTGGGAATACTGGGGTTGCAATTTAGTGGGTAGCCAACTTCAGGAATCAAAGTGGAAGTACTTACATTTTCAGTTACTCCACAAACATACGGAATTTATAGTGCTGACAAAGATTCAAATTGTATTCCTTTTTTGTTTACCAGGTAGGTGGTCTGGTCTAAGAACCATTTTATCCATGACCTGTGTGCAAAGGCACAAAGTAACGGCATTGAAGACACACATCAAATGCAATGACAGCAATCATGAATGTAGAGTCTTATTACATTTCTCATTTGTTAACTATTTTCACAGAGGTGGAAATTATACATATGGCAAAGGTAACATTTTGCAATGGTGTACAAAACATTTTCACAAAAGTTGACATCTTATCCACAACAATTTTTCATTTAGCTGAATTCAGAAATATTAAGAGCAGTATCACAGAAGAATCCATTTGAAACAATCTTACATTCTAATTCTGAAGAACAGTGATAGTTATTTCATGACCAATAGTCTAAATCAGATACTCATATTTACAAAGTAGAAGTAAACTATCTTGAGATGTGATATATTAGAGTAACGGAGTAAAAATTAAGTTATTAGCAGTCCTCTGGCTGTCTAAGATACTAGGATGTATTGTAGTAATAAATTAACTTATCCTGTCCTTTTTTCCCAATCTCCCAACTGATTGTGGCAATGGAGGCTATTTACAGCCTCCTCAAAATGAAGGTAACATACCAGCAAAACTTCTAGCAGTTTAAGAACTTTATCCTTGGCCAATACTTTGAGGAATAACAGGATTTGTGGGTTTGAGTACAGATATTCCAGAAATGGAAGAAATGATGAACGGAGTCTTTCATTCTGCAATAAAAGGCCCTGAAAATCAATTTGGCACCAGAAATGTTAACTTTGGCTTTTGTAGTTGGGAGTGTTAAGTAGGCTTTAGAACTTGTTGAAATGCAGTAGGGCATGGCTGAAGACGTTATTTTCCATCAAGCCAGATGGAGCCAGGGTGCCTGCATTGGTAGGTTAGGTCTGTCATCATGATACTGTTGTAGAATGCAAAGCAAAGTAATAATTTAGTCAAGGTAAAGGGTTAAGCATAGAAATGGAGGACAGAAGGGGAATCAGTAAGAGGAATCAGTCTGAGCAATATTGTAGGTTCCACATGCAGAAGTAAACGTGGAGTTCCCAAGTGGTAGGCTGAGAGGCCTAACTTAATGGGAGTGAGGTGGGAGAGAGACAGTTGATAAGGACCACCAGCTCAGAGGTAGGTAAAGCAATGAGAGGAGAAAGGTGCCAGGCACAGTGGTAGGAAAAGATATGGGTCCCCAGAGAGAGAAGTTAATGTGCTGGAAGCCAGATAATGGTTGAGAATAAGCAGTAAACAGAAATGTTGTAGGGCAATAACCCCAAGTACTTCTTGAATAGACCAGGATCAGTCCTGAAGGAATAGTGCACAGATTTACCTATGTACACTCTACACTTCTACAGTTTAAAAAAGCAGAAATGTATAGCATTGTAGGAAATAGCACAAACAGTAGGAAAACATTTTGTCTAACAGACATAATGGAAATAAAGAGGTAAACAAAATACAAACTGTGATAACTATAATATTGTAATAATAAACACTAGAACGCAATGAAAGGCTATTTAGAAATGGCACAGTATACACAGTCCCAAACCCCAAGTACATTATGTGGTAGAAAATAGGTATTAATAATAACAGTTTAAATTAATAGATTGCTGCAGTGGTTGACATCAAGGAAAATTAAAGTGCAGTGGCAGCTGAACTAAGACGTCCTTTGCATATCTGGTATTTGTCAGTGACCACTCAGTAATAATCACAGTACTCATTACTATATGTTTATTTACTTAAATTACAGTGTTCTCTGCTCGACTGTCTGAATCGCATCACTTAGGCCATGTCTAAAGAAGGTACTTCTTGAGGCACAAGTAGAATAAATGCTGCTGCAGAAAATGTGTAATGTGCGTGAGTGCCACGGACTACACCTTACCACTACAAATGACATGATTATTTATAGAATTTATGACAAATAACTGCAATGTAGATTAAGAAATGTCAACAAGGAAATAATACAGCAGTTTTATAGTCCAGTTACAAAACAACAAAGTATCACTGAAGCGTATATTTAGTGAATGAATACTTTAATTCACATATTAATAAAAAATAAGTGAAAAGGTGTACTGGAAAACACAATAACAGAATTCCTCTGCTTCTTTTACAACAGGAACCAAGGAAAATTCTTGCCATTCTTTCTATTGGGTACCACTAGAGAAACTTTTAAATACGGAAACTAGGATCTTGTATCTTAATATAATTGTTTTAGAAATATGTAATTATCATTAAGAAACAAATATGTCTTTATACACCAGTACTTCAGAATGTGGGTTTTCATTACGCATTTTTCATAGCTGTATTGTCAAAGTTCCTTACTTCTTTTCTATCACCTGTAAGTCTAAAAAAAGATTAAATATTTTGCCCACTTGCACCTCTCTAAACATATAAAAAGTGTACTACATCTGAACGAACTTTCAATAATGCTAATGCTGGCTAACCTCTTATGTGAAATTAAAATTAAGGTGAAATTAAAGGCTGTCTGCTACACCTCCACTGTCAAAGTCCCACGAGATGCAATTACCAGTCAAGCATGCACTATGGTTCCATCTTTCTTATACAAGTTACAGAGCAAGGAATACAAGGTGATACTTCCAACAGCATATGAAGGAGCCACCTCAACAATAAGGACTTCTAGAGAGTTTTAAGTGCTCACACTAGGTTCCCAAATGCTTCTCGTTTATACTTCACTACAGAAATAAGTCTTCACATGTCTATTTTAAACAAAATAAACTCATTTCTTAAGCTTGTGCATTACTTAGTGCAAGGACTATATACAATATTTGTATTGTTATTTCATTCTCTAAGTAGCAAATAAATACATACATATATACATACATACCTACGTACATACATACATACATACATACGTATGCACATACATAACATACATACATATTGAAAACAACAAATTCCTGCTTCTTGCCAACCATTTACATAGGTAAAGGTATCCACATACACTAATGGGGGAGGGGGAGTTACCATAATTAGCTTATTTCAAAGCTTTGCAGCAGAAAAAAATACATAACATTTAGCATTTACAAGTTTGCTCATACCTCATTTAATAGATTAATACACAGAAAGGCAACAACAGAAATCCAGACAACAAGCCTTATTCCGGGTACAAGAGCTGTTTCATCAGAACAGTGTGCAGGTAGATTATGAACACAACAAAGAGATGGGTTCTTTACCTGTCTGCAGTGTTTTTTGAAGAGTTCTGTTGCTTTTGGTTGTAACCTGTCCCCTTTAACAGGAAAGGCAAGGGGAGACAGTGGTGTGTCTGAATGTTTAACGGCAGCCACTCCTAGATAAATAGCTACCCCCACTGCAGCGACATGAGCATCAGTGACGAAGCTAGCTGCAGGGAAGTCTCTTCTCAGTTCCCATAGTAACAAGCAGATGATGGCAGAGCAGAGTTAGTTTTGCCATTTAAAGAACAGGCAGCAGGTGTTTTTTTCTTCATTGCTCTACATTTTAAAGCCTTTTATCATTGCTGTGTACACTGCACAAGCAAATAACAGCTACGCTTATGCAGTCTCTCTTGAATAATTTCTGTAGTAAAGAACAAATTTATCCATAAGGTTAATTTTTGTATGCCACTTTCTCCTGACATAAAAATACCACTTTTTAAGACAATGGTGCTACACAAATTGTAAAATTAAGCTGGTGTACAAAGTTATAAATTCCCAAAGATAATCTGTCTGTAATAGATCTTGGATGTGTTTATAAAAGGAAAATTAATCCAGGAAGGCAATGTCTGAAAAAAGTCTGCAGGATGAATTTCCTTAAAAAACGACCTTCAAATAACCCAAAGAAAGCTGCCCATTGCAGTTCACTGAAGACCCCAGACATACTGGAACTGTATGCAAACATACTGCAATACTCTAAACTATATTATATGTAACTAGACACACTGTTGACAAGGTGCCCAATAATGCCTTTTAGGTAATTTTAACTACAAGGGTAACCTTATCCCACGTTTTGCTATATAACAGGAAACTGGCTTTAGAATATATATAAATTATGGACCATCTGTAGTATGACTTCCTTAAAATATAGTGTTATTTAACTACCATTTCAAACCTGGTTACAAACTAAAAACAATAAATGATGTGTGTTATAAAACCTGTTTGTCTGATCAAACCTGTTGCATTGTATCTTGTATTCTAGTGAATCCTGCTCGAAGTCAGAAGGGCAGCCTCAGGGCATGGCTGATAAGTGGAATAGAAAAAGCACAATACAGTCCATTTATAACAAATAACAGATTTAAGTAATTAAAATAAATCAGCATATAGTCATGGTACCCCAAAGCTCGGATGCAGTATAGTCCTGCTTAACAGTATTAGTACGGTCTGTGTTGCTTCAGTACTGCTGTGACTGATATGCATTTATAAAAGTAACTGCGGATTTTAATCCAGTAATCACACCTGTTAGGCTACTATCAGGTTTAATGAGATAATGGTACTTTTTAAATATGCAAGATCATGAAAGTTCAAAATACTGAAAACTCAAAATACTGACTCTCATAATACTGAAAACACACAGGATATCAACACTTACTATATTCCAGCACAAGTACATACAGAAACAAATAAAAGACAAACCATATTACTCTTCTCCAAGTATGAGCTGCGTCCCCACACCCCTCGCTACTTAAATATATCAACTCCGAGATTGCACTTAGTATAGTGAAGTGCAATCTCAGAGTTGATATATTTAAGTAGCAGGGGGTGCGGGGGCACAGCCTCCCACATGGAGGGTGCAGGGGGGCTTGCCCCCTGCTTATAGCTGAAGGGTAATATGTTTCTGTATGTACTTGTGCTGGAATATAATAAGTGTTGGTATGCTGTGTGTTTTCATCATTATGAGAGTCGGTATTTTGCATTTTCAGTATTTTGAACTTTAAAGATTTTGGTCTCAGGATTTTGGGCTTTCAGGATTTAGAAGTAAACCTACATATATATATATATATATATATATATATATATATATATATATATATATATATATATATATACATATATATATATATATATGTATATATAGATAGATAGATAATCAAAGGCAATATAAAATAAAATAAATAATGAGTGTTGCTATCTCAGTTTGTAACTTTCAATATTCCAGATGCAGGTAGAAGACAGATGTATCCTACGAACTCTGAATTAAAATTTGTCCCAGTTTACTGCATTCAGGGCTAGTAGATAAATGGAAGGATAACTGTAATGTCTAAGTAACAGAATGGTTATATATACAGAAAGGCATTCTTATTGGACTCGTAAAATAAGCCAGAAGTGTCATAGCCTGGTCCCTCCCACAAAATGACATCAATGCCTAAGATCCAGAGCTTATCTAAACAATCTTGTAGTGGTTTGTGATTGACTGGGCAGTAGCTTGGTAAGAAAAGTTTTTATTTGAATTTATATTTTATTTTTTACCGCTGTTTTTCACTCTTTGTGGGAAGGAAGGGATTGTAGACAAGAAGATTTACTTTGCTATATATTTTGTTGTTTTACCTTTAAATTTTCACTGTTAGTTGTTAGAAAGGGATAGGTTTTCGACAAGCAAACTTTAACCATCACAAGGGGCCTAGCCGGCTATAAATTCACACAGACTTCAGAGACAACAATCCAGAGCTTATTTAAACAATCCTGTCTTGGTCTGGAATATTTTGATCTTTACTGTTAAAAAGATGTGCAACTGCGAGCGTTAGTGAGCAGAAGCAACTGAGCACCTTCTTGAGTGATGTAAAGGAATTCCAGCTTTTGTGTGACTTCCGCAACTTGTACGGTCAGAGCAACAGCTTTACTGTACTTAATGTAATATTCAGTTGTGCAATTTTTCTCACAAAAGTTGATTTAAAGTCTCTTTGAATTCTGTGGTAACTGATTTTGATTAGTCTTTTCTTTTAGAATTGCTTTATTCATTTGCAGCTGAATAAGAATTTCTTAAATGAGTACACCACTAATGATTTGCAAAAGCACAGATATCTTGTACAGTGTAATAAAGGCTATGTATATTTAAAAGTAATGCCTGATAACACTGGTGATCTTTTTTCCTCATGTCAAAAGTTGGATGATTTGTTTACCATTAATAGTCATAAATCTAGACTCACTGATGACAATTGCACTTTTGCAATTGGTATGGCTAGGAGATCTATTGTTAATGACTGGACTGATGAGATAAATGTTAGGCGAACAGTAAATAGAACACATTTAGAAAAAAATGTCTATTGTCTTTAAAGATCACTCAACACCTATGAAACAAGATAACGCCACTGACAACTTTGGAATTATGGATACAAATATTCAGCAATCTGAGGTTTCAGAACTTATAGAAGGAAATAAAAAAAGAAAGAAAGGAAGAATTTCACAACAAATAAGGAAGAAAAAGAAACTGATAAATGTCTGTAAAGCAAAGAGAATACGTATTAAAAAGGACACTGCTTTGTTATGTAACACACAGATTACAGGAAACAATAATGCTTTTCTGTCAGAAAACCTTCAGTCTACAGAAAAAGGGATAATTTTTCCAAAAGCAAAGGTAAAAAAAGAGGCAAGAGGCAAATAAAAAGGAAGAAATCAAAGTTGAAAACTGAAGGATTGAAGAACATTACTGTAAGAAAAACAAGGGGAAAGATAGACATTGACAACATGGCTGAAGCTGTGGATTTTCAAAGTCAGATGGATGAGAACTATATGCTTGCAAATGTAACAGGTCATGCTGGATAAATAGATACCTCTCCCACAGACTCCCACTTCTCTGGAACAAGCTTCCAGTTCATGTGAAACAGAGCCCTTCTTCAATTGCAACCTAGATCAATGAATGGATGACTGCAAATTCACTCCTGGGGTGGAGCCCATGTCCCTCCTGGACTGAGGAAGTCACTATTAACTACTACAGACCCTTACCTCTGCAAACTCCATACACCTAACCGCCGTCAATTGGGGCAATGCGGGATAAATATGGCTAAGCTTGTAAGGGCTCTAAGGCTGTTAGCCTAGTAACCTTCTATGAACCTATAATATGCAATGAAAACAATGAGATTAATAAAACTAATGGTGATGAAGATCATTCCTTTGTAACAACTGACAGAGCAGATATTATTGAATTAGAAGATGAAGGTTCTTCAGATCTAGTCAAAAATATTCTTGTAATTGGAGATTCATTTATTAGAGGAACTGATACTTACATTTGCAGAGAAGATAATGAACACTGAATAGTATTATGCTTGCCAGGAGCAAAAACAGAGGATGAATCACAGGATGGAAGACAGGCCTTAGAACGCCTTAATGTAAGGAAGTATAGCTCTGTTTTTATTCACATCGGTACAAATGATCTCATCCACAAGGACTCTCTGATTGTTAGTGGGGAACTTACAGCCCTCTTATATGGCATAGCTTGTACAGGTGTTAGGATGTATTTTTTACAAATCACATATAGAAAGGAGAGTCCAGTCACCACGAATGAAATGATTTTTGGGTAAATACCTACATAAAAAATATTCCATTTTGTTGTTGTCTTTCGACTTTTCCCGGTTAGGGGTCACCACAGCAGAACTCTGGTCCGCTAATGATTGGCAGTAGATTTTCACAAACGCCGAGGTGCCAACTCGATGTTCAACCTTCAATGAAGGCATGCCCATTTACGCATGTCTTTCGAATGCCCACCCAACCACAGGGAGGACATGCAGACTCCACACATGGAAATGTGTAGAGCATCCAAGCCTAATTTTGGGCACACATTTTCAGACAGGATGGCATGCACATTTCAAGATTAAGGAAGAGAATTTTTGCAACATCTATTTTGCAATATTTGGCAAACACAAGGCAGAATTTTTGTAAGGTTGAAAATGTAACAGTTCACAGATAGAGACATCTGATGCATCTCTGATGTGTGTTCATGCTAGGAGAATTAATAGTTTTTTTAAATGGAAAATTTGCTAATTTCCCACAAGACTGATGTTATTGTTTGTGAAACATGGTTAAAGAACAGTGACTGGAAACTATTTCTGTCAAGATATAAATGTTTTTACTGTAACAGACATTCTAACAAAAAATCAGGTGGAGGTGCTATGATAGGGATTAAAGATAGTTATGAGGCCTGTGATTATTACATATTCAATGATAACACCAATACTATAGATTGTGTAACTGTAACAATAAAGACACTCCTGGAACCTATAACAATTGTTGGAGTTTATAGACCACCAAAGTCAAGTGCTGATGACCTACAGGGAATTCGTACATTTCTTGCATGAAACACAGGAGGGAAGAATAACAGTGCCTGAGGACTTAAATTTACCAGAAACAAACTGGAATAATATTGATTCAACAACATTAGTAAGGAAATTATTCACAACATATGTTCAGGAGCAACAATTGCTTCAAATTGTAAAAAAACCTACCAATGAACAGAACATACTAGACATTGGGGGGGGGGGGGTTCAATAAAGCTTATATGGTCATTTTTTCCATATGCACATTGCAGAGCAATGCAAACATGAGCACGAACACTTTTAGATTCAGTACGCTCTGTGTAGGGGCACGCAATCACATGCACTTAAGATCAAATATGGAAACTTTTGTGGAATACAAATTTCAGCATAAGTAGCTGAAATTTATGCTAATGAACCAAAACAACACAGTGAAGCAATCCAACAACCGTGTATACTCAGTGTCCATGCTGGTAGTGTACACGGAAATTTTCCACATACAAGAGCCTACATGGAAGCAAGGGCATGTAAAAGTCCAGAAATATGGACAAAATTCCTCTGTAAAGGTAACAACACACATATAATTGATGATGTATACACTGTGGATATCTGAAAGGATCAGAGGAGTGTGTCAGATTACTATATTTTTTTTTACCTCCTGTTTGGGCAGTACATCACTTGCCGCAAAAGGTTTTAACTATGATTACCAAAAAAAACATGTAAAAGAGTTGTATAAAGTACTGTAACCATAGGTAATGTAATACCTTCCTCATGTCTGTAAAATAGTGTTCCCATGCTGTTGACCAGCTTATATGGTTACTAACTGTGTAGATTCCAGACAGTCAGCATGGTTATTATGCAAATAAGTGCAAAAATCAGTGTATCAGTGGATTTGTTGAATCAGAAAAAGCAGGATCTGTGTACAGATGTTCACTTCTTGTAGGCTTCTACACTGGTGTTTATGTTTCCAATGGATGCCGATGACATCAGCGGGGGGGGGGTGTCAGGTCAGTTTCTTTTTTTTTTTTTTGTGTACTGCCACGTTTGCACAGTGTGCTGCCTGCTGCAAATGTTTTTGGTGATGCATACCTTGTTTGCACAACTAGACCACCCGCGTATCAGATATGAGCTATACATCCAAAAATAGAAACCAGATGCATTCAGTTGATATTGCTGAGCACCACTGGGCATCATGCAAACCCAGTAAGTGAGGCTGTGCTCTGCTAATATCCTCAACTTACAGGACTTTGTGTAACTCCTCCTGTGGTGACAGGTGGTAAGTTTTGGACTGGAGTACAGATGGTCCTGGGTTCTAGTACAGAGTATGCAAACTTTTCTCATACTGTTGTGACATTGCAGCTTATACAAATAAAGTGTAACTTGCAGTAAATAGCATTTTCTGTATGTTTTATGACAACAGGGATGAAAATATAAACTTTTGACATGGCTTACCTTAGTTATGCACAGCTGCACTCTGCTGCATGATGGTGTGCACAGCACACCGTTGTGCACTGAAGTAGGACCCTTAAATCATGTTAGTTATATCCTAAGTAGGTGAATTGCATATTAATTAGCCAATCCCACATGGTGGAAATACTCAAGATATATAAAGTATGCATACAGCCTACATTCTGATTTTCCCGTGATACTTTAAGACCATTGGAGTAAAGACTTGCAAATTTTAACTGCTATAATGCTAGGGGCTGCTGTGGGTCTGCTACATCTGTATGTGCTAGATGCTGAAGTTAGTGCTGCTGGTGCTGCTGAAAATAGGCCTAGGCCAAGAAGGAAAAGAATGTTCAGGCCCACGGTAACTTTCCAGGTGCTGCATGAGCTGGAGATTGTAGAGCACTACATGTTGGACAAGGACATATCACAAGAACTCTGTCAGCTCTGCCACTCTCAACTCAGAGCCAGAGCTAACTGAGGGCAACCTATCCCAGTGGAAACTAAGGTATGTGTAGCCCTTAGGATATTAGCTACAGGTACTTTTTAAAGATAAATTGGGGACATGATGGGGGTGTCATAGGCATCAGCATGCAGGATACTCAACCATTTCCTGGATGCTATGCTCCTACATGACAGTGAGCACATATCTTTTCCCATTTCCCTTGAGGAGAGGCCCAGCAATATGCAATTATCCTACCATGCATCGCACTATCCTGAAGTACTGGGTGCCATAGATTTCACTCGTGTACACATCAGATGTTTGCTAGGGGGGACATCCCACAGGGTCATTTACTGGAGGATGATGGCTATGCTCTAAAAATGTGGAGGATGACACCCATCAGAAATTCACGCACACCCATCCATGGAAGAATGCCATAAAGAGGCACACACACAAACTAGGAACATCATACAGAGTGTATTTGAGCTTCTGAAGTCATGGTTCTGGTGCCTAGATATATCCAGTGGAACCTTGCAGTATACTCCATGCACATGTACATAAATATTCACAGTATGTGCTATGCTCCACAATCTGATCCTGCGGAAACAGCTGCAGAGCTGCAGCAGGATCAGCAAGGGGAAGGGGCACACATCCTCCCACCAATGCCTAGGCCACCACATTCACAGTCACAGGAGGACTCAGAGGAAGAACCCTCAGATGATGTCCGTGTAGGTAGACATAGGTGTGCTCAGTGTGCCATTGCTTCGGCTAAGTGAAAATGTATAGCACATTCACTGACCACTTAGGAGTCTAGAGACTAATACCTTTCTTGCTTGCATCAGACAGAGTCAGCACTGAATTAAAGTTGTGTCAGCCACTACATTTGCAAGGCAGGGCCTTAACCTACACTGTATTCTTGAAGAGTAGTATGACATATCCTTGTAACTATGAACTTGGTACAGTATGCAAGTAACTACTGGTGTATTTGTAGAGAAATTAAATTAACATGTGACTACAGACACTTATTTTACTATTATGTGTCCATTTGTAATTGGTAGACCTCATGCATGAAACATTCATACAGTCCTACTGCAGCAGATTAGTGGTACATCATTCAAGAGAGACATTTGAAAGCAAAGCTACACATTGCAGTATCTGACTTCTGACTTATTTGTATCCTAACTGTAAATGTGATTTGTTCCCTCCCCCGAAATAGGAGTGTCCCCTTACAACTGCCATAACAGTAACTCGTCTATGCTACCCCCAACCCCACAGTATATGGGTGTTTGTCACAGTTATTAACCCCCACATTTTCAGGACAATAATATAGATTTGATCATACATTGTATGTTTTATGTAGCTGATGAATAGCAGTGTACATTTTTGTGTGATGAATGACCCCAGTTCAAGCAAGTTGCTTCTGTGGCCAAAAGGACTAAGGCAGTCATCCTGTTTGATGAAGCTGTTTTGCTGTTGAAGGTACTAATCCTGATATAATTAGATGTTTTGGAGATGTACTAGCAATAGGCTGTGTTATACAGACTGTGACTTTTGTCTTATTATTTTAATTCCACATTTGCACAGTGTACCACATAAGCCTTTCTGATAAGGCTTAGCCAGTTTGTGTGGAGAGCAGCATTGCAGAAACAATGAAAGAGGAAATAGGATTTATGTCAGACTACCAATCACAGACACCGGATACATTCAAGTATTGCCGTTAGTAATTGGTAAATCCTGGCATGGAGCACAGATAGGAGTGGGCTGTAGTAGCAGGAATATATGACTAAATAATAAGTCTCAGATGGAGCAATGCACCTTGAGTTTGCACACTTCTTACCTACGTGCAAACAGTTAAAAAAAGGCAAACATGCATGCGTGTATACTTAGTTAACCATAGAGTAAATCTGATGCTTCTCGTGCTATTGCATTTTATATATATATATATATATATATATATATATATATATATATATATATATATGGGTCTACTTCAAAACACTGAAATCTCATAACATTGAAATTCAAAACATTGAGACCATAACATCGAAAACCCAAAACAAAGAAAACTCAGAACACTGAAAGTGTGCATTGTAGCACAGAAAACTACAAAGCACATGTAAATAACATCCCCTCCACCTATAACAACACCAAAGTAAGAAACACAGTTTTTACTACGTTTCTGTAGGGGGAAAGCCCCTGCTGCACCCCACATGTGGGGGGCTCTGCCCTCCACACCCCCGTAAATTAAATATACCAACTCCTAGACTGCACTACAGTGGAAAAAAGTTAATTTCCTAACCCTATTGTAACATGATCACCATACAGAATGTTACCATTTGAATGTGTTGCTTTCATGGAAGTTAAGTTAGTCTTCTGAGAAGTGCTGGGAGAAATGAATAGGGGAAAAAGTGTTTATTTCGCCATATGTGTTTTTAGGCCATACAGGTAAGTGATTTAGACATTATGTTTACATTCTGCATGGTGATTGCGATACAGTGAGGTTAGGAAATTAACTTTTTTCCACTGTAGTGCGATCTTGGAGTTGGTATATTTAATATATGCAGGGTGTGGGGTGCAGGGGGGACTTGCCCCCCTGCAGAAATGTATAAGAAGTGTGTTTTTTACTTTGGTGTTGTTATAGGTGGAGGGGATGTTATTTACATGTGCGTTGTAGTTTTCAATTTTATGGTGCAATGCTTCAGTGTTCTGAGGTTTCGTTGTTTTGGATTTTCAGTGTTTTGGGTTTTCGATGTTATGGTCTCAGTGTTTTGAAGTTCAGTGTTATGAGATTTCAATGGTTTGAAGTATACCCATATGGCCTTAGTGCCCTACATACCTCTCAACTTCTTAGAGGAAGAAATCTGGACAAAGCCACAAACAATGGGGGTGCAAAAGCCCAAAAATAGGGACACTTTTTTAAATATTGCTCTTACAAACTTACAAAGTTGATAGAATAACAGGCGTTGCATTAGCATGAATTTTTCTGAAGGATATGAAGTCTAAAATTCAGATGTGTGACATTATTTTCTGACTTCTTTTCTCAATGAGTTGCCATTGATTTTCCAGAAAACCACAATTTTGTGAGAAACAGACTAAAAATATGAATAAAAAATCTGGACATTCTGCAAAAATCTCAACAGTTGAGAGGTATGGTGCCCTATCATTTTCAAACCCCCATGTCTCCCCTAAGACTACATGTGGAAACATTGCAAATTGAGGGCACAATATAAGTATATGTACATACATTGAAAAAATATCCATTTGTTTCCCTACTAACAACAACATGAACAATCACAACAGCCATGTGTCTCCTTGATTTTTACACACATATATCAACCACTGTCCAAGTTGTAATATATAATGTTGTGTGCTCCCTCATGGACAGGGCCAATTGATAGTGCTCACGGGTTTGATCATCCAAACACAAACAGACAAATATGCTCAATAAGGGTATTAGCCTCGGGTGACACTAAGCAATTGTTCAGCACAGGGCTTATTTATGTCATCTAGTAAAAGTTCACCTGCAGTCCTACATAAATCAAATTTTTGCTGTGGTGCATGCATTACGTACTGTGTTCTTCAGTCCCTGTACTAAGCTAGGTAGGGGTTCTAATCTCACTGTAGTCACCTGTGTGTGTATAAACCAACAGCGGAAATGTGCATCTCAGTCCAGCTTCCCAAAGGATATGGCTTTCCATTGCTTTCCTGCTTGCCTACACATCAGTTCCAAGCAGGCCTCCAAATACAGGTCACCCACATGTCCTACAGATGTCATCTACTATAAGATCACCTGCAGTCAAAAATCAGATGTGTGCTGTAGTGTGTGCATTAAGTACAGTAATCTGTTCTATGTAAACCTATATAGGTAGGGGTTCTATCCTCACTGCAGCCAACTTGGTGTGTGTATCCCCATAAAAAAGGGTGTAAGTGTGTATCCCACACTGACAGCTCAAATGGCATGGTTTTTCACTGTTTTAGTGCTAGTACAAACATTTATTCGAAGCAGGCCTACAAACGTGACATGCTGATGTCATCTACTATAAGATAACCTGCAGTTCTGTTAATATCAGACTTGCACTGTGGTGCATGCATTAAGCACTGTCATCTGTAGCATGTCAATCTAAATAAGTAGGGGTTCTAGCCTCACTGCAGCCAGCTTGGTGTGTGTGTGTGTCTCCATAAAGTAGGGTGTAAGTGTGTATCCCACATTGACTTCTCAAATGGCATAATTTTGCATTGTTTTATTACTAGCACAAACATCCAGTCAAAGCAGGCTTACAAACTCTTGCTCCTACATGGCCTGCTGATGTCATCTCCCATAGGATCACCTGCAGTCCAGGTAAAATCAGACTTGTGATGTGGTGTGTGCATTAAGTACTGTGATCCTTAGTATGTAAATCTAGATATGTAGGGGTTCTATTATCATTGTAGTCAACTATGTGTGTGAACTGTTGGTGGATGTTACACAGAGCATTTTACAGCAGCCTATGAAACATTGCCCTCTTGTCTTCAACAGACAGTGCTGATGTCATCAGTGATATCAGATTATTAGATATGTATACATCACAACAGGACATGGTTACACACTAGCCTGACAGACACCTCATCCTCTATAAGACAGACAACATTGACACTTATGTTATTTTATGCACAAACATCATGACATCTATTTGCAATGGTGATGGACAGGTTGACACATTCGATCACGCAGGAGTCCCCATGGACTATGATGTTTGTGGATGATATTGTGATCTGCAGTGAGAATAGGGAACAGGTTTAGGAGGCCCAGAAGAGGTGGAGATATGCTCTCCAGAGGACAGGAATGAAGGTGAGCAGGACTAAGACATAATATATGTGTGTGAATGAGAGGGAGGCTAGAGGAATGTTGAGGCTGCAGGGAGTAGAGTTAGTGCAGGCATATCATTTGAAATACTTTGGATCAACAGTTCAGAGTGATAGTGAGTGTGGCAGACAGGTGAAGAAGAGAGTGCATGAAAGGTGGAGTGGGTGGAGAAGAGTCATAAGTGATTTTTGACAGACGGGTACCAATAAGAATGAAAGGAAAGGTCTACAAGATGGTAGCGAGACCAGCTATGTTATATGGGTTGCAGATGGTGCCACTGACAAAAAGACAGGAGTCATAACAGGTGTTGGCAGAGTTTCATATATGCATTATGTGTGCTGAGGATGGACAAGAATATTAACCGTATATTAGAGTGTCAGCTCAGGTTGTACAGTTTGGAGACAAAGCCAGAGTGGTGGGATTGTGTTGGTTTGGGCATGTGCTGAGGAGTGATGCTGGGTATATTGGGAGAAGTATGCTAAGGACAGAGTTGCCAGGAAAGAGGAAAAGAGGAAGGCCTAAGATAGGTTTTTGGATGTGGTGACAGAGGACATGCAGGTAGTTGGTGTGATAGAGTAAGATGCAGAGGATGGGTAGAAATGGAAGCAGATGATCGGCTGTGGTGAGCCCTAATGGTACTATCCAAAAGAATAGGAAGAAGAAGATGACATCTGTGTTTGGAGAAACCCCATCTGTACACTGGTGGCAGGAGTGTACAGTAGGAGTATCTATCTGAAGGTAGTGTGTCTAGACTCAGTTTGACCTTTAACTGTGATTTTGTATTACCTGCTCTGCTCTGGATTGTGTGCAGAGGCTGTTACACTTTGCCCTCATAGATGCAGAAATGTCAATACACTTTCTTTCAAATACAATTGGCTACTGCTATGTAGCAGAGCATATATAGCTGTGGGAACCTGCATTGCATAACAAGCAGCAATTTACCCACTTACCTATCAATAACAGAGGTATTGATCCACCTTATGAAGGACCTCCTAATGTACACCCTATAGGTTAGTCACCTGAAAATAGCAGTCAGATCACATATACCCTTCCTTTTTGCATTCTTTATGCAGATACCAGATTCAAACCTCCCATTAGCACCTATCATTCCCTCTGTTTCCCCTGTTAGCATAGCTGACATGTGCTTTTGACTCAGTGCAGATAATACCTCATGTGCACTTAACAGTCTATATCTCCTACATTACTGAAGTACGATTTTCAAGAGATCCACCTGTATTAGGAATCTGGAATCAGTGCTCTCTTGCTTCCAGAAGAGTAACACTAAACAGGTTGTCTACTCACACACCTTGACTCCTACTCATAATATACACCCAATACAAACCATCATGTGCAGAGGTACTCCCCACAAAACAACCTAAACTGCAGACACATCCTAAAAACAATCAGGCTACATCTAGCACTACACCCAAAGCAGAGAATACACATAAGACATTATCACCAGTCTCACCAGAGAATTGCTTAAGGCAAAGGGCATGTATTCCAAAGGTTTTCATAATAGTTGACTGTATAGTGAGACATACAGATGCCCCATTCACCATTCACAGGGATAAGTTTAGTGTCAGCTGTGTGGCAGAGGTAGAAGTCACAACACACATTCAATCAGGTCTCTCAACATCAAGTCCCGCTCTTAATCCAGCATACTTCATGTTGGTAGGCACAACTTGAGACATGACTATATAAAATATATGAACACAGACATGATTGAGCTATCTAAATATGGGTCCCAGCCAGGTATGTCCCAATGTTTGAGCAGCATTATACCCTCCCCTAGGATGATACCACTATATAAAGAACAACAGATTTTCTGAACTTGACTAAGTTTCTGGTGACATTCTAAGCTGATATGGTACCTGTCAGTGTGGGATGACATGCTGGCCAGAGCGTGCTGTTTTGCTAGACATAAGGCACTTAACTGCACCATAATCCCTTTTTTAGGCAAGGTCACAAAAGCAGAATTACCACTGTGAAAATGTACAACTCGAACAAAGTAAGGGTCATGCTGCTAAACCCTAAGAGTTGACATCTCAAACCACACTGTCTGTAAGGGGTCCCTATTTCATCATCGAAAATTCAGTTCAGCAAACCGCATTTTCGGTGCTCTTACATCGAACATGCCGTTCAGCAAACTGTTCATAGTGAGATCGTGGTACAGTGAAGATCAGAAAATGTGCCCTTTCCTCACTGTAATGCGATCTCAGATTTGGTATATATAATTAACGAGGGGTGCCCCCCACAAAACTGGAATTCGATGAACGGCATTTTTGATGAAATGCCGTTCACTCAAGACAGTTTTCAATGATGTAATATAGACCCATCTGTAAGCACTCTTTGCAGTGAAGATGTTGATGTCTGTGCAGTCACAGAAACCTGGTTCAAGGTTGCAATAAGTACTTTGGACTTGCAAGGATACAATGCCTTCAAAACATCCAGACAGAAAATGGAAGTTGTGGGAACCACTGGAGGTATCATATCTATTTACATCGAAGATAATTATGCCTCAAGACTGGTTAGAGAAGATAACTATATGGAGTTATTCTACATCCAACATACTGTGGATAGGAAATGCCTTCATGTTATTGCCATTAATAGTTCACTGTCCATAAACACGAAAGGTCACACAGCCTATTTATTACTGCATGAAACAATTAAAGTAGAACAAGACAACCCAGGCAGGGGTGAGTGAAACTATTCACCATTGATCGGGATAATTATAGGACAACAAACTCACTTGCACAATATTACCTGGAGTATGTGAACTGAAATGCCATGGAAGACGTAGTGCACCACCCCACAAGGTTATCTCATATTCCAGACCTGTTCTTTAACAATATGAGTGAACAATGTAATGGCACGTGTAGTGCCTGCACTATTAATCCAACCATAAGAAAGTATGTTTTGAAGTAGATATAGCTACTGAAATCCCCAAAGGAGGAGTCAAGTTCAAAAACATCATCCAAGGTAGCTACACCCTCCTAAAGGATAGTCTAATCTTCTTCCAAGCCCCAGTTTACACAAAGGACATTAACAGCTATAGTGAGTTACTCTGTGATGCCCTGTCTACACATCATCACAAATGTATACACACAGCCGTGCCTGATAGGCTCAAACAAAGGTCCTCTGGAAAACACAAACCATACTGATGGATGTCTGTCATTACTACATTATACAGTAAGTGAAAGAAGGTGCTATTTACAAATACAGCATTGAGAAACCAGGACTGGAAGGCCACTCTCCACAGTGTAAACATGCAAATAAGACACCTTCAAAAACCCTCACAGAGCAACTATGCTAATAATTTACACAACATATCCTGGGGTAACCATAAGGCTTTTTCATTTACATCTGCAAACTAATACATATAACTCATATGTATTTGGAACCAGCTGTGTATGGTAGCACACACATTGACCCAGTGTAAATTCCAAACCTGCTAGCAGACACATTTGGCTGAAAACTGCCTCCCCTCCCACCACCAAACCTACTATAAACCATGTGTGCAACATCACCTCCAACCTGTAGTATCTACAATAAGAAAATTATTACTGCCTCTCCTAGGAGCACAGTCTCCATGGGACCAGATGTCATTCTGGCCTGTGTTCTTCATGTGCTTCAACAGTGAGCTACTCCACTAGCACCGTATTCAACCACAGTATGAATGCTACTGTTGTCCACACTAAATAGAATACAGTGACCATTTTTCAGCCACATACGGGATGATCAGCAAAATACAAGTGTAATTATAAGCCCATACATTTATGCAACCTGTGCAGTAAGGCACTGGAAACAATTTGTATGCATCTCAGACACAGGTACATAGGTGACCTCCAAACACTAGATGTGTTCCAGTTAGGTAATCTTAAGGGTATCTTGTGGCTGCAAAACATGGTGGGATTCAAGACTATGACTGCAGACATACACAAAGTCAAAGCTGTGCACACATCCTATCGTAACTTGGCCAAGGCCTTCAACACATTCCAACATTCGGTCTCAGTGAGAAACTAACCAAGGTGAATATAAAATCCTATGTTATCAGTTGGTTTGCAAATGGGATCACAGACCAACAACATTCAATCACAGTGGGAGACTTCATCTCAAGCAGCAGACCTGTCATCTGTGTGGTAACAGAAGTGTTATTGCTGTGGCCCCTTATGTTTGACATATATGTCTCAGACGTCTTGAACAAAACGGAGGATCTGTGACAAACAGTCGTTGTGGCACTAATGACTGTTGCCAAAGCCATGGGTGTCACATCAACTGCACAAAAATACATAAGCATACCCTGTGTAATAATAAATGTTCCTGCTTATTATAAAATAACCAAGACTACACTATTCCCCACTTCTGTATTAATAGACCTTGGAACACATGTCGACTGCAACCTGGATCTAATGTGGGGAGGTAGGTATTCTGCATCTTACATCTAATTATCAAAAGCATTACCTCAATAGCAAAATATGTTACCAATCCCCTATACTCATCCCTCATTGGCCATATTAATGAATATAATCCTCCCTTTGATATGTATTGTACCAGACACCTGCACCAACTTGACAGACCTCAGACATGTCTAAGTAACAAAACATCAGAGGGTCTCCAACATGTGTCTTCTGTGGGCAGAATGAAGTAGCTGTCACTGTGTGTAGTATCACATAGATAGCTTTGAGGCAAATTATGTATGCCTTACAGGGCTATATATGGCCAAAATGGAATGAAAATGCTGCACATTCGTAACTAATGTGGGACTAGAGTTACCTGTTCCAGGGACCTGAATGTACACTATAGCATGCATAGGACATGCTGGAGATACTTCTCTCAAAGGTTGTTACTCCTCTGCAGTAGGCTTCAAATCCATGTCAAGTTGCCCTGTTGAAGGACAGACTGGATGACTTGCTGTGAACATGTTATCTGCCATGGATCACTGCTGCTTCTCTCCTGGACGTGGGTGGTCCTTGCTAGACAAATCTGGCCATGCATTATATCTTCCTTTGAATATTATATTGTGATGTAATGGCTATGCTTCTAAACACCATCAGGTTAATACCCTTGTCACATCCTATGAACCTCGGAACCTATAGCAATGTACATGCAAAAAGGAACATTATACTGTATTACTGTTCTGATGAGAGTTGTCTTTAGTGCTGACATACAATCCTCAGCTCTGAATCTGATGGGTTGACTTTGGAGATATGCACCCATAACTTTGTACTAAACAATCCTTAAAGAGAAAGTTAGATATACTAATGAGACACATTTAATTGTCTGATTTCACAACCCTTACAAAAGCATCCACTATAAAGCAGATAAATTATTATGCTAGCAACTGTCTAAATGGCTACATACAATCTAAATGACAGGTACAATTATCAGTTCAACAGCACAAGTGGAGGTAATAAAGTCATTTGAATATAGATAGTCACCCTGTGCATCGGACACATAGCGTTAGTACCCCTAAATCCAAAAAAACAGATGACAGGGATGTAGCGCAGTTATCATAATTGCACAGGATGTTGTGTGGGGATGCAGGAGGCCTAGGCTGACACAATAGATTGGCGAGTGTGTGTGTGTGTGTGTGTGTGTGTGTGTGTGTGTGTGTGTGTGTGTGTGTGTGTGTGTGTGTGTGTGTGTGTGAGTAAGCAAGGGAAGCAGGCAAGATGGACCTTGTAAATGTTGTGTGTGTGTGTCTATAGGTGCTCTCAATGTGACACTGGTGTGTGAGTGTCTGCATAAACAGTTGGAGGGTGAGTGCTAGCCCTACATGTCTATATGTCAGACAGCTGTGAGCCATGCTTGGTAGAGACAGTTCATAAGAACTGGCTCTACCAGGAATTGCACTGGTACCTCCACACCCAAGGTCAGATATTGTGCTACTATCTGAAAGTGACCAATGTCTGCTGGATGTGCTTCCTTCAATGGAACACCAAAGACCATGACCCCATGGCCTGGTATGTTTGGGTGTGGACAGCATGTTCCCTGCTGGAACAGTGGATGTACTGCCACTATGGTAGCATGATCTGGCATGACCACATTGGCTCTCAGCAAATATAGTTGTTGACCTATGCCCACGAGGCTGAAGATCTCCTCCTAGCAGACATTCCATCACAGACAATGTGCATTCCATGACAGATACTCTGCGCTCCCTCACAGACACATCCCATTCCAACATGTCATTCAACCAATCCAGGGAATCAACACCATGGTGGAGGCAGTCACAGATGTCAGACTGTTTTGCATCTGTAACCCTGAGCATTCTTCCGGAGTTCCTTTCTGAACATGCCTGTGCCTCCATGATGGCCCCAAACATACATCGAGTGACACATGATGAGACACATGCAACAGGTGGAGGAGGTACAGCAGGCCTCTTCCAAGCACCCCTATCAATCCACCTATGTGACACCTCACCAACAGTTTGGCTATGGCCAGTGTCAACAGTCACTGAAGCCGCAGTAGCCACACTTCCTTGGTCAATGTCCTCTCCCTCCAGCTATCCAATATCTCTGGCCTTAGTGAACTGGGTATGCATAGACATACTGGCTGTGTCCGAGGATAATGAGGGGGATCTCTGGATGTCAACCTCTGTGTCAGAATTAACCTCTGCAATCCCCAGCTCTATCTCACTTTGGCTACCATCATTATCAGAGTCTGACGAGACAATGACATCAGGTGGCGTAAGGGACACAGAACCACTTCCATGTTCACCTATGATAAAAGGAAGGAAAAAAGGAATACATTAATACCTGCACTACTATGTTGCAATATATGTTAAGCAATTTACACTGCTATCACTATTACAGACATTTATACCTCTCAAACTCTTAGAGCAAGAAATGTGGACAAATCCATGAATAATGAGTGGACAAAGGCCCAAGAATAGATACCATTGTGACATATTGCCCTTACAAACCTACAAAGGTGATAAAATAACAGGTATTACTTCACCATGACATTTCTGAAGAGTACGCAGTCTGAATGTAAGATGTCTGTCATTATATTATGTCTCCAATCATTAATGACTTGTTTGCAGTTCGCAAGTCAATCACTATGATCTTAAATATGGGCCAGAGGTATGAGTCAAACATCAGGACATTCAACAAATATCTGTATAGTTGACAAGTATGCAGACAGTACAGCAATCCATACAGCAGGCTTGAGATGACATTTTAGCAAATATGTTGTAATATATCTACAGTACTGACACAAATTTATTCTGCTTACCAACTGCAGGCACCCTATATATCTGTGAATTCCTGACCATCCTTAAAAAAGTAAAGGGAGAGGTAATGGCAACAGCACCACATTTAACAGTATAACAGGGGGACTTACTTTTAATAATCTATATCTACAGTAACTGCAATGTTAACAAGAACGCGGCTGACAACCTCTAAATGAGCTTAAAATTGCAGCTATCTTAAATACCCCCCACCAAAAAATAACATGACACACATATAAACTATATATACTATTACAGAATGAATGCAACAATACTCTACTGGTGATCTAAGAAAGCATACATGGAAGCTCCTCCTGAGAAACAGGAGTAACACCCACATCCAGAAACTATTGGCTAATGGTGGGAGCTGTCCTGTGTGGCAATGTTTGCCAGAAATTCCTTGGTGGCGGTGAAAGGGTGTTCTGCTGCAGGCCCACCTCCAGTGCCACTTCAGCTGCACACCTCCTTGCAGCATGAATCATGTCGATGGCTCTGTGTCACACCTGCTCGTAGCTGTGATTGTGTTGCCCAATTGCATTAAGGCTTCAGACCAATTCGTCCCACAGCGCTGCATGTTCTGACATATTGGCCCTCCCACTGGACATCAGGACTACATGATGTTGGTGTAATACTTCAGTTATGAGGTCATTCTCTGTCTCAGAAAATGGGGACCTATTGCGAGTGGGCATATTGTTTACCGAAAGACAAAATAATGATAACACATATAAGGATCACATAAGTACAAATAAACTGTGTACAGATAAAACAGTAAAAGAAGGCTGTCAGGATTCACCACTTGATTACAATTTAAAGATTCAACAGTGGTTAAAAAATAACAAGGTGGGGGTACAAAACAAGGACAGTAGCAATAGGAACATATCCTTGTTTGTGCCATAACAGATACTCACTTATGGTGATACACCCAACACAACAGTCCATTCTAGTTTGTGCCATAGCAGGAACACATCCCCCCCCCCCCAAAAAAAAAATAATAATAACAGGCTAAGTGACAATTGTGCTAACCAAACAACAGTGTGATGTTAAAAGTACTATCAAAGGACTTATCCATGCAGCATGTGTACATAGTTATCACACAACATTATACCTTTGGATAACTCTACATCCTCTGTACCTCTCAAATGGCTGGGAAAACAAGGTCATGTCATGAGTACAGTTCTAACAAATACTTACTGATTTACTTCACATTGTTCTTAAGTACATTCCAACATATGCATTATTTAGGTAATAAAATGGATATATACCTGATGGAGTACAATACTACTCTGTTGAAATATACTGCTCCAAAAGAAATGCGTAACTGAGTTTGATGTATGAAATACCAGGACTCAGATGGCCTGCTGTCGAATGTAATCAGTGTACATGGAACATGCATATGTGCAATATATGCAGCCATGAATGATTGCTGGATGCAATATGATCTGTACTATAGTGTGTCTGTGTTACCAACAGGGTAGTATTCAAAGTAATAAAGGTATTTATTAGCATTTGCTAGTATTAAAAATAAAATGTAACAGAATATAGTACATTATTTGTAGAAAGCTTTATATATTATCTGTGCAGTTACTAATGTTCTTTCTTATTTTCTCTCACACTGCCCCTTCTCTTCATTTGTTTTTAATGTATTTCTTATTTTTAATTATTTGTATTTTTATTATTATATTATGTATATAATCATATTTTTCATTATCATAATTGCTTTTTTATTGCATATAAATGTAAGATTGCCTATGTCATCCATAAAAATTCCATAAAGATGTTTTTTGTTTAAAAAAAAAAAAGATGGGTAGTTGCATGGCCTACAAATAGAACATGGCAAGTATCACACAGTAATTGGACAGGTGAAATTCTTAATTATATATAGGGTGTCCCATAGGGCTCTGTCCTAGGCCCATACTTGTTTAGATTGTATCTTTCAGATCTAACTCTTTTATCTACGATGTTCTACAGTCTGTACACAGATGACTTGAAATTGGGTAAACTGATTACATGTGTTACAGACAAGGTATGTCTGCAAAAGAACTTGACCGAATTGACCATTTGAACACAGGAGAATAATATGCCAATGTTGTGTCTTTCAGCTTTTCCCGGTTAGGGGTCGCCACAGCGGAACTCCGGTCCGCTAATGATTGGCAGTTGATTTTTATGTGCCGAGTTGCCAGCCCTGACGCACAACCTTCAACGAAGGTATGCCCATTCACGCATATGAAATTTAGGAGGCATAAGTTGAAAGGTGAATATTTAGTACAGCACACAGTGACTGAAACTGTAGATTCATTTAAGGACCTGGGTATATGGGTGGACCCAGCTTTGAGTTTTTCTAATCATATCAACCAATTGGTTAATGATAGTTATAGAACTATAGGCTGTATAAAAAGATTTATAAAGTTTAGGAAATCAGAAGTAATGAAGGCATTGCTTGTTAGTTACATTAGACCCACATTTTGAGTCTGGAATAACAATACGGAAACCTTATAAGAAAACATGCATGAGGAGACTGGAAAGAATACAGCAGAAATATACCAAGGGCATCTATGGATGTAAAAATTTAAGTTATTATGAAAGACCAAAATATCTAAACTTATACAGTGTCTCATATAGATATTTAAAAGGAGACTGTATTCTGGTATATAGAGTTTTTGAGACAACTACCTCTAGGAATGTTTAGGGTTATCAAAAAGTAGTAAACCATCAGACAACCAATGTAGAAGATTCCAGACTAGAGTCAAGCTCAACGGGGTCTTCTTTCACTGCTGATTCTGCCAAGCCCATTCCCTTGATTGTGGTTTCACTAGATAGTAGGTAGGGACAGTGGGAATCTCGTTCAAGGTTCCTATTACATGATTGAAGACGCATTCTTTCGAATGCATCTTGATCAAACTTGAAAGCATGAAAAGACGAAATAACGGAACGGTATATAAACAAATTCTTTCCCTGGGAAAGAAATCGCTTGGCCGCTTCCGTTACTTTGCCATTTTCATCACTGTAGTGCAATCTCGGAGTTGGTATATTTAAGTAGGGGATGTGTGGGGGGGCACAGCCCCCCACATTGGGGTGTGGGGGTGAAGCCCCCCACTTTATGTAATATTTAAATTTTTTTGTTTGCTTTGTGGAATAGTGAATTTTTTTCCCTTGGAAAAAAATCGCTGTTCTAAGCATTCTAGATTGTAAGCTTTCGCTTACATGGGTTCGATAAATCATCATTCACTTTTTTAAGCATTCAATGATTTAACATAGACCCTCTCGTTCATCCATTTATGCATGTCACTAATTAAGTGATGAGATATTTGGCTACCTTAAGGGACTCATAGTTACTTCTGCTGTTTACCCACACTTGATTTCTTCACTTTGACATTTAGAGCACTGGGCAGAAATCATATTGCTTCAGCACTTGTCTCAGGACTTCATGATGTTTTGTTTTAATTAAACAGTCAGATTCTTCTGCTCTGCACCAGTTCTAAGTTAGATGCTAGCTGCCGGATGATGTGGGGCACTGGTGGGGGCAATCCACAGGAAGGGCCTGGTGCATGTCCAGAGTTGCCGCTGTCGTTCCCCCAGGCCCCCAGCGGGGCACAGCAAGGGGGCAATGCCTCATCCAGCTGCGGTGCACACTCAGCCCCGCTTGACATCGGAGCCCAACTGACCCAGCCCTTAGAGCCAATCCTTATCCTGAAGTTATGGATCTGGCTTACCAACTTCCCTTACCTACATTGTTCTAACATGCCAGAGGACAGGTGATTTCAAACCAAAAGATGAAAGGTTAATATCAGCAGCCCAAGATAGTAGACTACGTACATTAGTTTACAAAGTCCATTGAACATGTGGAATAAACAGTCAAATGTAGGTTTTGTAAAACAGAATTGGAAACAGTTGCATACCTTGCTTCCAGTTGTGACATACTATTGGCAGAAGGACTGTATACTGAAAGGCATAATAATGTGGCAAGATTAATGCATTGGGGATTCTGCAAACATTATAATATTGAAGTAGCTGACAAACACTAGAAACAGGAGCCACAAAGCATCACAGAAAATGATGACATCTACATCACATGGGATCACCCATTACCAACAGTTCAAAAGATAGATGCGAGAAAACCAGATATAGTGCTCCATGAAATGAAGACAAAAGTAGCATTGATCACTGAAATCGCTATACCCAGTGACTACAGTGTCTTGTATACAGAGAGAAGCAAACTCACAAAATATCAGGATTTGCAGGCAGAAATGATAGCAATGTGGAAGAAAGATACCCAGACAGTTCCAGTAGTAGTAGGAGCAATGGGTCTTATAAAAAAGAATCTACAATCATATTTAGATATGTTACCGATATATGTAACTCCATACGAATTGCAGAAGGAGTCATTACTGGGCACATTGCAGGTGCTGCAAAGAGTACTTCTGGCTAACATCAAAGATTGAAACAATACTAATTTCATGAACTTTAATCATACTTTGACTTAGGAATGGGGTCCATTCCCGTCATGGTATTAGAATCCCAAAAGATTTGGACAAATCAAAAAAGATTCTATAGGAATGAGAAGTGTTCTAATAGTTTCTCTAAGAGAGCAGCTGATGCATGGAATAGACTACCAAATTAAATTAAAGAAAGTACCATTTTAGATATATTTAAGAACAGCCTGGCCACTTATTGTGGGAACAACTGTTTTGGTATATTGACAGGCTAGAAGGGTATTAATGCCCATGCTTGAAGTATTTGTATGTATATATGTAAGATGGACTCGAGTCTTTCCCCTCCATTTTGGAATTTCAGTTTTGTTGATTCATTTGCTCACTGGAAAGGTAGGTGGGCTGAATCTTGAATTTAAATAAATGTTTGGGCTGGTATCAGATTGGGTTCACAAAACTGGGAATGTAAATTCTGTTAATTTATGTAAGTTGTCACAGCAAATGCCAGAGTTCTGTAAATGTGTAACTTCTCAGGTAGAGGGAAGAGAAATACTTAAAAGAGTGCCTCCTTGTTTTAATTACAAAAAAGAGTTTTGATATTGGTTAGGGTCATGTAGGGAATACCATGTATCATAAAAGGCCTTAATTACTAAAAATGGTTTGACTCCTGATGGCTGTTCCAAGTCTGGGTTTTCATCTTAGCAGTATAGGTGGTATTATGGGGGGGCATAAGGGCAAGTTCCCTGTTGTGAAAGTGTGTGCCCCTCTGAGTCCCCAGTCCCTGTAATACTAAAAGTTTCTTGCCTGCAAGTACATGCCTTTGGAAAAAATCTCCAAAATGTCTTTACTGCATTTTTAAGCAGGAATTGGGATTTGTTTTACTACATTTTTAAGCAGCAATCAGAGAAGGTGTCTTTTATTACATTAAGCAGCAATGCAATTAACAGTCTGTGTGTGTGTGTGTGTGTGTGTGTGTGTGTGTGTGTGTGTGTGTGTGTGTGTGTGTGTGTGTGTGTGTGTGTGTGTGTGTGTGTGTGTGTGTGTGTGAAATTCCCCACCCCATGGGTAGGGGTTTCAGATTTTGTGTCCTTTCAAAAATGCTTGATAATGCAAACCTTGTTATTCTAAGTATATGAGAAATGTTTAGAAGTTGCTCCAGATTTTTATTCTTTCTGATTGCTGATATAAGCAGTTGAGAGGTCAGAGAGAAGTTGCACTATATGGTTCTGATATCAGTGAACTTACATTATACATATCTGGGCCATTATTTATGAATCTATTCATTTGCATGATCTCAAGTCAATATCCAAGGTTTGCGGTCATACAAGTGGCTGTAATGTGTGTGTGTGTGTGTGTGTGTGTGTGTGTGTGTGTGTGTGTGTGTGTGTGTGTGTGTGTGTGTGTGTGTGTGTGTGTTTACATGCCCTTGCATGTGAGATGAAGATCAAAGTATTAGCAATGCAGTGAGTAATGAAGTAGTGAAAACTGATATGGGAAGAAGGGCTAAAGTTGTTTGCACTGAGAATTTGTTACTAGTCAGTGTCACACAGTTGGGGGTAGAAAGAATCAAACCCCGTGCCCATGAAGCAGCTCATTAAGAGCTTGTGGCCTTAATTCTCCATACCAACTGCCATACGCCTTAACTTCTTTTTTTGGTAAATCAGTCATTAAAGTTTCATAGTTCTCATTGTTCAGAAAATGCACTTCCATGCAGCACCTGTGGTAGTTCTATTAACTTAAGTGAATTAGAGTTGTCCTGTCAAATAAGGCTCTGAGCTGTTAATGAATTGCTTCATGTAGTCAAAGGTACATGGTTTGAATCCTCCCACCTCCATTTGTCCATGATGCGAATGTGAGCAAGTCACTCAGATCATACTCCTGGGTCACCCCTTAAAAGCTACAATTTCTCCACTGGGTTTACCTAATTAACAAATAGATAAAAATAGAGTATTTACAATTTTGGCTTTGTCCATAGTTCTTTTTTTTTCTAAAATCTTTAATAAAATTAAAAAATGAATAATATTACATTTGATGGATGACAATTACATATGTAAATAAAAGAGTGAAAACAATAACAAACAAACAGAGAACTAACGTAATGAACTATTTACAGGGTGTCCACAATTTAAAATATAAGCAATACAATTATTTCACAAAATTACATTTAGTTCTAGTTTTATGTCCTTTTATTCAGTAGTCTCTTTAGTTTCATCCAGGAAGTAAAGAATTTTGTGTAGTGGTTCTTTCTTTAACTGTTAGGATTTCCAGATGTCAAGTATCAGTTGCAATGTTGTAAAGATTTTTCATTGTTGGACTGGTAGTATTTTTCCAATTTCTTGTTATCACTTTTCTTGCAATTGTTAAAAGAGACCAAAGAAGGGGATAATCAACTTTCTTATCACATATAGGAATTGATGTATTAAACAAAATTATTGAATTTAAATAAAATTTATCATTAAAAAGAGCCTGTAAAAAAGAAATGACATTATTCCTGAAGGTTTAACTGTTACATTCACATATCATATGTTGCCATTTGGGTCTAACATCCAAACCACATCTCCAACAATATATATTTTTCCCAGACATCACTTCCATCTTAATGACCAGGTAGTTTGAAAAGATGATGCAAGTATTATTTTTTCCTCAATTTCACTTAGGGAATGTTTATATTTTTAAAATAGTTCCAAACGTTATCTTTACAAATAGATTTGTTTTTATTAATTTTATGAATTCTAGATAAACAATTTTTCTCAGGAGAATTTTGATTGTATCAGAAAATCTATAAATTTAGGGCTCTCCTTTTTGACTGAAACTTACATTAAGAATAGTCTTTTTTTCGATAGCATACCTGCAATTTTGAATACCTATCCACATCTCAATATTTAAATTAAATTTACTTAATATATAATCAAGGGAATACATTTTTTTTCTTTCTCCATCAATTGAAACTAGTATATTAATTGTTTTTCCTTAAATTTATCCTTTAAAAAGTGTTAAATATAGTAAAATTGTTTTGAGGGAATGCAATAGGAAAGATTAAGAAGATCCAGGCCTTATATCCAGGGTCTATATGCACTAAGTTCTTGAAACTGGAAATTATCATTGTGATGTTGGTTGAATTAATTGTTTTATTTTGATTTCCTAGTATGTAATCTTTAATAACCAGAGAAAAGTATTGTTAATTATTCTATTATAAGAATTGAAGTTTAATTGACTACCTTTCATAATTATATATTCTTGTATACCTTTCCACTTAGCTGTATAGTTTTTATTTGTCCACAAAATGACAGTTTTAATGATAGTTGACATGGAGTAAGAATCTAAATCAGGTAAACATATTCCTCCATTCGACCAACTGAGTTGATGATGAATTAATGCTACTCTAGGTCTGTTAGGATGCCAAAGAAATTAAAGTATTGAGGTATAAAAATCTCGTGTATACTCCTTAGGGATGGGAAGTGCAAAATATTGAATTATGTATAACATTTTAGGCAATATCACAATTTTAACAATTGACCATCTTTCTTCAAGTATGAAAAAATATATTCCAATTATTAATAAGTTTTTTAATGTTTTCTAAAGTATTACAGTAATTTATATTTATTATATCTTTAATATTTTTTGTTAAAGTTATTCTTAAATACTTTATTTTGCCATCACTAACTAGATATTTAGCATATTGTTGTGGAATGTTAATAGGGTTAGAGTTAATACATAAGATTTTGTTTTATCTACATTAAACATAAGACCTGATTTAGACCGAAATGTTTTAATAGCCTTCAAAAGGGAATAAAGGGAGTTATTGTTGTCTGTTAATGTTAATAAAATATTACCTGCAAACAAGAGTATTTTGAGCTTAGATTATGCCTCAGTAACAGTCCTTTAATTTCTGGATTTACCCTTATCTAATTTTCAAAAGGTTCCATGACTAAGGTAAATAGTAACGGGGAAAGGGGACAACCTTGTTAATTTATAATCAACATTTAACAATGATATAGGTCTTTATGATCTACATTCTGTTGGGTCTTTATTAGATTTAAAAATAGGGGAAACTAGTGTGTATTTCCACGAGGGGGGGGTTCATTGTTAAATCTTTAGCTGATTGAAATGTATCTAATAAAATATTTAATGCATATTTGGGCATCAATTTATATAATTCAGGTATTATTCCATCAATACCTGGGGCTTTATTAGATTTTAATTTATGTATTTGATTAGTAAGTTCTGTCATAGTTATGGGTTTATTTGTTAATTCCAGATGTAACTGTCAGTCTGTTTTAGTGTATTTTTTAATAAATATTTTATTGCTGCTTGTGAATCCATTGTTGAGTTTATTTGGTTAATGTTTATATAATGTGCTCTGAACTCATCAAGTATATCTTCTGTTGCTGTGATGTTTTTATTTTTTCTCTCACTATATATTTTCTTAATATGATTTTATTTTATTATCATTTTTGTTCTAGAAGAAATTCTATGTAAGTCTTTTTTTATTTATAGAATAGTTGGGTAATTTAATGTGTTATAAGTTTATTTTGATTTTATGATTTACAATTTCTAGATATTTATTTTGTAAATTGTTTATTTTTAAAGAGATATTATTATTTTGATGATGTAGTTTTAATTTATCAATTTTCTCTTGCAATTCTGTTAAGTCTTTATCCCATCATCTCCTTTTTTGACAATACCAGTTTATGGTTCTCCCATAAAGATAATATTTAAGGGCATCCCATATATAAGCTTTTGATATATCCTTAGTGTTATTGAATTCTAAATATGTCTGTATTTCTTTGTCAAAGTATTCATTAAAATCTTTCATGTTTGTGATGTATGCCAGAATTCTTTTAAAATGAATAAAATTATGTGGCAAAAAAATCAAAGGTTTTGGTCTGAAATTGGGCATGAAATTATTTTAACTTCTTCTAAACTTGTAGCTAAATCATTTGAAATAAATACTCTATCGATTAGGGGTTGTGCACCATGTCTATTTGAAAAATAGGTATAATGGAGAGAATCTTTAGCTAAATATCCTTTAAAGTCTTTAATATTGATTATTTTGATAGAGTTTAGTAATGTTTTAGCAGAAGCAGATAATTTACGTTTAGCTTTAGTATTAGTATCCCTAAAGTATCCTACAATTATTAAAGAACCTTTGGAGAATTGAAGTATCTAATCTAATTGCATTTTAGCACCTAATGCAGGAATCCAATATATATTCACTAAAGAATAGATCTTCTTATTTATTAAAATATTGACTAAACAAAACATACCTTTATCATTCTTAGAGTTTAGAATATGAGGTATAGGTAATGAATTATTCCATAGAATGGCTACCCCTCTTCTTTTCTGGTTAAATTGAGAGCTAACTAATACTGTATATTGTTTATTATTTAACCTATTTATATATTTTATTAAAAGATGTGTCTCTTGAACAAATACAACCTGAGGTGAGAAAAGGCATAAGTATTTATAAAAGCTAGCTCTTTTACAACCACTATTCAGCCCATTTATATTAATTGATATACAATTTAAATTGTTCATCTTTTAAGTTCTATCTTTTAATTTATATAAGTTTATCTGTAGTATGTAATAAATGATTCTACAAAGACCGCTGGAAAAACTCATGTTAATTATTAATAAAAGGAAGAGGCTTTTTTAGTATTAGTGTAAGAAAAACTAATTTTATTTGTAGACAACAGACCAAAAACACTTAACTATATAACATGATAACATTCTAGTTATTCCATCCCTTTTGGAGTAAATAATTCCAGACCTAGATAGTGTATCCATCTAAGTCTGTCTATCTAAGAAACAGAATAAGTTCAACACTACCATTCAAAAACAAAATTTTTGTGAAAATATAACAGAGGATAATAAATAATACTTTGATTATGATTAATTTACTCTCTTGTAAATTTTCTCCCTTTATAACTGAATATGTTTCTGCACAAAGACTATTAGTCATATATACAGCAAATATGCATGTAAAGCTGATTATTAATCTTATAATATATTCTCTAAAAATAGTATAATACAACCATATACAACTATATATAAATAGTCTGTCACTTAAGACTTCAGAATGTCAACAACTAGCAAATTAATATGAATAAAACTTATTAACCTATATGTGTCATGTATAGAATCAAAACTACATAAACAGCGTTCAATTATATTGTTTGTTAGGTAAGTAAAAGATATTTTCTTGCTATTATATAACTTTAAGACAATTTAGGTTTAATAAATCAATTATTACTCACAAAAACGTTAGTAAAATTGACTAAAAGTTGCACTATTTGCCTAAGTAAGGCCTGTTCCATCTTTGAAATATCTAAAATATTTTGTTCAGTTTACACTAATGATAATATTTGTATCATTAAACAGTTTATGTTTTGTTATATATTCATGAATATGGATACCCTTCTTAGTTTTTGTTTATATGTAACAAAAGCAAAGTTATACATAGATTTAGTTAATATAAACTCTCCAGATACATATTTTGTGTTCTGTTTCAAACATTAATCAAAGGTCATAAAATACCTTGTGAGAAGATCATATGAAAGATAAGAGAAAAGAATGAGAAGGAAAAAAGAAAAAAATATAGTACATTTAATTGAAACAGATCTTGGCCTTACTTTTCTTTCAGTGTTGCTCAGTATAAAGGGTGAGACCATATAATGCACTCCAAGTTCTTCTTCTTCTTATTTCCCCTGAAAGTTTGTTCACCATACCAAATGTAAACACCATTTCAGGATACTCACTTTGCCAGCCCCAACATAGAGATGATTCAATTTAAGTTCTATTCAATTTAAGTGATTGGAGATCCCCAAAGTTATTTCATACAAGTATATTTTCCGCAAAAAAACATTGTTATCGATTTTATTGATAATTAGCATGAAATAACTTGATATATTGTACTTATTTGGTACAAATGGCAAAAAAACATTCTTTTTAATAACTATAACATTCCATACCAGTATTAGATACCAAACAAATGTTAATATCCCTAACTCATGGATTAAGTAATGTGTTCTTGACTATATCTCAGATAGTGCATGTTCTATTTGGTTTATTAAGGTGTTTGCCTTACAAACACAAGGTGCAGGGTTTGAGTCTCACAAGGGATAATTGGCTAGGCTTAAAATGGCTCGCAAGGGCAGTTAGCTTAGTACTAATCTATGAACCTATGAACCTATTAGTGACACTAAAATCCTAGAAACATGGGATAGGGGAGAAATAGAGCATGAAACATCAACTTAATATTGTCAGAAGAGGTAAAAATTAAGGCAAGTGACATTAAATGTAGGTTCATAGGTTCATAAGTAAGTACTAGGCTATCGGCCCAAGGGCCTAAGTAAGCCTAGCCAACAAGGTTCCCTGGTTTATGCCACCCAAGAAAGTTAATTTCCTGTGCCCCTGTCAAGCAGAGCCACAGAAGTGATCCCTGGGGTGTATTTCTTATTTCCCATCCACTCATCAAGATTTTTCTTGAAGAGTGCTAATGAGGAACTTTGCATGACATAGATGGGTAGCTTGATCCAGAGTTTAGGAAGTCTCTGAAACAGGAATCTATCCCTCCAGCATGTCCTGTTTATTGTGGTGACAAGGTTTAGGTCCCTAGAGCATGTAGCTCAGAGGGATTGGGATTTCTTTAGGTGTAGCATGTCCAACAGCTGTGGGTTTAACATAGCTTTATATGTTAGGCAGAGATCTCCTTGGAGTAGGCGATATGCTACAGAGTAAAATTGGAGTTTTTTGAGACAGTCACTGTAGGGCATCTGTTTGAGGCCAGTAATCCTCTTTGTGAGGTACTTCTATGGACTTTCCAGCTGCTGCAGCTGTCTTGTGAGGTACACTCCAAAAGGGACGTTGAACTCTATAATGGGTCTAATGAGTGCTGAGTAGAGGGGAACAATGACCTCTTTCTTCCTGGATGAGAACCCTTTTGTGATGAGGTGTGCCACATAGAAGGATTTCCTGACTACTGTGGTGATGTGATTATCAAAGGAGAGACTATTGTCCACCTGGGTCCCAAGATCTCTTATCACACATTCAGCATTAAGTAGACTGCCATTTATGTGGTAGTTCATGGGTACAGAGTTTTTACCAAAGGGGATGACAATGCACTTTTTGGCATTGAGCTTAAGGCCATGCCTCTGACACCAGGCATCTGTCTCAGTGAGGCCCTTCTGTAGGATGTCCACATCATTTGGGGACTCAACTATGGCTCCTAGTTTGAAGTCATCTGCGAACTTCATTAGCCAGAGGCCTCCTGTGTTAGCCTGTACTTCAGAGAAGTAGATACCAAACAGGAGAGGTCCCAGGACTGAACCCTGCGGTACTCTACTTGTCACTGGTTTGAAGTCAGATTTTGGAGTCTGCAACTTTTACAGTGTGGGTTCTGTCAGTGAGCCAGTTGGCAACCCATCTTGTGACATAGGGATTTATACCTAGTTTAGTGAGTTTAGCTATAATTCCAGAATGGGGGATGGTGTTGAAAGCCTTGGCGAGGTCAGGATAGGCTGTGTGAACCATCTTACCCTCATCTACGGCTTTGGTGACTGCCTCAAAGACGTCGATCAGGTTCAGAAGGCATGATCTGCCTTTCACAAACCCGAAATGGGTGGGATCCAGAGTTTGGAGGTTACCAATGTCGTTGTTTATGAGTTCCATGATGAAACGTTCCATGGCCTTACACACCAGGCTCATCAGGCTAATAGGGCAATAGTTCCCAGTATCAGTGGTGGCTCCCCCTTTGTGGAGTGGGATAGCTGCTGCTGTGCACCATTCAGTGGGCACAAAGCCTGACGTGAGACTATGATTGAACATGGTGCTTAGGTGGGGAGTCAGTTTGTTCTGATGTTCGTGTAAAATGCAGCCTGGGATGTTGTCCAGTCCCATGGATGCTGTGTTTTTGGTTTTAGAGAGTGCAGCTTTTACCTGCATAGATGTGATTACAGGGACTCTGCATTCTTCCTGTATAGATATGGGCCCTTTAGGGGGTGGGGGAGGGGGTAAAGTTAGCACCGAACCTATCTGCCAGGATGTTGGCAATATCAGTTGGTTCTGTAATTTTCATGCTGTTGTGCTGTAACTCGGAGCAGATCTGGGTGTTGCCATTGATATTTTTGACATAGCTATAGAATGCTTTGTGGTTGCCCTTAGAATCAGTGGTGATTTTGTTTTTGTAACTAGCTTTGGAGGATCTTATAAGGGATCTCAGCTTCTTACTGAGGCTGACCAGGAAGCTCCTCCACTCATGGGATTTTACTCTCTTTTGCAACAGTTTCTTCCTTCTGTTGTAAAGTTTGTTTATGGCAGGAGACTACCAGATTGGCTTCCTTTTTTTGGAGGATAGCGTCTTAGTTCTGTTTGGGATAGCACAATCCATGCACTCGTGTAAGTGCTTATAGAGTGCATTTGTGTAGGATTCAGCAGTCGCAACTATATTGTCCATCTGCATGGGTGTCATGAAGTTCACCACTTCTGTCTTAAGAAGCATGAAGTTGGCTTTGGAGAAATTTTTTACCGTGGTTTCCTTAATTGTGGGTGAGGGCAGGATGCGGATATCTAGGATGATTAGCTTATGGTCAGATCTGACTAATGAGGAGTTGACTTCAGGTGTGGAACTCATGTTGGTAATGACTAGGTTTAGGATATTGTTGCCCCTGGTGGGGGTGTGGATAAGTTGATCCAGGGCATTGGAATTTATGAATTCCAGAAAGCACTGAGCAAAGGAGTTGCTACATGAGTAGTTTTCCCAGTTAATGGTGGGGGTAGTTGAAATCGCCCATTATTAGGGTGTTTGGTTGAACCCTAATATTTTCCAGTATATCAAGAAAAGAGGAATGGAAATCCTGTGGCATGGTGTGGGATCTGTAGCAAGCTACAATTTGGATTGCAGTGTTGCCCAGAGTTAGTTGCACTTGGATAACCTCGGATGCATTATGCTGCACAACTAGCCTGGAGGTGTGGATATCCTTAATGAATATGGACACACCTCTGCCTTTGGTGTTTTGGTCCAGGTTAGATGGCCGAAAAGTGTGGTACGAGTTATAGCCTGGTAATGCAGGGGTGCTCTCTAGAGCCTTGAACTAGGTCTCAGTCACGCTGCAGATATCAATGTTCTCCATTTTAAGGAGTGCCTCGAGTGAGTGCATTTTGAGATTTAGACTTTTAGCATTGAGTAGCATTACCCTCAGTTTTTACTTGCGTGTTCCTGTTATGGTGGTGAATTTGTCATTTGAACCTTGCCTAAAAAAGGCACTATAGGGGTGGCAAGACCCTTAGCCAGTATCCGGAATCCTAGGGGCGACAAGTGCAGGCCATCTCTGGCAAAGCATCGTGGTCTGTCGACCATGTCATCCCAGGCAGACAGATACTGGATCCCCTTAGAATGACATCAGAAGATTAGCCAATTGTTGAAGTAAATCATTTTGTCCTTGTACTGCGATATCATTCTGGGTGATGGCAGGATGCTACTCAGGGCTAGGGTCATACCTGCCTGGGCTACAAGATCGGAGAGCTCTTCCATGTCTTTTTTCATGTAATCCAGGGAGGTACATCTCAGGTTGTTTACACCAACATGGACAATGACAGAGTCATATTTGTACTTGTTGTGGAGTGACCTGAGTGCATGGGTTATGTGGTGGATCCTGGCACCCGACAGGCAGCTGACAGTAACCTTCTCCTTGTTTAGCCTGGTGAGTGGGACATCAGTGTGCCTGACTATAGCGTCACCTATGACTAGTGTGTTGGGTACATTGTTTTGCCTTATGGGCTGTGGTTTATTGGCATACTGAGTCTGTGGGCTATGTGTCATTTGGGTTGTGTTGGGGGGATGGAGGTTGCTTGCATTTCTGCTTTGAAGGTCTCTGTTGCTTGAGCAGATTATTATTGAGAGCCTCCGTGAATGTTTTTGTGTTTCTATGTGTGGATTTTGGTGGTGTAGGTTTAGTGAGACTATGTGATGAGTGTATTGTGGTGCAAGTGTTTACCTTCTCTTCTTGACTGTCAAGTTCAGTCTTGGTTGGAGAGAGCTTTACCTCCAGTTTGGCTAGATAAGTGCGTCTCTCACAGGTTGTGGTGTTGGGTGTTAGGAGGAGAGGGTTGTCTGTGTACATGAGGCAATTGCTACATTGCCCCAAGATGCCCAGATTCATCAGATAGACAGGTGAGAGCACTGGGAGTTGACCTTTGGACATGCCTGAATAAAAAATTACTTTCCTCTAGACAAGTGAGGAAAGTGAGCATAAGAGCTGTTTTTCTCTAAGCAAGTGAGGAAAGTAAGTACAAAAACTGTTTTCTTCTAGGTAAAAAGGAAGGTTGAGTGCCGTAGTAATTTGTAGCTTATTTAGTGCTAACAACAAGTTCTGAACAAGTGCTGAGCACGAATAAGCAAATTCAAGTGATAAAACTAAGAATATGTACCTGAATCTTGTGGTAGATAGGCTACCTAGTGCTTACCACTCCCACTGATAAGCTAGAAGGCTTCCCTCCAACACAGAAAGGCTTGGGGGGCTCAGAAACTTACAAGCAGTCCCGGATACAGCAAATCTGTATCTGGACTAGACTAGTTACTGGAAAGGTGGGAAACAAGCACAAATATGAGCTTTTAAACCAGAAGGTTGAAAGAGATTGAAAAACTGCCCAAACGGCCAATAAGCTACAATTTCTGGGCCAGAAATCTCTCTTGTGGAAGATAGGCTACCTAGTGCTTATCACTCCCACTGATAAGCTAGAAGGCTTCCCTCCAACACAGAAAGGCTTGGGGGGCTCAGAAGCTTACAGACAGTCCTAAATACAGCAAATCTGTATCTGGACTAGACTAGTTACAGGAAAGATGGGAAACAAGTGCAAACACAGGCTTTTAAACCAGTAAGTTGAAAGAGATGGAAAAATTGCCAAACGGCCAATAAACTACAATTTCTGGGTCAGAAGCCACTCTTGTGGTAGATAGGCTACCTAGTGCTTATCATTCCCACTGATAAGCTAGAAGGCTTCCCTCCAACACAGAAAGGCTTTAGGGGATCAGAAGCTTACAAACAGTCCTGGTTATAGCAAATCTGTATATGGAGTAGACTAGTTACAGGAAAGGCAGGAAACAAGCTTAGAAATTTTCGTTTTTGGAAAGTGGAAAGGGAGAAAGGAGAAACAGAAGATAATTCAAAATTAAGGACCTAAGTGGCTTGCCCTTCGCAAATGTTCTCTTTGTATTAGGTAGAATGAGCTAGTGACACTAGACTGGAATAGAGCTGAACAGATAGGACTAGTAGGAGTGTCTGAAGTCAAAATATGATCTCACTGTACTCGGTTGAGTGAGCAAATGAGATAGACTCAGAAGAAGTGTTCAAACACAAATTTACAGGAGGGGCAGGCAATTCCAAAGCCACCAAGTTTAATACCAGAACAAGAACAGGGAGGGAGGGTGGGAAAATAACTGCAGAGAGAGAGAGAGAGAGACCACAGCATTCTATGAAACAATTAAATAGAAAAATAAATAACTACAGAGAGACACAGACCACAATATTCAATTAAACAATTAAATAGGCAGAAAAATGAAATGCAGTATAATCTTTAAAACTGCAAGTTTGTACTTAACTCAGCTAGTAATGCAGTTGATTGTAGCTATGTAGCAGAAGCCAAACAACTCTGATATTGAGCAGTAATAAATTCAAAGATATGTGACTAACACTTAGAAATACAAAGAAACCCTCTAGTTTAAGAGTTTAACACTGAATATCAATGAAGTGAAACACAATAGCCCCCACTTACTGCAGAGAGAGAGAGAGAGAGAGAGAGAGACCACAGTATTCTATGAAACAATTAAATACAAAAATAAATAACTACAGAGAGATACAGACCATAATATTCAATGAAACAATTAAATAGACAGAAAAATAAAATGCAGTACAATCCTTAACATTGCAAGTTTGTACTTAACTCAGCTAGTAATGCAGTTGATTGTAGGTATGGAGCAAAAACTAAACAACTGAGATATTGAGCAGTAATACATTCAAAGATATGTGACTAACACTTATAAATACAGATAAACCCTCTAGGCTAAGAGTTTAACACTGAATATCAATGAAGTAAAACACAATAGCCCCTACTTACTGCAGAGAGAGAGAGAGAGACAGAGAGAGAGAGACCACAGTAGACTATGAAACAATTAAATAGAAAAGTAAATAACTACAGAGAGACACAGACCACAATATTCAATGAAACAATTAAATAGAAAAAATGTAGTACAATCTTTAAACTGAAAGTTTGTACTTAACTCAGCTAGTAATGCAGTTGATTGTAGATATGTAGCAGAAGCCAAACAACTCAAATATTGAGCAGTGAACTAACATATTTTCTAGAATGGTTCTACTAGTTAGCACATGCTGAATCAGATTAGAGAAACCTTCCAGAAATAGTAAGGACAAAGTATAAGAGACTATGATTTATAGACTATGTTGTGTAAATGAGCTTACGTTATGACATTTGAAATTGTCCTATTCAGTTCCTTACAGTTTTCTGTGTTGGGATGATAGTGAAAACAAAAGAAGTTTGCAGCTAATCCATCTAGTTTGTAGGGCCTATTGTCTCCTCTTGAAATATCTTACATCTACAGCAACAGATAAATAAACCCGCTGTGACTGAAAAGTAAAATTAATTCCAATGAGTAATGAAGATAAGGAGACAAAAAGGAAAGCACTGTGTCAAAGTAAGCAAGTAGTAACATTTTTCTAACTATCCTGCAGAATGAGTAAGCATTGAATGCTTCCAAAGACTTTTAGGATAGACAAAACAATAGTTATAAATCTAAAAACAATATAAACAAGCTACAACATGAGCCATTTAGTAGTTTCTTGTTACATACTAGTGCTTTAATTGCAAAGTTCAAAAACATAAGTAGAAATCAATTGACTTTATGCGAATCTGCAACAGCTTAGGGATTATCACCAGAGTTATGTCACTTTCTTCATAATGATAAGGAGTTAAAGTGCAACTGTGCTTATGATAGTAAATGTTTGATCCCAGCTGGGACTGTGATTTAGAAGGTCGAGTCAAACCTTTAAAAGTTTAAATGTGCTTTATGTTACAATATGAAGTGTCATATATAGAATTTTTGTGTCAATTGATATAATTATCATATAGAGATCTATTTAGTTAATTATAGGCTGTCATAATTCAAGAAGCATCTGGTCTAACATTATTAAACAATATTACTACGTTTCCTAGTATTTCTTAAATATAAAAGCTTTCAGTGATAACACTTTTCTTATGATTTGACTCCATATCCATTTATTCAGAACCAGCATTAACTGACCCATTAACAATCCAAAGAGACATTGTTATGCATATTATTATTTTTACTAAGAAGCAGTATGCGGTAAATAGCAAAGAAAAGGGACCATACATAGCATTCTTAAAGCTGCTGATTTTCCACAAAAACAAAATGTCAGTTATTGAGCAGTTGACTTAAATAATATAAGCATATCATGAAGTATAATGAAGCATACTGAAAGCCTGTAAAAACACATACAAACTAAGTTATGCTCAGAAACATTCAATCAAATTCCAGTAATGCTGCATCCATTGTGGCCCCTTAAAAAATAAATATTAAGATAAATCAGTTGCACTAATAGTAAATCTCCCATTACCCACTTACCACAGTATGTATATCTGTATATAGGCTTTAAATCTGAGTAAGTCACTTGCCCCATTATCAAGATTCCTGAATTAAACTCTTCATTTAATCTTCTGTGTCTCACTCAGCACTGATTGATCTAAAAAGACTACAATAAGTTAAAGCTCAAAGAATGCTGAGTGAAAATAAAGCCAATCAGTGTTTAAATTAGCACTATACTTGCTTAATGTACAGTTTTTAATGTCAAACAAAAGTTATTTTTATTAATTTTATTGAATTTGTTAGCTAAATAAAGGGGGACAATGCATATATTAAACAAGAAGTATTGTCGCCCTGACCACAACTTGATTCAGGTAAATTGATATATAAATAGAGTCCTTTTGTATCTAACTTATATCTAACTAGGCCATGTATGAGATATTTGCAGTGAGGTACCTGTGATGTGTATTGTCATGAACCAAGTGTGAAAAGTTAATCTTACCATGTAGCACAGTATATACAGCTTTATGGACAAATCAGTTTGCACTGCAGTAACATTTATATTGTATTATTTTGCTAACTGAAGTAATTTCCTGTTCCAGCAGTTCAGAGCAATAACCCACAACAGAACATTTTATACCCTAAAGATTAAACATTAATTGAGGTGGCACACCATCATAGAAACAAGCTGTTAGATGAAATTTCAATACACCCGTAAATGTAGCTCTGATAAAATCTGACCAAGTTGTCTTAGAGAACATTAACTGAAGTTTTTTTTCTTTCTATTTCTCCTCACTCCCCTCCTTTCCTTTTTATTTATTTTCAGGAATGACTCACTATGGTATTCATGACCCAAGTCTAAGACGGCACAAAACAGATTCTACAGGTAATGACAGTCATTGCAAAAATAACATTAATTTATTTAGTTAAACCCTAATGCACAGCAACAGACTATGTACTAGCACTTATACAAGATGTATGGATACCACTGAAGAACACCAACCCACTTGTCAACAACTGAAAGTGCAGGTGCTAGTCTAAAGAACCAGTAAAAAATTGCAGAAATATCAATTAGTAATGCTGTAATTAATGCTGCATTTCTGCATGCATGCTAGCTGAATAGCTCAACAGATTAAATATGCACACAGCATTATAAACATGATACCTCCTGTAATTGGTTGATATTTTATTTTTTTTGGGGGGGTTAATGCCCCCTTAAAGTATATTCTACATTTTTTGAAGTTGCTCCTGGTCAGTTTATAAGTAGGTAACACAGCTGCCACATCAAAACCTTGAAGTCTTAATAAGGTTTTATTTTCAGGGATACTATAAATTAACTGCTCCAAGGTTTGCATGACTAAGGTACTTAATGTACTGTAAACCTGATTTTAACTACACTGGAATATTTTTGCAAATGGTTTCCATGGGTACCCAACCAAATACAGTAAATATATGAAACCAAGTCACTTTAGATATACTTGAGCTAGCGAGTAGATAGTATCCCGATTTCAGGCATTTTTGAATGATTTTTACAAGTAGTTTCAGTGACTACTTAGTTCTGCATGAATGACAGATGGATATTCGTAAGGAAAAGAACTATATAGAATTGTTTATTAATTACTACAGAGATGTTAACCAGCTGGGGTGAGGTTTGGGTGGTGCTTGCTACTGACCATTACACTACAACATCACCAATAAAACTACACCAAGTAAAACTGAATAAATAATTATTCAAATATGCATGCCCATTCAGTTTTAAAGAATTATGAAATCACTGTGTTACTAATGGGATCAAAACACCTCGGTTAATAGTAGAATATGTACACAGACTATCATAGAGAGAACCAGGGACGAGTATCCTAGAGTTTCACAGATCACTTAAACTGAACGTCTGTTTAACAGATGTCAATCCATAAGAAAAAGAAGCAAGCTATTCACCCTTAATTTCTTTTATAACAGAAGTCTTCTGCCAAGTTTCGAGAAGGCCTGTTGCTACCTGTTGCTACGCTTCTCATCCCTCAGTGACGCCCCCTGCCTGATGTAGGCAAGGAAACCTCTGCATAAATGAATATAAATACAGCTTACCCTTAAAGGTGGGAAAACTGTGAATGCAGTTAACTAAGGAATGAGCCAATACAAAAATCATACATCTGTTCAATATAGCCAATGTCACCAAGTAAAAACCCAACCAATCAACTATGCAATCAAGCCACAGCATACATGAAACTATCAAACACAAGTAGCATCCCAAACCACTTGCAACTGACAACCTACATTCTACACCAGATCCACAGAAACCCACTCTGGAAAAAACACATGTAAAAGGCAGAGGCAAAGAAAAGACATCCCAAATTCCTTTCCATCATAAGTGTCAACTCCAATCTAAGTACATAATAAAATAAAATAAAAATCAAGGAGGTGAATAAAGGTGCAGCGGTAAATACTAGAAGAACATATAAAAAATAAAAAATACCGGACCAACACAGCAGGTACAGGAACACACTCTTTATTTATATAAAACAAGTAAGTGCTTTCACGATATCCAAATTGCTTCTTCAGACTAAAGAAATACAGAACTACCAACTACCTTAAAGCAATTCACATCCAATCAAAAGGTTAGCATTCTGCTCCACCTATAAAAACACTAACATCTCTCATTACTCATATTTAACCATATATTTCCATAAAAAGGCTTTCTACAACTACATATTAAGATTAAAATATAAATAAAAACCGCTTAATTAAGTCTATTAAAATATTTTAATATTAAAAAAAAAATATATATATATATATATATATATATATATATAACAGCACTATCAATGTTATTAAAAAACTTATGTATTCACTGTCTTGATGGTCTTGCTTTTAGAAATGGTTTCAGAGACAACATACCATGGTCTTGCTTTCAGAAATGGTTTCAGACAACATACCATTTAAATCTGTTGGTTTATCAGCATTAAAATAAAGTATCCATTTTTGTTCAGCCATCTCTGTTAAATTGTTTATATCACCCCCTTTCATCCCATCTTCTATAATCTCTAATACTAAAAACTTAAAAGTATGTTCATTTCCCGCCTTTGATACATGTTGTGTTAATGCATTCATCTCTTTAGCATTCTTAATGTCCCAATAATGCTCTAAAATTCTTTCTTTTAGGGAATGATTAGTCTTGCCTATATAAAAACTTAGTATGCTTGACAAAAACTAAAATATATTATATTTCTAGTTTTGCAATCCATATAAAAATTTAATTCTATTTTAAAATTTGCATATGGATATGTAAAATATGCTCCCGTATATGCATATTTACAAGCTATACAATTCCTACAGGTATATGTTCCTACCCTACATGATTGTACAACATTCATATATCCATGTGATCTGTAACATAAATGTCTTTTTAGAGACTTATTATTTCTAAAAGAAAAATGTGGTATTTCGTCTATAACACCTTTTAATTCTTCAATGGTCGTTAAAATATTCCAATTATTTTTTATAATATTACAGAATTTATTTATGTTGCTGGAATATGACAGTGGGACTCTAAGAGTATTATTAATACTTTTCTTTTAGAAATAATAAGTCACTAAAAAGACATTTATGTTACATATGTCTCTAAAAAGACATTTATGTTACATATCACATGGATATATGAATGTTGTAGAATCATGTAGGGTAGGAACATATACCTGTAGGAATTGTATAGCTTGTAAATATGTATATACGGTTTCACTTCATAATCTCGAAATGCTGAAATCTCCAATTTCAGCATTTCTAAACTATGAAGCCGAACCATTCACAGTCCCAAAACCCACAATCACGAATCACACAATCACGAACATACATACACCATACACCACATAACACACACACCATTCCACCCACAGCACACAAACCACACAACCCTACACTACATATAAGCACACCCCCCACACCCTCCTATTTATATATACCAAATCCGAGATCACACATAACAAAATTAAACAAAAAATCTCACACCACGGAATTCTACACTCGTTCGCACACAAATACACATCACACATGCACAAACACCAACAAATCCAACACTCACACTCATGCTTACACCTCCCTACCCTCACCCACACATACAACATACAAAAACACACACAAACACTCACTCACCTTCAATTTCAGACACCATACCAGCCAAACACTTCACACAACGTACCAGAACTGCATAAGAGCAGATTCGAAATATTCGAATTCGCTGTTAAGTACTTTTGTCATCCTGCATTTTCAGCTTCATGGTCTCAGAATGCTGAAATTCGAGATTTCAGCATTTCAAGATTATGAAGTGAAACCGTATATACTGGAGCATATTTTACACATCCATATGCAAATTTTTAAATATAATAAAAATTTTATGTAGATTGCAAAACTAGAAATATAATATATTTTAGTTTTTGTCGAGCATGTTGTTTTTTATATAGGCAAGACTAATCATTCCCTAAAAGAAAGAATTTTAGAGCATTATAGGGACATTAAGAATGCTAAAGAGACGAATGCAATAGCACAACACGTATCTAAGGAGGGAAATGAACATACTTTTAAGTTTTTAGTATTAGAGATTATAGAAGATGGGATAAGAGGGAGTGATATAAATAATTTAACAGAGATGGCTGAACAAAAATGGATACTTTATTTTAATGCTGATAAACCACCAGGTTTAAATGGTATGTTGTCTCTGAAGCCATTTGTAAAAGCAAGAATATTAAGACACTGAATACCATAAGTTTTTAATAACATTGCTAGTACTATTAAAATTATATATATATATATATATATATATATATATATATATATATATATATAAAATATTATATTATATTATATTACAATATTTTAATAGACTTAAGTAAGTGGTTTATATTTATATTTTAATGTTAATATATAGTTGCAGAAAGCCTTTTTATGGAAATATATGGTTAAATATTAGTAAAGAGAGATGTGAGTGTTTTTATAGGTGGAGCAGAATGCTAACCTTTTAATTGGATGTGAATTGCTTTAAACTGATTGTAGTTCAATATTTCTTTAGTCTGAAGAAGCGATCTGGTTACCACGAAAGTGCTTACTTGTTTTATATAACTAAAGTGCTTCATGAACTCAACGAGGAATTAAACCCACAGTTAGGACAGCTGTTTAATCTTAGCCTCACCTCAGGATACGTACCCAAGGAGTGGCGCACGGCGACTGTGGTCCCACTTCATAAGGGCGGTGCCTCCACAGACCCTGGAAATTACCGCCCCATTAGCTTGACAAGCCTTATCTGCAAAGCCATGGAGAGGATCATAATGGAACTCATAAATAAAGACATAGGGAACTTGCAGACTTTGGATCCAACCCAGTTTGGCTTTGTCAAAGGCAGATCCTGCCTCTTAAACTTGGTTGACTTTTTCGAGACAGTCACCAAGGCCATTGATGAGGGAAAGGCAGTCCATACAGCCTACCTCGACCTGGCAAAGGCCTTGACACAATACCCCACTCAGGTATCATCGAAAAACTCATCAGCTTGAATGTAAACCCATACATCACAAGATGGGTTGCAAACTGGCTAAGTGACAGAACCCACAGGGTCAGAGTTGCTGGAGCCATGTCAGACTCAAAGCCTGTCACAAGTGGTGTCCCACAGGGCTCAGTCCTGGGTCCACTCTTGTTCGGCATCTACTTTTCTGAAGTACAAGCAAACACAGGAGGGTTATGGCTGACAAAGTTTGCAGATGACTGCAAACTGGGCCATAGTTGAAAACACATCTGACACAGATATCCTCCAGAAGGGCCTCACAGAAATGGATAACTGGTGCCAGAGCCATGGCCTGAAGTTAAACGCCAAAAATGCATAGTCATACCCTTCGGGAAAAACAAGGTTACCCCTAGCTACCATATAGGTGACAATCCACTGAGCACAGAAAAAGTCATCAGGGATCTGGGGACCCAAGTTGACAGTAGTCTTCGTTTGACACTCATGTTGCTAAAGTAGTTAGGAAAACCTTCTATATCGCCCACCTGATCATGAAGGGATTCACATCTAGATCAAGGGAGGTCATCGTCCCCTGTACTCATCACTCATTAGACCTATGATTGAGTACAATGCCCGTTCGAATGTATCTGACCAGACACCTGATGCAGCTTGAAAGGCCCCAAAAGTTCCTCACCAAAAGGATAAAGGGTCTCAAAAATATGTCTTATGCTGCCCGACTGAAAGAACTCCAGCTTTATTCAGTCTCATACCGCTTGCTCAGAGGTGACCTGTGCCTGACATATAAGGCCATGTCAAACCCAGATTTGATGAATATGCTTCACCTCAAAAATCTAGATCCTCAGAACCACAAGGGCGGAGACTTAAACCTTGACACGGTTATAAATAGAACGTGCTGGAGGGACAGATTCATCACCCAGAGACTCCCTATGCTGTGGAACAAAATCCCGGTACATGTGAGGCAGAGCACCTCGCTGGCCTTGTTCAAGAGGAATCTTGACCAATGGATGGGAGATCGCAGATATACCCCAGGGATTACTTCAGTGTCACTGCTTGACAGAGGCACAGAAAAATGATAGGCATAGTTTTTATTCAAACTAAAGGGGTGGCGAAAGCCACATAACTATGGGCTAGGCTTATAAATGCCCTTGGGCAGATAGCCTAGTATGAACCTATGAACCTATGAACCTATAAAGAGTCTGTTCCTGTACCTGCCATGTTGGTCCGGTATTTTTTATATGTTCTTCTAGTATTTTTTGCTGCACCTTTATTTAGGTCCTTGATTTTTATTTTACTTTATTGAGTTGTATTTCAAGACCTGAACATGGCAGAAGGCATGGCAGAAAGCAATGAGGTTGAGTTGGCTTATAATCCAGCTACGTAAGCAACATCAGCTGTGAGAACAAGGAATGATCGTTTAAATAGGATTCTTAGTTTAGACATCAATCCACTATTAAATTCAGCTGTTATTTCACAAAGACCACCTATGAGAGAGGAAGATGATATGTATGTATGTATGCTTCCTGAATAAATATAGAGCACTGGAAAACAAACTCTACAAGTTTAAGCATCTGCAGTGGCAGTGCTTTCACTTGGAAGTGTCTTTACAACATAAAGTGGTGCCGAGAGGGCTCAGAGTCCTTAATATGCCTAGCTACGGTGAGACTTTTTCCAGATTTACTAAGGTGATGGCAGTCACTTAATTTAAAATTGAGTTTTGAATACATGCACTTGTTAATTTATTTCTTTATCCCACAAGAGAGAGAACTGTATAAAGACGTCAATGATTTACAGAATGAGATATACAATAATTTTCCAGCCGAGATGATAGGGACAGACTAGATTCCTTACATGAAATTATTATGGGCTATGAAAGAAGGCTGGAAGTAGCTAAAATTAAGAAACTACAGAGAGATGTGCATGATTTTCAAAGCATGGCAGTTTTCTCATGGCCTAGAGAGAGAGAAATAACATAGTTCTCAATGTAAGAGAAGCAGTGCAACAACCAATAGGTAGCCCTCTAGAGGTGCTTGAAGGTCCCTTACAAATAATCAAAGTGCAAGGAGTGTTGAGAGCTATGGAAATGAGTCAGGCAGACATGCTGCATAATGGGGAAGCTGAAACAGTGGAAATTCCAGAAGCCAAGAAGCGAAGGAAATCTGTGCCTCTTAAAAAAGCAACAATAGGAGTACAAGCCACCATACCTTCTTTTTCGGAGGTAGCGATGTGGAATATAATGCAGAAAACTACAACAACAGCATCATTTTAATTTAAAAACCCTTTTCCTATCAAAGAATGGTCCAGGAGACAAGTAAGAAAAGGGAGAGTCCAATGTCTGCAGAGTACGGACAATCCACCGAACCAGATGAGAACCTGGAAATGTTGATGAAAGGGTTGGTAGTGAACATTTCTTCTAAAACTTTAACTGTAGCACAAATGTCTCTACTAAGAAAATGTTTATCCTTTATTTGGAAGAACTTTAAGTTTAAAAACAATGTTTCTAATGCAGTCCAGAATTTGGACACTTTTAAGAAACCAAGTACTTTTGTCCCACCACCGCATCCGATGGTCGAGGCTTTTGTTAACTTATGTGAAAAATGGATTAGAGATGTTTTTGCTAGTAATAACAAACTAATATTTTATAATATGAAATCAGATGAATATACTGCATTATTTGAATTGAAAGACGTATTCATTAGAGATTAGACTGGCAGATAAAGGTGGAGGGATTATAGTTTTAGATAGAGATTTGTATATACAGCAAATGAAAAAGCTGCTTTATGATAATGATACTTATTTATGTGTTTCTAAACTGATGGTTATAGGTGTGACTGAGAAAGTGTCATTTTTTATATTTGATATGCTGATGACAGGGATGATGCCTGAAAGTTTATATAACTATTTTAATGTTGAACACCCCCTTATCCCAATTATGTATGGACTTCCAAAGATCCATAAACATGCCAATTGTCCACCTATGTGCCTCATAGTGTCTAGCAAGGGTTGGACAACTGAACATTTATCAATTTTCATAGAAAAGAATTTACATCCACTGTTAGAAAGATGTGAAACAGTGTTGAAGGATACTAAGACATTCTTGCAAAGGTTATATGCTAGAGCCATAAGTTTAAATAATGTTTATTTTTTAGTCACTCTAGATATAGAATCCCTATTTACAGTTTTCCCGAATGAATGGGGAATTGAGAATATTAGAGAATTCTTGAATGAAAAGAAATTGTTTAATAATGCAAAAGCTAATTTACTGTGTACATTATTAGAATTAATCCTGGAAATAATATATTTATATTTTGAAAAAGAGTTTTTTTCTTCAGGAAGTTGGCATAGCTATGGGTACAGCATGCGCAAATAGCTACGCCAACCTGGCTTTAGTACAGTGGGAAACAACTAGAGTCTTATGTAATAACGAGTTTAGTGGCTATATAGCATGGTATGTACATTTTGTGGCTGACATTTTTTTATTATGGGACGGTCCGGAAGATGTTCTACAGAAGTTTATAAAATACATACATACTACAACAAATTTTCTTAAATTATCAAATAAATACTCTTTTGAACAGATAGAGTTTCTAGATATGATGATTAAAAAGACAGATATAAGAAATATACAGACTAGCTTATATAGGAAGTCTACTAGGAAGAATAACTTACTGCATAAAAATAGCATGCACCCAAGATATGTGATACGTAATGTTATGAAAGGACAATTGTTTAGAATTATGAGGTTGCATAATGATGAAGTGCAACTAAAATTAGTGATCCAATCTCTGAAACAAGATTTTTTTGAGCAGAGGTACTAAAGAAAAAGAAATAGATATGTGTATTGCGAATGCATGGAAAGAGAGGCAGGGTAAATGTAGACCTTACTATACAGATAGTACTGTAGAGGAGATAGAACAAGAGAGAATAACTATTGACAATACTCTTAGGTTCCACTGTCATATTCCAACAAATAAATTCTGTAATATTATAAAAAATAATTGGAATATTTTAACGACCACTGAAGAATTATCATTTAAAGACTCTTCCATTCCAGAAATTTGTAGTTTTTGTTGACTAAGTGACCCTTGAAAAAACTCCACCTATTTGGTACATTTATCCATAAAATTTTCAAGCTTATTCATTTTATCCATTTTCAGAGATAACTCCTGTAAATTAGTTAGTAACATTTGAAGTTCCTTCTTTGATGCAGTGTCAAGAGAGTTTGTTTTACTGTAACTCATCTTACTTGATTGAAATATAATCTTTCAGGCTACTTTTTGACAGGAAAATGCAGAAATTTCTAAATAATTTTTATGTCCTCTCGAAGAGAATAGAATAATTTAAACTATTAACTTTTGTAAAAAAATAAATAAATAAAATAAAAAAGTGACATGAAAATAAAATTTCCTGTCAGAAATATGTTAAGAACAGCAGAGCTGAAGAATTCTGCTTCTATCCCTTCAGCATCCTGGCCACGCCCCTTCACTTTGTCCATAGTTCTTGAGCAAAGAAACTGAGAATTATTTTCATTTTTTCCTTGTAAAATACGTGGTTTTCTGGCAAATTGTTGTGGATTAGTCAATAATAATGTCATTCGTGTGAGTTTCAGATTTTGTGTCCTCTAAAAATGTTTGATAATGCTAATGCAAACCTTGTTATTCTATGAACTCTCTGAGTATATAAGAGAAATATTTAAAAGCTGTTCTTGATTTTATTATTTGTTTCTGATTCATAAGCTAAGTAGTTGAGAGGGTAGAATGGAGTTGTTCTGTGTGGTTTTGACATCAGTAAGAGTAAGCTGAGATAACATTTCTGGGCCATTTTTCATGAATTTATTCATTCACTCAATCTAAAGCAAATATCTGAGGTGTACAGTCATACAAGTGGCTATTATGTGTGCATGTGTGTGTGTGTGTGTGTGTGTGTGTGTGTGTGTGTGTGTGTGTGTGTGTGTGTGTGTGTGTGTGTGTGTGTATGTGTGCGCATGCATGTAGGACAAAGATTAAAGTAGTAACACTGTAGTGGGGAGTATGTAATAATAACTGAGATGGGAAAAAAGCTAAAGTTGTTTGTCACTAAGAATTTGTTACTAGAGATGCTAAGAAAGAATTTAAGAATAATTTGCTTATTTTGTGTATATGTGGGAGGAGCTGGACTTTTTCAACTTGAAGAGTTGGATGTGAGGTAAAATGCAGTATGTTACAACTGCTGTATAACTTTTTTGTCTTATAAATAATGTAAACGGAAAATTTTACATTGTAACCAAATGACTATCCTGGCAAGCAAAAAGACACTGGGGACATCAAAGTACTTTTTATAAGAATAAAGTCCACAGTTTAACCATTGTGCGAGTTTCCTTTGTAGATCAGAGTGTGTATGTTCCTGTAAGAGCCATTCCAGTCAGTGGGCATGTGCATATAAGTACTGAGCACGTGTAAGCAAGAGTGACATTTTGTAGTGGGCAGCCGAGGTATAAACATGCATGTGTGTAGTCAGTCAATCAGTTAGTTTGTTTAAGTTTAATGTTACCATTCTCCATCCTGATGTGCTTCTATGTAATAAACTACTTAAATGAACACCCAGCCTCATCGTCTTATTAAATATACACAAGATGAGTGACATGGTGTCAGAATGGGATCCTGAATAAAACTTCTTCTTCAAGACCATAAGGCAGGCAGTTACAGTTGGAAGAATATACAGGAGTGGGTCATCCCTGCTCAAACAACTCACAAACAGGTTAGAAAGACAAATCCAGGTACTCACTTAAATGATTTTTTACTAAACGAATATAAAATGAAGCATTAGAACCATTCAAAATGATCTTCTGATTAAATGAAATGTTTGAAATTATGATATGTTGATAAAAATATTCAAAATGCTTACAAAAGTGCTTGAAATAACTTCTGAATCACATAAAATGTTTGCTATGTGCTTCTTTTTTGTATTAAATAAAGATATCTGAGATATCCAGAGTGTGCAAAGTGTTCACAAGTTTGTGCAGTATTACAGTATAGTTATTTCACAGAAAACAGTAATTTTGAAGAGTTTATGGTACAGTTCAATGTTTTTTGAGTACCCGGTGTGTGTTTATACATAATTACATGGGCATTTTGTTGACATGGCAGAAGGATTTTACATACCCACTCCACCTGTATTTGATAATAATGTTGCTGAAAACTGGAGAGTGTATGAGCAAGAGTAAGATATTTTCATACAGGCTGCTTTTTCTGACAAAAATGCACATACAAAGGCATTTATTCTGTTTAATTTAGCTGGTTCAGAAACCATTGAAAGGGAGCATTTATTTGTGTATGCCCCAGCTATGTATGTAGGGGAGGGGGAAGACTGCCATGTAGTGGTACTGGCTGAAACCCAGAAAGACCCAGAGTGCTTAAAATGTAAATTTAGAGAAATGTGTAACCCACAAATGAATATTACAATGGAAAGGCACATATTTTACACAAGAGATAAAAGCTTGGTGAAACTTTTGCAACATATATAACTGATTTGAAAAACAAGACAAAAACGTACAGATCTGGTGATTTAAGAGATGAAATGATAAAAGACAGGCTTGTGTGTGGTATTAAAAATGATGCAGTTTGAAAGATTTTGCTTCCAGACAGTGATTTAACTTTGAATAAGGCCAGAGAGATTTGTCAGATATATGAGCTTATAGAAAAGCACATGAATATGCTTACAAATTAGAAATGCATGCTTCCAGTGCTAATGTTAATAGTATGCAGCACTTGGTTAAAAGATGCAGGCCCAAGGGTGGGGCAGCTTCAGTGAAACCCAGAGCCTTTCTAACAAATTCCAGGGTGGCTCCAGTAAAATCCAAAGCATGCTCAGTGAGGCACAGGGATGAGTCAGCAAAATCAAAGAATGTGCACCCACCTAGCTTCATAGTTAACTGTCGTAATTGTGGTGGTAATCATGAACCTAAAAGAGAAAAATGCTTAGCTTTCGGTCACCAGTGCCACAAATGTAAAAAGTGGAATAATTTCAAAGGATTTCATAAATCAAACAAGGCTCATTCTTTTATTAAAAGACAACATTCAAAGAGGGAAGTTGATCAATTAGAAAGCTGCACCCCTACTTTTTATGTTGATGGTGTGTCAGTGCTTGGTGAAACAATCAATGGAGTAGACGTGTGGGTAGAGAATGAAGTATTTTATACTATTCTGGTTAATGGGAGACATGTAGAGATCAAAGTTGATACTGATTTAAAGTGCAATGTTATGTCAGCAGAAATGTTTGCCAAATTAAGAGCTGGTGAGAAGCTTGATCTGGCAAAGTGAGCAAAGCTTGTTACTTATGGTGGTAAAGAAATTCAAACCAAAGGCTCAGTAGTGCTTTTATGTTACTCTGCTGGGAACAGCTATGACTTGCAATTTTACATAGTCAAGAGGCCACCCCCTGCCCAGAAAACCACAGTGAAAAACTTCTCTAAAGCAAATTTCACACGCCTCAAAACCGAGGCGGAATCCTTCAAAGCCCCCGGGCCTGTGGAAAATACGGCCCAGACCGCAGAATCCTTTATAAACGCATTCTATGAACACCTTCAGGAATGCATGGATCATGCAATCCCAAATAAAACCAAGACCCAATCCTCCAAAGGCAGACCCCAGCCATAAACAAACTATACAATAGAAGGAGGAAGCTACTACATGATAGAGCAAAATCCCAAAAAGGGAAGGCATCTCTGATCAGTATTAGCAAAAAACTACGGGCACTCATAAAATCGTCTAAGGCCAGCTTCGAGAGAAAAATTGCACAGGACACTAAGGATAATCACAAGGCTTTCTTTAGTTATGTTAGGAACCTGGGTGAGAATTCCCAGATATGCTCAGAATTAGTCCAAAATGACAAAAAATATACTGAGCCCACAGACATTGCCAACATCCTAGCTGACAGGTTCAGTGCAAACTTCTCCCCCCCTTCCCCACCAAAAGGGCAAATATCTATCCCAACAGAGTGCTGCCCCCCTGACATCTCAGATGCTCAGGTAAGAGCCTCCCTCTCCAAAGCAAAAAACACAGCATCAATGGGACCAGATGGTGTCCCGGGCTGCGTCCTACATGAACTCCAAGAAGAGCTAAACCCAAACATAAAACTACTGTTCAATCTTAGCCTTACTACAGGATATGTACCCAAAGAGTGGCGTACAGCAACAGTGGTCCCTCTCCACAAAGGTGGTGCCTCAACGGATCCTGGAAACTATCGCCCCATAAGCCTGACTAGCTTGGTCTGCAAAGCTATGGAAAGGATCATCATGGACCTCATAAATAAAGATATTGGGGACCTACAGACACTGGATTCTACCCAGTTTGGCTTTGTTAAGGGCAGATCCTGCCTCTTAAACCTGGTTGAATTCTTTGAAACAGTCACCAAGGCCATTGACGAGGGGAAGGTGGTCCACACAGCCTACTTGGACCTCGCAAAAGCCTTCGATACAATACTCCACTCGGGCATTATAGATAAGCTCACAAGCTTAAATATAAACCCCTATGTCACTAGATGGGTTGCAAACTGGCTCAAGGACAGAACCCACATGGTTAGAATTGCTGGAGCCATGTCAGACTCCAAACCAGTTACAAGTGGCATCCCACAAGGCTCAGTCCTGGGATCTCTTTTGTTTGGTATATATTTCTCAGCGGCACAGGCCAACACGGAAGGACTGTGGCTGACCAAGTTCGCAGATGACTGTAAACTGGGCACCATAATCAACTCTCCAGCCGACACAAGCATCCTCCAAAAGGGCCTCATAGAAACAGACAACTGGTGCCAGAGCCATGGCCTCAAGCTAAATGCCAAAAAGTGTATAGTCATCCCCTTTGGCAAAAACAAAGTGCCCACAAATTACCACATAGGTGGTAATCCATTAAGTACAGAAGAAGTCATTAGGGATCTGGGGACCCAAGTTGATAGCAATCTCTCATTTGACAACCACGTGGCCAAAGTGGTTAGAAAAACATTTTATATAGCCCACCTAATCATGAAGGGATTCACATCTAGATCAGGGGAGGTAATTGTGCCTCTTTACTCATCCCTCATCAGGCCCATAATTGAGTACAATGCCCCTTTTGGGATGTACCTTACCAGACACCTGCAGCAACTGGAAAGACCCCAAAAGTACCTCACCAAGAGGAGCAAAGGGCTCAAACAGATGCCATATGCTGCCCGGTTAAAGAAACTCCAGCTCTACTCAGTGGCATACCGCCTGCTCAGAGGCGATCTGTGCCTGATGTATAAAGCCATGTCCAACCCGGAATTAATGGACACGCTGCACCTCAGAAAATCCAAATCCCATCGAGCTACGTGCTTGAGAGACTTGAACCTCAGCACTAAAATATATAGGACATGCTGGAGGGACAGATTCATAACCCAGAGGCTCCCTTCACTCTGGAATAAAATCCCAGTCCAGGTTAGGCAGAGTCCCACATTGACTCTCTTCAAGAGGAATCTTGATGAGTGGATGGGAGATCGTAGGTTTACCCCGGCTATCACTTCTGTGTCACTGTTAGACAGAGGCACAGTATACTAACCTCAAAAAAAGGCATAGCAAAATTAATTTAAAATGGGTGGCGAAAGCCAAACACACTCTGGCTAGGCTTATAAATGCCCTAGGGCAGATAGCCTAGTATGAACCTATGAACCTATGAACCTATGAACGTACAGTCATTGTTAGGCCTCAGAGACAGCTGGAAAATGGGACTGCTTTCATTTAATGCAGAAGTCCACCATGTAAGCACACGTAACAACAAAGATTTCTCACAAACTATTTTTTTCTGACTATGCTGATCTTTTCAAAGACAAGTTAGGCAAACTCCCAGTTGTATGCTCCATGAAGTTGGACTCTAAAGTAAGCCCAGTTATCAGATCAGCACAGAAAGTTCCGTTAGCCTTGCAAGACAGAGTCAAAACTGAGCTAGTCAGAATGTTACATTTAGGTGTAATTTGACCAGTAGAAGAAGCAACTGAATGGGTATCCTCCATGGTGGTAGCTTATAAGAAAAGCTCAGATGATATTAGAATATCTATTGATCCAAGAGACTTGAACAAAGCACTAAAATGACCTCATCAACCGATGTGTACAGTCAAAAAAGTTACTGCTCTTATGCCAAATGCCACTTTTTTTCTGTCTTAGATGCAAAAAGTTTATTTTAGCAAATTTTGCTTGACCGTAAATCTTCATTGCTTACCACTTTCAGTATACCATTTGCAAGGTACAGATTTTTGAGAATGCCATTTGGGATAAATTTTGCCAGTGAAGTCTTTCAGCGTGCAATGGAGTAAAGTTTTTTCTGGATATCCATGTGCTATAATAGTAAACGATATTCTTGTAGGAGGCAATGGTGAAGTTGAACATGAAAGAAACCTCAGGAAAGTTCTGGAACATGTTTGTGAGGTAAATCTTAAGCTGAATCCTCAGAAATGCAAATTCAGTCTACAAGAAGTTATTTATGTGGGTAATTTGTTTACCAGTTCAGGCTTACGACCAGTCCCTTCCAAACAAACTGCAATTCTTAAGATGCCAGCTCCAGACAATGCCACCTCCTTACAACATTTTCTTGGCATGGTCAACTATTTGGGAAAGTTCATCCTAGATTTGAGTGACCTTTCAGTACTGCTCAGAAAGCTGACATGCAAAGATGTAATTTGGTCCTGGTCAGAGCAACACCAAAGAGCATTTGATGTCCTGAAACAGAGAATTGCCAATCCACCCACTTTAAGATATTATGATGGTCACAAACCTGTAACTCTTCCTTGTGATGCTTCAAAGTTTGGTCCTGGTGCAATCATTCTTCAAGAGGGCAAACAAGTAGCCTATGTGTCTAGAACTTTAACCCAAACTGAGATGCAGTATGCTCAAATAGAGAAAGAGCTCTTGGCAATTATGTTTCCATGTTCGAGGTTCCATGATTATATTTATGGCCGAACTTTGCAAATTGAGACTGACCACCAGTCTTTGGTCAGAATTTTGTAAAAGCCAATATACACAGCTCCTGCGAGATTGCAACGCATGATGTTGAAATTGCAAAAGTACAATTTTCACTTGGTCTATACAAAAGGCAGCCTTCTTTATCTTGATGATACTTTATCCAGATCGCCCAGGAAAAATACTGTACAGCATGAAAATGAGAAGCCTGATTTTGAAGTCATGAAAGTGAGAAATATTTCTTCCACACATCTGGATGAACCTAGAAATCACACAGCTTCAGATCCAATTCTCCTTAAGCTCAACCACTTTATCAGTTGAGGATGGCCATCAAATCAATCTTGTTTACCACCAGATGTGCAGCAGTATTTTTCTTATAGAGATATAAATGAGATTTTGATGGAAGATGGTATCATCATGAAAGGACCAAAAGTGATTGTTCCAAAATCCTTGCAACAAGAGTATATTAAAATCTTGCATCATGGCCTCCCAGGAACTGATTCTACCAAAAGAAGGGTGAGAGAACTAGTATTTTGGCCTTCCTTCTATGTCAAAAGATATTGAGAAAGAACTTTCAGCTTGTTCTGTTTGTAATAGTACTAAACCACATCAGCAAAAAGAACCACTTCAGCTAAGCCAGATTCCTGAACTACCTTGGTTGACAGTAGCTGCAGACATTTTCAAATGGAATGGTCAACATTACTTAGTATTAGTCGACTCTTATTCAAATTGGTTTGAAATTGACTTCTTCCTAATTTGATGTCCAATACTGTCATTACTAAGTTGAAGAGACGTTTTTCTGACCATGGTAGTCCGCACAGTCATTTCTGACAATGGTGCACAGTTCACAAGTTAGCAGTTCAACAGATTAGCTGAAACATGGGACTTTGTTCATGTTACAAGTCGTCCTAACACCCACAGTCAAATGGCTTGGCAGAATGTGCAGTTCAGAGTGTAAAACAGCTGTTGGAAGTCTAAACATGACAATAATGATGTTTTTCTAAATCTGCTTAATCTCAGAAACATACATCATGACAGTCTTCTTGATTCACCTTCCCAGAAGTTAATGTCAAGACAAACCAGAACCACACTGCCAGTCAGTAAGAATTTGTTGGTTCCAAATACTGAAAACAACAAAGCAGTTTCACATCACCACAGTAGTCAGGAAATCCTTCTACGTGGTACACCTCATCACAAAAGGTTTCTTATCCAGGAAAAAAGAGATCATTGTTCCCCTCTACTCATCACTCATTAGACCCATTATAGAGTACAACGCCCCTTTTGGTATGTACCTCACAAGACATCTACAACAACTGGAAAGGCTGCAGAAATACCTCACAAAGAGGATTACTGGCCTCAAACAGATGTCCTATGCAGACCGTCTCAAAAAACTGCAGCTTTACTCCATCGCATATCGCCTACTCAGAGGCGATCTCTGCCTAACATACAAAGCTATGTCAAACCCAGAGCTTTTGGACGTGCTCCACTTAAAGAAATCCCAATCCCTCCGAGCTACACACTCTAGGGACCTAAACCTTGTCACAACAATAAACAGAACATGTTGGAGGGTTAGATTACTGTCCAAGAGACTTCCCATACTCTGGAACAAACTACCTATCTATATCAAACAAATCTCCTCATTAGCATTCTTTAAGAAAAATCTTGATGATTGGATGGGAGAGAGGAAATTCACCTCGGGGATCACTTCTGTGGCTCTGCTTGACAGTGGCACAGGAAAATAATTTTCTTGGGTGGCGAAAGTCAGGGTACCTTTTGGCTAGGCTTATATAGGCCCTAGGGCCAATAGCCTAGTACCTACCAATGAACCTATGAAAAGTTCAACTCCTAAAGAAGCATTTGCTCCAGAAGTCTTACTATGCTAAAACAGCAAACTTCTGAATCAGTTAAAAGAAAGTGAGAATGCAGACAGCAAAAGGATTTGACCGAATAGGACTTGTGAAACACTTGTGTGAAGAACCAAGATTGTACATCGAGTCACAAGGCATGGAATTCAGGCAGAATCAGAAACATTTACTAATGGTGTCCAAGCCAGTGTTGCAACATTTTGCTTGTAACAAAGACTCTAATTCTCAAAGTGATTTGTCCAATGTTCCTGTTCCAGAGAACATTTCATTGCCTGTTCCTGTTCCTGAAAGTATCCCCGAAAGTACTCAAGAAGAGCATTCGCCAGTGACTGTGCCTCTTGCTAAACCAAGTTCTAGTTATTACATTACGAGGTCAGGCCTTATCTCAAGTCCTAATCCTAAATACATAGCAACCTGGAGATGATTGTTATTTGCATATATTTGTATAATTTGCATGCTCATATGATTGTCATTGTTTATTTGCATGACCAACTAGTCAAAGAGGAGGATGTAGATCAGAGTGTGTATGTTCCTTTAAGAGCCATTGCAGTCAGTGGGCGCATGCATATAAGTACGGAGCACATGCAAGCAAGTGTGCCATTTTGTATTGAGCAGCCAAGGTGTAAGCATGCATGTGTGTAGTAGTTAGTCAGTTAGTTCGTTTGTTTAAGTTTAACGTTACCGTTCTCCATCCTGATGTGTCTGTGTGTAATAAACAACTTAAATGAACACCAGCCTCATCATCTTACTGAATTTACACAAGACAAGCAACATCCTTCCTAGTTGTTAGTAAATATGTCATGTTTTACCCATCTGATCCATGTTGTGCAAGATAGTCTAGCATTCTGCATTTTGAAGATGGATGGTTAACTATAGCTACAATGGCTGTAGTTTCTCTCATTCTTTTGCAAGTTAGTATTTATGGATAGTATGGTATTGATGATATTGCAAGCCTTTATTGCTTGATTGCTTGATGCTGACTGGAGTTGATTGTGTTTGTTTTGTGGGGCGGTTGCTGCTTGGCTTTGCCCAGATGGGGCCTTGGACTTTTGCAGCTTGAATTGTTTGTCCTGAAAGTCTGTAATGGTTAAAACACTGCGTATGTGATAAAACACATATAAAGTAATATTTAACCATGCCGGGAGCTCCTGCCCTAGTTGTTTGTCAGTGTTCCACATTTTGAAGATGGAAAGTTGACCATGGCTGCAGGTTCTATAATTCTTTAGCTTGTTGGTACGGTGGATGTTATGGTAATATCAAACCATACAAAAACTGTCTGAAAACAAAGAAGCCTCAGTTTAAGAATTTAAATATGTGTACTTTTAATTATTTCAGTCATATTTCAGTTATTTTTAGTCCCCCTTTACCCTTTATGACCCAGGAAACCCATACCATTTATTTAAACATATTGGAACACTCACCATCCAACTCAATACCTTATTCATGGGCAATTTAATTACCCCATTATTAACTGGGAATCCTATGCAACATCAAATGTACAGGCACAGAGATTCCCGGATTTTGTAAAAAACTGGTCCAGATTGTCAATATACCAACTTGGGGTATCATCATACTGGATTTGGTCCTCACCAATATGGGGCAGTGCTGCACAGCCCCTAGCATAATGTCTTCCCTGGTAATGTCAGACCACAAAATGGTCTCCTTTGATGGAAAAGTAAAACATGGAACCCATCTAACCCTGGAATATTCAGGAACTACTCTAAGGCTAGCTTCCTGCTATTAAGTGATAACCTGGCAAAACGTCAAACCCCCATAAGCCCTGAGAACACTGTTGCCTATGCAGAACTGTTCACAGAAACCCTGTACAAGCATGTTAATAGCTGCATAGAAGCAGCTGTATCCACTAGGAAGAAGTACAGAACTAACTCAAAAAACAAGCCATACTGGTGAAATCACAAAATCAATAGGCTGTATAACAGAAGGAAGAAAATTATGGCAAAAATTAGGAGGTGCAGCACCCAGCAGGATAAAAGCACTCTCATCAAACTAAACAAACAACTCAGAGAACAAATAAAGTCTACCCAAGACAAATTTGAGGTAATTTAGCCTTCCAGGCCAAAGACAACCACAAGACATTTGTTAGCTATGTCCACAACCTCAAAGGCAATACACAGTTGTGTGCAGAGCTCATTGTAAATGGAGCCACCTATACTGAGCCAGAAGATATAGCAAACCTACTGGCAGATCATGCCAACTGAACCTGCTGGATTTCTTTGAGGAGGTCACCAAAGCAATGGCTCAGGGCAAAATGGTACATGCTGCCTATCTTGACCTGGCCAAGGCATTTGACACAATACTCCACTCAGGCATTGTTGACAAACTCAAGAGGTTAGGTACAAACCCGTATGTCACCCAGTGGATCGCCAAATTGGCTCATAGACATTACCCAGAAAGTTAGAATTAGAGAGTCCACCTCTACAAAGAGGCTAATCACAAGTGGAGTCCCTCAGGGATCGGTCCTTGGACTGCTCCTTTTTGGCATTTACTGCTCTGGTGTCAAGGTCAATGTCAATGGTCTCTGGCTGACTAAATTTGCAGATGTTTGCAAATTAGGAGCTGTCATTGAATCCCACACAAACACAAATATTCTCCAGGAAGGGCTGACACAGATAACCAAATGGTGTCAAAACCATGGACTAAAACTAAATGCCAAGAAATGCATAATAGTATCCTTCAGGAAGTCATCCATCCCTGGTAACTATCATATTGACAACACACCCCTTAGAGCTGACCCAGTAAGCAGGGACTTAGAGACACACATAGATAGTAATCTTGCCTCTGACCATCAAGTGTCTACAATAGTGAGGAAATCATTTAATGTTGTGCAACTTATAAACAAAGATATGGAATTTAGGTTCAAGGAAGTCATTGTTCCACTGTATTTGGCATTCATCAGACCTTTCATTGATTACAATGCCCCTTTTGATATGTACCTAACCAGGCATATCCAACAAATGGAACGTCCACAGAAGTTCCTCACTAAAAGAATACAGGGCATAAGTCATATGTCTTATGTAGACTGGCTTAAGGCCCTATCTCTGTATTCTGTCTCCTACAGGCTTTTGAGGGAAGATCTATGCCTAGCATACAGGGCATTGTCAGACCTCACTCTGATGGACCTCCTGCATATCCACAAAGCAAACAGTACCATAATTACCCATCCTAAAGACTTAAACCTTGCCTGTGATATAAATAGGACCTGCTGGAGAGACAGGTATGTGTCCCAGAGACTACCCCATCTCTGGAACAGGCTCCCCATTCATGTAAAGCAGAGGTCCTCCCTAACCCAATTCAAGTATAATTTGGACAATTGGATGGGTAACAGGAAATTCATCCCCGGCTTGGCACCTATGTCTCTAATGGACACAGGCAACCTGTAAATGGTTCATCTCCCAGGCTCCTGCTTGTAAATGTTTCATCTCCCAAGCCCCTGCTTACACTTATCAAGGGTACCAGAACTTGGCAGAAATTTGGGATGCATGGCTAGGCTTAAAAAGGCCCTTGTGGTCATTAGCCTAGTAAACACCTATGAACTTATGAACCTAAAACTACAAATTCTTAAAAGTTTTTTGCTGACACTTATTAAAAGACAGTTATAATTCATCCATCCATCCATCCATCCACCCACAAATCATTTTTCCTCATTTTTGCACAGTGACAATCACCTAGAGCTAATGTTCACACCACTGTGTGGCTAGCCCTACCTTATTCAGAAAAATCATAGTTGCATCATTTATAATCCCACACATCCAAAAAAAGTATTCAAATCCTGGAATGCGTTAATGTGATCAGCCATTCTCTTTTGGGTGCTACCTACATCTCTCAGCTGTCCCTATTTTTGCCGAATGTCCTTGTTTTTGCTTCAAATGTTTGTCCCGTTCCCTCATAACATTTTTGATTTTCTGGTAAATCACTGATGATTCAATCAGTCAAGAATGCCAGTCATTAGAGTTTTATATGTCTTATTGTTCAAAAAATAAATATTGATGCAACACTTGTTGTACTATTAACTAAAGTGGATTAGAGTTTGTTTGTGTCTTTCGGCTTTTCCCGGTTAGGGGTCACCACAGCGGAACTCCGATCCGCTAATGATTGGTAGTGGATTTTTACGTACCGGGTTACCAGCCCCGATGTACAACCTTCAACTAAGGCACTCCCCATTCACGTATGCCTCCATACAGAAGACTCTCTAGCTGAGAATCGAATAGGACAACGTCTTGCTATGAGGCGACAACGCTACCGCACCACCACCACCGCAGTATTTAAAGTGGATTAGAGTAAAAAGTGAATTAGAGTAATATTTAAAAATTGTTCCGGATTTAATCCCCCCCCCCCCAATTATTTTTGACCTTGTCTAGAATTCTTGACCAAATAAGTTGCGCTGTATGGTACTAGCCCAAAACATTCAGATCTACATTATTTCTAATGGTATTATTTAGGCAAACCAGAAACAGAGTATTAGGTGGTTCGTGTTGCTGCATTTGCTTGGTACATTTTTGTCTTTATCAGTGCTGTTTTCCTTGAAAGGAACTAGAAAACTAACATGCTTATTTTCAGTCTCAGTAGCTCAGCAGAGAGCACATTCATTTTTGGTGCAGAAGGCTGTGGGTTCTATCTCTGCGACAGGTACTTGCATTGTTTTTTTCCCAGTACTGACACTGCAATGCAGCAAAAGGGGAGTGGGTGTGCCTTTCTTCACAGGAAATGTTAAACCAGGGCACTACCTGCTTGAGCTGGTTGTAGCTCAGGTGGAAGTAAAAGATCCCACACACATAAAAAAGGGGAACTTCCTCAGTATTCTGGCCAAATTTCCCCTAGTCAGTATAAATACTATCTTGGCTCTCTCATGAAAAAAATCCATTGGCCTAGTGAGGCTAACTGAGTCAGCAAAAAGTATAACTATCTAAATAATAAATAAATAAATAATGGTTGCCACTATGTCTCAATTATTTCAGTGTCTTTGTACTCAACTATTTTAATGCATCAGTCATTAAGTGGTCATAATTATTATTATATCTTAAAGGACCTGCCTCAGTAAATTATTTTCAAGTTTTTTTCCCCCCAGAATCCACTTCAAGACCCTTTATACGAGTCATGCTAGACATAAGGAAATTATCTTTTCCTTAACTTCCGTAACTTCCATGTAAACAGAATGGTGGTAGTTTGAGTCCCAACATCTTGCACAGCTTCTGGAACCTATTTTAATTTTCACTTTTTTGCTTGAATTACTCTGATTTGTGTTCTCAGAGCAGCTCTTACATCTTTAACAGTAGTTGTAAATGCTCAGCAAAATAAACTTGCTGAACTGTATGTGTTAAGGCTTCCAGTTTTTAGTCCAAGTCTCTGTCTTTCTAAGGTGTCAAAACTATCACTGTAATCCATTGATCAGTTTTGCTTCTACTTCAAGGAACTAATAACACAGTTAAACTACCTTGCTATTCACCGGTGTCTGCAGAGGGAAGATAAGTTTTATCTTGAATGTTGGCAAAATGTACTATATTTGGTTAAAATATTTCCTTATAGGAAGGAGTGACTTTTGGTGTTGTAGTGGGCAGGGCTATTTTTCTATTGGTGGGAGGGGGTCTATTTAGGTAGGATTGTGTGTTTTGTTTTACAATGTTTTTTCACTGATGAAGGCTTTGCAGCCGAAACCGGTATGGACAATAAAAGGGTTTAGCCTTTTGGCTTAATCCAAATGTTTTTTTGTTTTATTGTGCCTTTTTCCCACATGCTGGCTATTCGTGTTCACTTCAGGATTTGGTTCAGCCTTGCATGGTCGTACGTGCAGAGTGCTTTCTACCGTGTAGTTGGGTGTTGGCACTATCTTTTTGGTATACCAGGATTTCTTCATCATCAGTGGGAATTTAGCCCTGTTGTTTCAGGTTAGGTCAGTCAGACCTGTTCAATTTTGATATATTATTGTCTGGGTTCAGCACCAGTCTTCGTTTGGAATCACTGGGATTTATTTCAGCGTTTTGGCCTAACATAAGATGGCGGCATGAACTGTGGTGTATCAGTTTCCATTTATAAGTCCTTGGGTTTGTTGGATTTATCATAGGACATTGTTGCAGTGCTTTTTACTGAAGCTAATGACGAAATCATCATTATTTTTCAGGTACTGTTGGAGTCCTACAGGTTCGGGACATTGCATTCGTTGTACACAGCGATTTAGGACTTACGGGACTTACTATATCATAGTCCTTTATGTGTCTTGAAGAATTTTTGTATGTATATTTATGTTTTTTTGAACTATTACATATTGAGATTTGGCAAGGGACTGGCATGAATAGCTAATCTTTCGGTGGTTAGCAAGCGGCGGTGAATATTGCAGTTTATCTGGATATTTCAACATCCTACTGGGCCGGTATGCTACATTTGGAGTTCTTCAAGCAATTTGTGCACTGTACCTAGGGACAATTTAGTGTATTAATCCAGGGTTAGCACATTCTTTAACATATTTGAATGAGCGGATGTTTGGACTTATTGTTTTATTCATTACGGCATATTCATTTCATTACCTGAGGCACAAACTGTTTTTTTGGATTCAGTATTTTCATATTTTTTGCCTGTAGGTGCCACTGTATGGAAATGTACACCATGGTTGGGATATAACGATTCTAAATTGGACATTTGATATGTATATTTACTTAAGTTTTTAAGTTGGGCCTTTATTGTACTATCCAACAGAGTTTTATTGTTTGATAAGTGTATTGTGTACTGTGCAACTTTTCTGTCAATTGTGATTAAGATGATTAGTGCTTATTCTTGTAGGAATGGCTTTGTGAGTTAATTATTAATCAGCATTTTGGCCACCTCACACCATGTCATCATTACAGAAATGTACTGTATATGATATTACAATATGTTCAATATAATATTGACTAGTTTTAATATATGTGCAGTTTTAGGTGCGGATGATTAAGATCATTTGGCCTATTTTGAATTCTGATATAACCAAAACTGTTCGGTGTCTTGAAGGAGTTATGTGTTTGGTTAGTATATGGAGACATGTTTCCTCCGCATATGTGTATTTGAGGTAAATTGGTGTGATTCTTACAACTATATTCATCTTTATGGGGGATTTTATATTTAGGGGATTATAATCATTATCTGATCTTATTCTCTAGCATCTTTTGTGATAGATTCACTTATTGCCCCATTTTCCTGATTTATACATTAACAGGAAGACATTTTCAATAGCATTCCTATTCGTGTTTATTCTGTTCTTTTATGAAAGCAATTCACTATTTGGATTTCTCAGTATAAGTATCGTTGGGTATTGTTTGTATTCAGTTTGTTCTGATTGGATATCTGCTGATCTCAGAATAAATTCCCCAAAATGTTTTTCTTTCGGGTTTGGACAAGAGTCCCTATTGCCTTTTTTATTTTTATCCCCGGGGTGTGGGTTTATTATCATTATTTGTGGGCTGGTTGGGTAGTTTTTTTGCACAAGGTACTTCAGCCTTTGGTCCCCTTCACGGATCTATTATATTTGCCGGAGTTTGGGTGGGCTAATTGTGAGCTTATTGTCATGGACTTGGAAAGTATTCTTAATGGGTTATGTGCTGATAAAGATGACATCAGAGTGTGTGGTATTACAAATATTAACAGCACTAACCAGAATCTTTCCGATTTGGATCCCATGGATGGCTGCAATTTAGACTTTGCAATTTAGACTTCAGCAAACTAGGCAGGGGGATGAAAACCCTGAGAGGAAATATTTGACATCTTAAGCTCTTTAGAGCGTATGAAAATAAGGATATTGCACCTAGAGGCCTCAGAGTTTGGGTCCAGCCTTTGGTTGGTAGGCTGGATGAGACTCTGACTAAGGACTGGGATTCTGCACTTCAGCAGGCCTATATGTCCTTTGTACACATTTTGAGTTCATATTATGAATGGATGATCGACCTAAATATAGCTGAAGTTAAAATGTGCTGTGAGGAAACCAGAAAGTTTGAGGGTCAACCACAGTATGTCACTTGCTTGAATAAGCTTTCCAAGGAGCTTTTAAGTTTCGAAAAATGGACACGCGATAAAAAAATGAGAAAATTCAATAGGGACGTAACAGATTATCACAGGGGCAAACCCTTTGAGTTGTCCAAATCAGTGAAGTTTTCCAACACCAGTAGATCCATGAGGGTCAATAGTAAGAAAAGACCCAGATCCATTCTCAAAAGGATGGATATTAACTTCAGTAGTACATCAGGTGAAGAATCCTCTTGTACTGATATAGATGGTGCCAGCACCCATGATTCTCTCACCCCAAAAAAATGTAATACGGATCACCCTTTAGAACTGGTGGGAGGTGGGGGGCAGGAAACATAGGAATAGGAACAGGAATAACTATGGTGGAGGGACTGTTACAGACTCTGATGACACATTAGGCCATAATTGTCAAAATGTTTTGAATATTTCCAGTGTAATTTTAACAGAAGAGCAAAAGCAACTCCTTAATAAAGGTTTGAACTATGTGCCCAGTTTCTTTGTGGATGAAAGTACTATGGTATCTGATTTATAAGATTTCTGCCGTAGAGTCAATCTTAAGTTGTTTTTCTCTGGTGATAATTCTCAAAGATCTAATGATTTCAGATTTCACAGGTCGGATTTTCAGCCTCCGATGAACAAACATATCTCTATTTTTTTGCAGGCTGCTCTCAGGGATTTACACTTTAACATGGGGGATTCTTTAGTACTGGGTCATAATCTTACTACTGGGAAAAATTAAGCATTATGTCAGCTTAAGAATAACCATAGTGTGGTTATTTTACCAGTGGATAAAGGAGGGGCAGTAGTCGTAATGGATACAGATTATTATCTGGATGAGGGTAAGGGACAGTTGTCCAACCCATGGCATTATATGGCTATGCACCTAGATCCCACGCCAAATTTTAACAGGGATATTGATTCATTTTTGAGTCAGGCAGTAGAAGAGGGTATTATTAGTGAAATGACCAAAACTCATCTCACTGTTAGGGACCCACAGAAACAGATTTTGTACCTTTTACCGAAAATTCATAAATCTTTAACCAAGCCTCCAGGTCGACCTATAGTGTCTGGGATTGGTTCCTTGACCGAACCTCTCTCAGCATTTTTGACCCAGTATCTTAAACCCCTCTTGACTCTTATTAGAGCACGAATACAGAATACCACACAGTTTTTGAAAATTCTATCAGAAACACAATTGGAATGTGGGTGGTTTCTTTGCAACCTTGATGTTAAGGCCCTGTATACTAACATCCCCCATTAGGTCGGTCTTGAGGCCTTACAATTTTGGCTGGTGCCATTTTATATTCTGCAGGTTTTAATACATTGCTCCTATGTATGGAGGAACATGTATTAACTAAGAACATTTTTTACTTCCAGGGAGAATGCTATTGGCAAATACAGGGCACGGCCATTGGTGCCTCTTTTGCACCGATTTATGCAGATCTGTTCATGGCCTTCCTGGAAGAACAACTTATTTATGATTCTTCAGATAATCTTTTTTTGGATGAAATTGACATTTGGCGAAGATATCTGGATGATTGCTGGATGGTATGGTGGGCTGATACAAATTATTTGGATGAGTTTGTTCGATACCTGAACGAAAATAAATGGGGTATTGAATTCACTCTAAATATGGACGTTGATGAAATCAATTTTCTGGATGTCACTGTTCGGAGGAATGTGGATAATATTCTTAAGTACTAGAGTATTCCGCAAATAACCCCAATATAATAGTTTGCTCCATGCTACTAGTTTACATCCTAGCCATACCATCTGCAACATCCCCAAATCTCAATTTCTCCGTATGAAAAGAATTAGTTCCACCATGCAGGATTATGATCTGTCACGCCAAGATCTTTCTGACAGGTTCAGAAATAGGGGATACAGGGAATTTTACATTATATCAGCTAGTAATTGGGCTAGTTGTCAGGATAGGGATTCTTTATTGGAATATAAAACCAAAACTAGAGCAGACCCTGCTGACACCATTAGGTTTGTAACCACCTATGGGTGCAACATCAACACTCTTAGTATACATACATACTGGAATATTCTATTGGCTAATGATAACTTAAGGACAGTGTTTCCCACCTCCGAAAAACATGCTGAGTGTTTTCATCTCAAACTATGGATGGAGCTGTGGGCAGAAGCACAAACTCTACATGGTGCCCTATAGTGGGAAGAGTTACATAGGCCAACCATTTTGGCCATCTACTGTGGTACCTAGAATCCTCAAGATAGGAGAATGCAGATCACAGACTGTATGCAGTGGCAGGGCTAGCCACAGGTTATTCAGTCATGTTGATTAATGTTGTCAAATGGGCAAGGGCATTTCCACCATAAAGCCGAGCAGCCCGGGGTCAATTAACTGTTGGCCGGTGTCCAGTTGTCCAGCTTGGGTTGACTGAGTGAAAGCTGGATGTAAAACCAATCAACCTCCCAAACATGAACTAAGAATTGCTACACAATGTAAGGTCACTGACAGCACAGAGCTTGGAAGTGGATGACATGATAAGGAGGGGGATGGACATTCTATGTACCCAGGAGACAACCGGATGGGCACTGCAGCAAAGCTACATGGCTTGGGATCCAGAATCTACTACTCAGGAGGACAGGCTAGAAATAGTGTGGGAACTGTGGTGAGGGACGGGCTTCAGAAGGCAGTGAGGGATATCATCAGAAATAGTGACAGAGTCATGGCAATCAAACTCCGGCCATCTCAGCCTATGCACCACAGCTGGCTTGTGATGGTGAGGAAAAGAGTATATTCAGACAGCAGCTGCAGGACCTACTAGATAAAACAGGAGGACAATAGGAATTGAATTGGTGTTGGGTGAATGCACATATCAGGACAGACAGAACAGGAAGTCCACATTGGGGGCAACCGGAATAAAGAAGGATACGCCATTCTAGACTTCTTTCTGGCAAATGGCTTGATAGTGACCAATACATAGTTCAAAAAGAGACAGTCACAAGATCACATACAAGAGTGGCCAACTTGCAACTCAGGTAGACTCCATCCTAGTAAGGAAAGGGATCTGGGGGTAGAATCAGCAATTCCAAAGTCATCCCCAGTGAAAACGTTGGCTCACAGCATAAACCACTAGCTGCCTCAATCAGCTGAAAGTAGTAGTCAGGGAAAGCTCTAAGGTCACAGAGACCAGGCTGAAGACCTGAAATTTAGCATGTGTCATACTAAAGATGTATGATGCAGCAAGAAAAAAATGCATGGACACAAAAAAATGTAAAAGAGCTGTAGTTGTAAAAAAGGTCAAACAGAACAGATTACTGTGGTTTGGGCACATTTGCAGAAAAGCAGAAGACAATCTGATGAAGAAGGTTTGGGACAGACAGGAAGAAGGCAAGAGGAAACAAGGGTGTCCAGCAATAAGATGGCTTGATTGTCTGAGAGAAGACCTGTGACATTTGGGCATGAGTGTCAAAAAAGACAGGAGAGTGGCACTGAATAGAGACAGAGATGGAGACAGTTGACACGACACCCCAACCTCATATAGAAAATGGGAAAAAGGGGGTTGACGATGATGATGATGATGACAGAGATTTCTCCCCAAGGATTTTTACAATTATTTTGCCTTGAAAATTGTTCCCCTAATCATACTTTCTAGAATGATATTTTGAATGTTTCCCAATATAATTATTTTACAGAAGCCCATTCATAACGTTATACACACACACACACACACACACACACACACACACACACACACACACACACACACACACACATACACACACATATATATATATATATGTATACATATCTAATGTGTGTTTGTGTGTGTGCATGTATATCTATATGTATATTAATATATACATACATATATAGATATATATTTTAGAATGCAGAAAAAATGGATGACACTTCGTGTTAATGCTGGTTAAGAGTACCCGTGACACACTAAACAAAAAACCAAACCGGCAGCATTGAGAGAATAAAAATTTAATAGTAGCAGTCTCACAGTAAAACCAAACGTAACTAGAATCGAACACAAAGCTTTCGGGCACAAAAAAACCTTCTTCAGTGTGTAATACAATTCTGTGCAAAGGTGCAACTATGTACACAAATTAAAAGACACAGCCAACCAATAAGAATATAGTATCAATTAATTCAGTAATTGAACCATATTAATATAAATCAAGTATAAAAAAATATGTGAACAACAGTAAAAAACTACAAACATTATAAGCACATCTGTTTTTGTTTTAAAATAGGTTTCAGACTAATTGTTCCATTCAGTCCTGGTATTTTATCAGCCTTTTACATAAGTATCCATTTAAATTCAGCCACTTCTAATCTGTTACCCAAATCTCCCTCTCTCTTATTGGGATAAACCACTTAAATCACTCTGAAACTAGAAATATGTTTCATACCATTATCCATGCAATGTTTAGCCAGAGCATTCTTCTTTCGGCTTTTCCTGGTTAGGGGTTGCCACAGAGGATCACATGTCATGATTGGCAGTGGAGTTTTATGGTGTCGAGTTGCCAGCCTGGCACCCAACCTTCCACAGAAGGCACACACACTCACACCTAGGGCCAATTTGGAGTGTCCAATCCACCTACAGCATGTCTCTGGGATGTGGGAGGAAACTGGAGCACCCGGAGGAAACCCACACGACCACAGGGCAGACATGCAGACTCTGCACAGAAGGCACCACGTCTAGGTTTTCTAATAACATTCAATTCTTTATAACATAATTGCTGTTTCAAATTTTTTTTTCCTAAAAGAAAAATGGGGGGGGGTCTTCTGCCCTACAATATTAAGTATCTCAGGTTGGGCACAAAGAATAGACCAGTTTTTCTTAATAATACTAGTAACCTGAGAAGTTCTTAAGTTATAATTTGTAACGTACCTTAAGCACTCATCACTTTGTGTCTTAACTTTCCTTTTATTGCCTAAATATCCATCGTGCCCAAAATAAGGTTTAGCTAAACTTTTTTTCTCTTCATCTACATGAGACCTAAGATCCTGTCAACATTTAAATGATCAAACTCACATTATCAATGCAGCACAATGTCAATGTCCCAGAACACCAAAAACTCAAAATATCACAAACATAGTTTTTGCAAGGGAAAAGCTCTCCTGCATCCTCACACCCCCTGCTAACTATATATACCAACTTCAAGTGTGCACTACAATTGACAAAACCACAATCCCTGAGGTACTCAGAGCCAGATACTAGGGCCCACTGTCTTGGGGGGACCTGCTGGAGGCTGCCACACTATTTCATTTTTAATAAACAATTAAAAACAAAAAGAAAACATTTTGCATCTGTGCATTTTTTTCTTTGTGTATCAAACATCTTTAGCATGAAACACACACACACACACACACACACACACACACACACACGCACACACACACACACACACACAATGATTTAAACACGTTTTTGGAACAGACATGCAGAACTACTACTACTTTCCTGTGTGTGTGTGTGTGTGTGTGTGTGTGTGTGTGTGTGTGTGTGTGTGTGTGTGTGTGTGTGTGTGTAATGCCCTAGTTAGAGACACCACATTACTTAATTAGCTCCAACTCAAATCCTGTTCCTTGGCTACAGGAGATAAGAGCCTTAATCCTCTACACCAATTACCAGCTAAGTTACTTATTACAATTTATTAGTTCATACATTTTGTTTCACTGCTTAATGGGAAAAATATTCAAAATTACAGGGGTGCATTTTCAAGGCATGTGAGTTTTAGTGCACTTTCAAGGCATGTGAGTTTTAAGAGAAAAGAAGTTTACTGTTGCTTATGCTGATTGTTTTCAATGTGCAACTGTTTTGTTTAGCAAATGGCCATCAGTGTTTTGTGCTATAAGCTTTCAAAGCAGTATTAGTAGCACAACAGGTAGTGTACTTGCCTTTGGTGTAGAAGGCTGTGGGTTCTACTCCCATACCATGTAGTTGGATTGTTGATACTGCAGCACACTTTAAGGGAGGATGTGGTGATGGGTGGACTGTTGCAATCTTCAATGTATTGTACATTGGGCGAGATGTTAAACTGTGTCCCTATCAGTCTGTATTAATAGTAGGTGCTATCAGATTGTTTATATCCACTGAGCTATCAAAAAAGAGTAAGGGGACAATACTCTGGACAAAATTCCCCTAGTAGTGTAAATTTCACCAGGGCTAACCCTTAAAAAGACATTACTAGTCTAGTGGAACTAACCTGGTTAACAAAGGATATTTAACTTGAGTTTTAAATTAAATCCATCTCTCTGCCTTCATTTCAAAAGTAAAAAAGAAAATACTGTGCATGCTGACAGTTTTGAACAGTGTTTATGGTAAATGTGGGGACAAATACAAGTAATGGGATACCAGAAGGCTACAGGGTTTGGTCCCCATTTGACCGTGATCTGGCTCTGATTGTACAGCAATCCCAGACAAACACCTACTACCACTATGCAATCCATATCTCTCAACTATCCAGATTTTTGCCTCCTATTTTTGGTCTGTTCTTCTTAAAATTTGTGGTTTTCTGGCAAATCCCTGAGGACTGAAGTCATAAATAATGACATACATTTGAGTTTCAGACTTCATATCCTTCAGAAAATTCATGCCAACACAAATCCTGTTATTTTATCAATTTTCTAAGTTTACAAGAGCAATAGTTAAAATATATCCCTATTTTTAGTTATTTGCCCCTCTCCCATGATTTTAGGCTTTGTCCAGATGTTTTGCTCTAACAGGTTGAGAGGTATGGTGTTGTGGTGTTTCAGTGCCCTGGATTGTCAAGTTTGTGCTGTGTCGATGATCTGGACTTATATATATATATATATATATATACATATGGGTCTAATTCAAATTAACAAAAACCCACTTATGCAAGGGTAAAATCACAGAGACAAAAATGTCCAAAACCTGATTTTAACCAATAACCGTTTCGCCAACACATTTCTCAGGGTAAGTATCCAGTTGGCCAACATGGGGAAAATTATCTTTTCTCCACTGTAGTGTGATCTCGGAGTTGGTATACTTAGGGTGGGTGTGGGGACATATCCCCCCACCTGGGTGGGTTGGAGACAGTCCAGTGTGTTTTGTTGTGAAATGTTTGGTTGACTGGATACTTAACCTGATAGAATTTTTGACAATACGGTCATTCATGAAAATCAGGTTTTGGACATTTCGTCTCGGCAATTTTGTTTTTGGGTAAGTGGTCTTTTGTTAATTTGAAGTAGACCTTTAGATAGATAGATAGATAGATATAGATATAAATATATGCATGCCCCGGTTTCCTCCCACATTCGAAAGATGTACAATAGGTGGATTGTGCACTCTAAATTAACTGCAGGTGCAAGTCTGTGTGCAGCGGTGTAAACCTTGGCTCAAGAAGACTGTCAACCCCATGTGCAAAATGGGAAAAGGGGATGAGGATGGATGGGCTCTACATATATATATATATATATATATATATATATATATATATATATATATATATATATATATATATGTGTGTGTATACCATAAAATGTGATACTTTATATCCTTAGAAAGGCACTGCAGGGTCCCTGGAATGAAGAGGAGGCATAACAATCAAAATCAATGAGTTTATTAATGCATCATGAAAACATATAAACGCATTAACTTTCTCACAGTGTTTTCATCCCAACACTAGACTTCATCAGTGCCTTTCTGTGGATTTACTAGTTACCACAGCCCTTGTTGCAGTTCATTGAGCACTGAGTTCTTTTTTGTTTTTTTTTGTTTTTTTTGTGGTATACTTTATATCCTTTATGATAGTGTGCAGGCCTGCAAATCCATTGTTTTGTACACTGCAGTAACTATGAAACAAGCGTAATCTAAAAAAAACTCTGAAAAAAGATAGCAAGTGCTGGTTTTTGCTCACATGAACATGTAGTACTCTAGGACATGTAGTGAAAATGACAGTTTATACCCTCCTACTCACAAATAAATGTAGACTAATTTAGTTCGTACATTCTCTCTTGTACTTCATTATGAGAGCAGCAGTGCTGCCTATTAATAACACACATATGGTACTCTGCATACTTTTTACAGCAGTAATCTAACTTTATACTGAAAATGCTTGTACTTTTGTATCGCACACTCAAAGTTTAGCTGGACTTTGGGATCTTGCTCAATATGTGGTGTCACAAAAGGGGATACTGCCAACACAGCTAACTAGACTTTTGTAAATAATTATGTCATTTGTGAATATCAACATGATGTATATAAGATGCTTGTGTTACAACTGTATTAGAACTGTATGTATAACTGCAGTAGCCATCCAGAAAATTATAGACCTGTAAGCCTCACCAGCCTTATCTGTAAAACAATAGAATACACCATTATGGAACTTATTAACAAGGACATAGGTAGCCAACAAGCCCTGGTCCCAAGTCAATTTGGGTTTCTTAAAGGGAGATCCTCCCTCTTGAACCTCTGTGACCATGTTGCTGAAGCATTAGATTCATACAAATTGGTTCATACTGCCTACCTGGACCTGGTCCCGCATTTTGACATCATTAATAAGTTAATCAAACTAAATGAAAACCCCTATCTTACCCACTGGATAACAAACTGGCTAATGGACAGAACCCACTCAATTAGTGTCAACGGTATGCTTTCTTCAAAAAGAGTAGTTAATAGATGTATCCTTTGGGGATCATTTCTAGGACAATTTCTCTGTCGTATTTACTTCTCTGATGTCAAAGCTAACATCACCTTTCAGTTGTCATTAACTCCCCATCTGACTTCCAGACTCTTCAGGAGGGATCAACACACTCTAATAAGTGGTGCTTGGAACACAGCCTAAAAGTAAAAGTGAAGAAATGCAGTATTGTGTCCTTTGCCAAAAATGGGTACCCATGCTCCTGCCACATAGGTGACACCCCTTTGAAAACTGAGTCAGTCATTAGAGACTTGGGCACTTTCATTAAAAATTAACTATCATTTGATCACATGTATCCACTGTTGTTAGGAAATCCTTTTACCTAGCTAGACTAATCACCAGAGGTATTTCTTTCAAGTCTAAGGAAGTTATTATCCCTCTCTACTCTGTCCTCACCTGGCCCATAATAGAGTATAATGGCCCCTTTGGTAGGTACTTGTCTAAGCATATGGCCAGTTTGCGAGACCACAGCATTTTCTCACTTAGATAATCAAGGGTAAGTCTTCCTTCAGCTACATAGACTGCTTTAAAACATTATTTTTCTTTTCTGTTTCCTACAGACTCTTGAAAGGTGATCTCTGTCTAGCCTACAGAGTTTCAAAGGATCCAGTCCTATGCAACCTTCTGTACATCTGCAAAAGTAATAACACCTTAAATACCCACGCAGGAGATCTTAACTTCCATCCCAACATAAATAGGACCTACTGGCAAGATAGATATATAACCCAGGGAATCCCTCTTTTTATGGAATAGACTTCCTTTGGATTGAGCATAACCTTGATGAATGGATGGGCAATTATAAATATACCACGTCTGGCCCCGCAAGTCCTCATTAAAAGGGGGCAAAACTACGTATAAAATCAGTCAAGTTAATAAATACCTAATGCGACTAGGCCAGTAGCATAGCTAGGGTGTGGCAAGAGGGGCCCCAGGTGCAAAGCCAATCCCAATTGCTCTTTAATGTAATACCAGCTTTTAAAAGCTGGTATTGCACTAGCAGTCAAACCTGAGCACTGTAGTGCTCTGTGTGTGGTCTAAACTGTAGTAACTGCTTGCCACATTGTAGCAAACAGTTTGCTATGATTTAAAAGTAAAAAACAAATCCTTTTTTTAACTAAAACCTTAGGGCTGTAGCGCTCTGTGTAGGCAGGGTATAAAATGTAGCAACTGTTTGCTACATTTGTAGCAAGCAGTTTGTACTGTTTAAAAAGAGATTTTTTAACTAAAATATGAGTGCTGTAGCACTCCATGCAGGCAGGTATAAATTGTAGCCACTGTTTGCTACATTTGTAGCAAACAGTTTGCTACAGTTTAAAACAAGAATTTTTTTGTTTAGCAAAATATGTTAAAGGAGGGTTGAGGCAGAGCACAGAAATGGGACCTGAATGGCTGGAGCTGGGGCGGAGACATGTCATGCATCTGATCACCTGGTTGGTGTGCCAGTAGAAGGAACGTCTTTTTTTTTTTTTTTTTTCCTGGTTAGGTGTAGAGCTAACTGTAATAAGCTAATCACTTTGTAGTGCCATCACCAAGAATGATGCCTCAGTACAAACAGAAAATAATTGACTTTAACAATTGGCTTAGTTTCTGTTGTTATTCCAAGGGGATCCAGTACCTGACAGCCTGGGAGTACATGTTTAACAGACCATGATGCTTTACCAAAGATGGCCTTCTTCTGTCTCCCCTAGGCTTCAGACTTCTGGCAAAGTCTCTTGCCTCCCCCATAGTGCCTTTTTTTAGGCAAAGCCAGGAGGACAAAATTAGTAATGTGAAAAATTCTTCTAAATGAAATTTAAAGGTCATGCTGCTAAACGCTAGGAGTCTTAACATGAAACTGCACTAATTGCAAGCATTCCTCACCCTGGAAGTTGCTGACATTTGTGCAGTCACTGAAACCTAGTTCAAAGCTACGGACAGCACCCGAGCCTTACCAGGTTACTTGTCCTACCATACTTTCAGACCCCAAACAGAGGGCTACAAAGCAAAATGAGGTGGATTTTCAATATTTATCAAAGACATACACACCTCCAGGCTGGTCAAACAGTATGATGCACAGGATACACTCTAGGTGCAGTTAACTATTGACAAAACACATATTTAAATCATAGCTAACTACAGACCCCCAGCCATGACTCAGGAAGCCCACTCTACCTATCCATCAAGATTCAACCCTCTACCCTGATCCTCAGCAACTTTAACTACCCAACAATAGAGTGGAAGACCTATTCTAGCTCAAACACAAATGGCCAGAGATTCCTTGACTTCATCAATGCCAGTGCCAGATGGTCAACACACCCACAAGAGGGGAAAATATTCCAGACCTGGTACTAATCAACATAAGTAACCACTGTAGCACCCTACAGTGTCATCCTCCTTGGTAAGATCCTACAATAAAGCAATCACTTTCAAAGTCAGCATCTCTCTGATCCTCCTCTTGTCAGGATCAAGCAAAAAAACTTTTTCAAAGCTGTCTACAACCTCCTGAGAGCAGGTATAAGCAGCTTCACAGCCACCATCCCTTCAGTTGAATCAAGCACTAATGTCCAAGCCTACACAAAAAAACTATATGAGCACCTATATAGCTGCACGGACTCAGCAATACTTGACAGGACCAAATCATCTTCCTCAAGGAAGAGTAAATCTGTCTGGTGGACAGCAGAAATAAGCAGACTCTATAATAAAAGGAAAAAAAATACTGTCAAGGACCAAGAAGGAGCAAGTGCCAAGTTGGAAGCAATCTCTCCTTTGTCTGAACAAGCAAATAAGGTCACTGGTGAAATCCTCTAAGGCAAAATTCAAGTCCAAATTGGCCACATCCACTAAGGACAATCACAAGTTATTCTTTGCATAGGTCTGCAATCTCAAAAGTAAGTCCCAAATCTGCTCTGAATTGGTGGTCAAGAATACCACATACACAAACACCACAGATATAGCCAACCTGCTGGCAGACAAGTTCAGTGAAATCTTCACCCCCCCATACCCCCCATCGGTAAACCAGGGCATCCCCAGCACCTGCCCCCTCCCCTCATCACCAGGGAGCAGATTATTAATGCCCTCTCAAAGGCAAGTAATACAGCCTCCATGGGACCCAACAACATCTCTGGCTCTGTCCTACATGAATTCAGGAAACAGCTCTCAGCATCACTAGGCACCCTATTAAACCAAAGCCTGTGCACTGGCTTTGTCCCAGCAGAATGGAGGACAGCCACTGTCATCCCACTGCACAAAGGTGAAGCGTCCACTGACCCAGGTAATTATAGGACCCTCAGCCTAACTAGCCTGATCTGCAAGGTCATGGAATGCATTCTCATGGACCTTATAAACAAGGACATTGGCAACTTCCAAATGCTTTATCCCACACAATTTGGTTTTGTCAAAGGGAGATCATACCTGTTAAACTTGGTCACCTTTTTCGAAACAGTCAGCAAAGCCATGGATGAGGGCAAGACAGTGTGCACCACCTACCTTGACCTAGCCAAAGCCTTCGACATTATTTGCCACTTGAGCATAATAGATAAACTCTCCCAGCTAGGCATCAACCCATATGTTATCAGATGGGTAGCTAACTGGCTCATTGATCGAACCCACTCAGTCAAAATAGGGGATGCCACCTCTAGTAATAGACCTGTAACAAACAGCATACCTCAAGGACCAATCTTGGGGCCTCTACTGTTTGGGATATACTTTTCTGAGGTACAAGTCAAACCCAGTGGTCTGTGGTTGACCAAGTTTGCAGATGACTGCAAGATGCGCACTGTCATAAATTCCCCTAGTGATGTGAACATCCTCCAAGAGGGCCTTTACCAAAATAATGACTGGTGCCAGAAGCATGGCTTCAAACTGAATGCCAAGAAATTCATCATTGTCTCATTTGGGGAAAATAGTGTCCACACTAATTATCACATTAAAAACAATGTACTAAGCATGCAATCAGTCGTGAGGTACTTGGGCACCCAGGCTGATAGCAACCTAATTTTGACCACCATATTGGCTCCATTGTACGGAAGACTTTCTACATGGCCCACTTCATAAGTAAGGGTATTTCATCTAGGAACAAGGAGGTCATAACATTCCTGTACTATCCCCTTATCAGACCCATTATCAAGTACAATGCCCCCTTCGGCATGTACCTTGCCAAGCACATGCAGCAGTTGGAGACACCACAGAGGTAAAGCCCTGTCCCTCTACTCAGTCTCATACAGACTGCTCAGAGGTGACCTGTGTCTGGCATACAAGGCCATCACAGACTCAGCCTTGATGGAGTTGCTGCATATCCGTAAGTCAATCTCCACTCGCACAACCCACACACAAGGTCTCAACCTGGTCTGTGACATTAATAGAACTTGTTGGCAGGATAGATTTGTGTTCCAATGACTCCCCCGTCTGTGGAATAAACTTCCTCTCCATGTCAAGCAGAGTACCTCACTAGCCCTCTTTAAGAGGAACCTGGATGACTGGATGGGAAACAGAAAATATACTCCTGGGATCCTACCTGTACCCCTGCTGGACAGGGAAAACAGGTGCTGACTTTGTGGGAACTTGGGTGAAATTATTGGCTAGGCTTTAAGGGCCTCTGGACCAATAGCCTAGTATCGTCCTATGAACCTATATATATATATATATATATATATATATATATATATATATATATATATGGATCTAGGAAATTTCACAGAATGCACATTTCACCGAAAGTTAAATTAGTGTGCACTTTTCACTGAAAGCTCAGTTCACCAAAAACACAATTCACCGAAAATGGTATATGGCCTTGTCCCACTGTAGTGCGACCCTGGAGTTGGTATATATAGTAGGGGGTGGGGCACCCCACATAGTTTAAATGTGTTACAGTATATACATGCATACTTGCAATTGCAATCTATTACTCTTATCCAAACATGATATATACTTGAAATATGTGGGGGCTCTGCCCCCTGCCCCCCGATGTGGGGGGGTGTCCCCCACACCCCCCTACTATATATACCAACTCCAGGGTCACACTACAGTGGGGACAAGGCCATATACCATTTTCGGTGAAATGTGTTTCGGTGAATTGTGCTTTCGGTGAATTGTGTTCGGTGATATGAGTTTCGGTGAAATGTGCTTTCAGTGAAATGTCCTAGATCCATATATATATATATATATATATATATATATATATATATATATATATATATATGGGTCTACTTCACATTACCTAAATCTCATTTGACTGAATTTCATTTAACTGAGACCAAATCACCTAATTTTCAAAATACTGAAAACTCATTTGACTGAATCTCATTTCACTGAATTTTAAGCCATAGACATGATGTGGGTTTCCCCTCATCTGTGACTTGCTTGTGATAAAAAGAATTACTGTAACTTAAAAGTGCTGACTGTAAGAATACCTATAGTCATGTAGAAAGTAGTGTTGTAGTGTTTCTATAAATGTATGTCTCTCTACATTTTTATGGGAAGTAGCTAAAGTAATATGGTGGATGTTTTGTGCATTCCCATCAGTAGTGGCAGCGTGTAGAATACTGTAAGGTAATATAAGGTATATGCCCTTTTTCACACTGTAGTGTAATTCTGGAGTTAGTATATATATATATATATATATATATATATATAGTTAGGGGGGTATGGGGGGCACAGCCCTCCCCACCTAGCTTGGTTTTATATTGTCTGGTTTCTGTTAAGAGGGTAAGTAAGTAGTTTTTAAATTCTTGAAAGAGGTAGTCATTAGTGTTGTAAGTGTGTACATCTATGGTTTAAACTTTAGTCTTTTGAAATTTAGCATTGTAAGCTTTCGGTGAAATGCGATTCAATCAAATGAGATTGCAGTATTTTGAAAATTAGGTCATTTGGTCGCAGTAAGTCAGTCAAATGAGATTTAGGTGATGTGAAGCACATATATATATATATATATATATATATATATATATATATAAATGTATTTATTTATTTTACATTTGTTGACCAGGATAGTCCGACTGAATACACGTCCATTTTCAGCGGAGGCCCGGGGAGAAAAGCTCCGAGATAATAATACACATTGAATATTTAGTAAATGCTAGTTTCAAGCAGATTACAGTCATAAGCAATACCAGCATTTAGTATATATATATATATATATATATATATATATATATATATATATATATATATATATAGCTTGCATGAATTTCTTGCATATTTTTTATTGTCAAATGATCTATTTCAGATATCATAAAAAGCAAACCATTTCAAAATAGAACTACACAGTCACTATCACAAACGGGAAAAAAAAGAGCAAAAGAAGCAGCAATACACTTCAACAACTCTACATGTGGTACAGATAGGTTTACCGTCAAAATGTTGAACATCACATCGTCGAACCACTTCTGCATACCCTGAACTATGACTACTAAAAACTCGATCACCAATATTCTGAACAACAAAATCTCGTCCCCTTTTTGAGTCATGTTGCCACTTGTTTTTAGGTGTGGAGCAATCAGAAATGTCATCGTTCAGCTTTATTTTGGCAGTCTGAAATTTCATCAGTATGGATTTCATGGAAATGTTTCAATGATGTGCACATTCAACTATACGCATTCAACATTTTGACAGTAAACCTACAAATATATTGAGGTAATTCTAACATTGATATCCAAAAAGACCATAACTTAATCCCTCAGAACTCTGTCTTTTCAAGAAATATGCTTCACACTTAGCTGTATTTCCATCTTCAATCCTTAATTCTATGCTTTCTGTGAGGACGTTTGCCCTAGTAGTTACTGTAAGCTGACACCCCCACCTGAGGGCTATCAGTAATATTTATTTGGTCCACAAATTTATGTTGGTCCAGTGTATTCCAAACCTGCCCCTTTCTATGTTTTGCAACCAGAGTTACCATTTAACACTGTATCTTGCCTTAGCTGGCCCATCCAGTCGTCTTCCTTCTGTTACCCATAATTCCTTCTTTAAATCTAATACTTCATTTATAAGTGGAGAAATTCTCTGCTTCCACTTCTTACTAATCTCTTTGCTTGCAACCATTAATAACAAATCCAGAAAATTCATCCCACCTTTAGCCAGGGTATACATTAAGGTTATCCCTAAAATGTAGAGCCAATATTTTCTTGTTTTAACCTTTTCATTCTACGTTCAAGAAAAATGGTGTCAAACGAGTTATTCAGGTCTAAGTAAATGATACTGACATTTAATCTTGCGCCAGAGGCAATTGTAGTCAGGAAATGAAAATAAAACAAGCCAGATTATAAGAAAAAAGCTACCTTTAAGAAAACTGTACTTATGTAATACAATGATCTTTTAGTGAATATTTTATGAGGATACAATTCTTTAAAACAGACTTATTGGATTTGTAGCAAAAGGAGATACTGCCAGCCCAGCTATCTGGAATTATCTAAGTGGTTGCACGTCATTTGTGAATATCAGCAGGATGCAATTGCTTTTGTTACAACTATATTACAACTGTATGTCATATTGTACAGACGTGTGCAGAAGAGATATTTTGTAAAATACTGACCAGAAATGTATATACATTATTGTAACTGTTTAGATGTATATGTATTTTAACAATGGGGACTGAAACACAAGAAGTTAATTTTAGAAAACTAGCTGAAAACTTAAATTATTTTATAACCACATAATAAAAGAGATGTTATCTTTCAGTTTTAGTGCAACATGATGCATAATGTCTAGAACTCAAAGTTTTTGTATTGTCTTTAAGTGTGGAGGAATGTAAATTATTTTATGGCTTCTACCATTTGCCTTAGATGTAAGAGAAGTCCTTGTTTATGTATTTCACAGAGAGATGCTAAATGCTACCAGCTGCAGTGGGGGTTTTCACCTGGGATAGTCAGATGACAAGAAGTGATGTCATGTTGCAAGTATCCCAGCAATGATATTTGAAATATCAATTCAAGGACTCTCTGAGAGAGAGAGAGACTGTGCATTTTGTATTTTGTCTTTGACCTGACAACATCAGCTGGAAAACCAATTCACCACATCTGCCTTGCCTTGTTCTGTAAGTTAACCAGGGTACAGTAATTTCTCTTAGATACAGTTAGGAATATAGTGAAATATAGCTTAATTGTTTTCTTTATTTATTTGAGACTGTCTTGCAATGTTGTTTTAAATATTTCCTGTGATTTTGAACTCTGAGGTGATTGTGATTCTTTACTGAGTATTTTCTTGTTCTTTTATTATTTATTATTAAATATATTTAAACCTTTCAATTGTGGCTGGTCTGTCTAGATATATTTAAGCTCTTGGAGTACTTGCATATCTATTTGGTGACACTGTGCAGGCCACTCCTAATAGCCTTGTTCTTAGTCAAACTACCATTTGGATTAATAGTAACCATGCACAGTAAGTTTGGACACCCTTTTCTAAGGGCCTTAAAGTAGTTGATAAGTAGTGGCTGTTGGCAGTAAAAACTACCTTATAGTATGGGCAGAAGGGGGCCTAGCTAGTAAACCTGTGCTAGCCTTTCCCAGCTGTGTGTGTGTGTGTTTGTGTGTGTGTCTGTGTATAAATCAGATCTCAAAGTGTGTGTGTCAGCTACTTGGGCAGGGACATGAAGCACTAGTTGGACAGAGAGGTTGCTGGAGGTCTTGGCTTGGCCACTCAGTTGAGATCTCAACCCTATAGCTGTGCCAGTGAGGGGTCTTATTGTGGATCTGGAGAAAGAGGTAGAAACCAGCCCCAGACTGACCATGGTCTCTGTGTGCTCTTAAGGGAAATTGCACTTTACTGTGTGTCTACTTGTCATCCTCCCAGTGTGTACGTCCCCCACTGTTGCCAGTGGTGAGGATTGAGGCTTCTTGATTACTGGGCCAGTGCTGGGGTGTCACAGGATGGTAACCAGAGTGATTACAACTTCACCCTCCTTTATAGATGGGAGTAATTTCTATTCTATTCTACAACAGTAATAGAAAGTTACTTCAGGTAATAAATAAATAAATAAGCAGCAAAGTGGTTTAAGGATTACATTTATTGTTTGTCCAATAAGTGAAATATGGGATCATATGAACTTATGGATCTTGCCTTGAACATAGGCAATGAGGTTAGCACATTGTTTTTGCAACATGTAGCTCAACTTGACAAGTTCTGATTGTGTACAAAATGTTAACAAAAACTGCTCATTAAACTATTTATTTGCTTTTTATTTATTTGCTTGCTTTAACTGTTTATGAGGCATGTCTGACTAGGATTGCATTGCCCATTTTCAGGGAAGACCCAGTGAAAAATAGCCAAGAAATAGTAGATATGCAATATAACAAAGTTTAGACAAATTCCAAGAAATGGATAGTTTACAAAAGATAAAGAAATTAAGTTAAAACAGTATAAACAGGAACTATCATTCAAAGATATAAAGTGTAGTAGGTTTTAACATGTGACATTGGGCCATATTGCAGAACATCGGTGCGGATGGAAATGATCAGAATAAATGTAGTAACATTACTACATGGGATTACAGTAATGTAGTATGCATCTATATTCACAGTCATTTGTGAGCTGATAGAAGAACAATATATATATAGACAGACACTTGGCCAACACACCACAGTATGTCAAACCCACCCACTGTGGGGGGCTGCATCCCTCACACCCCCCTCTAACTAAATATACCAACTCTGGGATCACACTACAGTGGGGAAAGGGGCAAATTCCCTCATATTGGCCAAGAGTCTCCATTCCCTGTAAATAAATTTGGTAATGTACAGTTTCAGTTTAGTGAAATTTTGTTGTTGTCATCTCAGTAAACTAAAATTTGGTTAAGTGTAAATTCAGTCTGCAGAAGTAGACCCATACATTTCTCATATGAGGAGTGCTGCAGTCAGCCCTAAAAAGCCATTAGGGAAGAAATGGTTTAATAAGTGAGAAAATAAAAATGTGAGTGTTTGAGAATTTTTATCTTAGAGATTAAGATCAGTTCCAAATTTCAGTGTGATTTAGATGTTGCTTGAGGTTGGTTTTAAAAACAAGGAGTTTGTTTGTATGTTTGTTTGACGGTTATGGCAATGCTGTTCCCTAATGTTCAATCTTGGTGATGTGCTATTACTCCAGTACAGAACCTTTGGCTGTTCCCCAGTGGAGAAAAAGTTTTGGCAAAGTGATATTTTCCTTTGCAGATTCTTGGTGATATACAACTACTGTGAAGAATCATGGTTACCTATCTTCCCAATGAAGAATATAAATGAAGTAATACTCCCCCATACAGAGTTTTGATGGGGCAATACTTCAGCACTGTAAAATCATGACAATGCATTGTTGCTGTGGAACCTAAGTGGGATGATATGTCTTCAGTGAAGAAAGCAACTGAGGTAATATTATTCCATATTCTTCCTGGGTGAGGCAACAGCTCCTTCTTGTAGTCTTATTTAACATATGCTATTGTTTTGTATAGATCGTTGATTAAAATATTTTCCAGTCATAAAATATATATTTTCTTATATAAAGCATTAGTGAGGTAATATTTTTCATTTATTGAAAATCTGTAAGGCAAAGCTGCTTCAGGGAATACTATTGATTAGATAGGCACATGACAGCTGTTTGAGAATTCTTTCTGTGAGTCCTGATGTTGCAAAACAATTTCACTCAAAGCGAAGTTCAGCGAATGTGGAGTTTGCCCTTTTTCCACTGTTGTTTGACCATGTTATTGGTATATGCAAGTTCAAGGTATGTGGGGATCTCTCCCCCTATAGTGAGGTGCAGGGTGCTGCACTAGAAAAAAATCTTTCTTTGAGGTATTATGACTCACAGAATAATCATTTATATATGTATCAGCATCCCAATCAGAAAAAGAGCTTTAGTGAGGTAATATTACCAATACAGAGAATATGTTTGTGATAAAACTTTACCTTTTACTAGTTTAACTGCACAATAGTATATTATATTTATTTCTGTTATATCACGTGAATTTCTCTTAATAGTCCTGTTTACTGTGCTCATCAATTTGGATCTTATTTATTTTTTGTAATATGTTTCCTTCATCTATCTTAATACGTCTATCTATCTGTATTTAGTCAAGCAGGTCTTTCCTTAGATCATGTTCTTCTGGAATGAGAGGCTTCTATTATTAGTTGTTGTATGTGTCTTTAATTAACAATTATTTGGGGACTATAGCTGTATCACTCAGGAAGACTGAAAGCAGCAGTGTTCTTAAAACAGAAGTGATTACTCTACTGTGGGTCAAAGATACTGAACTTTATGCTTTGAAACATTACAGGTAAACTGGAGAGGTAAAAAAAACAATCGTATATAAACTGAGTTTCTCAAACTGAAAATAGACATTTAATGGAGGCAGCATTTTTGTTTATAGATTCATATGTGGTTACTAGGCATATAGTCTAGGAGACCATTTAGAAGTCTAGCTCATATTCCCAGTTGAAATATTTCAAATATCTCCTTCGCTGAATCCTGTAGTCTCCTGATAAACAAGTCACAATCCTTTTAAATACCCCATTTCCCCTACCTTCATGAAATTTACAGACATCCTGCCTCAATATGTTCCCAGTCTTCTTAATTCTCCCCAATCCCCTAAATCATCCCAATCCCCCAAACATCTTCAAACTATTCTCCCAATATCTGCACATCCACCTTCTTCACACATCCCAAGATATCTCTTATTTTATCTCCACAGTCCCATTAACCACAAATGTCCAGTTCCCAAATTCCTGTCCCTGCAAATCATCTCAAATGTCCCCAAACCATCCTTTAAATGTCCTTTCCTCTCCAAAGCTCAGAAATCTCCCAGTTTTCAGATTCCCTCCTTTAAATCTCCCCAGTATCCCTAATGTTCCCAGCCCATCCTCTCTTTAATCCACAAAGCTTCCAAATTCTCACTTCATAATCTCCAAATCTCCCCTTTATAAAAAAAACCTCTTAGCTCCACAAGCCTACAAATTCACCCATATATTCTTAATTTCAAAAGTAATCAGAATTTTCCAATTTTCACCTCTGCAAGTCCAGTCTGCATAATTATTACCTCAGACCTTGAAACAGCCCTAATCCTGTAAATTGCCTCTCCCGAACCATCCAAATCTTCAATCCTGAAATTCCCTAACTATACCAAACTCCTTTCCAGACCTTCCATTCATTCTTTCTAAAATCTCCCAAATATTCCTAATCATTGCAAATGTCTACAGTCTCTAAGGTAATACAAATACCCTTTCTTTGTGTCCTTCACAAATCCCGGTTTCCACATCTTCCTAATTCAGTTCAGATTTCTTCAGTTCCACCACCAAATTTCAAATCTCCCTTCTCAAAAGTATCTCAGTGTTTCCACTCCTCCTCCAGCTTCATCCCAAAATCTGATAATTTGCCTTATACCATCTGTAGAGTCTCCCTTAGATGCAGTACTCCAAATACCCCCATAAATCTCCAAAATCCCAAAGTGCATCCTTTTAATCTCCATTTGACATATCTTTCCAGATCCCACCGAAACACCTTTTTCACTTCTCCATAGTTCCACATCTTGCCAGTCTTTGCATTCACTCTTCCCAACTTTCCTCATCCATCTCATTTCCTCACAGTCACAACAATCTTCCCATTCCCCACAATCCTTCTTATCACAATTACTTGTCTTCAGTCCCATCAGGTTAAATCACCCCTACAAATTCCCCTAGTCTGCCTAACACCTCACCTAATACTCATAGTGCCACTTTAATCCTTCAAACTTCTCAGATCCCCAGAATCTTAAATTTCCTTCCCATCTCTCTAATTTCATCAATTCATCTAAATCTTCATTGTCTCTGCAATCCCAATCCCTATGAATCCTTACATTTTATCCTCAAGCCCACAAACTCCTGTATTATTATCCCCATAGCTCCCTAAGCCATCTTCTCAGTCACCTCAGAACAATTTCCTCTCCAGTCTCCCTCCTCAGCAGTCCTTCTTAATGTTCTATATAACCTCTCTCAAATCCTACAAAACTCGGCTCCACTAAAATCTCCCCATTCTACTCAGAATCTCTCCTTCCACATTCCTGATCTCCAAATCCCCCATCCCCTCCATTGAACTCCACAATTCTGAAATCACACCATTCCCCCCCCCATAAATTCATAATCCCATCTCATAACAAAATCTCTCCATTTTGCCACCTCTATGACTCTTTCATATTATCCACATTCTCTCATCCCAGCAAGTAATTTCCTCAGTCTCCCACACAACAGAACTACCCCTCTTGTCTCAAATCTCCACAACCAACCCCTTCCCAAACATCTTACCAAATGTCCCTAACCCCTTGTCATGACTCCCCAAATATTCCAGTCCCCATTTCCCCAGTCTTCCAGGCCCAAATCTCTTTCTACAGTTTTTCTTACATCACATCCCTTAAAAAGGGAGAGGGTAATGGCGTTCCAGGAGACTGTGGAAACCCAAACAGATCGTGTCTGGGAGATAAAGTAGATGGGAGACGTTCGGTAGGAGGAAGCCTTAATTGATCGATGATGGACTATAATATTTCAGGCGCCAAGCCGAAACGGACTGTTCCAAAGAAAACGTACGCAATAGCTGCTCATGACAAACACACAGGTACTGTGAAACGCTGTTACACAAAAAATAATGGAAAGGAGAAAAGACAATATAATTTTAGCAATTTTTTAGTCGATGAGTTTAATTTCGATAAGGGGTTTAGACCGGAATGTGTAGAAAGTAGAAATGGACAAGAGGTTCATGAAGAAATAACACTGAAAGATCGTATATTTGACTTTGGAAAGAAGTTAAAGACCCTGAAAAGTATTCAGCTGGACAATTTGTATCTAAAGAATTGTTTGGATAAGGGTATTGTCCCAATGGGATTGAGATTTTTTAAAATTCCCATGGGGGTTACTATTGATGCAACAGTTAAAGGAGAATGTAACAAGATGTTTGATGAATTTGGTTTTACGTTCATGAAATTCATTATCAAATGTAATGACAAAAGGATTTGTACCCTTATAGTTGATTTAGAAGAAATGGACAATGTTATACAGAATGATTTACTATATGATGATTATGAACTGTCATTAGAATCCCAGTACACTTGGGTTGAGGGGCTTGTGGTAAAACAGTTTGAAAGAAAATGTAAAAAACTGAATAGGGACCTCGACCAATATAAAAATGGTTATGCATACCAATGGGATAAAGAAAAAACTACTACTTTTAAAGGATTTACTCGTAATCATCACACTAGTAATAGACAATTAAATAATAGAGGTAATACTAGTGAGTATCAGACAAACATAACCAATAAGGAAGTTTACAGGGGGAGACCACAATATAACAATAATTTTTTAGAGGAAGACATGAGGTGGGAGGACATGGACATATACAGACAAAAAGGGAAAGGAAGAAAGAGGGGAAAATACAACAGGAATTAGTTATAACTAACAGTATCCCACCCACCGATAAGGAACAGGATATAGTGAGGCTCAATGGAATTATTCATACATGGGGAGACTTCACTATATACAATTATACCAACTTGGAACTTAAAAAGGAATTGTTCACCCTATTAACTAAAGGGATGAAATTTATACCCTACAAGAAATTTAAAGTAGAGGATTATGTGGTAGACATTAAAAAATTCATTAGAAAACTGAATTTGGGGATAATTTTTGATGGTAAACCCCACAAAGAACCAAGCGAATTTAGAAAGGCTAGCAGCTTTACGCCCCCTCTAAACAATCTATTAGGATTATATGAGAAATTAGTAATAGATGAAATATATCAATATGCTAGTAACAATAGATTTAAAAAAATGAAATTTAACCTCACAAATGAAGAGTTTGCTGTTTTGAGGGACATACAGAGTGACAATAGTATTAGATTAATGAAACCCGACAAGGGTGGGGGAGCTGTATTGTATTATAAGGAAGATTATATAAGTAAAATGAACAGCATCCTACTCAATTCGGGTAATTATGATATAGCATCCATTAATGAGGTGAACATAGGATATCACAAGATTGACCTTTTATTAGAAGACTTGTTGGTAGAAAATAGAATAGATGGTGATATGTACAATTTTTTGAAGGTGGAATTCCCCATTATAAGCACAACAGTAGGGATCCCCAAGGTGCATAAAGATGTCCATGACCCCCCATTTAGACCTATACTATCTGGGAGTGAATCGAAAACTTTCCCCTTCGGGAAGGTAATAGATAAATGGCTCAAACCCTTATACAAAAATATTCCCCATGTAGTCATAGATTCATGGGATTTTTTGAGTAGACTACAACCTGAGATAGCTAAAGGAGCAGAATGGCTAATAACAATTGATGTGGTGGACTTATTTTCTAGCATCCCAAAATCTGAAGGAATGTCTAGATTTGAAGAAAGCATCAAAAGTAAAGGTAATTTATCTTGGGAGAAAACCCTATTAATACTTGAATTTATGGACATTGTACTTTCACACAACTATATTATGTTTGAGGGGGAGTATTTTAGGCAAAAGAAAGGGGTGGCGATGGGCGCTGCATGCGCCCCGATTTTTGCCAACCTGTTTCTTTTGGACTGGGAGGAAGAGTTTATTTTTAAGTCTGATTTGTATGGATACATGGGATGTTATCTGCGTTTCCTGGATGGCATTTTTGTCATTTGGAAAGGAAATTTGAAAGATTTGGACAGTTTTAAAACATATTTGAATTCATGTAGTGAGTATTTAAAGTTTACTTTTTGTGTAGACAAAGATTCCATTTCATATTTGGATACTAAAATAACATTAGAGGATGGAAAATTCAAGGCAAATATATATAGGAAGGAAACTTTTAGTAACTCCTACCTTCAGTTTAGTAGTAGCCACCCAATGATACAAAAAAGAAATATTATAAAGGGCCAGTGTATACGGGCGGCTCGGATGACATCTGACATTAAAGATCTTGATAGTGAATTAGGTAAGATCGGGAAGTATTTTAGTAATAGAGGATATCCTGCCCATTTGATAGCTGATGTTACCACCTATGTTAAGAGTGAATGGGGGAAAAAATACAAACCATTGTTGGGAAGTAAAATTTTGAATAAAAATGATTGTCCTGAGAGGAGAAATACTATAAAGACTGATAGTGAAAAACATAGTAAAGCTTGTGTTTTGCAATTTGCTCCCCACAGTAGTGAAATCAGGAGTATAGTGCAGAAGTATTGGAATATTATGAAGGTAGATAGTAAAATTTCTACATTAGTGGGGGATAAACTGGAGTTTATATATAGAAATGGTATTAATATGAAAAAACTATTTGAAATAAAAAATAGGACCCAGAATGGTTATGGAAAGGGAACACAGAAATGTGGGTCCTGCAAGCAGTGCCCATATATTATTAACCATCCAACTATTATACTTCAGGACATTAATGAGACTAAGGTGATTTTCAGAAAAGGTAATTGTAGATCCAAGCACCTGGTGGATTTAGATAAATGCAGTACATGCCCAAGTTTTTATGTGGGCAAAACCACCAGGTGCTTGAGAAACAGGATTTACAATCATGAGTATAGTATTAAAAAAGGGGATGAGAAAAATGCCCTATGGAAACACCTTAATACTAACAAAGAATGTTCTGGGTTTTTGTTTGGAATTTTAGAATTGGTTAGGTGTAATCCCAGGGGTGGGGATATCAGAAAGGTAGTGAGTGAAAGGGAGGCCAGATGGGAAATAAGGTTGAATGCATCTGTCCCCCCAGGTATTAATGAGTACCTATCTATTAGACCCATTCTAGAAGTTGACAGAAAATAGATTGGTACATGAACTATGTATTGCTCATTCCTAATGGATTGTGCAAGGAACGTATTATGGCCTTAGATTATTATTACTATTATTTTCATTTTTTATTGATTTTGATTACATATTTTTAAAAATGTTATATTACTGTACAACAGTTACAACAAAATATTATGGATTTTGTCAGTATTTTTAAAGAGAGTACATAGTATAGAATTGTATTTTAAAAAATAAAAAATAAAAAAAACAAAAGCATATAGGTTTTTAGAACGTAGGGATAGGTTTGCACTAACACTTTAAATTATTGATGAGGTTAAAGCATGTGACACACTTGTATATTTAAGGAAGTTGTGGTGAAACATATATCGTTCTGATGAAGTCTAGTAATAGATGAAAGCGCTCAACCTTTGGATTTTACCAATAAATTGTGTCGGAAGAAGGAGACCTTTGCATTTTTGTGTGCTGGTGTGTTGCCTACTTGTTGCTGTGTTGGAACTGAATTTCATCTGTAATTACATCCCTTAAAAACAATTCCTGTCCGATTTCCCAAATTCTTTTCTCCAATTCTTATGAGTTTTCCAACCCCTCTTCACCAATCTTTCCAAATTTCCACTAATTCAAAAATTCTCATAATTTTCTTACACTTAATCCACCAAATCTGCACTCTCTCTCAAATCTTCTACATCCCTAGTCAACCACATCTCTAAATGGGTCATCTACCTCGCCATATTCTTATCATCTACAGTCTCATTAGCCCACATCCCATCCCAGACCCACTTCTCCCTCTTGCGTCTCCAGTCCTACAAATCCCATTACTTGAACTCCCCTTCCCAAGTCACCTCAACTCCCATCTACCCATATCAATCCCTGTATCCTTAGTTTGCAGTTGTCTTCCCCTACATCCTCCTTTACAGTATATTTCAAAAGTCTCCATATCCCCAGTCCAGCAAATGATCAGTTGGGATATATGAGAAAATCTAATCTTAATGGGGGAATTTGTCTCCCACTAGTAATGGTGATGAGGATGAGCTTATCAAAGGTCTCCTTGACCATAAACTTTGTAAGAACCTATGAGCCTATGAACCCAATCCAAAATTTGCTGTATCCCACATCTCCTTATCTGCCCCAGTCCCACTCTCCCAAATCTTCTTCTCATTTCCCAGTCCTTATATCCCCCTCCACACAAACTTCTCAATCCCACATTCCCATCTTCAACTCTTTTCTTAAGATTTCCCTTCTCTGCTATCCTTTTTTCCTTTTGTTTCCCTTCCCTATTCCTCATATTTTTCTCCTTCTTTCTTTACTCACATCCACACACATTTTCTTTATATTGCTAATCTCTTTTCTTTTATCTGTCTATTCTCCTTCATCCTTCTTTACATTGTTCCTCCCCCTTTTATTACCCTCCTCCCTATTTCACTTATTCCGTTTCTTTTATTTCCCATACTCCCTTCTTCATTTACTGTCTTGATTTTTCTCTCTTCCTCATCCCCTCTCCCATCTTCCATTTCTGTCCTTCTGTCCTCTGTTTCTTCAATTTCCCCTCCTTGTCTTTTCCACCACTCACTATACACTGGAGAACTATTTATATGCACACCCTGACCAGACACCAACTGGGCTAACAATAGGAAAAACAATACTCCTACTTAAGAGTGAACCTGAAAGCTATCCTAAAAACTATAAACCAATAACGCCTTATGATGACATATAAACTATATACTGGAATTGATGCCTACAGAGTTTATAGTCATTTAGAAGAAAACTCAATAATGGCAATAGAACAAAAGGATAATAAAATAAAGTCATATAGAGCAAAGGATCATTTGTTGCTAAATAAAGTCATAATGAAGAATTGTAAAAAGGAGAAGAATCTATGTATGTCATGGACAGACTATAAAAAAGCATTTAACAATGTCGAAAGCTTTCACGACCTTCCAGGTTGCTTGATCAGACTTAATAAAACATCCCATACCTTCCTTGATATATATACTTGCGAAGTATCCAATCAGTTAAGACAAACAATTAAACACTTATGTCAGACTCAATTAATTTAAAAATAGTAGAAAAAACATAAATAGACATAAAACTATTAAAAGCAGTATGCAAATTCAAATGTGAATGCCTATTGAACCATGTAGAAGGGAATTAGTGCTTTAAGGCTCTTGCCTTTAAAAATGGTTTCAAAGAAACCGTTTCATTAATGCCTGGGGGTTTGTCTGCATTTAGTTGCTGAATCCATTTTTTATTCAGCCTCTTCTGTTCTCATTCTAATGTCACCCCCTCTGATATTTTCTTCCAGAACTTCTAAAACTAAAAATTTAAAAACATGGTGCATCCCTTTAGCTTCTACATGTTTAGCTAGTGCACTACTCTCCTTTTTTACTATGTCCCTCATATGTTCTAAAATGTGTTCTTTGAGCATTCTATTAGTCTTGCCCACATAAAAAACTTTACAATATTGGCAAAAACTAAGATAGACTATATTTCTAGTCCTGTAAAAATGATGAGTAGGACAGGTCTATGGAAGTGTTAAGGAGAACTACTTGATAGAGAATATAACCAGACAGAAACATATACCACCATAGAAGGAGTATATCAAGAACGTCAAGGGAAGGGTAGACCTTACTTCTCAGAACAAACTACAAGAGATAACCCTGAAACCGACTCCAGGGATGAGAAACTGAAGTTCCCCATTACATATGCAAGTGATGTTAGTCAAGTTTGTGATATATTTAGTAAGAACTGGAACATATTGTTAGCCACTAAAGAACTTGAAGGCGTCACAGACTCTGGACCTCACTTCTCATTTACAAACAAAAAAATCACTTAAAAGGCAGCTATGTTATAAAACTCAAACACATAAGTCCCTGAACACATCAGGTAGGAAAGGGACATATATGTGCAGAAACTGCAGAGCTTGTAAGTACATTTTCTCATGTAGCACTTTTGTACATCCACAGCAAAAGTCTAGAATTTAATTTAATTTCTATTCAGACTGCAGGACTAGAAATATAGTCTATCTTAGTTTTTGCCAATATTGTAAAGTTTTTTATGTGGGCAAGACTAATAGAATGCTCAAAGAACACATTTTAGAACATATGAGGGACATAGTAAACAAAAAGGAGAGTAGTGCCCTAGCTGAACACGTAGAAGCTGAAGGGATGCACCATATTTTTACATTTTTAGTTTTAGAAGTTCTGGAAGAAAATATCAGAGGCTGTGACATTAGAAAGAGAAGAGAAGAGGCTGAGCAAAAATGGATTCTGCAACTAAATGCAGACAAACCCTCAGGCATTAATAAAACAGTTTCTTTGAAACTATTTTTAAAGGCAAGAGCCTTAAAGCACTAATTCCCTTCTACATGGTTCTATAGGCATTCACATTTGAATTTGCATACTGTTTTTAACAGTTTTATGTCTATTTGTGTTTTTTACTATTATTTTTAAATTAATTGAGTCTGATATAAATATTTATTTGTTTGCCTTAACTGATTGGTTACTTTGCAAGTATATATGTCAAGGAAGATATGGGATGTTTTATTAAGTCTGATGAAGTGACCTAGATGGTCGTGAAAGCACTCACTTTGTCCTTGCAATAAAGAATTTTCCTTCAGTTGTGGTAGTTCAATTTTTTATGCATACTACTGGCTCTGAGGTGAAGACCGAGCTGTTCATCTGGTACCTGTGTTTTTGTCTTTCTGTTTGACAGTATCCCACATTCATGGATAAGAGTGCTTAAAATTGTATAAGATAAACCCTATACTGATCGATTACATTACAGCAACCATGAAACAGTAGCAAACCACTTTGCAGTTAAGCCATGGTAAAGGACAAATTATTATTCCAGGGATACAAATTCAAAGGGGGGTATTCCAGGTTGACTCTCTGTCACTGCTGCTATTTTGTCTTACCCTAATTAAGTTGTCTACTTAACAGATTAGGTCATGGCTACAGTTTGGCTGCCAGAAAACAACAAAGTGTAAAGACTTCACATCTTCTTTTTGTAGATGATTTAAAACTGTATAGTTCATCAAATGAGGAACTGAAAGCACAACTGCAAGTGGTCAAAACTTTTCCAGATGATATAAAAATGTCATTTGGCCTTGATAAATGTGTAAAAGCAACCTTTGAAGCAGGAAAGCTGCAGCACCAAGAAAGCATCAGTTTGGGACGGAAATGTAATATAAAGGAACTTGAGCAAGACTGAGTGCATAAATATTTAGAAACTGATGAAGGATCAACAATAAAACATGAACAATGTGAATTAAACTTACTAAGGAATATTTTAGAAGACTTAAATTAATGCTGAAAACAGCGTTGACATCTAGGAACAAAGTCCAAGCTATAAACCAATTTGTTCTTCCTGTCCTAACTTACAGTTTTGAAATTATTGACTGGCCCCAAAAGGTATTGGATAGGTTGGACAGGAAAACAAGAAGGATGCTTCATGCTCATCAAATGATTTATAAAAATCACTGCATACCAAAATGATATATTCCCCATTCTGAAGGAAGTATGGACCTCTCTGGAATTGATTATGGGTATAGATCAGCAATTGTGGGACTGCAGACATATCTACTGACCTCACAAGATTGTAGTGGAAGTTGTAAAACATGAGGAGAATAAGTCTAAGATGACTTCCCTGCTTAGTTTAGCAGAAGTATATCAGCACCAAGCAGGAATGGAAATCAAACCAGAAATAGATAAAAATTAGGCAGTAACTGAATGTGCCAAAAAACAAAAGAAAGAATATATAAGGTGAAGGTGAAGGATCAGATGAGAAGGCAAGAAATGCGGAAAATGCATAAATATAGTTGCAAGTATAGAAAACTCTTGGAACAACCTAATATTGATCAAGATCAAATGCAGAAATGGTTAAGGAGAGGTGAATTTAATTTAAAGTTGAAAGGTTAATATTGGCAGCCCAAGATAGTGGACTACATACACGCTGGTTTACAAAGTCCATTGAACATGTAAGAGAAACAGGCAAATGTAGGTTTTATAAAGCAGAATTGGAAACAGTTGCACATTTTGTTGTTGGCTGTGATATACTAATGGCAGAAGGACTGTATACTGAAAGGCATAATAATAATGTGGTAAGACTGTTGCACTGGGGATTGTGCAAACATTATAATATTGAAATAGCTGAAAAAACACTGGAAACATGAGCCACAAACATCATAAAAAAATGATAAAGTTTATATCACATGGGATCATCCATTACCAACAGTTAAAAAAAATAATTGCAAGAAAAACAGATATAGTAGTCCATGAAAAGAAGACAAAAGTAGCATTGATCAGTGACTACAATGTCTTATGTACAGATAGACACAAAGTCCTAAAATAGCAGGATTTGCAGGCAGAAATGAGGGCAATGTGGAAGAAAGATATCCAGACAGTTCCAGTAGTGGTAGGAGCAATGGGTCTTATAAAAAAGAATTTACAATCATACTTAGAATACCAATGGATCTACTTCACTACACTGACATTCCACTTACTCGGCTCTCACATCGACAAAACGAAAGGACCGACAAACCCAGAAGAATGACATCCAGAACACCGATTTACAACTGGAGGTAAGTAACTGCTTGGCCATCCCAAAAGAAAAAATAAACCGAACAAAACTAAATCCACCCATGTGGGAGGCACCCCCCCTCCTAACTAAATATACCAACTCCGAGATTGCACAACTGCGGGGGTAAGGGGCAAAGTTCAACAGGATGGCCAAGCAGTTACTCACCTGGAGTGGAAAGTCGGTGTTCTGGATGTCGGTCTTCTGGGTTTGTCTGTCCTTTAATTTTGGCAATGTGAGTGTCGGGTAAGTGAAATGTCGGTCTACTAAAGTAGACCCGTTACTGATACATGTAACTCCATACGAATTGCAGAAGGAGTCATTACTGGGCACATTGTGGGTGGTGCAAAGAGCACTTCTGGCTAACATCAAAGATTGAATCAATGCTAATTTCATGATTTTTAATCATACTTTGACCTAGGAATGTGGTTCTTTCCAGTCATGATATTAGAAACCCAAAAGACTTGGAGAAATTAAACAGAAGAGAAGTAAAGAAAGAAGGAGAGATATGCTATACAAAAGAAAGAATGCATGGCTTAGCATAGTGTATGAAAGAGGAGAAAGAATCTGAAATTAAAGGAAAAATGTACCATGGAAGGAAGACTACATTAATAAAAAAATTATTATTAGGCAATTGTCAGATGGGGTGAGTGAACATTCAGGCAGAAGAAGGCAGGGCTAGGGTTGTGGTAGTTTCATGCTTAATCATACGTAAAGTAGCTTAGGTGAGGCAGCAAGAGAAAATTTGTGGAGGCAGAAATGGTGTCAGGTAAGACTAGACAGATTGTAATAAATGTGGTTGCAAAGTATACTGTGCCCATATGACCACGAAAATAAATGACTTTCCAGAAAGAACTAAAGGTGAAACAGTAAGAAGAACCAAGAACTTGAGAAAAATGTATAATTATTTAGCAGGGCAGATTTGTTAGAAGTGCTCCTAGTACAAAACGCATAAGGCCAAGGAAGAAGACAACAGAATAGTGCAACTGCTAGCTTAGAGTCTGGGCAAAGGAGCAAGGGCATATGATAGTAGATGTCTGGGGAGATTTTGAGAGAAGCAGGCCTTGTACATTAAACCCAAAACTCAAAACTCAGGCACGATATACAAAGTAAAATCCTACCTCGTTGACATAAATAGAAGGATATTGCCTCTATTTTCTTAATGCCATCTCTCCTCTCCTCTATGCCATCACAATTTTACTAATCTTTAAGTTTCACAACTGTTGAAACTTAAACAATGTTATAATAAAATAGACAAATTTGCAGTAAACTACACAGACTTCTCTATAAGCCAGAAAAAATTTCCAGCTCTTAACAGCTTTATACAATACTACTCTCACAGCAGAAATTTACTCTCTAGAGAAAACATAACTTATCTCTATAACCAAATTGTCTAATACGGCATGCACAGTAAATGACTATGACATACTTAAAGACTCACTGCAGGTGATTGTCTATATTCAAACAGAGTAAATAAACTATGGAACCACATCCCACTATCACTAAAATCAATTTAGAATGTATACTCATTTAAAACACAACTAAAACTTCACCTATCAAATCAATGGATCTGTATTGTACATCTTCAGATAAATGCCACTGCAATCTTCAGCTTCACATATTGTCACACCATTTCCCTTCTCTCAGAAGTCTTCACTAATACCTGAATAGTTTTACTAGCAAATCCAAGCCATATGCATAACTTATCTGGTACTGCTTATCCCCAACCTCTTCTATACTTGTAATATAAATCTTATGATAGTCATACATAATTTATCTCTGATCCTGTTTAATACGCCACCTCTTAACTACAATAGTAACTTGTTTGCCCTGCCAAGTTCCTTTCCTTACTTCCATTTCTTTGAATTTGAAAACACTAAGCACAAGATCTATTATCTTTTTAACAATACACTAATACATCTCTTTAAATGCTCAGTGTTCAACATCTACTGAATGCATAAGCATCTTTTATATTGTAATAGTTACCTTTATTTCACATAAATGTAATCTAATTAGGAAATGTATATGTAATTGTTACATGTGTACTGCGGTGGTGGTGCTGCGGTAGCGTTATCGCCTCACAGTAAGATGTTGTCCCGTTCGATTCTCAGCTAGAGTGGCTTCTGTGTGGAAACATGCGTGAATGGGCGTACCTTTGTTGTAGGTTGTGCATCAGGGCCGGCAACTCGGCACATAAAAATCTACTGCCAATCATTAGCTGTGGCGACCCCTAACCGGGAAAAGCCGAAAGACGCAACAACATATGTAATTGTTACATGTATATGTAAATGTGTATGACTTAATGTATGTTCATGTAATTACTGAGTATCTGTTTAAAAATGTTTGTAATATGTTGGAGTTATCTCCCTGGGCCTCCAACAAAAAGGGTTTTTTAACTAAAGCCAGATGGAAAAATGTGCTAAACAAAAGCAAAATAAATAAATAAAATAAAATAAATTATGTACAGGCTCCATCTCAGCTATCAAGGGAGTGTAGTTATCAAGGAGAAATGGGAGAGGAACATCAGTATCCCTTTAAAATTATTTGTACAAAAGGAGGGGGAGAGTAGGGATAAGGAGGACAGTGCTGGAAGGAGGTAATGGGTACAACTGTAAGAAAGAGAAGGACAGACAGAGAGGGGAAAGAAGGATGGAGGGAGATGCTCAGCAGTAGTGACGACAGTGTGAGAGGCTGACATAGCAGGAGTGACAGGGACTTAGGCAGATGAGAGTGGGACAATGTGATGCAAAGGTAATGCTATTAATTCTTTGAGAAATAACAGTGCTTGTAAAGGTGGGGAATGCTGTGAATGAAAGAGTGGGGCATACTTAAGGACAAAATAAGGAAAACAAAAGATATAAGTAGATTGGAGGTAATGGGTGACTGAAATGGCTGGAAATGAAGTATAGCATTATGAATCAAGACTATGGATGAAAGATGACATTACAGAAATTATACTTCATTAAGGTTTTATTCATTGGGTAAATGAATTAAATGAGAAGATATTGGACTTATTACTGGACAGGTTAGAAGAGGTAGGAGATGACATGAGAACTGCAGTAGAATATTGTGATCCATTATAGTAAGTTATACCATTACTGGCAGGACAATAAGAAAGGACATAGTGATGTGGAATTACAGGGAATCAAATGACAACAGAATACTGGTGACAGTATGGGAACAAATCGTAGAAGGCCACAAGAGTGAACATAGTATAGAAAATCATAAAGTAAGGAAAGGTATGGAGGAGGGACTTGTCAAATGAAGTAGGACAGAAAGAAAGAAAAGGCCTGTGCAGCTGAAGAACATGGCCAGAGATGTGTTACAACATAAAGAGAGAGCATGATTATCCCAAGAAGACACCAACCAGAGGGTTTTCATTTGTGTCATCAGTATGCTTTTTAGTAAATACTGATCATCTGAGCCTCTTCCATTAGGTGAGCTTTGAAACTACAAAGTTTTTAGTGTACCCAAAGATTATATGACCTCTGAGTAGATTATATTAGTTAACATGCTACAGGTGAAAAAAGCCCTCTCTATGATTGAAGATTCATATCATTTTGACAATATAGCAAGCATTTGGGAGTTAATTAAACATGTACTGATTAGATATACCATATTCCACCAGAAATATTTAGAAAGCCAAGGCACACTTAGAAAAGCAGCTGGTAGATGGGACCAAATTAAGAGAAAAAGTCCTATTCAGGTGCATAAGGGAGAAGAGGAATGATGGAATAAAAATCACTGCATTGAGGAAGGATGGTAAGAGCTTTAAGAAATCAAGAAAGCAGTACTTAAAAGGTGAAGGGGAAAAGACAGGTAGGTGAAAACTGGACAGATGGGGTAATAGGTCAGAGAGAGGTAATACATCCATCACAACTGGCAATGACTGTGCTTAGTGAAGCCATACTATCTACTGTCAGCCACAGAATTAGCATTCATGAATGCTATCAAGTTGCCTTGCATTATTTTTTTTATGACCTTCCTTCGGATGGTAATAAGACTAACATGCGTGGACTTCCAAGATGGCTGCACATTGAGTAACAGCTTAACTCTAGCTCTCCCAGTGTGAAAACAGAAACTCAACAGAGAAGGCCAATAGACTTTTATGTTTATGAGTACATTTCAGTAACTAGCTAGTAAGTCCAGTAAGCCTGGATGTCAGGAAAAAAGAAACACATAGCACCTGGAAAAAATAATCTACAAAAAGTGAGGAAGAAACACTAACTGGGGAAAGTTCTGCAGCTGTTCAGCAAAAAGCAATGCAACCTCCAATCATGACTTCCAGTAACCTACAGGAAGATATAAGATAACTGCACACAGACCTGGTTAAATTAAATGAAACACTGATGGATTATATCAAAACAAACAACAAAAGGCTGGAAAATGAAAGAAGCTTTAAACAGATATTCATATGAGGTGATACATTTGTAAAAATCAAAAGTTGAAATGAAAAATAAAAGCTGGCTGAATATGAGACTGCTCAGGAAGAGATGTTTAAAAAATAATAGAATTAGAGGACAGAGTGCATAGGAAAAATCTGAGGTTTTCAGCTATACCAGAGAAGCTGGAAGGAACAGACTACATTCATTTTATGAAAGCACAAATACGAAACTGGACTGGTATTCCACAGCAGGAGTTGTTAGCTGAAAGGGTACATTGTGTGTATGCTCCAAACCTGGCTATGAGAAAGTAACCTAGACTTTTAATAGTAAAGATGCAATCCTACCATCAGAAGGAATTCATTCTGGCAAAACTGTAGTAGAAGGATAAAATGCTAAAAGTGGGAGATGGCAGAGTGTTTGTGGAGAATGACTACTCATTGTACACTAGCTAAAAGAAGAGAAAATTCATTCCAAAATTCAGGGAATGTTAAGACACAGGTGTGAGATTCAAATTGCTGTACCCAGCTGTCTTCAAGGTTTTCTTGAAAAAAAAACACAACCAGCAGTAGTTGTAAAAAGTTTAATAGCACCAAATCACCATCTGGCACCTTGGCCTTTCACCTTCAAGGATACCTCACAAAGTGCTCATTCACAATAAATACCAGGTGAACCCCACACTCATTAAACAATTAATTCCTGCTAATTATTTTCTTAAAGTGCACAACTCCATATTGCAGTCCATTTGTACCTACAACTTGCTACTACATTAAAAAATATATTATTTATCAATGTTTTACACAATAAAATGTGCAGAATAACAATATTATTAAATTACATAAATATTAAATTCACAATTCTTTAATAAATTATATTAAATTAGATTAAGTTAACTTCAAAATTAAGTCCCCTAGGGGACAATGTACCAAAATTCAAAATCATCTTACTTTCCAATGAATTTAATTTTTGCCTTTCATCACCACTTCTAAATAAACTTGGGCTGGCAAGAATACTGAAAAAGAAATAGCAGGAATTAATTGTTTAATGAGTGTGGGATTCACCTGGTATTTATTATGAATGAGCACTTTGTGATGTATTCTTGAAGGCGAAAGGCCAAGGTACCAGATGGTGATTTGGTGCTACTAAACTTTTTACAACTACTGCTGGTTATTGCTTTCTCATTATTTTATTTCAGTTTCAGCTGGTTTATTTTTCAAGGCTATATATCACCACATCAAATGGTGATAAGTTCGAACGCCCTTTGTTTGAACCAAAAAGTCAGAAAGCCCTAAACCGCGAAGTTACGGAACATTGATTTTTTTTCCCAGTGGGCTGTCTTCGGGGCTTTGCTATTTCCTCCAATGTAGTGTGATCTCGGAGTTGGTATATTTAAGTAGGGGGGTTTGGGGCACAGCCCCCCCACATTAGGGGGTGGGGGGAAAGCCCCCCACCTCAATTTGTTTTAAAGTTGTGATTTCTTTTTCACAGAGCAGCATTTTTTTCCCTGGGAAAAAAATTGCTATTTCGTGAGTTCACTGTTTAGAGTTTTTGGACTTTTAGGTTCGAACAAAGGGCGTTTGAACTTATCACCATTCGATGTGGTGACATAGACCCGTTTTTCAAGGTTTTCTTCCCTGGAGGGACAAAATCACTTTTTGATGAAGTCCATGCTAAGGAGGAAATACAAACATTTGTCCAACAAAAAGTGAGCGGTGAAACAGAAGGCGATTCTGCTTCTTGTTCTTCTGGTAGTAAAGACCCAGACAGACTGTACCTATGAAACCTTTTCCACTGCTTCAATGGAAAATGTTGAAGAGAAGGAAGGGACCATGAGAGTGGACTAGACAAATCGAGAGTACATTGGAAATGAAGCAGAGATAGCATTTGGGAGATGGAGGTGAACAGTAATAAAACCAGCAACTTAATGTGGGATTACAATGCAATAATTATATTTGTGAAATATGACAGAACAAGAAAATCTGGAAATAGTGAACTTTTTCAGAATTTGTTGGACTTGTTGGGGACTCTAAAGTATATGCCCTACTCCATATCATTAATGTTTGTAAAATGCTTTGGGGAGGGGAAGAGGAGGGAGAAAGTTAACTGTAAGTAAAAAAAAAAAAAAAAACATTTTTTCTTAATAGTACATATTTTGTGGTGTATGGCTTTCTTTCCATGCTGTAAAGTAAGGTTTTCTCAGTTATTTGTAAGTGTAATGGAGATTGTAAGTAGGTGCTGCTTTCTTTCTTTCTTTCTCCCTTCTCTCTTTCTTCTTGTTCAATTTTAAGAAGTGTAGGCACTGCAATGTAAAAAAAAAAAGCCTGGTTAAAAGAGCATGACAAAAGAAAAATTACTGTGCTTTTTCTCATTCTTGCATGGGTGAATGACTAGACCAAGGACCTTAGAATGATTTAGTAACAAGTTTTAAGAGAAAGCAAGTAAATGAAATAGAATATTGAATATTATGAGACTTTTGTCTAGCAAATGAATGTATGCTTAGTAGGAATTCTGTATCTGTCCCTCATGTCTGCATAGGAACAATTTGATAAAAAGAAATTGACTGTCTGGTTCTCATGTCTCTATGGACACAATCTGATAATGAGAAATTAGCTGTCTGGTTTCATGTCTCCATGAAGACAATCTGATAAAGAGAAATTAATAACAGTCTGGTGGAGAGTGATTGGCTGGTGGAAAAAAAAAAGAGAAACTGGCTAGGAGAAAATGCTCTCTGAAAGCATTCAGGGATTTTCCCAACTGGGAGAGCTATAAAGATGAGACAAAACCAGTTAGCACTTAGTAGAAAACCTTTCTTTTCGGTTAACTCAAGTCTGTAAGTGTGGCTTTTAATTTCGGACATTTGTTCCTATTAGGAGTGTAAAACTTCAATGTTTGAAGATGTATATAGTTTTCTGGGTTAGCATTAATTTAGTAGGTTTTAGGGGGTATTTTGTTTGTTTGTTTGTTTTTTTTTTGTTTGTTTGTTTGAGGGCTTTCAATTAAAAAAAAAGTTTTGTAAGAAGTGACACAGGCTCAAATGGATATGACAAGAGAAAACTCTATAAAAGTTCAACCTGTCAAACAGTGTATGCATGTAACACAAAAGCTGGAACATTTAACAAAAAAGGTGTTATACATAAAAGGTGGTAATAATAACTTTTTAATACAATGATGATTTCTGTAATGTCTTTAAATATCAATGGTCTCACAGATAGAAGCAAAAAAGAAAGAATAGTGAAATATATTAAAAAAAGTGGAGTGCAAATAGCTATGCTACAGGAGACACACTTGGAAAGAACTGAACGTGTGAAAGAAAGGTTTTCAGGATGGTCATTCAGTCGATACCTGGGACAAAGGAAACGAGAAGTACTTATATTAATTGCAAGAGGAGCTCCAATAGTGATAGAAGAGGATAAAAAGATTATAATGGCAGATTTGTAGTGTTAAGGGGCTACTGGCAAGGGAGGATTACATTGGCATGTATTTATACTCCACCTAAAACTGCTATAATAGAGCTTAAGAAAATTCTGGGAGAAATAATCATTTTTCAGCAAGGAAGATTACTTGTAGGTGGGGACAGGAATTTGATTTCCAGCAGTGAAGATGTATTGGGGGGGTGGGTCCCAGAAGGGAAAGTATAACAAAGGAGGATAGATTTTTGAACAAATTTGTCAGAATATTTGGCACAGAAGATGTGAATTTAGTAATAGGAGTTCAGAGTGAATTTATATATTATTCCCCAAGAAATAAAAATTGGGGTAGATTAAACAGAATTTATATTTCACAGGACCATGTGTATTTAATTGATGGTCTTGCTATGTACCCAGTAACTGCTTTAGATCATGCACCAATAATAATTAAAATAAAGACATTTGGTAATGATGCAAAAATGAGACACTGGTACTTTTCCACCTCTCTGCTGAAAAGAGAGGAATTTAAGGAATGGGTAGTGGAGATTATTTAGGAACTATTGAAAGGATAGAAATTACTTCTGAAAAGGTAGCTAGGGACTGGGATAAAATTAAGGTGGAGTTTAAAAATAGAGTGGAAATAAAAGAAAGGGAGCAATGGTTAAGAAGTAACAAGAATTATTTAGAGGGACTGACAAATGTTAAAGTATTGCAGAATAGGGATAATCTCACAGAAGAAGAAGAGGATCAACTGCAGAATGCTAAGAAGAAAATAAGGGATTACCTCAATAATATACATGAGTTTAGAAAGATTGCTATTAAGCAACTGTTTTTGATAATAACACTAGAGCACAAAAACTTTTAGCAAAATGACGCAGGCAACAGAAAGTAGAAAGGGCTGTTGCTAAGCTTGGGGAGCCTATAACAAGGAAGGTAACAAAGATCCAGTAGAAGTATTAGAAATAATTCAGAAATTCTATGAAAGTCTGTATAAAGCAGAGTAATATGGAAATCAAGAAAATTTACAAATGGAAATGTTTATGGAAGAATTAAATATGCCAAGGTTAGAGGAAGCTGAGGCTCAATTATTAGGATAGGAGGAGATGAGATAAAAATTGTGATGTATAACCAATCTACAGTAAAGTCCCCAAGAGCAGATGGTATTCCTATGGAAGATTAGAAGCTAGGAGGGAAAAAACTGATAAAGATCGGGAAGGTTTTATTTAACAGTATTTTAAGAGGAGGAGAAATGTCAACATCCTGGAAGAAAGCAGTAGTAACTGTAATACCTAAAGAGGGTAAAGATATATCAGATCCAGCTTCATACTGGCCCATTTCAATACTAAACCATGATTATAAACTGTTCATGTCTATAATGGTTAAAAGAATAAAAAACAAGAAACGGTCACGGCAGCAGTAGAGTAAACACCAACGATTTATTAAAAAACACTTGAAGCGCTTTTCGTTTGCTAAATATGCAAACTTCATCAGAAGTAAAAAACTGAAGATACAACACCCATTTTAAAAGCTCATTCAAAAAAACAGCGGGACAATCAAATTAATTGTTACCTACTTGCACATGATTTACTTAAAGTGGTACACAAAACTAAGACAGTAAAGAATGCTATGAAATGACAACACAGTCTTTTACATAAAAAATGAAGGTAAAAATAAATATAAATGTGAATCTAAAAATAAAAATGAAAATAAAATAACAGTGAAAATGCAAATTATGAACTATGTCATGTTACATATACATGATCAAGTAACTGGTACCTAAGAAATTGAAAATTAAAAATTAACTTGAAACACTACCAGTTTGAGGGGTATAGGGCTACCTCTAATGTCTTAAAGCACATGATCTATGGCCATGAATTTAAATTTGTGGTCAACGTTTAATTGAATATGTTTGGCCAAGGCATTGCCCATTTTATTATGACCTATGGCATAAAGGTGTTCATACATTCTATCACGGAGTCTACACTACGTTTTGCCTATGTAAAAGGCAGGACAACATGCACATTTGGCCAAGTAAACCACTAGTTTCGAATTACAATTAAACCTAGACTTAAGTCTAAACTGCCCCCCCCATTGATAACAAATGAGTTAGCCACCTCCACGAATTTACAAAAATTACAGTTCTCACATTTATTCATGCCAACTAATCTAGGAACTTTGTGGTACTGTTTTTCTAACAAATTCTTCAGATTCCTACTATGCCTAAAGATAACTTTAGGTGAACTACCTAGTTTGTGGAATAACATTTGATTAGTCCTAAAAAGTTCCCAATTTTTCTGTAATATTTTAGTGCAAAGATGACTTTGTGCACTAAATGTAGTTATGAAACAAAGTTGGAAGGTTTGGTTACATTGACTTGTTGACTCATGGGCATTCACTGTTGCCAACATGCCAGAAGCACCAGTATTAACGAAGACCGAAGTCCTCGTAGGCAAAATGGGTTTGTAAAACAAATTTAGCCTTTTTAAACTGACCTCCTCAATCAAGGAATCTAGTAGGGTTTCAGGATAGCCAAGGTGTAAAAATAGACTTTTCAGGAACTTGCATTCCTCTACAAAGTCGACTTCCTGGCTAATTATACGGGAAGCCCTAACTAATTGACCCTTGATGACAGAACGTTTCTGATGAAATGGATAACAACTAGAAAAATGGAGGAAAGAATTATAATATGTACTTTTCCTATGTATTTTGGCCGTACAACAACCCAATGTTCTATTCTTACTCAACCAAATATCCAAGTACACAATGGCCTCTGTGTCAAATGTAGATGTAAATTCCAAAAATTCTGTAGATTGATTAAATGATTCCAAAACATATCTGCTGGCTTTATGGCCTCCTTTTAACAAGATGAAAATATCGTCCAGGTATCTAGTGTAATACACAAGAACCTTTTGGACATTGTTATTCTTAAATACAAACTCCAATTTCCAGTAAGCAATGACCAAATTAGCTGATGAGAGGGATGTGGGCAATTTATGGAGATGGGAAATACAAAGAGGAGAGATGTGGAAATATAAATGAAATTTTGATGGTAATTGAGGGATTCTGAGAGAGTGTTTGGAGAAGATTAAGGTCATTAAGAGAAGCAGATTTAGAGAATTTTGGTGACTGATAAAAACTGAGAAGGGGGATTATGTGTGATTTGTGAGGATTTAGGTTACACACAAAGCAATGAGTTGGAGGAGTTGAGGACACCAAGGATGATTTTTGCTGAACTTTAGGTGACTGTGAAGATTTGAAGAGATGGCTATGGGGAAGATGTACTGTGAATAGTGATATGATTTGGGGATGAGATATTTAGTGAGCTCTGAAGACTAAGGAGACATAGAAGATTGTAGATACATGACAGGCACAGTGGAGAAACACTGATGGAACAGAGTTTGAGGATTCACAGTGAGGAAATTGAGGATGTGGAAAGGATAGGAACATTATGTATTATTTATGAGAGTGATGTGCTATGAGTGGAACTGCTGAAAGTCTTGATTAAAACAATTTGAATGATATAGCAAGGGGCTGGAGAATTTTAGAGAAAGAGGGTTGGAGGACTGGGGAGAAGTGGGAATTGTGAATTTTGGAAGGATCTTTGGCTCTTTGGGGTAGAATGGAAGGGGATTTGTGAGATTTTAGGAACTGAAAGACTGGGCCAATTAGGTAAATTTTGATGAGCTGAGAGGAATGGGGAAATTTTACGTGCCAGTATGTGGAGACTGTAAATATTTAGTGATTGTGTTTTCAAAGTGAAGAGAGTTGAGAAATGGGGCTGGGAGAGTTGGTATTTGAGATAAGCAGATTGCAGAGATTTGGCAGATTATAATGAGAGTAAGGGGTGTTTCTAGTGAAGGGAATCTTGGAGAGGAAATGAAGATGGGAAGAGGGACTGGGGATCAGGAAGATATTTTTATTTTATTTATTTTACATTTGTTGACCGGGCTGGCCTAGCTGGATACATGTCCATTTTCAGTAGAGGCCCGGGGAGAAAAGCTCCACATAGAGATACATAATAATACAATTACATAAAAGAAGTTATACAGTGTTAAGAAAAAATATTTAGGAAATTTAAGATAGTACAGTCAAAACTAAAATCCCCCCCTTTTTTTTATAGTATTCCAGTTCATAGGTTACAGTGATAATTTATGCATAAAATGCTTATAATTAGTGTACGTAGGATAGATTGTAAATATTTCATATGAAGACATAAAGGAAGGGAGGGAATGCGTTAGAAGGAGAAAAAATTAGTCAGGGTTAGTGCAGGTGCATAGCCAGTGATTATTGAGATGTGATTTTAGATGTTTTTTAAAAAGTAGCAGAGAAGTCTGAGCTGTGATTTCGGTCGGAAGTTTATTCCATAATTTTCCTACAGAGTTTGAGAACAAGGAGTCACCTGCTGAGTTGTTTGATTTAGTAGTGTTAATCAGTAGTTTGTTTGAGGAACGCAAATTTTTGAGGTTGTTATAAGGTGTGATAAGGCTAGAGAGTATAGGAGTGTTGCTAGGTTGATACAGGGTCTTGTGGGCTAAAGTAAGTTGGTAAAATTGAAGCTGGTTAGGGAATTCAAGCCAGTTTAAGTGTTTAAGATTTAAGCAGTGGTGGGTTCTGAAAGGAGAGCCTGTAGCAAATCTAGCAATATTATTGTAGGAAGTTGCTAGTTTCTTGAGGTTGTTTTTGGAGACATTAGTATATATGGGAGCAGCATAGAGCAGAGTGGACAAAAGGTGAGTTCGAGCTATGGCAGACCTAGCTTCTGGTGAAAGATAGTGTTTGATGCAATAGAGGGATCCTAGTTTCTTATTAATTAATTTTATTGTACTGTTTATGTGTGTCTCAAAGTTTAGGTTGTTGTCAATTGTTATACCTAGCAATTTAGTGGTAGGGTCAGGTGAGATAAGGGTACCATTATTAGAAATAAGATTTATCTGTACGGGGAAGACTTTTGGGTTGGGGTGAAAAGTAGCAATTTAGTTTTTTTGGGATTTAGGAGAAGACAGCGGTAGGAGAACCATTGTTCAACAGTGTTAAAGGCTTTTTGAGTAATTGACTGAAGTTCGGTTGGTGAGGAAGCAGAGCGGATTAATGTAGAGTCATCCACGTACTGAATGCAGGTGGAGTATGGGATTTCAGATTGCAGGTCATTTATGAAGATAGAAAATAAAAGTGGGCCTAAAATAGAGCCCTGTGGAACGCCGAGGGAGATTGGGAGGTGATTGGATAGTTCATTTTGCCAGAGTACGGCCTGCTGACGATTGCCAAGGTAAGATGTAAACCATTTTAAAGATAGAGAATCCAAGGAGAGAGACTTAAGGGTGTGGAGTAGAAGTTGATGGTTGACCATATCAAAAGCTTTGGATAGGTCAATGAAAACTGTGGATGATAGTCTATTGTTATTACGGTTGTTGTTGATACAGTTTGTGAATGATAGCAGGGCAGTGGTAGTACTATGAAAAGGTCTAAAGCCATGCTGGCAGTTGGCAAGTAGGTTATTTATAAGAAGGTGATTAAGTATCTGCTTGTGAATGCATTTTTCCAAGATTTTAGCTATAGGGGATACTAAAGCTATGGGACGATAGTTGGAGAAGTCATTGGAATTTCCCCCTTTATGTAAAGGGATGATATGTGAGATTTTCCAGATTGATGGTACTTCACCTTCTTTTATAGATCTATTTATCAGAATGGAAATAGGGTAGGCTAAGGCTTTAGCACATTTTTGCAAGAATTCTGCTGGGAGTTTATCTGCAAATGGGGAGGTTGGTTTTAACTTTTGGAGAAGGAAGGAGATGTAAGAAGTGGATACTGGTTGGGGGTGAAATTGTGGGGGTGGATTATGAGAATATGTGGGCAAGTTAGATATATCAGGTGATAGGTGGCTAGCTAGAGTTTGGATGGTTTCTGTGAAGAAAGAGTTGAAGGCATTGGCAGTTTCTTTTGGATTATTGGGGTTAGATCCTTGGGGACTGGGTGTGATTGATTGGCCTGGGTAGAGAAGATTATTAATACTAGCCCAGAATTTTTTAGGTTGTCTGGTAGAGGATTGTTGTAATTGTAGATAGTAATTCTTTTTATCTAGCAGGATGGCTCTTTTAGTACTGTTTCTGTGTTCTCTAAAGGTTTGATGGTCTGACGGATTCTTGGAAGTACGCCATTTTGCCCAATATTTATTTCTAAGTAGGATTTTCTGTTTAGTAGTAATAGTAAGCCATGGGGCTGGTTTAGCTATGGTTCTGATAGAACGGGTTGGAGCATGATGATCCAAGATAGCCAAGAATGTAGAATTAAAGTATTCCTTGGCATTATTGAGAGGGAGAGTTTTTAATGGAGACCAATTACATTGATTAAGTTCTGCTTGGAAAAGTTCTAGGTTGAAATGCTTTTTAGAGCATATTGTTTGGAAAGTGTTTGGGAATGTTATGTTGGTTTTATGTCTAATAATATATGTCAGACAATGGTCGCTAAGGTCATCAGGAAGGATGCCTGTTGTGTAGGTTTGCTGTGGGGTATTAGTTAGTATCCAGTCTAAGGTGGTTGCCTTGTTATTGATTTTATTGGTTCTGTTATGGTGATTAATTAGTTGTGAGTAGTCATACAGGTTAATGTAGGTGGTGGGATTTATATTTGTGCAAGAGTTCCAGTCAATGTTAAAGTCCCCAAGAATAATGGTTTCTTGTGGGATATTACTAGTGAGCCAGCTAAGAATGTCTTCTAATATATTACAGTTGTTCCCAGGGGGAGATAGACACCAATGATATTTATGGCTTTACTAGTATTTAGCTGCAGTTTGGAGATTATTATTTCTGCACTAGCATTAGTAGGTAAGTTAAGGTTAAGTGTACTGACTTGTAGCTCAGTTTTATAGAGGATTGCTACTCTGCCTCCTTTTTTGGAAGTATGGTCGAGTCTAATAATAATATAGCCAGATGGGGAGATTTTGATGTCTTTAATGGAAGGTTTTAGCCATGTTTCTGATAAACATAGGATATCAAATGGCTGAGTCTGTAAGAGAGCATGGAGTTGAGTAACTTTGTTGCATATGCTGCTTATGTTTAGGTGAGCAATGGAGAGTGACTTGGTAGGTTTGGGAGGAGGAGGTTTTATAGTATTATTGCAGTTTATAACTGTTGTGGGAGGGGGATTATTTGGGCCTGGGTTAGGGTGAATATCGCAATCTAATAGAGATAGAAGGGGTGCTATAGGTGTAGGGTGCACTGGTTTGCTGTGGAAATCAAATAGTTTTCTAGTTTTTGGGTAAGAGAAGTTGATGTGAGTAATTCGATGATATTTTGGTAATTGGTAGCAAGGTATATAAGGGATATTTAGCCAGTAATGAGAAGAAGGTTTTGTTTGTGATGAGGTATGTTTGGAAGGTAGTAGGAAGGGGTTATTGGGAGAGTGTTCAAATGAGGTAAGAAGGTAGGTAGAGGCTAGAGAGGGTAATAGGAGTAACCAAATTAGAGTTTGATTTTTGTGGGGGGGGGGATTGTAGGGATATACATTTTTAAGGGTGGTGCTTTGAATGGATCAGTGATAGTTTGGGGAAAAAGTAGGTAAGGTAGAGAGAAAGGTGTTAGGAGAAGTGATTAGGGATAGATAGTGTGGGCAGGTTTTAGAGGAAAAGGGGGTGGGTATAGTAATTATTTGGTTTATGTGATTGGAGTAATTTTGATGAGGTGTGGTCTGTAGGTGGAATAGGTTTAGGAGCACTGGGGGTGGGTGGAATTTGGGGTAGGGTAGGGGAGCGGAGTGAGCCCGAAGGGCGAACGGAGCAGGATCAGACAAGAGAGAGTTCTGCCCTGTAAACTGTAAAGATCTGCAAAGAAGATTTTAGACAGGGATTTAAGGAAAAAGATCAGGATATATGTGGAAAAATACATGAATGGAGTTTTAAGGATTGCGATGTTTGGTGACAGGAACTGTAGAGAAAAGATTTAGGGACAGGTAATATTTGAGGATTGTGGGACCAGGAATATTTGAAGAAGAAATGTGGGGAGGAAAATATGAAAGAAGGGATTGAGGACATTTGGGAAGATGAACCTCCAAAAGACAAAACTGGGACCCACGACTTAAAATGAGGGAACAGCTTAGTACAAGAACCTAGTTTATTCAAGGACAAGCACTTTTGTCTCTATTGTAATCAAAGAGAGACTTTATCAGATCAAACTTGAAATTCAGAAATTACTAACAACACTCCATCACATATTCAAAATCCACCAATCATCACACATTAATAAAAAAGTATGTAAAACGTCATATAAAATAACATATTACTTTAACCCAGACCTCTCAGAATGTGCTGAACATCATTTTAAATTAATTGTGCTTGAACAGGTTGTCCCAAGTAATACAGGAGGAGCTTGGACATTATTTTTACAAAAACAAGAACTGTTTTGGATATTACATTTTAATGCTGTAAATTGGCCAGGACTAAATGATTTAGCATCTATAGGCTGTCTTTTAAAATTGAAATCACTGTTAAGGTAATATGTTATTTTATATGACATTTACATTATTTTTATTAATGTGTGATGATTGGTGAATTTTGAACATGCGATGGACTATTGTTAGCATTTATTTATTTAATTTAGGGATATGTACAGAGATCAATAAGATTTGAAGGTGGGGAGGGTTGGAGGCATTTTGGAAGATGTGAGAGAAGGTGAAGTTATGGGACTGGTGAGAACAGCAAGACTTAATGGATTAGGGACATATCAGGATCCTAGGAAATGTAAAGATGTTGAGGATTTTCTTTAGTGATTCTGGAGATTTTTACACTGGGATTTGTGGTGAGAATGGCTGAATAGGAGATTCATAGGATCTATAGAATGTCTAGGGAAGGTAGGTTGTATAGGGTTAGGGAATGAGAGGAATGGGATTGAGAAAAATAATTAGAAAAATGTACCATTGAAATGATTTGAGAGGGGGATTCTGATTATTATGAAGACTGGAGAAATTTTTGAGAAGAAACTATGGGATTTTGAGAACAGGGATTAAACTATTTGTAGAAAAGTAGAGGGATGGGAGAGGTAAGAATGGTGGAATTTGGGGTGGGATTGGAGATATTTGGAATTGCTTATGGGAAATGGATTTGTATAAAGAGAAAGGGAACAAAGAGTTGCATTAAAAGGGCTATAAAGAGGAGACTTAGAGGATAAAGACTGAGAATTTAAGGACATCTTATGGGTATTTAGGAGGTATGCTTAGGAATTCTAGGAACTGGAAAGTAGATTTTGGGGATTTGTGGAAGAAAGACTGGGTAGACATTGGGAAGATGAGATATGGGAATTTGAGGAAGATATACTATGGGTATTTAAGCGATGGCATTAAAAATATTGGGTGACTGGAAAGAATTATATTTGGAAAGTTTTTGGGAAGGAGGACTGTGTAAATTTGAAGGATGATGTGATATGGAATTCTGAAGAATAAAATTGAAGTTATGTATTCACTATAATGATGCACCTGTGTTGTTCCTTTCCATTCTTCCTCAACCTATGGGTCTTGGATCTAACCTTGGATCCAGCTTCGGACAATTCCATGGATTTTGGTTCCATATTTTGAGCTCTTCCCCTACCCATACATCCTATCTTTAGCCTGGATTACCTCAGATCGAGGTTGCCCTCTATTCAGCTTATTATCCTACACCACAACAAAAAAGTCAGTAAAAAGGCAGTCTAATTACAAATCAGATTCCAGGTAGTCTAGAAGAAAAGGAAGGAAGAGGCTAGAGATCATCAGAAAACGCAGGCATGATAACACTTCTCAGGACATAATAGGAGTTCAAATGTAAATCTTCCAAGTAAGAAGGGGGTTGGAGGGTGGGAGGCTGAGGAAGGATGAAAACAGACAACACAGATGCATCATTATGGTGAGTACATAACTTTTGTATCTGATGTCGCCTTTTCATTCATTCCTCAACCAATGGGGCAGAGTCCCCACTAGAAAAACCCTGGGAGGTCCTCAAGGGAGGATATTCCAGAGTAAGGTGGAGCCAAACACTGCCATATCCCTTGACAAAATGTCCAATTTATAATGAGAAATAAAAGTATGAGTATTAGACCAAGTTGCAGCTGTACAAATGTCATCAATGGAAGCGCTTGATAAAAAAGCAGAGTATGTGTTGACAGATCTGGCAGAATAAGCCTTTGGAGATTTAGGTAATGTCAAGCCTTTCTTTGTACAAACAATCTGATCTGATTTTCTGAAACCTTTAGTTCTGTGGAGACAGAATCTAAGCTGCCAGTGAACATCCAACAGGTGCAGCATGTATTCTCCTTTGTTGAAAAAAATTTGGAAAGAAAACAGGAAGGTTGATGGACTGATTTATAGCTGTTTCTGAAGCTACCTCAGGTAAAAAAGAAGGATTAATACAGAGGAGCACACTATCTTTGTGAAAGGTCAGATATGGTGGCTGGGAAGAGAGAGCCTGAAGTTGTGGTACCCATCTGGTTGAAGTGATTACAATCAGAACAATGTTTTTCCAAGGTAAAAAGTTTAAGTCCACCTCAACAGATGGCTCAAAGGCGGACTGAGTTAGAGCTTGAAGAAGTATCGTTAAAGCACATGGAGGAGTAGGATCCTTAATTGGGGGTCACAGCAAAAAGGTATCTTTGAGAAATACCTTACATATTCTTGATGATACCAAGAAAGAACGGTTTTCTCTTATGTGAAAATTAGAGTTAGCTACAAGTTGGACCTTTATCATAGAATAACTAATTCCACTGCTGAAAATGGAGGCAAGAAAATCAAAGATAGTGCTTAAAATTAGTCTATTTATCTTTGGAGAGTACAAAGGGAAATCCTTTCCATTTGCTCTTATAAAACTCCCTAGTAGAATCCTTCTGATAGGATGCGAGTATGTGTTAAATTGGGGAAGAAAACCTGGACTATCTAGCCATCATTGGAAGTGGAGAAACCATGCAGTTAACTTTAGGGATGAGTTATCCCAGAAGATCTGGAGATGGCTCCGGCACCCAGGGAGGGTGTACTAGATGAGGCCAAAGAAAGGGAAACATTACTTGTTGAGGTCAGAATGGGGCAATGAGGATTACTTTGCTCTTCCTCTGAGACACTTTCTTAAAAAACTTGGGAATGAGAGGAGTGGGAGGAAGAGCATAAAGAAAACCAGGCAGCCAATCATAAATCAGAGAGTCTCTTGCTGAGTTCTCCTCTGGGTGGCTCAGGGTAAAGTAACTGCTGCGCTTGGAATTGAGAGGGGAAGCATAGATGGCTCCATTGAAAAAAATCATTTCCACCACTACAGGGTTGAGAGGACATGCACGAGAGAGTAAGATAGACCTGCTCAGTTTGTCTGCTAGCACATTGAACATTCCTGGGATATGCATTTCCAAAAGAAAGGGGCCACAAGAGACCAACCATTGCCATACTTTCAATGCTTCTTGACACAAGAGGTAGGAACAGGTTTCCCACATTTATTGACATACCAGACTACCAACATGTCTGTCTGAAAAGCAAACATTCCTTGAGGGAGAGCATCTTGAAATTCTTTCAGAACTAATAGAACTGCCTTCATTTCCAGGACATTGATGTGAAGATTGACCTCCAAATGAGACCAAGTGCCTTGGACCATCTTCCCAAGTAATACCCCACTTTAGCTGGGAAGCATCCATAGTCACTGTGGCTTTGGGTGCCAGAAGGATAAAAGGGTGACCCTGAGAAACTTCTTTTGCAGTGATCCACTAGGCTATGAGTTCTCTACAAATTCTTGTAATCCATATTGGTGTTGTCCCTGTGTGTTGCCTTATTGAACATTGCATTGCAAGTGTCCATTGCAGTACCCTCATGTGATACCTTGCTAAAATACTAGAGTTATGGCAAATGCCATAGATCCAAGAAGCTGTAATGCTAACCTTGCTGGAGAAGTAAGAGAAAGAATGTGGGATGCTTGGTACTGCAAAGTGTTTAACTTTGTCTGTGGTAAGCTTGTGTTCTGTCCCACCATATCCAGTTAAGCACCAATGAATTTAAGGAACTTGAGTGGGGAGAAATGAGACTTGGCATAGTCAACTGTGATGCCCAGTTGAATAAATAGTTGGAGCAAGTAGTCCATGGCTTGAATCATTTAAATGGTGGGAACATAGAGGAGTCAGTCATCAAGATATGGAAACATCCAGAATCCTAGCAGTCTCAATTGAGCTGCAATGACTGCCATTCACTTGTTGAACACCCTGGTGGCTGTGATTAGGACAAAGTCAGGGCCTTAAGCTGGTAGAGACTGGCTTCCAGCCATAAGCATAAGTACCTCCTGGCTCATCTTTCTATTTTTATGTGATAGTAAACAACCTGGAGATCTGTTCAGCACATCTGATGATCCTTCCTGGCTCATCTTTCTATTTTTATGTGATAGTAAACAACCTGGAGATCTGTTCAGCACATCCAATGATCCTTGCACAACAGAAGCAAAATGGACTGAACCATGACCATTTGGAACTACGAGTGTTTGATGAATTGATTCAAGTTGGTGAGATCCAAGATCGGTCTTAGATCTCCATTTTAATTTGGCACTAAAAAGAAAGTTGAGTAAGTTCCTTCCTTTCTGGTCTGGGGGGACCATTTGGATGACTTTGTTTGTCAGCAGCTCATCTATTTCTGTAGCTGTTGTTTTCCTCTGACTGGATGGAATGTCAGGAATCTTTCTGGGCCACTTGGGAGGCTGAAAGGAAAGGGGTATGTAATAACTTCTGAATATTATCTTCTACACCCAAGTATCTTTGGTGATGGCTATCCAGGTTTCCAAATTTAGGGATAAGTGCCCCCTTCCTACCTCCAAAGTGCAGCAGTTGGGTAACCTTTCAGGAGCACTAAATGGTCTTCTCAGAGAAAGAACCTCTGAAGATCTGGTGTTGCAGACCTCCTCTGCCATGTGGGTGAAACTTACCATTAGAGTTTCTCCCTCTACAGTAGGGGGACCTGTCCTCATAAGAATCCTGGGAAGACCCTTGTGACTTGTGGAACCACATCTTTCTACCCCCTATCAGGTTCCATGAAAAAGTCCTTTGGGGGTAGAGAGGTGTATCTTTATGGCAGATAATGCATTCCCATCCTGTTCATTCCTAGGGAGGGTTTCCTTCACCTTAGGGCTGAATAAGGTGGATACATCAAATGGAGCATTGATGAATGATAACTTGAAGGGCTCCACAAAATCACAAAGGCCATCCAGGTTTGCCTTCTCACGGCAATTTCTGAACTTGCAGCTCTTGAGGCTCCCCTGAGACATGAGAAATAAGCCTCACAGAGGCATTCAAAAGGGACTGGAGGGTGACCAGTTGTGAAGAAACAGTCTTCTTGTCATCTGTAGACATGGACTCTGAAAGGAAACCTCCTTGATCAAGTCCCCCTGAAATCTAGTTATGTGCACCAAATAGTTCAGTAACCTGAGGGTGAAGGTTGCTGAAGCACAAACATGCTTCCCAAATCTGTCCAATGCCATGGATTCTCTGTTCAAGGGATGGGCAGAAGAACTCTTTTCAGCAAGTTCCTTCTTGATGGCTGCTGATACCACTGTAACTTTGTCAGGTCATTTTGGGATTGGCTCATTGACATTCAGACTTTTTACAGGCTTAACTGTACTGGCTGCCCTGATGGAACAGGATGAAGAGACTCATTGCCCAAAGAAGAGAGTTGAAGAGGAGAAGGGCCAGAGGGAAGAAGGATTTCTTGTCCACAGAGGTGGAAAAATCTCTCTCCACTACCTCAATGGCAGAAGCCATAGGAGAACCAATAGCCGACCTGGTAGTAGCTGAAGTAACCTGTCCAGTATGGATCAGAGCATCCACACATTCCTGCCTTGATGCAGTGGTTGGAGCTGAACTATCTAGCACTGAGGATTCAAGAGGCTCCAAGACCATCTGAGTTGAACCCAGCCTTCCATATCTAGTGCCAATGCTACAGCACCTATTTCCCTCCTGCACCAACAGAGTTGGTGCTGACTGGATCAGAGATGTAGCCATAGTCAATGAAGGTCAAGCCTTCAGATCCAACACAGACACATTTTGAATTCTTGTGTCTAAAGGCTATGAAACCATTGGATGGATCAGAATAGGAGTCAAGAGCTGGATTTGGTCTGATGGTAGGTTCACAGGTCCAATAGAAGATGGAGCTGGAATGATCCCCAACTGAATCTGGGTCCTAAGAAATTTCCTCATCATCTTGTTCACATCTGCTTCAGTTAGACTCCTAGCTGACTTGAGGGGTAAGGAGACTAAAGGTGGTCTATAGACCCTTCAAGGAGTCTCTTGCAAAATGGGTGAATGGAACCCTTAGGGATGAGCTCAGGAGAAACCCTTGGTAAGCTGTAGACCAGAAGCTTGTATCTTGCAGGATCTGAGGAGCAAGACGAATCCAACGATTTTTGCACTTTTTGGGCCAAGCTGAGCCTGAAATGGATGAAGGAGAATAAATCAGGGATCACTTCCACAAGTTCTTGGCCATAACCTAAGAATCCCCTTTAGCCTTCTCTGAAGATTTTTTAGAAGAAGTGGAAGGGAGCATGCATTTTAACTCAAGTTTGTTACAGTGTTCAATGAACATGTGGTGGTGGAACCCCACAATTCTCAAACTCTACATTTAAATGAGCAGCCCTGAGGGAATAAAATACTTGGGGTGGGCATCTGTGTTGGCAATTGTATGCCCACATGAAGAGCCCATAGGCTTATCAGTCATGTTTAACATGCAGAAACAAATCCAATGTGGTGTAGACTACTGAGTGCAGACTTATGAGATTTTCAAGGATGGGTAGTTGAGAGCTTTGGAGATTGGTGGAAATCTGAGGTAGGGAATTTGAGACTTGTGGTGAAGGTCTGTGGAAATGGGAGACTTATAGACAGCATGGTATTTGTGGGAAAGGTGAATTGGGTCGATTTGATGGATTTAGGGAAAGAGATTGGAGAGATTAGTCATATCAAGGGGATTTGGAGGGTTATTTGAGATTTGGAAAGATCTGGAGGATGGGGAAATCATTTAAGGGTAACAGGGAATTTTGGAACAAGCACATTAGATATACAGTAATAGTAAAGTTGTAGAATGTTGGAGAGTTAGGAAATATATGGTTACGGGGGACTGGGACATTTGGAGAGGTGTGATTTGAAATACCTGGACTTGGAGTATTTTAAGGATATTGTAGGATTCAGGAGATAAGTGATACTTTGGGCATTTTGGAATGGGGATGTTTTATTTATAGGATTACCAGGCTAGAACATTTTATAGTTTGTGATAATGATCTAGGGTGTGGGAATTGTGAGATCATGGAGCAGAAGATGTACTGGGGAGGTTTGCGGAATTGTGGTGAACTGAAGTCTGGAAAAGTGATGTGGGGAATTCGAACTGAGGAGCTTTCAGACAGAATTATTGAGGAGAAGGAACTTTAGTAAGAGAAGCTGGCAGTGATTTGGGAGAGGTATTGGGTTATTGCAGGGGATTTGTGGATGGAAATATTTGGGGAGTAGAGTGGAGAAATTTAAAGGACTGGGGAGACTTGGTGAGGAGAACTGTGGTGATAGAAGTTTTGGAAATTTGAGGGAATTGCAAATTTCAGGTGGGGATTTGGAACATTGCTGATTTGTTTTAGGGGAAGGGAGATTTGAAATGGGGATTTGAGTAATGTAGATGGGGAACACTGGGGAGAGATGGAAATTAACAGGAGAAGTTCTTATTGTGGGTGGATTTATTGGGTGATGAATTTCCAAAGGGAGAGATTAAGAGACTGGGGAGATTAGGGGAGTGGAAAAGGGGAAACTGAAGATAAGAACTGTGAAGAAGTGATCTAAAGATAGGTGTAGAAGTCAGACTGGAGATTTGGGGATTTGGTTATTAGTTAAGGGGTACTTAGAGGACTGTTGACATTGGGAAGAAATGAGGTTAGAATTAGGGAACCTTTCCAGGGATCTGGATGCATAAGGAAGTGAGTACTGGAGAGGGGCTAATGATATTTGTCTGGTTTGGGGGTGGAAATCTTGGGAAGAGGCAGTGAAGAATAGGACTGGAGAGACAGGATGGAAATAGGATTGGGGAAACTAGTAGAGGGACAATTTGGAGTTGTTAGAAAAGAGAGATTTTGGGAAGAGGCTGGAGACATTTGAGAGGATTCATCTGAATTAGATATGAGAAACTGGGGAATAAGGATTTAAATGATCAAGAGATTTGTGGTGAATATGTTTAGGGAGGGAAAATGAAGACAATTGGCAAGATTTAGGATTTTAGAGGATTTTGAGTTTTAGGGACTTATGTGTAGGAGTTGGGGAGAGAGTTGGAGATGGGAAGTTATGGTATTTGTGGTGAAGGGAAGGTGGATTGGGGGGTTTATGGTACAGGGGAGAAGAACAGGGAGCTTTGGTGAGATCTAGAGAGGAAAGTGGGAACATTTGCTGGAATCTGGAAATTTTGAAGATTTGATGGAGAAAACTGAGGAAAGTGATTTGTAAAATTTGAGTTGTTAGTGAAATTTAGAGCAGGATTGGAGATGGAGATTTGGGGAAGAGTTTGCTACATTTGGGATGATTTTTATGATGGGTATTTGTGATGATGTCTGGAAAGAGGTGAAATATGTTGATTTGGGAAATGATGGATGCAGGAATTGTATGAAGACTGGTGGGATCTGGGAATTTGGAAGAGGGTTTGGTCTTGTGGTGGACGGAGAGATTCTGTAAAACCCACATGAAGGCTTCAGAGACTGGTAGCATTTTGATAGAACTGAAATTAGCAGGTAAGGGAATTTATGATGGTGGAATTATTTTGAGGATGCATAGGGAGAGGATATGAATGAAGAGAACTGTGGAGAAAAGATCTGTGGAGTGGAGAGATGAAGAATAAGGAAAAGTTTGGGAATTTATGGAGAGGATTGTAAAGAATAAATATTTAGCTGGATTGTGGATTGCATAGGTGATAAAGATGTTTATGGAAATTGGAGAACATGAATCAGAGACCTCTGAGGAATATTTGGGATATTCTGAATTTATGGAGGTATTGTAGAGAACAAAAATCTGGATGGATTTGAGATGGGAACATTGAGAGAGGGGTTGCAGAGAGTGTGAAACATGAGAGGGGATTTGGAATTATTTACAGTCAGGAGATTGTAAATGGATTTGGGAAAGGCAAGACTGGGATGAGATTCAAGACTTGTGAACAAAATGGATTGAAGAGACTTGGAAATATGAAGTGGCAACTGGGTAAGGAATTATGAAGATCTGGTAACATTTGGGCAGTTGAGGAGATTTGACAGAGGGAGGTAGGATCTGGGGATAATTTGTGGGCATGGTGATTTATGGGTAGGGGAGGTTTGGGGGATTTGTGGTGAGATGAAGTAAGGAGTGTTTAAGGATTGAGACTTGGATATTTTGGGTGGGAGGTTGAAAGCAGTTGAGCATTTTGGACAATTAAAATTGGGAATTTGAGGAGAAAAGATCTGTGGGGAGGGTCACTTGGGTACTTCTGGATGCAGGGGATTAGAGTGATATGTGGACTTGAAAAGGATGAAGAGAAGAGATTTGTTAGAAAGGTGTTGGGGTCAGTGAGGTGTTAGGGTCAATTTTGAAGATATGTTTTGAATAAGATAGGGAATATATTAAGAAACTGGCATGTGTTTTAATTACAGTGACATAAGAGAAACTGTAGTTAGGGGGTTTGGGTTGTGTATTTCCTGTTACTGGGCTGTAGGAAAGATATTTTAAAGAAGAAGGATGTTTAGGGATTTGTGTGATGTGATTTGGAGTAAAGGAAGATTGAGGGATGGAGACACGATTGTGAGGACTGTGAAAAGGATGGACTATGGTAATGAGTTAGAACATTTGGGATGATCTGTACAAAGGGTGATTTGCTCTATAAAGTTAGAGAATCTCTGCTGAAAGAACAGCAGTGGAGATATCAACAGAATTTGAGAATGGGTGGATTTTGGATATTTACAAATAAGAACTAAAGGGGGGTTGGAAGGGGCATAAGGTGAACTGGGAAGATTGGGGAAGGGGTGGATGTAGGCAAGGACATTTAGGATGATCTATGGTGAAAGGGCTTTGGAGAGGGGATTTGGTGATGGGGATGTTTGAGAGGTATGGAGAATTTAGAAGTTGATGATAAAGAGATTTATAGAGAAGGCAATTCTGGGAAGGTGATTTATTGGGGGATTAGGCAGGATTTATAGGAGCAGAGAATGGTAAATTGTTGAAGTAAATATGTGGGATTTTGTCAGGGGGGACTGAGAGGAGGAAGACCAGGAATATAGCTGGGTCTACCAGCACCTTGAAAAAAAAACTTCACACTAATTGGCCAATCACTACATTGCAGCTATTGACTTATTACAGTTATATCCAAATGCCCCCCAACTCTTCCACTGAAGAAAAAAAAAAACACTTTACTGTAATAAAAATACTTTACTGTAGTAAACAGGTTATTACAGCCAGATTCAATCCCACAGCTCATTGAACAGCAAACAAAGGCAATTCCTTCTACTGGCACAGCAACCAGGTGACCAGATGTAGAACACACAAACCCTTCCTGCTTGCTCAAGCCAATCAGGTCCTGTTTCAGTGCCCTGCTCTGACCCTCCTTCCATACATTTTATTAAAAAAAATATTTCTTCTTTTAAACTGCAGCAAACTGCTTTCTACAATACAGCAAGCTGTTGCTACAGTTTATACCACACAAGGAATGCTACAGTGCTTAGGTTTGACTGCAAATGCAATAATTGTTTTTAAAAGCTGGTATTTCATTAAAAAGAGATCTGAATTGGGTCATTGTGCTATAACAATGCTTTGCACCCAGGGCAGTTGTCCCTCTGTCCCCACCCTAGCTATGCTACTTTGGAGGAGAGATTGCATGGAGCTGGACTGGAGGATCTGCGGGATATGCAGATAAGTCAGTTTGGTGAGACCTGGGAATTGTGGAAAAGGGGACTGGGAGACAGGGATGAAGGGAGGGGACTAGCAATTTTATAGGAGAGTAAATTGGAAGAGGTGCTGGGGACATTTGAGAGGATACAAAGAGAGAGGGATTGGGGGGTTGAGTACATGACAGGGAAGCATCTTGGGAGATTTGTTGGTGTGGGATTCTTGCAAAGTGATTTGGGAAAGTCACAAAGCACATTTGGGGTGAGATGTTTGAGGAATATTACATGAATGGGGTAGATTAGATGAGGATTTGGAAAGAGAACTGTTTTAGGGAACTGTGTGGATTTGGAGGATTCTGGAGACATTTGGAGTCCTAGTGAGTGGATAAACATTTGAGACTGTGAGGGGGCAGGCACTGGAAAAGTAGGGAGAGTTTGGAGGAATTTTAGGGAGGGGATTATGTGGGGAGCTGAGAGAAGAACTCAAGTATTTTGAGAATAGACACTATTGAAGGGTTGAGGACATCTGAAGGTTTGAAGAGAGGGGGACTGCAGTGAGAAGAGATGAGAGAAATGAACATCTGGATTATTTGTAGGAAGGGAATTATATAGATCTTGGGAACTCAAACCTTTTGGGAATAGTCATTAGGGAAGCATCAATGACATCTGGAACTCTGAACTAAGGGAGACTGTGATGGGAGGATTTGAGAATGCAATATGGAGACTATGTAATTTGGAGGAAGGTGTGGAGTATTTTCTGTTGAATGATGCTGCTGTGATTTTGGGAAATGGATTAGGGAGACTTGTGAAGTGGGACTGTGAAAAGGGGATTTGTGTAGTTGGAGACCTTTGCAGGATATGTGTGAAGGGAAGACTAGGAAAGTGGAGATTGAGAAGAGGAAGGGAATGACAAATGTAAAGATGAGGATGAAGAAAAAGATCTGGACAGGAACTCCAACATCATAAAATTGCTAAGGAAGGTGGTTTGGAGGAGTGGGAAGAGGGATTTGTGGGACTGTGGAAATTTGGGGATTTCGTGGATGGGAGGGAGAAAGGATTGTGAAAGGGGCTAACTTGTGGGGAGAAAGGATTGTGCTGAAGGGGATTTGTGGTGAAAAGAGCTAAGTGGAGAATGATGTGAACAGAAAGTCTGTAGGAGGTGGCTGTGTCTATGACCCAGGTGACTGAGTTTCAATTAACACTGCCAGCACTGTATGAGCAAACAGGAGAAGAAGAGGAATAAAGGGGTTATGTCAGCTCACCTTTCTTGGAAGGAAGGACAGAGATCCATGCCAGGGATGAATGTAGCCACTAGGTTACTGGGATTCTGGATGACACAACAGAGTTCATGACAGGCTGTGAAGGAAAAATGACCTCATAGTGCTCCATTGCTCATTCCTTGAAGGTGGGGTCCAAAACAGGAACATCACCATGAAGGTGAGACATTCAGTGCTGTCACAGAAATCTTAAGACTAATCCTGAAAATGGCACAGATGGTTAGGGAATAAAAGTACATTAGTGTGCAGCATGACTCTCTATCCCCCCAGTCAACCCAACTCTTGTACTAGATAGCCAAATGAGAATTACTATGACAATTTTGTGGTCATATAGGGGAGCTGCTAGAAAATGCAGGGATGGTCAGAAAGGCAAAAATAAAAGACTGGGAGATTTAAGATGTTGTAGTGATTTGGGAATACCTGTGGCATGCTGGTTTTGGGGACTGTGACATGGGATTTGTATGACAAGTAAGATTTGGGAATTTATATAGTGGCCTGGAGAATGGATTGGAAAGATAAATTTGGGGAATTTTGGAGGAATAAAAAGCTAGGAGTTTTAGGGATCTGAGGGGGATGACATTTAGAGATTATGGAGATTTAGAAAGGTGGATGTGTGGTAAACAGAGTAGTGAGAGGACTTCCAGAGAAGGTGGATTGAGAAAATATGAAGGCTGGTGGTACTTTGGAAAACTAAATGAGGCATTCTGAGGAAAGGGATAGGTAAAGGTTGGAGAGATTAGGAATTAAGGAGACTGGATGAGAGACTGTCAGATCTGGGGCCATTGTACAGGCTTTTATGGATTATGATGTATGGCAAGGGGAATATGGAGATGGGTGATATGGGAATCTTTAATGAATTTTAGTAGGTTTGTGGATTTGAAATGGATGAAGGGTTGTGTGGGACTGCACAGATCTTGAGAAACAAAATATGAAAAAGAGACACTATGTTCTGGAAAACAATTAGATTAGAAGGAGGGAGATGACATTTAAAATGGAAAAGGGGGGCTCATATGAGGATATGCGGGAAAGTGATTAGATCTATGATGAGGATTTGAGGACTAAATAAAATGGATTTGGTGGTCTGGGGTGATTGGGGGAATTTGGGGGATCACTGCTGAAAGAGATGTGTGGATAGAAAATGTAATATTTATGGGAAATTGTGGGAGAGGTAGAGGGGATGTGTGGATAGGAAACTAAATATTTAAGGGAAATTGTGGGAAAGGTAAAGTGCATATATTTCAGGACTGTGAAATTTGAGGGAGAGAAATTGCGGAGATCTATGGAAGCAGTCTGCTACTGTGGAAAGTGGAAAATTTTAGGGACGTTGGAGAATGGTATGGAAAGATTGGGAATCTGATATGGGGATTTGTAAGGGGAGGGGATGTTACAGTGGATCTATAGTGAGGAACTTTGAAGAATATATAGAGAAGGGGTTTATTAGGCTGGTGAGTGTAGCAAGAGGAACCATGAAGAGAGGAGAGCTGAAGATATTAAAAGGACTGGAAAGTAATAATGGGAGATTTTTTGAGGGCTTGGGTAAATGCAGGGAGAGAGCAAGATGATTGGGGACTTAGGAAATTGTGGGTAGGAACTGGGAGATATTGGGACTGGGGAAGTGGGAATTTGTCAATAGGGTTGGAGACATTTCAGAGATTTTAGAGGAGGGGATTAGGGACATTCAAAAGGAAGAATTTAGAAGATGGGAGATTTGGGGAAGGGATACACAGATTTGTAGAGATAAACTGATGCGATCTGAGGATAAGTGTGCTTGTTGGATTTGTGTGATTTGGGGTTTGGGGATGTTCAGGAAGGTTTATGGAGATAATAGTGCTTAAGGTATAAACTTTGAGTGGATTGTAGCAATTGAGACCTGGGGAGGGAATTCAAGAAGACTGGTGAGTTGTGGGGCTTTGAAGTCGAGAGAAAGAAAAATCTAGGAAGAGGTTAAATACATTTGAAAAGATTTGTGATGGATTAGGGAGAGTTGAAGAAGGGATTTAGGAGGGTATATTTTGGGGATCTGGAAACATAAGACTTTAGGAAATGGAGATGAAAATATAACCAGAGAAATGGACTAAATGAGTGATTTAGTTGGAGGGAATGAAGGCAAATGGGAGGATTTGAGAGGATGCATGTCTGTAGTGGGGTACATGAAAATCTGGAGAATGGTGAAAGGGACTGGAAAATTTGGGAAGACATGGATTTGGGAGACAGGTTTGGGTAATTTGTGGGACAAGTGGGGTTGGCAAGAAGGAGATCTAGGAAGGGTTGGGGATATTTGAAAAGAATTATGAAAATGGTTTCTGATGAGGAGGACTGTAATGAAAGGATACAGAGAGAGTTGGGGTACATTTGAGAAGATTTATACCTAAGGGATTTGAAGGACCTTTGTGAGACACTGTTAAAATTCTGAAGACTGAAACTGTGATCTTACACAACTGAGAGTGTATGTGTAGATAGAGAAATTTATACTAAGTATAAGGTTGTGGTACTTTGGATTTCCCCTGCACAGAGGTACACTGACTTTGAAGTTAGTATAAGTAACTAATGTGGGGCATAACCTCAAACATCAAAGGTTTAGGGCATCAACCACCTCCCTACAAGTCACTAGTGGTACTACACTGAGTTTCAACATTTGTTAAATTTTTATACAGTTATTGTTTTATTTTTCAAGGTTGTGAGTCTCAGAATTATGGGTCTCATTCTTTTGACAGGGAGCTTTTCTTGGCAAGGACTATATAAAGGCAACTTGTGGTAAGTAACCATGGGCAACTGCAGAGATATGGAGTGATTTTGCTACACTTGGAAAATAAATTTGGGTCTGGAAAACTGAAATAGACATTTGTGAGATTTGTGTGTGGCGAGATTTGAAAATGGGGGTCTGTAGCCAAAAACACTGGGAAGGAGATTGGGGATTTTGGTACTTGTAGAGAAGGGAGATTTGGGAATTAGGGGATGGTGACTGAGGAACCTTAAGAAATTTGTAGAGAGGGATTGGGAAGATTTGAAGGTGTGCATTTGAAGGACTGTGGGTGGGGTTGGGGAAATGTGAGGGCTAAAATTGAGTTATTGAGCACATCTGGAATATTTTCATAGCATGTGGGATTAGGTACAGGGAAATTGGAATGGATTTTATGGGAATGGAAATTATAGCCATTAACAAGATATAGGAAGATTTATGAGGACAACGCATTTGAAATTTTTCTGGTAAAGGAACTATGAAGAGATTAAGGACAGTTGAGATTTAAAGGAGTTGAAAGGGAGATTTGAGAGTGAGGATGGCAAAAAAAAGTTAAGCTTTGAGGGATGAGGATAGTGATTGGAGAGCTTTCTGGAAGGGCATCAGGGATTGTGCGGATTTGTGGGATTTTTTGGGGGAAGGTCATTTGGATATTGTGGAGATTTGGGGGACTTGTGGTAAAAAGGGCTGCAGGAATAGAGATGGGGATTGAGGAGACAGAGCTTTTGGGGAAGAAGACTAGGAATTTGTGGACTGGAGAAGGATGAAATCTTAAGGATACAGGATATTTGGGAGGGGTTGAGGAGACGGATCTGAAGATTTGTGGAGAGGGTAGCCTGGGGGGAGTTGTAAATGGTATTGGGGAATTTGTGGAGAGGTTAATTTATGGGAGGGTTTGTTGATAATTTTTAAAGCTGTATAGAAAAGAAGCTGGGAAGAAACTAGAAGCTGATAAGAAACTAGAAGATTTATGGGCATTTGTTATATTGGGCAGCTGGGAGGAGAGATATTTGATTTGGGGAAGAGATTTTGGGGTTTCTGATGAAGGGGTCTGTGGAGGGGGATTTGAGAGGAGAGATCTGTGATGTTTGTGGGGAGGAATGAAAGCAAAGATTTAAGTAAATAAAGCAAATGAGAATGGACAGATTAGGGAAGTGGACAGGTGACTATGGTGATGGAATTTATGAATTGGTTGAAAAAACAGAGAAGAACTGTGTGGAGAATATGTTAGGATTGGGAGGATATGGAAAGCTGTATGCAGCTGGTTACTGAGAAGTTTGGGGATTTTTGAGTAGACTGAGATTTGGTGAAGTGATCTGAGATTTGGGAGAGTTTGTGGTGAACAGGAATGTAGAGAAGGATATGCAGAACAGGGAGATTAGGGACTGTAGGGAGTGACAAGACTAGGAGGTATCAAGAGGTTTGTGGAAATGTAGACATTATGGAAGGGGTTGAGACCATTTGAGTGGACATGGGAAGTGGATTTGAAAGGCAAACAATGGATCTAGGAGACTTTGGACACATAAGATTTTGGGGTGGGGAATATTTAGAAGGATATTTGAAGACTGCATAGTTGGGAACTTTGCAGAATTTGTGGGATAGGAATTATGATTGTGACTTCAGAAACGGGATTCACGAAGATATAGGGGGTTTCTGTAGAGGGTAAACTAGGCTGATCCTGGGAACAGGGGAACTGGGGAAGGACTGGAGGGATTTGCAGAAAGGTTGTGTTGAACAGTACTGTGCAGAGATGGGATGTGAGGAACAGGAAGACTGGAGACTGTACTTAATGGAAAGATTTGAGGAATTTTGTGAGACTGGGAATTGGAGGGGAGGAAGACTGGGGAGATTCAGAGACGTTTGCAAAAATGGGGGTGGTATGTAAGGGTTTGAAGACATTCAGGAGAAAATGGGAGGTTGAGTTGGAAGACAAATGAGGAGGGAATAAGGGGACTGGGGATATGTATGTGATTCTGAGGGTGTGGATTTTTGGAAAATGTTTGAAGACAGCAGAATTGTGTCATTTGGGTAGATTTTTTAGAGAGAGATTTGTGGTGAGGGTGGCTGGAAATGGGACTCAGGGAGCTTTGAAGAATTTTTGTAGCAAGTCTATTGTTAGATTTTTTGATGAGGGGAATTGTGGAATGGGATTTGAAAGACTGCACACATTTAGGGAGGGGACTGGAAAGATTGTAGGAATGGGGTGAGTTGTAAATCATAAGGGATGTCAGCAACAATTTGCTCACCAATCTAGTAGACATCAAGGGCTGATGGAATCAGTACTTCAAGGAGCTTTTGAATAAATGAAGTCCCACAGAAGCTGTACTGCTGTATGCACTTCTTGTGGTGAAAGATGGAGGTCCCACACTAGAAGAAGTATGAAACACCCTAAGGAAAATGAAGTCAAGGAAAGTAGCAGTCTCAGATGAAGTCACAGCTGATAAGATTAAAGATGTGTGGTATGTTAGAGGGAAAAAATGTTCCTGAAGATATTCATAATGTTATGGAGAGACAGCATATCACAGATGTCTGGAAAATAAGTATTCTGTTGTCAGTGTACAGGAACAAAGGGGATATTAATATATGCAGTCCATTCAGAAGTATCAAACTCTTGTAACACTGCAGAAAAGTACTGAGGAGGGTGATTGCTAAATGCATCCAAAGAGTAGTAGAGAGTAAGATGGGAGATGATCAGTTTAGATTTCAGATCAGGATGCAATACAACCAGCCAGAGTTTGCAGTAAGACAGGTAACAGAGAAGAAGCTACAATTGTGGAGAGAACAACTGAGTATTCCCAGACTAGCAGAAAGCATATGACTAGTTCCAAAAAAGCTGATTTGAATAATGCTATAATAGCTCAAAGTCCTTTAAACATTGCTAGAATTGGTGCACAGTATTCACAAGGACCCAATTAACACACCTACAAATAGTGCTTGGACACAAAGAAGGGTTTCCAGGATGTGTATAAGGTTTCTGCTCTGAGCCCATCTGCTGTGAAACAGGTGATGGACTACATCAGCAAATAGATTGTGATGAACTGATGATGTGGTATTACAAACATTTTTTTAAGGGGAACTTCAACCAATGATAGGAGACTGGAATGCAAAACTAAAGGCCTAAGGGATGAAACTGAGTACAGAAAAGACAGTAGTCATGAGAGCAAATGGAGAAATCAGAAGAAGCTGAAAACTGATAAAGAAGGAACATTGTGGAATAGGTTAACAGCTTCAAGTATCTGGGAGGTGTGGCTGAGAAGAAGGGAAATCTGAATGAAGAAGTCAAAGTAAGAATCATAGGTGCTGCAGTTGACTGGCACAAAGTGTCAGGGATGGTGTGACAGACGAATACCATAGAAACTGAAAATGAAGATGTATGAACCTAGCCACTGGGGATGCACAAGCCAGTGCATTTCTTTGTGCCGGTCCCAAGCCCAGAAAAATGGTGAGGGTTGATTCAGGAAGGGCATCTGGTGTAAAACTTCGCCAAATCATTCATGCGGACAGCAGTAAATATTTACATACCGGATTGGTCGAGGCCTGGGTTAATAATGACCGCCACCAGTACTGTTAGCCAACAGGGTGCTGGCAGAAATTGGGCTACTATTGGCCGAAGGAGGAGAAGAGGGGGAAGGCATGGCCAAAGGCAGGAAGAGAGGAGAAAAGCTAGGACTGTGGTAGTGAGGGTTGGAACTTTGAATTTTGGCAATATGACTGGTATAGGGAGAGAGCTAGCCGATATGAAAGACAGAAGGAAGGTTGGTATATTGTGTGTGCAAGAGACCAGATGGAAGGGGAGTAAGGCTAGGTGTATCGGAGATAGGTTCAAATTGTTTTATCATGGTGTGGATAGGAGGAGAAATGGTGTAGGGGTTATCCTGAAGGAACAGTATGCTAAGAGTGTTTTGGAGGTGAAAAGAGTGTCGGATAGAGTGATGTTTATGAAGATGGAAATTGATGGTGTAATGATGAATGTTGTTAGTGCATATGCTCCACAAGTTGGGTGTGCAATGGATAAGAAAGAAAAATTTTGGAGTGAATTGGATGAAGTGGTGATGACTGTACCCAAGGGTGAGAGAGTGGTGATTGGAGCAGATTTCAATGGGCATGTTGGTGAAGGGAACAGAGGGGATGAGGAAGTGATGGGTAGGTATGGTGTTAAGCAAAGGAATGCAGAAGGTCAGATGGTAATGTATTTTGCAAAAAGGATGGACATGGCTGTGGTGAATATGTATTTTAACAAGAGGAAGGAGCATAGGGTGACATACAAGAGTGGAGGAAGATGCACACAGGTGGATTATATCTAATGTAGGAGGGCCAGTTTGAAGGAGATTGGAGACTGTAAAGTGGTGACCGGGGAAAGTGTAGCTAGGCAGCATAGGATGGTGGTTTGTAGGATGACGTTGGTGATCAAAAAGAGGAGGAGTGTGAGGGCAGTACCAAGGATCAAATGGTGGAAATTGAAAAAGGGTAATTGTGAGGTGGAGTTCAGGGAAGAGTTAAGACAGGCACTGGGTGGCAGTAAAGAGTTACCAAATAGCTGGGTAACTACAGCAGAGCTAGTAAGGGAGACAGCTAGAAAGGTGCTTGGTATGACATCTGGACAGAGGAAGTATGACAAGGAGACAAGGTGGTGGAATGAGGAAGTACAGGAGAGTATACAGAAAAAGTGGTTGGCAAAGAAGAAGTGGGATTGTCAAAGAGATGAAGAAAGTAGACAGGAGTATAAGGAGATGAGGTGCAGGGCAAAGAGAGAGGTGGCAAAGGCTAAGGATAAGGCATATGAAGAGTTGTATGAAAGGTTGGACACTAAGGAGGGAGAAAAGGACCTGTACCGATTGGCTAGACAGAGGGAACGAGCTAGGAAAGATGTGCAGCAGGTAAAGGTGATAAAGTATAATGAGGGAAACATACAAGCAAGGAGAGTGTGTTGAGCAGATGGAAAAAGTACTTTGAGGGGTTGATGAATGAAGAGAATGAGAGGGAGAGAAGGCTGGATGATATGGGGATAGTGAATCATGAAGTGCAATGGATTAGCAAGGAGGAAGTAAGGATAGCTATGAAGAGGATGAAGAATGGAAAGGCTGTTGGTCCAGATGACATACCTGTGGAAGCATGGAGGTGTTTAGGTGAAATGGCAGTGGAGTTTTTAACCAGATTGTTTAATGAAATCTTGGAAAGTGAGAGGATGCCTGAGGAATGGAGAAAAAGTGCTTTGGTACTGATTTTTAAGAATAAGGGTGATGTGCAGAGCTGTAGTAACTACAGAGGGATTAAATTGATCAGTCACAGCATAGAGTTATGGGAAAGAGTAGTGGAAGCTAGGTTAAGAAGGGAAGTGATGATTAGTGATCAGCAGTATGGTTTCATGCCAGGAAAGAGCACTATAGATGCGATGTTTGCTCTGAGATTGTTGATGGAGAAGTACAGAGAAGGTCAGAAGGAGTTGCACTGTGTTTTTGTAGATTTAGAGAAAGCATATGACAGGGTGCCTAGAGAGGAGTTGTGGTATTGTATGAGGAAGTTGGGAGTGTCAGAGAAGTATGTAAGAGTGGTACAGGATATGTACGAGGGTAGTGTCACAGTGGTGAGGTCTGCGGTGGGAGTGACGGATGCATTTAAGGTGGAGGTGGGATTACATCAAGGATCAGCTCTGAGCCCTTTCTTATTTGCAATGGTGATGGACAGGTTGACAGACAAGATCAGACAGGCGTCCCCGTGGACTATGATGTTTGCAGATGACATTGTGATCTGTAGTGAGAGTAGGGAACAGGTGGAGGAGACCCTGGAGAGATGGAGATATGTTCTAGAGAGAAGAGGAATGAAGGTCAGTAGGACTAAGACAGAATATATGTGTGTGAATGAGAGGGAGGATAGAGGAATGGTGAGGATGCAAGGAGTAGAGGTGGCGAAGGTGGATGAGTTTAAATACTTGGGATCAGTAGTTCAGAGTAATGGTGAGTGTGGAAGAGAGATGAAGAAGAGAGCACAGACAGGATGGAGTGGAGAAGAGTGTCAGGAGTGATTTGTGACAGACAAGTACCAGTAAGAGTGAAAGGGAAGGTCTACAAGAGGGTAGTGAGACCAGCTATGTTATATGGGTTGGAGACAGTGGCATTGACAAAAAGGAGTTAGAGCTGGATGTGGCAGAGTTAAAGATGTTAAGATTTGCACTTGGTGTAACGAGGGTGGACATGATTAGGAATAAGTATATTAGAGGGTCAGTCCAGGTTGGAAGGTTTGGAGACAAAGCCAGAGAGGCAAGATTACGTTGGTTTGGACATGTGCTGAGGAGGGATGCTGAGTATATTGGGAAAAAGATGCTTAGGATGAAGCTACTAGGTAACAGGAAAAGAGGAAGGCCTAAGATAAGATTTATGGATGTGGCGATAGAGGACATGCAGGTGATTGGTGTGACAGAGCAAGATGCAGATGACAGGAAGAAATGGAAACAGATGATCCACTGTGGTGACCCCTAATGGGAACAGCTGAAAGAAGATGATGATAGAGCTTCTGTAGGGTACAGAAACCTGGGAATCAAAGAAAGAGCAACCCAGGACATTTGATGTGATAGAGGTATGTCCCTGAGATGAGTAGTAGAATGCACTCGTGTGGGACCTGAGAAGAACTGAAAACATCCGAAGTGTAGCCATAGTAACTACAATTGAAGAGAAGGTCAAGCAGAACAGATTATGGGGGTTCAGTCACATGTGCAGGAAAGCAGAAGTTCAGTTAGTAAAATTGATTTAACAGGGACAGGAAGAGGGCAGGAGAAGACAGAAATGCACAGCCAAGTGACTGGTAGATTATGTGAGAGAAGACATGCAACAGTCCTGCATAACTTTCAAAGAAAGTAGGAAAGTGGCTCTGAATTGAGAGAAATGGCAACAGTTAATGTGACTCCTGATCCCATATAAAATGGGAAAAATGGAGTTGAAGTTAATGATGATAATGATAAGTATATTTATAAGGAACACTGAGACTTTCAGAGGCATCAAAGAGGAGCTGGGATACTTGCAAGGATTCCTGGGGGCAGGGATTGTGGAAAGGAAAAATTGGAAGTCTAGGCATTCGTGTGAAGGTTAGCTTGGGGACATTTTCTTGACACAAGGAAGAAACGTATTTGGGACCATTTGTAAGAGCAGTTTGTGGCACAGAGGAGACGGGATTTCAAAAAGGCAGTGGAAGTCATAGATGTTTAAGGGCAATTACAAAAGAGGTGTGGTACATCTGGGGTGTTTCAATAAGGATTAGGAACATTTGGAGATTTGTTCAAATTGTGGTTGAGAAGACAGTAGAGAAGCATTTGCTAGGAAGCAAGATCTGAGTAATTGGGAAGATTGGCAAGGATAGTGAGATAATCTGGAGTGGGGGTGAAAAGATTGAAGGGAATTATGGATATTTGGGGTGGAGTATTTGAAAGGATTTCTAGTACAGAGGAATGTACTGGGGAGTAACATGAAAATTTGTGGGATAGCAAGAGGGAAGATTTTTTTCCTTGGGAAATTGGATAGAGTGGAGGCTAGAAAAGATTTAGGGAGATGTTAGGGCACTTTGGAGGATCTGGGGTGAGAAGGTTGTGAAGAGGGGATTTGGGAAGGGAAAGAAGATTTGGGAAAATTTAATAGAAGTTGTGAGGAGGGGTAATATAGGAATGAGTAGTTAGTGGAAAATGTGCGAAGGTTTGGGGGACTTGTGGGAGAAATTCAGGTGTTTGGGTGAGGGTTTTCAGGGACAGGAATCTTTGGGGAATGTCTTGTGGAGGACTGTAAAGAGGATATTTGCAGAGGGTGGATTAGGGATATTTGTGCAGAAAGGAGCTGGGGGCTGGGATGTCTGTTGGAAACACCTAGAATTATAACCAATGAAGGAGGTTAGGAAGATGGAGGGATCAGAAAAACAAACACTTGAGGTGTTAAACATTTAGGAGAGAACACGCAAGTTGTCATTCAGAGTGTGTGTGTGTGTGTGTGTGTGTGTGTGTTTGTGGGAAGGAGTGACTGATGAATTTCTAATAAGTAGTCTGTTGCAAAATAATTTGAGGAAAAGATGGAGACATTTTGGGACTTGGTTGATTTTGGAAATTTAGGGGTTTGGATTGTGAAGGAGTGTGGGAAATTCGTGGGTACATGTAGTGGATTTGATAGGCAAGCAATTTGTTTTTGGGGAAGTTTGAATAATTTCCCTGCAGAAATTATGACAGGGACTGATGAAAAATTTGGCAGGATTTGCAGGTAAGAGGGATTTATTGGAAGGGACTGAAGAGAGTTGGGAAAGGGTATTTGGAAAACTGGGAAATCTGAAAGATCATGGGAATGGGGAAAATGAAGCTGGACAGGGGTCGGGAAATTTCCAGAATTAGTGCTGAAAGTAAAAGTGGGATAACTGAAGATCAGGAGATCTGAAGATCATTGTGCAGCCAATGCTTTGGGAATTTATGATGGACTGGGGAGTTTTGGGAGGATACAAAGGGAGAAAGACTGTGAAAATATTGCAAGAGATTGAGAATATTTATGGAGGGGATTCTGGAAAGGTGATTTGGCAGGTTAGGGAGGTTTGCCAGATTTGTAGAGAGGGTGTGTGTATTGGGTGACAATGAGAGCAGGCGTGAGACAGAGGAGATTTGGGCACAGTAATTGTGGTGACTGGAGAAATTTAGGATATTTGTATTAAGGTGTACCTAAATGGAACATCAGGTTACAGGAGACTTACAGGAGACTGCAGATATGACAACTTGAGAGATATGGGGACTGGGAAGGTTTGGGAGGTAGAATGTGGGGACATGAAGGACAAAGGAAAAGGATTTAGGATGGGAAGACAAGTGGAGATTTGAGAGGATCTGAGGGAGATGTGCAATGAGAAACATTTGAGAAGGACTTACACGGGCACTGGAGAAACCTGGGGATTCTTGGGAAAATGGGGATGAGTTGGGTGGAAACTAGGGAGATAAACTGAAGGGATGTGTGTATTTAGGGAAGTATAGGGGAGAATCTGAAAATGTGGAAAATGGATATGGGTTGGTGAGAGGCCTTTGTCAGAAGAGGTATTGCATATAATAGGAATGTTAAAGCAATGGCAAAATTATAGGTCTCACTATCCTTGCCAAACAAACCTGGAGTGTATTGCCCATCCACTCATCCTGGTTACACTTAAAGACAGTTAGGGAGCCACTTTGTTTTATATCCAAAGGAAATCTATTCCGTAAAAGTAAGACTCTCTGTGATATATGCACATCCTCCAGTAGATCTTACTTCTGTTTTGGTGGAAGTTAAGATCTCTTGAATGGGTGTTTAGGGTGTTATTAGTTTTGCAGATGTGCAGTAGATTACTTAGGACTGGATCCTTTAAGGCTCTGTTGGCTAGGCAGTGGTTACTCTCTAAAGATCCTGTAGGAAACAGAAAAGAGAGATATTGTTTATGTTGCCCTTCGTTACCTTGGTGAGGAAACACTGTTGTCTCTCAAGCTTGGGCATATGCTTAGACAAGTAAATAAAGATGCTATTCTATTCTATTCTGGGTCTGATGAGGGAAGAGGAGAGAGATGATAACTTCCTTAGATCTCCAGAATTACCCCTGTTGGTTAGTCTGGCTAGGTAAAAGAATCACCTAACAATAGTGGACACATGGTTATCAAAGGATAGTTTGTTGTCAATGAAAGTGCCCAGATCTCTAATGACTGCGTCAACTTTCAAAGCAATGTCACCTATGTGGAACATGCATGGGTGTCCAGTACTGCCAAAGTATACAATACTGTATGTATTGGCATTTAGCTTTAGTTCCTGGCCCTGGTAACACTTATTGATGAGTGTTAGACCCTTTTGAAAACTCTAGAAGTCAGATGGGGAGTTAATGACAGCTCCAAGTTTGTAGTCATCTGATAACTTGGTCAGCCACATGCACTTGATGTCAGCCTTGACATCAGTGAAGTAGATACCAAATTGAAGTGGCCCTAGAACTGATCCCTTGGAGACACCATTGATAACTCTCTTTTCAAAGAGAGAATGCCTATCAATCTATTTGGTGCGGGAATAGACACCATAGTCTTCTGCACCAAAGTCAAGTGTGCTACCTGTTGTACCACTGACACTGACATTTATTGACTCTCCTTAGAATGACACCAATAGCTCAGCCAACAACTGAAGACAGTTATCTTTTGTTTCTATTGTGGCATTATTGTTGGCAAAGGTAGGATAACACAAATTTTAGATGCATGTTTTGAGAGCTCAGTCATGTCCCTTTTCATATTATCCAAGGAGGTATGTCTCAAGCCATTCACTCCCACGTGTATAGTGAACATGTCAAATGTGTACTTAGGGTGAAAGGACTTGATAGCCCTCATGACACTGTAGAGCCTAGCACCTGACCGGTTGCTAACCATCAGTCTGTTATTGCTCAGCTTGGTGAGTTGTGCATCTGTGTCTCTGACTAAGGAAACAGCTATGACTTAGATGTTACCAAATGTATTGTTTGGGCCTTGTTGCCTTAAGAGCTTAAGCCTGCCAGTTGTGATGCCTTTTTGTAGTTGTATTTTTGTAGTGTCTGTTTATGCTGCTTGACTGTAAGTGTGATGCTGAGTGTCCTGTATACCCAGCTTTGCATAGGATGCCTTTATAGTTTAGGCAGGGACTTTTTAAATACCTCAGCTTAAGAAGGCTTATTTGTTTATTTAGGACATGGTAGGCATGGTTGTGAAAGTTGAGTAGTCTATAGTCTTTGAAGAGAGGTTGCCCTCCAGGATTAGTTGATACTTGCACCTCTCCCATATGGAATCAAACAGCTGACAGTGACAGTGAGTTACAGGGAGCATGAGGGAGTCCTTGCATTGCCTCAGTGTTCCTATTGCTAACACACTGGCAACAGATTGTAAGGTAATGTGTGACTTCATGATATTTAGTGTCTGGTGAAACAGGAAGGACTAATGAGTGGATTTTAGGGGAAGGGGGTTAGAAGTGTGGATCCTGCGGATTGAGTAAAATGGATATAGTGCAATGGAGATGTGAGTAAAGAATTTTGTGAGCTAGAGTGAGTTGGTTTAGGGTCAGTAAGTTTGGTAACTTGAGTCAGGATAGTTTCTGAAGGGCTTGACAATGGTGGGATCTGTAGGAACAGTCTGTAGCAAATTTAGCAATTTTGTTATAGCAAGTGGATAATTTGTTTAGATCACCTTTATTTAGGTTGACTAGAACAGGAGAAGCATATAGTAGTATGGAGAGGAGATGGATTCTTGCTATGACAGCCTTAGTATTAGTAGTCAGATAGTTTTCACAACTATAGAGTGTGCCTAGTTTCTTTTGCACTTTTGTTATGGTTTGGGCTACATGTTTGTCGAATTTCATGTTTTGGTTGATAAAGACCCTTAGTAGCTTGGTTTGTGCAACTGGTGAGATATGGGTATTGTCAGAAGCGATAATTGTAAAGGGGGAAATGAGATCTATAGCGTTGGAGAGATGAAAGAGCATGAGCTGGGTCCTTTTGAGGATGAGTATTAATTGAGAATCTGATAATCAGGTTTCAATGGCTGTAAAGGATTCTTGTTTTATTTCTGTAGTAGTTGGAGAGAGGGGGCTGAGTAGATTAGGGTGGAGTCGTCGGCATATTGGACTAAGCTTGCATGAAGGGTGGCTTTATGGAGGTTATTGGTGAATATTGTGAAGAGCAGGGGTCTGAGTATAGATCCTTGAGGCACACCTAAGGTAACAGGGAGAAGGGGGGATAGGGAGTAGTGCCACTTGACAGCTTGCTGGTAGTTATAATAATAGTCTTTAAACCATAGAAGTGTAGAGTTATTTAGTTTAAGTTCTGATTACTGCTAGTAGCTTGTCAATAGAGACTAAGAGACTGAATCAAAAGCTTTGGAGATGTCCAAAAAGACAGTGGATACAAGATTGCCTACATTCTGCTGTTGATTAAAGAGGATGGTGAAGCTGATGAGGGCAGTGGTGGTGCTGTGACTAGGTGAAAACTGTGTTGAGTTTCAGCTAGGAGATTGTTGGATAAAAGGTATTTTAGTATTTGAGAGTGTATATATTTTTCTAGGATTTTAGACAGTGGGGATAGTATGGCTATCAGGCAGTAATTGGATAACTCAGTGGAGTTTCCACCTTTGTGTAGAGGTATTATATGTGAGATTTTCCAGAGGAGTGGGACCTGCTGCTTGGAGATTGATCTGTTAATAATTATAGAGATAGAGTATGAGATAGCTTTGGCTGTGATCCAGAGGTATTCTGCTGGGTGTTTATTAGCTACTAGGGGAGTGGGTCTTAGTTTGGTTATGTAACTGAAGATTGCACTGGTCTGGACTAGTTGGAGGGAGAAATAGTTTTGGTTACTTGGAGAATTTAGCAGATCTAGGAGAACTGTGGGAGAAGTGTTTGTCAACAGCTTTAAAATGGAGTTAGTAAAATATTAATTGAATTGTGTTGCAATGTTGTTAATGGATGTGTCAATGTTTGGGAGTGGGGTACCTGTTTTTCTGGGTTGGAGAATTCTATTTATGGCCGCCCAGAATTTTTGAGGGTTGGAATTATGCTTAGTTTATATATTGGAGTAATGGGTTTTCTTATCCATTCTTATTTATTTTTTTTTTGCCTTATTTCTTAATTCAATGAATAATTGCTTGTTAGTGTTAGTTTTGTTATTACACCAAGTGTACCAATGTTTCTCCCTTTGTTTTAGTAGAATCTGAGTACTTTTTTGAGAGCCAGGGGGCAGAATTGGACTTTGTTCAAATTATTCAGGGGGGGGGGCAAGTTGGTTAAGTATGATCAGAAAGGTGGAGTTAAAGTGGTCTACTGCTTTGTCAAGTGTGAGTGTTGAGAGGGGTGACCAGTTACAGTGGGTTAGTGCTGTTATGAGGTCTTCTGCTCTAAATTGTTTGTGTAGCATATATGTTTGAGGGAGCTATTTTTGTAGGTTAATTTTTTTATCTTAACACAAAGGTAGGGAGGTGGTCACTTAAAGTGTCAGGTAGTGTGCCAGGGTACTGTGTCAAGGATGAGTGATTAGTGAGAAGCCTGTCTAAAATGGATTTTTTGATAACTTTATCTATTCTATTTGGGGTTTGGATAATCTGAGTGAAGCCATGTAAGTTTATGTGAGTAGTGGAGAGGGGTGAGTTTACTGAATACCAGTCTATGTTAAAATCACCTAAAATGAGTGTTTCATGGGGAAGGGGTTTGGATGCCCAATAGAGTATGGATTCCAGTGTGTTAATATTGTCACCAGGGGGAATCTATGAACCTAGTATGTTCAGATGTTTTTGTGGACTGATTTTTACATTTGTGGAAAGGGTTTTGGCATTGTTAAAAGTATGGATGTTTATGTTTAAAAGGTCAACTGTAAGGTTATTTTTGAAAAGAAAGGCAACACTGCCTCCTTTTTGGATGTGCAGTCCTTTCTGAGTAGGTTATAACTTGGGGGAAGTAATTAATTGTCATTGTTATGTGGCTTAAGTCATGTTTCCGTAAGGAGCACAATGTCAGGGGCATAAAAGGATAGTGCTGGATGGAATTTGTCAATTTTGTTAAGCATACTTCTTATATTGAAATTAAGAATTAACAGGTCAGCAGGTCTTCTAAGGGAGTTTAGATTAAAATTGGCCTGGTTTGTGTTGATATTGGGGTTAGTTGAGGGACCAGGATTTGGTTGTATGTCACCAATAAGTGACAACTGAGAAGCAATGTTCACAACAGTCCGAAGGTATCTGGTGATACATAGGTCATATTGTATGGAGATATGACCTTCTGTAGGGTAATGGGGAATTTTAAATGGGGTTAGCTCTAAGTTAGAGTGATTGTAGATTGTGGAAGAGATGTGTACTGGTATTTGGGTCGGTATGGAGAAATTGAGCTGGATGGGTGGTTTACTATTTAGATTGGTATTGAGGTTATGTTGGCATGAAGTAAGGTGGGCTGCTATGGAGAGAGTTATAATAAATAAGGAATGCAAGGAGTACATTTTGGACATGAGTCTGATTAGTTATAATGAGTGAGAGTAGATCTCAACTCTCCATAATACCTACTGAGAGCCCTTGGCACAGTCTTTAAAATCCCATTTCTTTCTGATGGGATTTTATATCTCCCTCCAAAAACTCTCTAAGTTCTTCACAGCTCTTTACAGCCCCTTTTTACTATCCCCTTCATCACACATTGCACAAATACTCCTCTCCAAATCTCCAGTGTTTCCAGTCCCAGTTCCCTTAAATATCCACAAATATCTCTTCCATCTCCTGTAAATCATTTCCCAAATCTCCATACCTTCTTTAATCTCAAATTGTTCCACACCTGCATAATTATCTAATGCTGCTGAATATCTGCGCTGTTTGGCTGGCTGCTGTATACCTACATAAACTGTATTACAAGCTGAGATAAGTACAAACTTGCAGTTTTAAAGATAATACTGCATTTTATTTTTCTGTTTATTTATTTGTTTCATTGAATATTGTGTTAAAGATAGTATTGCATTTTATTTTTCTGTTTATTCATTTGTTTCAATGAATATTCTGGTCTCTGTCTCTCTGCAGTAAGTGGGGGTTATTGTTTTCACTTCATTGATATTCAGTGTTGAACTCTTAGCCTAGAGGGTTTCTCTGTGCTTATAAGTGTTAGTCACTCATCTGTGAATTTATTTCTGCTGAATTTCTGTGCTGTTTGACTGGCTGCTATATACCTAAAGCAACTCCATTACAAGCTGAGATAAGTACAAACTTGCAGTGTTAAAGATAATACTGCATTTTTTTTTTCTGTTTATTTATTTCACTGAATATTCTGGTCTCTCTGTCTCTCTGCAGTTAGTTTCTTGCCCACCCTCCCTGTTGTGGTATTAATCTTGGTGGCTTCGGAATTGCCCACCCCTCCTGTAAATTTGTGTTTGAACACTCCTCCTGGGTCCACATCATTTGCTCACTCAACCGAGTACAGTGCTCTATCCCAGTCTAGTGCCATTAGCTCATTCTACCTAATACAGAGAGAACATTTGAGAAGGCCAACCCACTTAGGTCCTTAACCTTGAATTATCGTCTGTTTCTCCTTTCTCCCTTTCCACTTTACAAAAAAAACATTTCTAGAATCTCCTTGTGTTCTGACTGAGTGTGCTTCTCAGCTGATAAGTATATTTTTTGGCACTTTTTAACTGTTTAGAGTTGAGTAAAACAATAACTGAATTCAGTTCAGAATACAGTTTGAATAAACTGTATTTGCTTTAATATTGCTACACTCATGTGTGCTAACTTGCAGTGCACTTGAATTGTTTTTAGTGCTGTTTTAGCTGCTTTCTGTAAAAAAAAATTCTAACTTGTTTCCTGCATTTCCCTTTCCTGTAACTACTCTAGTACAGATACAGATTTGCTGTATCCAGGACTGTTTGTAAGCTTTTGAGCTCCCCAAGCCTTTCTGTGTAGAGGGAAGCCTTCTAGCTTATCAGTGGGAGTGGTAAGCACTAGGTAGCCTACCTACCACAAGAGGAGTGGTTTCTGGCCCATAAATTGTAGTTTATTGGCCATTTGGGCAGTTTTTTTCCATCTCTTTCAATTTTCTAATTTAAAAGCCAGCATTTGTGCTTGTTTCATATCTTTCCTATAACTAGTCTAGTCCTGATACAGATTTGCTGTATCCAGGACTGTTTGTAAGCTTCTGATCCCCCCAAGCCTTTGTGTGTTGGAGGGAAGCCTTCTAGCTTACCAGTGGGAGTGGTAAGCACGGGGTAACCTAGCTACCATAAGAGGAGTGGTTTCTGGCCCAGAATTTGTAGTTTATTGACTATTTGGGCAGTTTTTCCTTGTCTTTCAACTTTCTGGTTTAAAAGCCCACATTTGCAATTGTTTCCTGCCTTTCCTGTAACTAGTCTAGTCCAGATACAGATTTGCTGTATCCAGGACTGTTAGTAAGCTTCTGAGAGGTGCCAAAGTCTGCTCTTCAAATTTTCCCTTCGATCTGCTAGTTCCCTCCTCTCCTGCACTTTTACTAGCTTATTAGTGTAACACTTTACCATACCAGACTTCTTGTAGCAATTATTGTAGCACACAAAAGTGCTACCAGCACTAAACAGTCTACAAGGAAACAGCTCCAGTACTTTTATTAATGCCCACCCCTGCAGGCATGTCTAAAGATCAGTTCCCAGTGCTTTCTCCTATTAACCTGGTGAACTTGGGCATACTGAGGCAATGTAGCAACTGCCTTATGTACACTGACAACCCTCTCTTCTTACCTCCCAACACTCAGACTTGCGAGAGATGCAATTATATATCCAAATTGGAAGCCACGCACTCCCCAGCCAAGACTGGAATAGCTGGTGAAGAGGAGAAGGTCAACACTTGCACCACACCACATGGAACACATAGCACTCCAGAAGGAGAAAGTAACAGTCAGCTGCCTGTCAGGTGCCTGGATACACCACATAACGTACGCACTCAGGTCCCTCAACAACAGGTACAAATATGGCTCTGTCATTGTACATGTGGGTGTGAATGACCTGAGATGTACCTCCCCTGGACTACATGAAAAGAGACATGGAGGAGCTCTCGGATTATGTAGCCCAGGTGGGTATGACCCTAGACCTGAACAGCATCCTACCATCACCTAGAATGATACCACAGTACAAGCAGAGAATGATTGATTTCAACAACTGGCTAAGTTTCTGGTGTCATTCTAAGGGGATCCAGTATCTGTCTGCCTGGGATGACATGACTGACAGACCTCAATGCTTTGCCAAAGATGGCCTGCATCTGTCACCCCTGGGCTTCCAGATACTGGCCAAGGCTCTTGCCACCCTTATAGTGCATTTTTTAGGTGGTGTTCCAAAGACCAAATTACCACCATAACAGCTACAAACAAATGCAATCTGAGGGCAATGCTGCTCAATGCTAGAAGTCTAAATCTCAAATACACTCGCTGGAAGCACTCCTTAAAATGGAGAACATCAGCATTTGTGCTGTAACAGAGACCTGGTTCAAGGCAGCAGAAAGCACCCCTGCACTACCAGGCTATAACTCATTCCCACACCTTTAGGCCCTTGGACCGAAGCTCCAAAGGCAGTGGTGATTCCATATTCATAAAGGATGCGCACACCGCCAAACTAGTAGCCCAACATAACACATCAGAGATACTTCAGGTGCAGCTAACATTGGGTAAGATAGCGATAAAGGTTGTAGCCTGTTATAGATCCCCAACCATGCCCCAAGACTCACACTCCACATTCCCAAGCACCCTGCAGAATATTAGGGTCCAACCTAACACTTTCATACTGGGTGACTTCAACTCCATTAACTGGGAAAACTACTCATGTATCAAAAAAAAAACAAAAACAAAAAAAACAATGCAGAAAGTGGATTCAATGAAAAGATACTGACTGATGCATCTGGTACATCGGCTTTCACCTTCAAAGGAAAGCTGAGGTACCAGATGCACCAGCAAATATCTTTTCTTTGAATCCACTTTCTGCATTGTTTTTTTTTTTGTTTGTTTTTTTTTGATAGTTGGTTGGCAGTTTGAGTTTTTTTGGCAAAACTACTCATGTACGAATACAACTGTCCAGTGTTTCCTGGAATTCATTAATTCCAATGGCCTGGACCAGCTCATTCTTATCCCCACTAGAGGTAGCAACATCCTTGACGTGGTCATTACTAACATGGGCGACCGTTGCTCTACACCAATAGTCAACTCCTCCCTGGTTAGATCAGACCACAAACTAATCACCTTGGAAATCCACATCCCTCCCACCCTCCACCCTCCCTGCAAAGGTAACCACCATGAAAAACTTCTCCAAAGCTAACTTTGGGCTCCTAAAAACAGAGGTGGCTAACTTCACGGCACCCATGCAAATGGAGAATAGTTGAATAATCGCCAAATCATACACCAATGCACTGTACGAACACATAAACAAATGCATGGATCTCGCCATACCCAGTAGAACCAAGACACTCTTCTCCGAAAAAAATGAAGCCAATCTGTTGGTCCTCTGCCATAAACAAACTCTACAACAGAAGGAGGAAACTGATGTGGAATAAGGTGAAGTTCCAAGACTAGAAAAACTCCCTTATTACCCTCAACAAAAAGTTAAGATCCCTCATCAAATCCTCTAAAGCTAGATATGAAAACAGAATTGCAGCAGATAGAAAAGGCAACCACAAGACCTTCTATAGTTATGTAAAGAATCTCCACGGCAATACCCAGATTTAGTCTGAGCTACTGCACAATAGTACCTCTTATACCGAGCCAACAGATATTGCCAGTATACTGGCCGACAGATTCAGTGCCAACTTTACCCCCCCAAAAGGACCAATCACAGTACCGGTAGATTACCAGGCACCCAGTATTACTGCTGCACAGGTTAAAACAGCACTGTCCAAGGCAAAGATTACAGCTTCTATGAGACCTGACAATATCCCTGGCTGTGTTCTAAATGAATTACAGAGTGAACTGGCACCTCAACTGTGTGCCCTGTTCAATCACAGCCTCACCTCAGGCTTTGTCCCTACCAAATGGCGCACTGCTACAGTCATCCCTCGCCATAAAGGAGGAGCAACTACAGACCCTGAGAACTATTGCCCCATTAGCCTGACAAGTCCAATATGCAAAGCTATGGAACACATCATCATGGACCTAATAAACAAGGATATAGGGAATCTCCAAACTCTGGATCCCACACACTTTGGTTTTGTGAAGGGTAGATCATGCCTGCTGAACTTGGTCGACTTATTTCAGTCAGTCACCAGAGCTGTCCATGAAGGCAAGGTGATTCAGTGCCAACTTTACTCCCCCCCCCCCAAAAAAAAACAATTTGCACTTTATCTGATTTTACTGTATTTGTGTTTCTTCCTACTTTATTACCTTATTTTGCTTTTGCCTCTTCTTAAAAGTACTCAATTGTGTTTATTCTGCTGCATTTATTACTGCTTGGTAGTAGCCTGATTAAATTGTAACTGTTATTCTAAGTCTTTTGGTTATTGTACTTGGGCTTCAGACCAGTTGTTTTACATTAAGAAGGTTTGCGGTCTGCACTGTTGTGGCAGGACAGGTAGCTTACATCCTTCTAAGTTGGGAATTGCTGATTGAAGGCTCAGTGTCTGTTATTCTAAAAGTTTATTAGTTCTGGTTTAAGCACTTGGGCTCCAGGCCAGTTATTTTACATTAAGAAGTTTTGTGGTATGCACTCTTGTGGGAGGAGAGGCTAGATTCTATCCTTCTGAGCTGGGAATTTCTGGTTAAAGGCTTACTGTGCCTGCTCATTTGAACTGTTTTTTTTCTGATATTGGTGCACTTTGTCTGCTGTAGCATAGACTAGATTCAGGCCTGCTGAATCTAGCTTTGTTTGTATAACTTGAGCACTAATCCAGGCCATCTTTTTTGGAGAAGATTCCCCTGCACCCTCGTGGCAGGAGTGTGCGGTTAGAACTTGTCAGATTGAAGACTGCTGGAACACGCCTCAATTTTTTTGTTTTTTTACTGGTTAATTGGGTAATTTGTTTAAATCAGTTTGCTCGTTTTCTATTGTTTTTTATATATATATATATATATATATATATATATATATATATATATGGGTCTACCTGACATGGTCGACAGTTCATATAATCGACACTCATTTGGTCGACAGTTCATTTTGTCGACAAGCAGATTTGCCCCCTTCCCCAATGTTGTGCAACCCTGGAGTTGATATATATAGTTAGGGGGGTGTGGGGGACACAGCCCCCACTTTGGGGTGGGTGGGGGGTAAAGCCCCCCACCTAAAATGCTTTTCGATCAAATGAACTGTCGACCAAATAAACTGTCGACCATGTCAGGTAGACCCGTGTATATGTATGTGTATATATATATATATATATATATATATATATATATATATATATATATATATATATATATATATATATATATATGTATATATATATATATATATATATATATATATATATATATATATACATGAAATTGCACTTTATTAATCTGCTTTTACTGTAATTGTGTTTCTTCCCACTTTATTACCTTATTTTGCTTGTGCTTCTTCTTAAAAGTACTCATTTCTATTATTCTGTTGCAGTTATTACTGCTTGGTAGTAGCCTGATTAAATTGTAACTGCTATTCTAAGCCTTTTGGTTTAAGCACTTGGGCTTCAAACCAGTTGTTTTACATTAAGAAGGTTTGTGGACTGTATTGGGGTCTACTTCACATTGTCGAAGGCTGACAATATCGAAGCTGATATTGTCGGCACCAGATTAGCGAAAGCAAAAAACATTGAATGTTTAAACGGAAATCTCCGTTTAGTGCTATATAGTGCGGTCTCGGAGTTGGTATATTTAAGTAGGGGGGTGGGGGTGCAGGGGTGCTTTCCCCCTGCTTGCAAAGGTAAGTTTTTATTTATTTTTGTGTTTAGGCATTTTTTTATCTTTCGATGTTTCAGAATTTGATGATATGGTGACGCCCATATCAGATTTGATATTCTGAAACTTCAATAAGATAATATAGATGCCTGCATTGTTGTGGAAGGACAGGTAGCTTACATCCTTCTAAGTTGGGAACTGCTGATTGAAGACTCAGTGTCTGTTATTCTAAAAGTGTATTAGTTTAAGCACTTGGGCTCCAGGCCAGTTATTTTACATTAAGAAGTTTTGTGGTATTCACTCTTGTGGGAGGAGAGGCTAGATTCTACCCTTCTGAGCTGGGAATTTCTGGTTAAAGGCTTATTGTGCCTGCTCATTTGAACTGTTTATTTCTGATATTGGTGCACCTTGTCTGCTGTAGCATAGACTAGATTCAGGCCTGCTGAATCTAGCTTTGTTTGTATTACTTGAGCACTAATCCAAGCCATCTTTTTTGGAGAAGGTTCCCCTGCACCCTCATGGCAGGAGTGTGCGGTTAGAACTTGTCAGATTGAAGACTGCTGGAACACGGCTCAATTTTGAGTTTTTTTTACTGGTTAATTGGGTAATTTGTTTAAATCAGTTTGCTCGTTTTCTATTGTTATATATATAAAAAATGTACTTTATTGATCTGCTTTTACTGTAATTGTGTTTCTTCCCACTTTATTACCTTATTTTGCTTGTGCTTCTTCTTAAACATACTCATTTGTATTACTCTGTTGCAGTTATTAATGCTTGGTAGTAGCCTGATTAAATTGTAACTGTTATTCTAAGCCTTTTGGTTTAAGCACTTGGGCTTCAAGCCAGTTGTTTTACATTAAGAAGGTTTGTGGACTGTATTGGGGTCTACTTCACATTGTCGAAGGCCGACAATATTGAAGCTGATATTGTCGGCACCAGATTAGCGAAAGCAAAAACATTGAATGTTTAAACGGAAATCTCTGTAAGGGGAGATTTCCATTTAGTGCAATATAGTGTGGTCTCAGAGTTGGTATATTTAAGTAGGGGGGTGTGGGGGGGTGCAGGGGTGCTTGCCCCCCTGCTTGCAAAGGTAAGTTTTTGTTTATTTTTGTGTTTAGGCATTTTTTTTATCTTTCGATGTTTCAGAATTTGATGATATGGTGTTGCCCATATCAGATTTGATATTCTCAAACTTCGATATAATAATATAGATGCCTGCATTGTTGTGGAAGGACAGGTAGCTTACATCATTCTAAGTTGGGAATTGATGATTGAAGGCTCAGTGTCTGTTATTCTAAAAGCGCATTAGTTCTGGTTTAAGCACTTTGGATTCAGGCCAGTTATTTTACATTAAGAAGGTTTGTAGTCTGCACTCTTGTGGGAGGAGAGGCTAGATTCTGCCCTTCTGAGCTGGGAATTTCTGGTTAAAGGCTTATTGTGTCTGCTTATTTGATCTGTTTCTTTTGTTTGCTGTAGCCCAGAAGTTAGTAGTTTATTAGCCATTTTGGGCTAATTTCTATCTCTTTCATTTCCCTGCTATAAAAAACGCATTTGCGTGGTTTTGACCGCTGGGCAGTGCCGGTTAGCTAGGGTTAAATTATTCCTGGCTCCACGAAGTCTGCTCTTCAATTTTTCCCTTGGAACTAGACAAACTTTCAACTTAAGCACTCAAACCATTCATTTCACAGCCCAGCACTTGCTCAAAACTCATAGCAAGCACTAATTAACCCTAGCACTAGACCCCCTATACTGTCCAGAAGGACAAGACTCTTTATTCGTCCCTACCAGCTAATCAGTAAAACAGCTCACTTTGCCTATTCAGGCATGTCCAAAGGGCAATTTCAGGTGTTCTCTCCAGTCCAACTGGTGAATATGGGCATTTTGAGGCAATGTTACAACTGCCTCATGTACACAGACAACCTTCTCCTCCTACCACCAAACACTAATATATGTAAGAGATGCAATTATACAGCCAAACTGGAGGCAAAGCTCTCTCAACCCAAGACTGGAACTGACAGTCAAGAGGAGAAGGAAAATACTTGCAACACACCACCAGTCTCACATAGACCTACTAAACCAACACTGGCAAATAACACACATAAATACACGAAAACATACTCAGAGGCTCTAAATAAAAATCTGCAAAAGCAACAGAGACCTCCAAAGCAGACACCCAAGCAATCTTCACACCTCATCACAAACCATGAAACACATACTTCACATAATCAGTGTGCCATGCAATCACAGCCCTAAGGTAAAATAACATACCCAACATACTAGTAGTAGGCGGCTCTATAGTCAGGCACACTGATGTCCCACTAACTAGGCTGGACAAGGAGAAGGTTACAGTTAGCTGCCTGTCAAGCGCCAGGATCTGCCACATAACACAAGCACTCAGTCACTCCAGAACAAGTACAAATACGACTCTGTCATTGTCCATGTTGGTGTGAATGACATGAGACCTACCTCCCCGGACTACATGAAAAGAGACATGGAAGAGCTCTCTGATCACATAGCCCAGGCCAGTATGACCCTGACCCTGAGTAGCATCATGCCCTCGCCAAGAATGATGCCACAGTATAAAGAAAAAATGATCAATTTCAACAATCGGCTAAGTTTCTGGTGTCATTCAAAGGGAATCCAGTATCTGTCCACTTGGGATGACATACTCGATAAGCCACGTTGCTTCACAAGAGATGGCTTGCACCTGTCACCCTTAGGCTTTTGAATACTGACCAAGGCTTTTGCTGCACCCATAGTGCCTTTTTTAGGCAAGGCTCAAAAGATAAACCCACCACCAAAAATAGCACAAGTAACCAAAAACTGAGGGTAATGCTACTCAACGCCAGAAGTCTAAACCTCAAAATGCATGCACTCAAGGCACTCCTCAGTATGGAGAACATCAATATCTGTGCAGTAACAGAAATCTGGTTTAAGGCTCCTGAGAGCACCCCAGCACTACCAGCCTATAACTCATACCATACTTTTCAGCCACAGAACCTTGACCGAAACACAAAAGGTGGGGGTGTATCCATATTCATCAAGGATACCCACACCTCCAGGTTAGTGGCACAGAACAATGATTCAGAGATCATCCATGTGCAACTAACAACGGGCAAAACTGCAATTCAAATTGTAGTTTGCTACAGATCACCCACCATGACCCAGGACACCCATTCCGCATTTCTGGAGACACTGGAAAATACGAAGGTCCTACCAAATGCCCTAATATTGGGTGATTTCAATTACCCAAACATTAACTAGGAGAACTACTCAAGTACTAACTCCCTTGCCCAACGCTTCCTAGAATTTATAAACTTGAAAGCCCTGGATCAACTGGTCAACACCCCCACCAGAGGTGACAACATATATCAGATCATAGACTAATCACTCTGGATATCCGCATTCCGTCCCCACCCCCAATCAAGGAAACCACTGTGAAAAAAAAACTTTTCAAACGCAAACTTCACGTTACTTAAGACTGAGGTGGAAAGGTTCACAGCCCCCATGCTAAAGGACAATGTTGTCCAAGCTGCTGATTCCCTTACAAAGGCACTCTATGAGCACCTGCAAGAATGCATGAATCGTGCTACCCCAAGCAAAACCAAGACTCACTCCCCCAAGAAAAGGAAACCAGTCTGGTGGACCCCTGCCATAAACAAGCTATACAATAGAAGGAGGAAACTAGTGCAGAAAAGAGTAAAATCCCAAGAAGGAAAGACATCCCTGATTAGTATCAGCAAGAAACTATGATCCGTCATAAAAACATCCAAAGCTAGCTTTGAAAGAAAAATTGCCAAGGACTCCAAAGATAACCACAAAGCGTTCTTTAGCTATGGCAAGAACCTAAGTGGAAACTCTCAGATATGCTCTGAGTTAGTGCAGAATGGCACAAAATACACTGAACTGATATTGCCAACATTCTGGCAGACAGGTTTAGTGAAAACTTCACCCCCCTCTCACCCCCTAAAGGGCCCATAACCATACCAGAAGAATGTAGTGCCCTGGCAATCACTGACACAGAGGTTAAAAAGCCCTATCCAAAGCCAAAAATACAGCTTCAATGGGACCAGACATTGTCCCAGGCTGTGTCTTACACAAGCTCCAAAATGAACTAACCCCTCACCTAAATACACTGTTCAAACTCAGCCTCTCTACAGGCTACATATCCATAGAGTGGCGCACAGCAACAGTTATCCCACTCCACAAAGGTGGAGCTACAACGGACCCTGGGAACTATCACCCTATAAGCCTGACTAGTCTGGTCTGCAAGGCTATGGAGCACATCATCATGGAATTCATTAACAGAGACATTGTGAACCTTCAAACATTGGACCCTACCCAGTTTAGCTTTGTTAAGGGCAGATCATGCCTCCTAAACCTGGAGGACTTCTTTGAGACAGTTACCAAGGATTTAGATGAGGGAAAGGAGGTCCACACAGCCTACCTAGACCTCGCAAAGGCTTTCAACACCATTCCCCATTCTAGTATTATAGACAAACTCACCAGCCTGAACATAAACCCCTATGTCACAAGATGGGTTACCAGTTGGCTCATGGATAGAACCTACATGGTGAGAGTTGCAGGCTCTAGGTCCGACTCTAAACCAGTTACAAGTGGCATCCCCCAGGGCTCAGTCTTGGGACCCCTCCTGTTTGGTATATACTTCTCAGAGGTACAGCCAAGCACAGGAGGACTATGGCTGAGCAAGTTCGCAGACGACTGCAAACTGGGGGCCATAATTGACTCTCCAGATGATACAGACATCCTCCAGAAGGGTCTCACTGAGACAGATACCTGGTGTCAAAATCATGGCCTCAAGCTAAATGCCAAAAAGTGCGTAGTCATCCCCTTTGGAAAAAACAAAGTACCCGCGAACTACCACATACGTGGTAGTCCCCTAAATACAGACAATGTAATAAGGGATCTGGGGACCCAAGTAGATAGTAATCTCTCCTTTGATAATCATATTGCCAAGGTGGTTAGAAAATCCTTCTATGTGGCCCACCTAATCACAAAAGGGTTCGCATCTAGAACAAAAGAGGTTATTGTGCCCCTCTACTCATCACTCATCAGACCCATCATAGAGTACAATACCTTACAAGACACCTGCAACAGCTGGAAAGACCACAGAAGTACCTCACCAAGAGGATTACTGGCCTCAAACATATGCCCTATGCAGCCCGACTGAAGAAACTCCAGCTGTACTCGGTTGCATACCGCTTACTCAGAGGTGATCTCTGCCTGACATACAAGGCCATGTCTAACCCAGAATTGATGGACATGCTCCACCTAAAAAAAAAAAAAAAAAAAAAAATACCCAAGAGCCACACGCTCTAGGGATCTAAACCTCACCACAACGATAAATAGGATGTGCTGGAGGGATAGATTCCTGTCCCAGTGACTCCCCATGCTTTGGTACAGGATTCCAATCTACATTAGGCAGAGCCCCTCACTAACACTCTTCAAGAAAAACCTTGATGAGTGGATGGGAAACAGAAAATTTACCCCGGGGAGCACTGCAGTGGCTCTGCTGGACAGAGGCACAGGGAACTAATGGCTCTGCTGGACCAAGGCACAGGGAACTAATCTAAGGGGGCGGCGAAAATCAACACATTCTGGCTAGGCTTATAGATGCCCTCGGGCAGATAGCCTAGTACTTATGAACCTATGAACCTATACAGCCTATGTTGATCTGGCCAAGGCCTTTGATACTATTCTCCACTCAGGAAAAAGAAAAACTCACTAAGCTAGGCATCAACCCCTATATCACTAGGTGGGTTGCAAACTGGGCCACAGATAGAACCCACAGTGTGAAAGTAGCTGACTCCAAGTCAGACTGCTGACCAGTCACGAGTGGAGTCCCACAGGGATCAGTCCCAGGTCCTCTCCTGTTTGGTATCTACATCTCAGAAGTCCAGGTCAACACAAAGGGACTCTGGCTGACAAAGTTCGCAGACGATTGCAAGTTGGGAGCCATTATTAACTCCCCAAGTGATGTTGACATCCTACAGATAGGCCTCACTGCGACTAATGACTGGTGTCAGAACCATGGTCTTAAACTCAATGCCAAAAAATGTGTCATCATTCCCTTTGGGAAAAACACAGTTCCCATGAATTACCACATCAATGGTAGTCCACTGAACACAGAAGGCGTTATAAGACATCTGGGAACATAGGTTGACAACAGCCTCTCTTTTAACCAGCACATTGCCAATATGGTCAGAAAGTCCTCCTATGTGGCATATCTCATTACTAAGGCTTTTGCATCCAGTTCATTGTCTCCCTCTACTCTTCCCTCATTAGGACAATCATTGAGCACAATGCCCCATTTGGCCTGTACCTCACTAGACACTTGCAACAACTGGAGAGGCCGCAAAAGTGCCTCACAAAGAGGATCCTAGGCTTTAAACACTTGTCCTATATGGACAGACTCAAAAAACTCCAACTATTCTCATTCTCATATCACCTACTTAGAGGTGATATCTGCTTGACTTATAAAGCCATGTCTGACCCAGCTATGTTAGAAATGCTACATCTAAAAAAATCCCAGTCCCTCCACACCACACGCTCCAGAGACCTCAAACTCATTACCACAATCAACAGAATGTGCTGGAGGGACAGGTTCATAACCCAGAGACTGCCCATGCTATGGAATAGACTTCTCATACATGTCAAACAGAGCACCTCATTAGCTTTCTTCAAGAGAAATCTTGAGTGGATGGAAAATAGAAAATTCATCCCGGGGATCACTCCAGTAGCTCTACTCGACAGAGGCACTGGGAAGTAAGGTTGGGTGGGATGATGCCAGGGTAATCCTATGGGCTAGGCTTGTAAAGGCTCCAGGGCCATTAGCCTAGCATGCACCTATGAAGCTATGAACCTACGATGTCTTGCAGATGGACACAAAATCTATGCATTCCTTGTCCTCAAATCACCAAAATCTCCCCAAAGTAGTCTCCACACTGATCTCAAGAGCTCACTTCCATTTCCCCCTATACAGTCCTCTAACCACTGATCATGCAATTTGGCATTTCAGGAAATCTTCCCAAAATTTCCCCTGTCCTACCCAAGAATACCCATGTCCATCCTTCAAGTCCCCCCAGCCCAACTTTTCCTAATCTCCATCTCCCATATTTTGTCTTTCCATTCGCTGTTTTCCAAATCTGCCCACCTCAGAAATGTCCCAAATCTCTTCCTTAGGCCCCCATCATCATACATATTCCTCTTATTTTTTTAAATGCCTTTATTGAATTATCACTTGTGACATAGGCAAACTTACATTTATAAAAAAATAATCAAATTGTATTAACAAGTTCACTTTTACAAATATTATACTTGACATATATTGCTATATATTATATAACCTAAGCAACATTACATAAATTATTTAATTCATGCCTTTTTTTAAACAAGAAACAACTTTATTAAACCATCAGTTATGACTTAGGCAATCATACATTTATATAAATAAAAACAAACCACACTGACACATGGTTTGTGATATAAAATGCTTGCAACTAGGATAAATATCCCTATTATTATATCAAAAGCTACTAAGTCTCAAATCCCTAACTCATCTACTAAATTCCTCTGTAGCTTCTCAATTTACCTCTCAAGTCCTAAACCCTTACAAAATTCCCCCTAATCTCCCAGTTCTTGTCCTTGAAATCTCCACAATCCCTCAAAATGCACCATATCTTCCCAGCACCACAATGCCCTCCTTTCAATACAGTCCATCGCACATTTTCATAGTATCCCAAGAAATTACTCTAATTCCTCCAAATCTCATTGTCTCCCTACAGATCTCTTAATCTTCCTAGACCTCCTCTTCCTTAGATACTTCTGTATTCCAAAACTCAGTTTCTGCATATTGTTCCATATTTCTGAATACCCCTAGTTTTCCCCAGTGTCCCAACCTGTCTTTAAATCATACTATTTTCTTAACCCAGGTCCAATGAAGTCATAGTCTCACTTAATTTGGGCCTTATTAGACCCATTGAGTATAATGCCCACTTCGGTAATGTACCTGACAAGACATATGCAATAGTTGAAATGCCCACAAAGATTTCTTATGAGGAGAATCCAGAGTATAAACACATTGTCCTATATGGATCGCCTTAAAGCCCTATCTCTATACTTTGTCTCCTACAAATTACTGACAGGTGATCTACGTCATGCCATATAATGCATCATTGGATCCAGCTCTAATGGACCTTTTGAACAGCCACAAAATGAACACCATTAGAACCACTAGATCCAATGATTTAAATTTTGCTTGTGACATAAAACATGTGAGACGGATATATGTTTCAGAGGATTCCCATGCTCTGGAACAGGCTCCCCATCCATCTGAAGCAGAATCTATCCCTAACCCTATTTAAGCGTAACCGTGACTGATGAATGAGAAATTCGAAATTCACTCTGGTTCTTGCCTAATATCTCTGATAGCCAGAGGCAGACAGTAATGCCCAAACTAACATACCCCCACATAACCTCTAGAAAATTCCAAACATACTACCTCCTAATAAATGCCTATGATACATAGGGACACAACTGGGTTGGATTTCATGGCTAGACTTATAAAGGCTCATGAGGTCATTAACTTATTATGTACCTATAAACCTAATCCTCAAGGCTCTGTTGGTCATCAGCTTAGTATATACCTGATCCTCTTTTCACTCTTCCTCATTCCCTCAAATATGTTCACACAAATGCCACAAAATTTCATTTTCTCTTTTGCTTATGCTTTCACCTCAGTCCTGTTACCATACAATCCTCAAATCACTTTGATTCTTCTTCCAGCAGATGTTTTATGACACATTCTAATCAATCTTTTCAATTCCCTTTGCAATATGTTCTGCCAAATCTCCACATACCTCTCCAAATATCCCTCTGTATCCATCCTTCTCTCAGCTCATCCCCTCATCTCCCCATTCTCATCACAAATCCCCAAAATATGTCATTCCCAATCCTTACTGAGTATTCAAAATCCTCAGTCTATTCCCTTGTCCCAATCTTCATTCACTCATATCTTCCTCACAATTCCTTCTCTACAGCACTGCCACCACAATTCCACAGATACCAATAATCTTTAAATCACCCTCCTCATAAATCAGTTCTCTATAGTCTTCCCAATCCCTTATGCCCCTACTAGTATTCTCAAGTCATTGTCTTCCATGGTTCCCTTTCCAAAAATCACCAATTCACCCTTCACACAAGTCCTGCAGATCTCTCCTGTCCCAAATCTCTTTCTAGTCCCTCCCACCAAAAATCCACCAAGCATTGTTATCCACAAATCCCATGTCTCTATAAGGTTGGACTATATCCAGTCCCCTTCTCTGAAGTCTAGAATTCTGAAATCTACTCTGACACATAAAAACTCCACCCCCTCAAATCTCACTTCCCCACTAATCACTACAATGTCTTAAGTCCCCACAGTCATCAGTCTGCTTTCCTAATTCCCACAAACCTCAGTCTTTCACCAAATCCCTACTGATTCCTAATAAATTCCCAGATCTCCTCCAGCTCCCCTTTCATGGCCATTTCATTTCAAATCCTCACAAGTGTCCCCAGCCACCAATTTCATCTTCATACATTCCACAAAGCCTCTACCAACAATTTCCCAAATCTATTACCTCAGTTCTCTGTGAATCCTAAAATCAACCAACCTTTCCCTTTAATGACTCCTTAGTTCCCCATTACCAAAATCCACATTCCCCATTTATCTTTCAAAATCCCCCCTCTAGCCCATCTCCACATTTCCTCATCCTTATTATACATCCCAGTTTGCAATTATCCCTTTTCCGGATCTCACTCATCACAGATCCCCAAAGGCATGTTTTGCCAATCATCTAAACATACTGTGTCTTCCCAGTTCCTCATAATCATGCTACATATCAGTTGTCTATAATTTTCCATCTTAAATGTCCTCTGCACAATACTCACCAATTTCCCCAATGCCTTTCACACATCCTGCCAAATGGCCTTAGTCCCTCCCATAAATCCCCTAACCATAAATCCTCTACATACAAATCCCCAATTCCCCTACCAAATTCCCTTACTTCATATCATCAAACCTCCACAATCCTTCTACTAAATCACCCTTTCCACAAATTTCCATAAATATCACAATTCCTCTACCAGCTCCCCATCCCAGATTTTCAAGATTTCTATGATCCTCTTCCCGCAAATCCCAAATCTTCTCATCTCCTTCTTACCAGTCTCCAGACAGTCTTCCTTAATATCCCAAGCATAGTCTCAACTCTTCACAATCCCTGCATTGTTTTAAATATTCCCATCCCTCAATTTTTCATATTACAATTTCCCTCATAAATTCTACAAATATTTGTAGACCCTCTCCAAATTTCTACCCCATGTTTTGACCCATATAATCCAACTCTTCCCCCTCATCTTCCAACACTTTCCAGCCCACCTTCCCCGTTCAACCACCAGTTTGCCTCTTCACAAATAATCCTAAGTATCTAGCACCTTCACACAAATCTAGTGTCCAAGTTACGTTCCTGGGTATCTTCTAAGCTGACTACTGTCATTCTATAATCCCTTAAGTTTCTAAACCTTTTACATTATTTTCACAAACATCCATCTTCAAATCTTCTTTATTCCCTCAGATTCTCCCAGATGTTCACAATGTCTGTCACAAGACTTTGCCTTCCTAAATCCCACAAATCTTTCATTTTTCCTTTTTCCATTCCTCCCATTTGCCAGAGTTTCTCCATATTTCCTCTCTAAATAACCAAACATTCTCCTGCCCAACAAATCTTTCCGATCCACTCTCTATATACATTCCAAAATCCTCTCTCTTCATAGTTCCCATTTCCAAAAACACCTGCACTAGATCTCCCCAACCAACTAGATTCCTCCACTTCAGTGGGACAAATCTTCCTCCCTAAAATCCCGTTTCCCAAATGTAAAAACAAATCACTTAGAACACAAACTGGAAACAGGGATATATAACGAACCAAAAACCACAAAAGCCTGTGAGGAGTAGTAATCACAATTCCAATAGGAATATCACAACTTCGAAAAACGAGCCAAACTTTAAAGCTCAAATCCTTCAGTCACAGTTAAGCGCTTTCACCCCTTAAATTACAGAGACTTTATTAGAACTACATTCAAATATATTAAACATGCCTTTAAGTAGTGACCTTAAAATGTATAACCAGCTACCAATAAAACAATTAAACCTTGATTGACATTCAATAGGACTGAGTTTAAGCTGCCATTTTAATTCACTCTTGTTCAAGTGTTCAGTTATAAAACCCTGTGAATATTTTTTAACTTGTTCTATAACAATAAATTTAAATAAATGCAATGGACAAGCTAAAATATGCCTATACAGAGCATTAGTATTTTTATAGTTCCTGATATCTAACAAATATTCATAGATTCTTTCTTTAAGTTTCCTGGATGTTTTGCCCATATAAAATGCAGGGCACGAGACACAGCAGGCTAGATAAACTACTTGAGAGGACTCATGTATATAATATCCATTAATTTTATATGTTCTTTCTCTAATAAGGACATTATCCTTATTCATAATATGTGGGCATTGAGAACAATGCCTACATTTAAACATACCCTGTGTCCTACTTATACTGCTATTATGTTGTTCTAGTAAATTTTTGAAAGATCTATCCTTTCTATACACTGCATGGGGCTTATCCCCAAGTAACTTAAATAACTGACTGTCAGTAGAAAAAAAATGCCCAATTCTTCTTTAATATGTCAAACATATTGTAGCTGTCTAAAGAAAAAGTTGAAATAAACAACTTTCGATTTTCCATATTGTTAGTTAACATGTCTGTTGCATTATTAAAAGTGTTACTATCATGCCTATTACTATCAAGCACTGGTCTATCCAGTAATAATGTATACACTCCGTGGGTTCTTCTATACAACACTTCGTCCTTAATTTCTAATGAAAATTCCATGGGATAGCCCCTATTGGAAAACATATCTAATAACACATCACATTCCTTAATGAATATATTTTCATCTGAAATCATCCTAGCCTGTCTTACTAACTGGCCCTTCACTATGGCCTTTTTCTGATGTTTAGGATGCCCTCTACAATAGTGAAGATAGGTATTTGAAAAAGTAGGCTTTCTATAAATATTTGACGTGAAACATCATTATTATTTTTTGCTAATTCAACGTCCAAGAAAATTGTTTTCTCTGAATTGTATTTACGGGACAATCTTAAAAATTCAGTGGTGTTATTAATATAATTAATAAACTCTACAAGTTTATCCCCTTTGTCTGTCCATAAAATAAAAAATATCCGTCAAGAGGATATAATACAGCCAAGAATGTTGATACTTGCTATTAAAAATGCATTTAGACTCCCAATGGACCATAACAAGGTTTGCAAAACTGACCACGCTGTGGGCAAGCTGACCCCATAGCAACACCAATACTCTGCCTGAAAGATTGCCCATCAGAATATATGAAATTGTTTGTTAACACCATATTCATAGGACTAGTGGCTAAATTCACTCTATCTGCTGATAACTGACCTATATCAAGTAAAATCTCATCGAACCTTGCTAGCCCCCTCAACATGCAAAATCAAAGAATACAAATTAATAACATCTATTGTTACAAATAAGTAATTTTCATCAAAAGTCAAAGCATTAATCTTACTTAAGAACTGCCTTTGCAAATCTGAGGTAGCATTCGACTGGAATCATTCAACATATAATCCAGAAATGTTGCTATATAGTGGATCTTTGATCTATTGGAGTCCACTATAGGTCTAAGAGGAGGATCTGCTAAACATTTATGGATTTTTGGAATACCAAAAATCCCAGCTATAACAGGATGATTATTTTGAAAAAAAAAAATATTTATTTTAGTTTAGCAATCCCTGCATTAACAAATCATAGAGTAACAAATCTATTTTAGCAAAAGCAATGTTAATTTAATTGCGAGAAACTTCTGAATATTCTTCACCCAGTAATAGTGTATTCATTCTGTTACTACAATCTTCATAATTCATAATAATCAACCCACTTTACCTAGTTTCATAACTCTTATGGTCTTATCATCACAAATTTTTTTAAACAATTTAAATTCAGCAGTCGACATGTTATAATGCTTAATATTTATTGCAGGGCTTAGAAAGCAAACTGCGAATTTCCATTTCACACATTTTTTCAGAAATATGCACAGGGGGGTTAAAGGTACTAGATCTATGTGGAACATCACTATTAAGTCTACCATCACTGTTAGAAAACCACAGTGCTAAATTTAAGCCCTGTGTAAACATTCTTAAGTCCATTAAGCAATCTGCCGCATTAGCCCTCCTGGCTAGTATAAAACTAAGTCCTTTGGATAAAACAGCATGAAGAGAGGTAATAGCCTTATTTGAAAAATTGAACAAAGTAAAGTCATTAGTAAATTTTTTTACGAGTTGTGGGATATTAAACAGTTTATTTGCATTACATGGCACTAAGTCCATCGATTCCTGTTGTTTTTGTTGTTGTTGGTATAATTCCTTTTCAGTCTGGCTCCTTGTCTCACAAAATTCTCATCATGGTGAAAAAACATTTGACACTTTTGTACTTGTTTATTCTATATTGTATCTAACTTCCAAACACCATTTTGCTCTAAAGGGGCTGACCTGTTTGGGGATTCATTTGTAATCTCCAAATGTGTCACTTCCTGCTGCCTTCCCATTGGTCCAAAGTCACTGTCAATCAACCTTTTCCAATGCTGTGTAGAGGGATTTGAGTAGGCTAAACCATTTTTATAGTCATGTAAATCCCTCTGAAATTTGTGCAGTGTACATTGTAATATAATATTGCACTGATTGATCACGTTTTGAAATATATTGTTATAATTATTACAATTAGTCTCACAATGGTCAAACAAAACTTCATTCCATAATTAGGCACTAAGTAGGGTTACCACCTGTCCCACTTTGCAAGGGACAGTCCCTCTTTAGGCAGTTGTGTCCTGCAAAACAATTGCAAAAATGGCAAATGTCCTGAGATTTTAGGACAAAATTATTTCCTATATTTTATGTAATAGTTGCATAAAACAGGTATTCTGTATCTGAAACACCTAAATGTTATAAGAAACAGACGAAAGCGCTTATGGTCGATTTGTATTTTTATTAAAAGACTTGGCTTCTCATCCTGGTGGAACGGAGATTTTATTTAACAGTCTTTCTTGGTTATTTTCGGTTATTGGTCTTATTCAGTTTTTGCTCCGTTTCGCTTTGGGAGAAGTACCAGGTTTGGATTGGATTTGACTGTGGTTCTTAAAGTGGTTTTTGTTACTGGTACTTTCAATGGATCAGTCACCCAACGATTCCACCATTCTTGGGGTGGATAATGTTTTAGATTCAAGTGTTACCTTACTTCAAACTCAAAACAAAGTTTTCCGGTTAATTGAGGAACTTTCGTCCCTTCGGGGGGATTTAACTAAATTAATTGAATTATTCACCCCAAAAAAAACATCCGAGGGAGCTATTGCCAGTCGCAGGAGAACCTCTGTGGGTCCGACGTTGCCTGTGACGTCATCTCCATCTTCCTTTCATGGCGAACTTGGCGAAGAGAGGAGTCTAACAGGCGGGGACCAGCCTAGGAGGAGACATGCGAATCCAGGCGCTCCATTACAGCAGGACGATAGGGAACCAGTGAATTTATTAGAAGTAGGAGATAACCTTGGTTCTAGCCAGGCTACGATTCAAGCAGGTACTGTTTCTGCCCATTTAATATATCAGCAGAACCAGGGTTCAGCTACAGCTACATCATGAACTGATTTGGGTGGAGGCGTTGATCGCCGAGTGTGTTTTTCGGACATTTTAGAAAAAATAATGTTTTTTTTTTATTCCCATGGCCATGGTAATGAACATTTTTCAAGGAAAAATACTCATATACAAGAAAGTCCAGCTCCTACTTTAAGAGACATGATTTACGGTTTTGAAAAGTTACTGTATAAATACAAATGTTTGCAAATTGAAAACAACTATTTACATCTGTGTCTCAACAATAAGATAGTTCCTCAGGGGTTACGGTTTTACAAGTACCCCTTTGGTATCATATATACAGCAAATGTAATGAAGGAGTTTCAAAGTTTTTTTGACGAATGTGGTTTTTATTTGGTATTGAAACTGATTAAGTACAATGATGTGCAGTTAAACAGTTTATTGACAGAACTGAACAGTTTGCACCAAGATATTATTAAAGATTTCTTATTTGAACAATATCAGGATTTATATGACAAGATTCTAAAGAGAACTGACATCAGGGTAGAAAAAGTGTTTGAGAGGAAACAGAAAAAGTTTTTCAGGGACAAGCAACAGTATTTTGCAGGAAAGAGTTACCCTAAGCCCCTTCATACAACAAATCATGTTCCCGACCCAGGTAATAGGGAGGGACAATCAAGAAGGTCAGGTTTACCATTACAACAAAATAGGTTGCCATCTAAGCCTGAGAGAATTTTAACACCTGACAGGAATCAATACAGGGAACCACCTGGTTATCATCCAAGGACACGATGAATTAGATTCCTTTCAGGAATCGAATGAAGTTTTTTTAGGTCCACGGAGGTCGGAGTGTTTAGCCAGCAAAGTTCAGTATGCTCCAACGTTGGATGCCATCCCAATTTCCATGGGAAAAACTACGGTTGGAAAAGCAGGGGGACAAGGGGCAGATAGATTCCATCATTACACACTCTAACGGAACAGTTTTTGAACATCAGGGGTACAAAATCTATAACTACACGGATTTGGTTCTGGACAAAAGACATTTTCAATTGTTTTCTAAAGGATTTAAATTTGTCAAATCCTTTAACGGCAATTTAGCCCAAATTTTAATTGACCTTAAACTATACCTTAGGAAGTTAAACTTAAGGTTAATTTATAATAAAGAGGTCTCCAGGAAGAAATCTAAAGATAGGGACATTTATGAAGCCACTAGAAGGAGTGTATACAATCCCCCCCTTCATCCTGTTCTGAGTACTTTTGAGAACATAGTTACTAGAGAAATATATGACAAATATGGCAATAATGAAAAGGGTTTTAAGTACCATTACAATTTGAAACAAGAAGAAGTGACATTGTTGGAAAACTTAAAAAGAGATAAGAATTTACGATTTATGGAACCAGACAAGGGAGGAGGGCTGGTTATTTTTAACCAGATAGATTACAAAAATGCTTTAATCAAAATTCTGGCTCAGGACAGTACCTATATTCCAGCATCCTATAATGAGATACAGATTGCTTATCATAGGATTGATTCGCTTTTGGAAGAATATTTGTTAGAAAAACGTATTGGTTCAGCAACTTACCACTTTCTTAAACAAACTCACCCCATTATTCCGGGATTTTTTGGGATACCTAAAATTCACAAAACTATTCTCAACCCTCCTTTCAGACCTATTGTTTCACCCAGGGGATCGAAGACACACCCACTGGCCGTTTTTATAGATCAGAACATCAATAAGATAGTGAATCACCAGGAACACCTCATCAAGGACTCCTGTGATTTTTAGGAAAGATTAATAACCACTTTTGGTCCAAAGACATTCTATTTACAACAATTGATGTAAAAGATCTATTTTCTTGTATTCTCAGGAAGGAGGGTTTTGAGTATTTTGAGGAAAGTATCCACAAACATTCTGATTTATCTCTGGACAAGAAACTTTTGATATTGGAATTAATGGAAGTGGTATTGGACAATAATTTTATCATCTTTGAGGGTGAGTTTTACAAACAAGTGAGTGGTGTTGCGATGAGGGCGGCTTGTGCCCCCATCTACGCCAACCTTGTTTTATTGGAATGGGAAACCAAACATGTCTTTCAGAGTGCATTTTTTACTAATATCAAAGCTTATTTCAGATTTCTGGACGACATTTTTGTCATCTGGGAGGGGACTCAGACACAGCTTGATGACTTTATAGTTTATATCAATGGTTCTACATCTTTCTTGTCCTTTACGCATCAAGTAAATAGCACCAGCATTAGTTATCTGGACATTACACTCATCAAGACCATGGCAGGTTTTAAATCCAGGATACACAGAAAATCTACCTGGTGCAACAGTTACCTTCATTTTGACAGCCAACACCCACATTTTCAAAAAAAAAGTATTGTAAAAGGGCAAGCTGTCAGGGTGGCCAGGATGACATCAGATTTTGATGATCTCCTACAGGAATTCACCATTTTGGGTGAAATGTTCCATGAGAGAGGGTATTCGAAGGAAATGTTAGGTGATATTCTGGGTGAAGTGTATCAGGGGTGGGGTACCCGTTATAAACCATTACTTGGCCAACGGTTGTCTAGTCAGGTCAAGATTGTACAGGAACGTAAGGACTTTCTGGGAGATTGTTCCATTGAACATAACAATTTTTCTGCATTTTTTAAAAAGATTTTGCAGGACAATTGGTCTATTCTCAAGACCAATTCAGATATTATGGAGGTGGTAGGAAGTAAACCTACCTTTATACATAAGGTGGGTATTAACTTCAAGAGAACTCTAGAAAGAAGGGACACATCTTCTAGATATGATAGGGGTACCCACCCGTGTGGTAGATGTACTCAGTGTCCATGCATCCATTTGGTAGATAGCATTTCCTTGAACAATGGACTTGGAAGCATAGTAAGATTTTGCAAGGGCAATTGTCAGACCAAGATGGTTGTTTACTTGTCAACTTGTAGTCATTGTCCATGTTTTTACGTGGGCAAAACTGAACGGGCACTCAAAGAAAGGATATATGAACATAGAAATGACATCAGAACTAAAACGGAAACCAGTGCCCTCTATAAGCATACCTTAGTTTGTCCTTTTACTCCACAATTCAAATTTGGTATTATCGATTTTGTCAACATAGATTCCAGGGGAGGAGACACCAAGAACCTTCTGTTACAGAAGGAGATTAAATGGCAATTGAGACTCAGGTCCAACACCCATCCTGGTCTCAATGAGTACATCAATATAAAGGCCATCTTAGTAGGCAAGGCTAACAGCGTGTAAAATTATACAAAAATCATACTAGTATCAAGTTCAATTTTTTAATAGATTAAAACCAGATTTAATTTTGTTAGGTACCCATTCCCGGAAATTAGCTGTGAGTGCTCCATCTTAGTAATGCCTTTCCTGCAATTTAAACCTAGGTCCTTTTGGACAAAATGCTTTTTTACAATGCTTTTTTATAACTCCTTCGTTGGTTTATTTGAACATATTATTCTGATTACTTGTCCAACCAACACTTGGTTATTTGATCAGTCACAGTTTGGCTGAAGATTTTTGAATTTATAGTTGATTTGTATAACATTATAGTTTATATTATATAATTTTAACCTTGTTTCTGAACTTTATATAACATATACATACAACTTTTTGCACAATTTTTGTATGACTTTTAACATACATATTATTACGATGCAGACACAACTCATTCACATTATTTTTTTCATCATTTCAGTTGGAACAATGTGTAAATTACAGAAGTTGTAAAAGGAACTATTTTGCTGAGACTCAGTGTACCTTTAAGAATTTTAAATTATTTAATTGTTTGGATTTTAATTGAATGATTGATGGGAAGGTTTCATATATAAAAACTATCTGTACCAGTGGGATTTTATCTGAGGAAGTTTGCCTTGTAGCAGACGAAAGCACTTATGGTCGATTTGTATTTTTATTAAAAGACTTGGCTTCTCATCCTGGTGGAACGGAGATTTTATTTAACAGTCTTTCTTGGTTATTTTCGGTTATTGGTGTTATAAGAAACAGAATAAGCAACTAAAATGCTGCAAGAATAAGCATTTATTTAGGCAAAAAAGTGAAGTTGTTCTTTGTACTGGCTGTGGATATGTTTGGGCCTGCAAAATCTGATGTTTGTACCAAAAATGTCCCACTTTGGGCATTTGAAAAGGTGACAACCCTAGCACTGTTTCTAATTAATTAGAAAGTTGTTCAGTTTATTTATTATTATTTATTTTACATTTGTTGACCGGGAAAAGTCTGACATGTAGCCCTTTTTCAGCAGAGGCCCAAGGAGAAAAGCTCCAGTAACAGTTACACAATAAAGTAAATAAAAACATTTACAGATTTTACAGATCACAGTAGCACTTTGGCTATCCTTAAAACATTATTCAGGTTTCAAATGTTAACACATAATTAGTAATAGAGACCATGGAAAAGACTGAGATGGAAGTATTGTTACTAGTTATCTATTAGTTCTTTATAGACATTGACTGGTTTTAGGGGATTTAATTTAATTTAATTTCCTGATTAAAAGTTTATGTCCTGGATTGTGGTAGTCAGATTAATTTTTGTATTTCTTCACATTTTATTCAGTTTCAACATTTGGAAGTTGTTGTTGCCATCTTTTTTGTCAGTCTCCCAAATCCTTGTACCCACATTCTTTCAAATCTCCTTAAACCAATCAGACCACTTCACAAACCCCCTCTCAAATCCTCCCAATCCATAAAAGGTCTCCTCCCACAAATTCTGTGTAATATAACAAAGTTTTCAAAATCCCTTAAATATCTGTTCTTCAAAATATTTTAAAGCACTCCCAAAGCTGCCCAGTATATGCTCATCATATCTCCTAATATCTCCTAATCCACTATCCCCAACCCCTCCTCAAATCTCCTCTGTGTACTATCAAATTTCTTCAATTTTCCATTTGTAATATACACACATCCTTCCAGCACAAGCCAATCACATCTCCATTGCACTAAATCCACTTTACTCATTCCAGGATCCTCACTTCCAATCCGCTTTTCCACAAATCCCTAAAATGACCCAATCTTTTCAAGTCACTTCACATAAATCTCTCCTACCCCATCCCTCAAATCTACCCAACTGCTCTGCCACAAAGTCTCTTCAGTCCTTTTTTTCAAGTCTGTTCCATCCCCATAAATCTTTCTATTGTCATAGAGTTCTCTTAACTCCTCTCTCACGTCCCCAAATTTTCTGAAATCCTTCTGTACAAATCCAAAATATTACAGAATACATCCTTCCTACAAATTCTCATCTCTTCCTCAGCCTCCTGTTTCCACAGTCCCCTTAACACAAATTCATTTCTCCACTGATCCTCACAAATGACCATGTACATCTCAGATGTCACATATAAAATATACAACTCTCCCCATTATGTAGAATCTATCCTCTCCACATCCTTCAAATGTTCTCATTTCATCCTCCCCAAAAATCCCCTTTCCAGTTTCTATCACTACAAATTCTCATCTAAATCTTCTCAGACCTCTTTTAAATTCTATTTCCCCCAAACCCCCAACTTTACTGTTCTCCAAATTCTCCAAATCTTTGTTCCCCAGTCCATTCTCCACCCACACCACAAATCCTTCAAATTCTTCCCAGTCTAAATTCTTCCTCCATGTTCATTTTCTCAGTTCATCTTAGTATCTCCAATCCCTCCCCAAGTTTCCAAAACTATTTTCACAACCCCCCACCTAAATTTTCTCAACTCCTATATTCCTACAAATCACAATCCCTTTATCTAAAATTTTCATCTCCAGAGATTCCTGAAATTTCACTAATGTCCCTGCTGTCATGCTCAGATGTTCCTAATCTATCTTCTCCAAAATCATGTTCTCTACAAAGATCAGTATATCCGCTCCTAAAATCCCATTTTTCCAAATCCTTCTTCCAGCCTTTAAATTCTCCTTAATCTCCCCAGTCCATCTTGTAAATTTGTTTTCTACGAATTGCCTTAAACTTCACCTCTCTATTGGATGAAGTTTATACCACTACAGATCCTTGATACAAAAAAACTCAGAACATAATACCTCAGCAACATTTGCTTATGCTCCCAGATCAAAATAAAACTTGTTCCCAAAAAAGGTGAAGATATTACACTGTCTGGGAAAAATCCTGCAGACGTTCAGCAAAAAGTTCAAGCTTCAGCTATGGAACAAGAGATGGCTTCCAGTAATTTAGAGGAAAACATAAATCAGAAAAACACTTCCAGAGCCACAATTCAGATATCTAAAGTTTTTTTTTACTGATGCTTTCTAGTATCTTGGCTTCAAAACACCTTCCAGTTGTAAAAAACTTTGGATATCTGAATTGTGGGCTCTAGAAGTGTTTTTACTATTTTTCTCAGTTTTGATGTGGTGTTTGTTTTTGGAAAACATAAATCAAATGTTTTTTTTTTCTGAACAGCTGCAGGATTCTTCCCAGGCCATGTTTGCTTTTTCACCTTTTCTATTTTATTTTTTCAGGTTCTCTAAATTTCTTCTTTGCTAGCATTCAGGCAGCGTACTTACTATCCAGTGACTGAATTTTACTCAAGCTGGCAGAGTTGTTGCTCTTATTTCACAGCTTCTTTTTTTCATACTGAGAGAGCTGAAATAAAATCAACTGATGATCATTGTGTGGCCATCTTGGAAGTCATGCACCATTTTAGTATTATCAGAACTGAAATAGCATCACAGGCCACAAGCACAGATATGCTGTCTTGATAAATAGGTCCTGTAGTTAGTATTCACTTACGTCAGACTGCATGTGAGGATGGCTTTTGGCTTAGCCCCTCCCATACATTATAATCAGACAAACAGATTGATGACATACGTGTCAAGTCCTACCATTAAAAGTTTTTTTTTTTTGCTTTCTTATGTCTGTATCAAAACAGTTAAGAATGCAATACTCATTGTTTTTGTATTTTTCTTACCCTACACTCTTTGTTGTTATCCTTTCAGTTTCATACATTTTTTGTTTATCTTCATTTCTGTTATTATTATATGCAACAACACACCAACTTGCACATAACACATTGGCAAGGCCTGTAATTCCACCACAGGTGGCAACAATAACACCACCACAAGAGGCACCAAGAACATCCGAGTCCTCAGTTTGCCACAGTTGTCTCCACACCTGCTGCAGCACCTGCATCAGGTAGTCCTGCATTAGGGGATGGTACAATGGTACCCTCTGCTAGAAGTGCAAGTAGAGGTGACACTTTTATCAACTGTCAGGACCTGGCAGAGCTTGTGGTGGAGATAATAGTGAAATTCCCGGATGCCTGCATTGGCTGGGACATATGGAGACTGTGTACTAGTGACTCATTGATTCCCATCCCTGCCCAGCACAGACTCTGCCTTCTAAGCCAGGACCTAGTGGTGATGGTTTCCATGGTGATAAGTAGCCTCCCACTGGGTCACAACTGGAAGAGACCCCATTTTCGAACATTGAATCCTATTTCCAAGCCCCAAACCATTCATCTGATGTTGTTAATCCTCTTTCCATTCATCACTGATGGGTTCGGTTCCGAACCCCATGGAACCGTGTCGGCCTAATACCAAGCTCACATACACCAAAAACTCTCGAGCTAAGCTGCTACCCACAATGGCCTTCTCCCTGTCACCCCAGATCTCGTTTGCCGTGTAGCCATATAGCAGCGTTTCACTAAGATCTCAAGCTAAGTAGTGTTTTTTTTTTATATTTGGATATTTATCTCTTATTTAGTCCCCCCCAAATCTATTTCCTTTCTATTTCACTCATTTACAACTAATTGTAACTTTTCTAACTAGCTCTACCCATTGGGTAATTCTTTTTACCATTGTTGGTACTCCCTCTCCTTACCCTTGTGGTATCTCTTGATACCATCATTGGTATCTTCTTTCCTTTTCTTTCCTTTCTAGGTGTTTTTCCTTGTTTGATATTCTAGTTAACTTGTGATGTGTGTTTGTGGACGTCTGATAAAAAGGGACTTTGGGGTTTAAGCATTGCACCTCTTGCAATGGTAAACTCCCAAACAGCGACTCTCATGATGACTGTGTTTATTGTCTGGGGGGTTCTCATCTCTTTGTTAAACCCTCTTGTCAAATTTGTCAAAGTTTCAGTCAGCAGACGCTGACTGAAAGAAAGAATAAATTGATTTTGAAAGGCCTTCTTGCTTCTCCTTTCTCAGAGGCCCTTTCTGTGTCGGAGGTCTCAACCCCTCTAATGAAGGACAAAAAACATCCCCACTCTGATCCCTCTTCAACGACTGGTGATAGGCATAAGACACCTAAGCATAAGGCCCACAAAACATCCTTGGAGCATAGACTTGCTACTTCAGCTCCGACTACTGCTGTTCCAAGCTGTGCTCTGATTACTACTATGACTCAAACCATGGATATTACCAGATTCCCAATGTCAGCACCACCTTTGGCACTGACTCCTCCAGCTACTGCACCGACCTTGCCTTCCAGTACAGCTATGTTACCGACCTTGCCTTCCACTACAGCTATGGCACCAACCTTGCCTTTGACTACATCGAAAGTGGTTCTGACCTCTGCCATTTCTTTGGAACTGATGACATTGACTTTGAGCGCCTCTTCGGCACTGAGCCCTTTTACTACTCCACTGATTCCTTTGCTGTCTCCAAATTAGAGACTATGGTGCCACTAGCTCAGACACCATGAACCCGATAGTGCCCCTGTTTGGATCCATTCCTGGGTCAAATGTACAGCCCTTTTTGAATTGATCCGACTCCCCTTCAGGAGTATCCATGAGGTCCACCGGGAGTCTATCTGAACTTGATGTGGTGCGCCTGTTGGATCAGCTGTTGACGGTCAGAGGGATACCAAATGCTCCAAAGACTCATCCCCCTCTGGAACTTGGGTCTATCGCTCCCAGGACTCTGACGTATACTCCTCCTTTGGACCCATTGGTTCTGGAGCCCATTGGTCTGACGTCTCTTGTGGAACCCCATTCCTCGGTGCCGACAGTGACTGTCAATGAGGCTTTGAGGCCATCCCTTTGGGTTTTGGTTCTGACGGGACCTTCCCTTCCTCAGACTCATGGTTGGGGGTGGAGTCCTCGGTCCAGTGCACGGTTCCGAGTGGTTTATTGGTTCCGCCCTCAGATCCGAGGATAATGCCTGCTCCGTTCTTGCTTGAAGCTCCATCCCTGAGAGTGGGTGCAAAGGAGCGGGGTGTGATCCCGGTTGCGAGGTTGTCCTTCTCATTCCAGGCTCCCACTCCTCTTCAGGCGGGCCTGCTTTTTGGGTGATGGAAAAGGTGCTTGCTTTGGGAAGCGCTCCTCCGACATCAGAACTTCATCCTGCTTCCTCTGAGCTACAGCTCCTCCCCAGGACACCAGGAGGAGAAGCCTCAGGAAACCCCAGTTTGGGGTACCCATCCTTCTGAGTCTTCCTCAGATATTCCCACTGAAAAACCTCCTTGGAAGAAGGCATGCAAGAGGAAGCACATAGACTCTACTGAAGACTCTTTGACAGAAGACATGGACTACGATGATAGGGAGGGGGGTCCCCACGGTCACCCCTGGATGATGCTTCCTTCAGAGACACCCTGGAAATATTAAAACAGAGGGGTGGCTGGAGGCCTTCCAACCCTTCCTTGGAGGAATCAGTGTTTCTGCAGGCTTTTTGCTCCTGGCCTTCTACCTCTTGGGTTATCCCACCTGCCGATTAGTTCATCCAGCTCATTGTGCTTGGCAGAACCTGACTCTATTGAAGCCATTCCCTGGAGACCTGATAAGATTCTTCACCCCCGGAAGAACATCCACACTGGTCCAGAGGTTTGCCAGTTAATGCTATGGTGGTTGTGGCGGCCACTAAAAAGGATCTAGTGGAAGAAAGTCCTACTGTTCACCCACCTAACAGGGAGTCTTGGACTGTGGACAGGTTGGGGAAGCAAGTCTTTGCTTCAGCGACCTTTTCTGTCAGGTCCTTGAACTACTTGGCACACTTCACGAGGCTCCAAAGAGATCTGATTACCAAACTTTCTGGATCCCTTGCAGGTCAAGTTTCTGATGAGGCATGGGACAAGGTTACCTCTCAACTTGCCACTTTTGAATTGAATCTATTTCCAATTCGTCCATGAGGCTGCTCTCCCACTCAACCGAAGGAGCGGCCAGAGCTGCGGGTGCAGGCATAGTCATGAGTCGTCATGCCTGGATGCGCATCTGTGAGACCTCGCTGACTCCTTCAAGTCCTCCTTTTTGAATGCCCCTATTGAACCATCTTCCTTATTTGGTTCTAAAGTGAAGGACATGCTAGCCAGGTACGAGCAAGATGGAAAGACTCTGTCTGCCACTGGCCTATGTTTTTCCAAGCCTTAGCATTCTTTTTCCAGGAAGCAGAGGAGTGGGAAAATCTGGCACAAGAAATCTCAGGGTCCTTTCTGTAACGTACATGTTGAGGATTCCCCCAGGGGCAGAGGGGGTTTCAATGGTAGAAGATGCCCCTTTAGGGGCAGGGGGGGGTCCCCAAAACCAAGACTCCAGGGATTCTTTCTCTGGCCAGTCTTATCAATGCTCCTGAAGCGTTGCTTGATTGCTTTCCTCTGGAAGCAGTCGGGGCTCATTTTTCTCTGCACCAAACTGCCTGGTGCTCTATTACAAATGATCGATGGGTACAGAGAATAATCTCCAGAGGCTACTAAATACCTCTAACCTCCCATCCAAAACCTACAAAAAACCTTCCAGATGTTCCACCTAATCAAAGGGAAGAAGTGGTTTTAGAGATAAGAAAGATGTGTCAAAAAAGAGTCATCCAACTAGTCCCTCCAGACCAATGCGGATCCGGGTTATACTCAAGATTCTTTTTAGTGCCAAAAAAGACCAGGGACTGGAGACCCATTCTGGATCTCAGACATTTAAACAAATCAGTTGTACAAACCAAGTTCCGCATGGTCACTATTCAATCCATTCTCCCATTTTTAAGGGAGGATGTTTGGATGTGCTCAATAGACCTCCGGGATGCGCATTACCACATCAAAATGGACAAACGCTCCAGGAGTCTTCTTTGCTTCCATCTAGGAGCCAATCATTACCAGTTCCGAGCCCTGCCATTCGGTCTCAATGGCCCCCAGAGTGTTCACAAAATGTCTAGCAGTGGTGACAGCTCATCTGAGATTTCAAGGATTCCAGGTGTTTCCATATTTAGATGATTGGCTCCTCTTTGCCCCCACCAAGCATCTTCTGACTATGGCCCTCCGATACACCCTTTCACTAATGGAGTCCCTAGTGATCACTGTACACTGGGAGAAATCCAACTTAGAACCTACCCAACAACTGAAATTTATAGGGGCAGTTTTCGATATGCGGTCCTGCCTGGTATCTCTACCAGCTCCCAGACTTCAGAGGTTAAGATTACAAGTGCGTGTGATACTCTGTCAAAGAAAGGTGTCAACAAGGGAAGTTTTCCAGGCTCTGGGGTCCATGGCTGCAGCCATTTCGATAGTTCCTCTGGCAAGGTTACACATGAGACTGTTACAATGGCTCCTATTGTCCCAGTGGTTTGCAAATCTTCACCCCCTAAACTCGCAGGTGCTCATAACCAACTCTTGCAAGCAAGATCTCCTCTGGTGGATGAGGCCAGATGCAGAACTTTGGTGTTGCCCCTTTCAGACCCCTCAACCCAATGCCACTGTGACCACGGATGCTTCTCTGATAGGGTGGGGGGCCATTTTCAGGGAAAGACAGTCCAAGGCACATGTTCGAGCTTAGAGGCCAACCTGCATATCAATGTTCTGGAGTTAAGAGCGGTGCTGTTAGTGTTGCAGGCATTACATCCACTTCTTCACCCTGGAATGATTACAATTCAGTTAGACAATATGTCAGTAGTCTGCTATGTCAACAAACAAGGAGAAACCAAATCCTACACCCTGTGTCGAGAGGCCATGAGAATCTGGCACTGGCAATAGCTTCTGACCACCTTCTTATAGCAATGCACATCCCAGGGAGTTCCAACGTGATTGCGGACAGGGTGAGCAGATGCATTCTCCTTCCACAAGAGTGGTCTCTCAATCCCAAAGTGACAGCAGAAATTTTTAGCAGATGGAGCCAGTCCTGCTGTGACCTCTTCACCTCCCCTTCGAACAACAAATGCAGCAGCTACTTTGCCCTCTTTCCCCCAGAGGGGGAGTCCCTGAGAGATGCTCTGACTCACAATTGGCCCACGGGTCTCCTCTACACCTATCCTCCAATTCCCTTGATACCTGTATTCTTAAAGAAAGCCACTCGGTTGAGATGCAAGGTGATCCTCATTGCCCCATTCTGGCCTCATATGTGGTTCCCCTTTCTCTGGCCTCATCTGTTACAGCCTCCATGGATCCTGGACACTCATCCAGACTTAATTTCTCACCCCCAAGGGTTGACTCACCCGAATCTGTCCACTCTCAAGCTGATGGCTTGGTTTCTCCACTTCTGTTAGTCGCCAGGCAGGAAGCCCTTTCCTCACCTGTTCACAATATCATTCTGGCCTCCCATAAACCATCCACCAGAAAACTTTATAGAGATAAAGGGAAAAGGTTTTCTCTTTGGTCTAAAGAACGGATGCTAGATCCCTTCTCAGCCCCGGTCTCTGTCATCCTTCAATACCTTTCTGCGTTCTTTGAAAATGGAGCATCAGCCTCTACCATACGAGTCCATTTAGTAGCAATTTCCAATTTTCATAACAGATTACAGGGCATTCCAATTATTTCCACTCACCTATGCAAAACCTTTCTCAAAGAAGTGTTTCACAGCAGACCTCCACTTAGGCATCCCTTAGAGACGTGGAATCTGTCCCTAGTACTGCAGTCTCGTCTCAACCCCCATTTGAGCCTGCTGCAAAATGTGATCTCAAATTTCTCTCATGGCAATCTCTCTTTTTGGTAGCTGTCACTTCAGCTAGATGGATCTCAGAATTACAGGCCTTATGCATCAAGAGACCCTACCTAATATTTCATAAAGACAGAGTATCTCTAAGTACTAATCCATCTTTCCTCCCTAAATTGGTTTCTGATTTTTCTGTGAACCAATCCATCGAGCTCCCAGTTTTTTCCCCCGAGCTATTCCAATAAAGGAGAATACTGCCTTCACTTCTTGGATGTGCATAGGCAACTACGTTTTTACCTAGACAGGACTAAATCTATCGGCAAGACAGACCAGCTTTTCATTTCCTTCTCTGGTCCAAGAATGGGATATGCTGTTTCAAAAGTCACTTTATCAAACTGGCTCAGAGATTGTATTTCCTTTTTATATTCACGTTCAAATGAGCCTAGACCTCATAATATCAAAGCACATTCAACTAGAACTATAACAACCTCTGTAGCTTTTCAGTCCAGGACCTCTATGGATGACATTTGCACAGCAGCCATTTGGGCTAAACCACGCACTTTCATCAAACATTACAAGAGTGGCCTTCGGCTCAATGGTGCTCAGGAATGTTCTTCCATAAGGGCCACCCAGGCTTCTCAGGTAGCTTGGGATTCTGTCCCATCAGTGATGATGGAAAGAAGATTAACATCAGATAAAGAAGTTATGTCTTACCATAACTCCATCTGTGTTGTTGATCTTCTTCCATTCATCACATCCCACCCTCCGTCCCCCACCAAAGCCTCCTGGTGGATCTCATGAGTCCTTGTGGTGTGTCAGGGTTTTTGCGCAGAAATGGCCTCTGCTTTATTTCTATATGTCTTATGCAAACTCAATCTGAGGTAACAGGGAGAAGGGCATTGTGGATAGCAGCTTAGCTCGAGAGTTTTTAGTGTATGCGAGCTTGGTAGTAGGCTGACACGGTTCAGAGGGGCTCGGAACTGAACCCATCAGTGATGACTGGAAGAAGATCAACAACACAGATGGAACATTATGGTAAGACATAACTTCTTTTTTCCTTCTGTCTGATGTCTCCTTCACCATTGTGTTCTTATCCATCATTGTGTTACTCTACACCCTGTCAGTCATGTCTGTCTTTTCCTGCTCTACCAAACCTCCCTCTTTTACCCACCTCTTACTTCCCCGACTTCTTTCCCCAACTTTTCTGTCTCAAAATAAATACATAAATAACATCTCCTTGTCCAACAAAAAATACTGACATCCATACCTCTCATCTTCCCATTTAATTGACTAATGTATGCATGACTGGCTCAAATTGTTCATCATAAAAAAGTGTAGCTGTCTGACAAATCATTGAGGATTTCACTTACTAAATAATTACAAATGTTGTAATTCACCAGGATTATTGAGCTAAAAATTTGAGATGTATGCTCCTATCTCATCTCCATCCTAATTCCTTACTTGTTTACCTTGTGTGCTACCTTCTGCTTGCTTCCCATTTATCTTCTCTGTCCTGTAGTGACATCTCAAACATTTAATCTACAAGCCTACTCACATACCACATGCAAGCCCTAAAAGGATTTATAATCCAAAATCATCTTTCTGTGGCCATACACAGTGTAACCGTTGGTAGAGAATAACATCAAGGTCAATGTATAACCACAGAGAAATGACACTTTTTGCCCTATGGCAAGAATGAAGAAAAATCATTGCCATGCACTAACAGTACTGCCATCAATGCACATCACCAAGTAGTTATGGAATGAGGGTAAGTTCATTTTCACTGTATTGCCTTCATTGGCTCATTGTAGTCATTACAGGTTTATAGGTTTGTATTAGGCTAACTACCCAAATAGGCCATTTTAAGCCTAGCTACTTACCCCATGTGAGAATCAAACCCTGCACCTTGTGTTTAGAAGGTAAACACCTTAACCATTATGAAAACCTCCCACCATGAAGTGATGTGTATATTTTCAATGCACTGGAACATGATTCTGAACCTGAGGGTAGTATGCTGTTTTACAATATTCAGTTTTTGGTCTGAAACTGTATTCCATTATCATGCAATGTGTTTCTTTCTGACACCATTCCTATGAGTATTTCTCTGGTGTACATGCTTAATGTTGTGGTTTGGGAATGTAAGTGCCAAAGGCATAGGTTCAAATCCAGCCAGGTGTCATTCTTGCTTTTTGTAATTATATGTTACTTTTCAATGAAATGTGCTATACCTGACACCTTCCCTATGAATAACTGTTTGGCATGGCTGACTAATGCTCTGGCTCAGTGAATATGAGTGTCAAAAGCATGAGTTCAAGTCCAGTAAGGTGTATTCTCTTTTCTTGCTGTCACATGTTCCTTTCCCCTAAAATTAAACTTTCGTATCGTCAATTTGTAAATTCTGTCATGGTGTTTGGCACTTTCTAACCAAATGTCTTTATGGATTCATCTGGCATTATTGAGCTAAGAAGTTGAGAGATATGCTCCTACCCCCATCTTCATCCTGCTCATTCCTTACTGGCTCACCTTGTTTTCTACCCTCTGCATGTTTTCCTTTTCACTTCTGCCCTATACTCCCATTTCCATCCTTAATCTGGTCAAATAATAGATAAACACAACACACATATGCCCATAAGGAGATAGAGATAAAGCCCCTGGTCAGGTCCAACCATTCAGCCGGGAATCCAAAAATGACAACTTAGGATGGGGGACTAAGGGAGGTATGTTGAACTGGATGAAACAAGACAACATGGATCTAGTGTTACAGTAAGTACATAACTTTCATATCCAATGTCTCTTTCGTCTGATTCAACAATAGGACAGATTTCCAAGCTACCCAAAAATCCATGTGGTTTCAAGGAAGATATTCCTGAGAATGATGCAGCCAAATGATATATGGATTCTTGACTGTACATCCAACTTGCAGTGCAAAGTTATGAACCACAGACCAAGCGGCTACAGCACTAATTTCATCAGTAGGACCCTACTTATAAAAGCAGTGGAAGTATCCACTGCTCTGATTGAGAGACCTTTTGGTTTGCCAGGTAGGGCCAGTCTCATCTTCTCATAAACAAAGGCAATACAGTTAGAAAGCCATCTTGACAAGTGATACTTTAGAAACTCCTTGACCCACTTTAGATTTCAAGAAGGCAAGGAAGAGTTTACTAGACTTTCTGATATCCTAAAATCTGAGTTGATAACAAACATCTAGCAAATATAAGGTATATATTCCCTTTTGTTTGAGAACTTTGGGAACACTGGACAATTAATGGTTCAACTAAGATTTGCTTCAGAGGCCACCTTCAGAAGGAAGTAGGGATTTGATCTCAAAGATATTATATCTTTATGAAAGACCAGATATTGTGGCTTGCATGATAAAGGCTTGCAGCTCTGAGATCCTCCTTGCTTATGTGATTGCTACCAAAAAGAGTTTTCCAAGAAAGAAATTTTAGATTCACTGAAGAAGTATGCTTAATGGGAGCATTTGTCAAAATCTGTAACATGATAATGATATTCCATGGGGGGATCCAAATCTCTGATTGGAGGTCTTAAAATGAAGGTTGCTTTCAAAAAGATCTTGGAAATCTTTATAGAAGCAATGGAAGTCTAATTCTGTCCCACATGAAATTGGAAATGGCTTCTAACTGTACTTTAATAGTTGAAAAACTGGATCCTTTGTGAAACAGTTCTGCCAAAAAATCCTAAATGGGTAGAAGAGGAGCTGAGAAAGGGTCTAAGCCTCTGGTACAAGCTCACATGGTAAATTTTTTCCATTTGCTATGGTAAACCTTTCTGGTATTTGTGTTTTTTTGTGAGGATGATAACATATGAATTACTGGAGTAGACAACCTGGCATCCCTGACCACTGTTAAAATTGAAGAAGCTATGTGGTCAGTTTCAGCTTTTTAGGTTCAGTGAGGCTGACTGGATGGGTGATACAGAAGGTCTGGACAAGATTATAACACCCACAGTGGATGTAATAGATGAGGCCAGAGGAAGGGGAAGGAGAAACAGGCTTGCCAAGACCAAAAGAGGGCAATGAGAATAACTTGGGACTTAACACCTCTTGACTTTCTGAAGAAGCTTAGTTACCACAGGAAGCATAGGAAGAGCATAAAGAAGAGTTTGGTTCAATTGTGTCCAAGAGTGTCTCTCGGTGCCTGCCCCTGTGGAGGGATCAGGGAAAAGTAACTGCTGCACTTGTTTAGGTACAAAGCAAAAAGACTGCAGCAATGTTTGCCCTAGTGACTGAAAACCTGTGTTGCCACTGTCTGACTGATGGACCACTTATGAGGCAGAAGAATGGACCTACTCAATTTGTCTGACATAACAACAGAAGTCCCCCAGGATGTGCACTGCAACTAGAAAGCAATGGGAAGACATTGGTAACTTCCATACTCTCGTGGCTTCCCAGCACAGTGGATATGAATGGGTTTCTCCCTGCTTGTTGATACTACCACCATGCTGTCCATCAAGAAAGGAAGTCTTGAAAGGCCTGCAGTGCTATGAGGACTTCCCTTATCTCCAAGACACTGATCTGAAAACTGGCCTCTGCCGCTGACCAATAACCTTTAACAGTCTTCCCTTCGAAATGTACTCCCACCCTAGAAAGGAAGCATCTGTGGTCACTGTAGCTACCAGAGGTGGTGGGGAGTAATGTTGACCCCATGACATTATAGGGGAAGTTAACCACCAGCTGATATGCTTCCTACACATCTGTGTGAGATGTATTGGTGCATGAAGGAGATGCAACATTAAGGACCATTGAATAGTTGTCCACTGCAGAACTCTCATGTGATATCTTGCTTGAGGCACTAGTGTGATCAAAGCAGCCATCAAGCCCAAAAGCTGGAGAATTATTCTTGCTAGGGGATGTGGGTGACAAAGGACCTCTGAAGCTACCTGATGGAGGGACAATACCCTGGACTGCGGAGTCTGGCAACTTGAGAGTTTGTTTACAGCCGGCATCTGATAAACTCTATAGACTGTGTTGGTGTTGGCTGACTCTTGGAAAGAAATACTGTAATCCCAAACAGTTGCGCAAGATTGAACAAGAAGTCCCTACACTGAGTCAGCAGATCCTTGGTTGGTGCTGTAAGGAGCCAATCATTCAAATTAAGGAACACTTGGAATTCTTGCAGGCTGATATACACAGCTGCCACAGCCATGCAGTTGGCGAACACCTTGGGGGGCTGTGTTGAGGTCAAAAGGCAGTGTTCTTAATTCAAAATAACTTACTCCCTGACAGAAGCTAAGAAATATCCTGGACTGCTTTACTAACTTGATGTGATAGCATGCATCCTGGAGATCTGTGGAGGACATCCAGTCATCCTTCCTCAGAAGAGGTAAAATGGATTGAACAATGACTGTCTGGAATTTTGTCTATTTTATGAACTGATTGAGGTGGCTTAGTTTCACAATGCACCTTAGGTCGCCTGTCTTTTTCCGAACAAAAAAGAACCTTGTATAGATTCTGGATCCTGACTGGCCTGGGGGGACCTGCTGGATGACTCTTTTCTAGTAGCTTTCTTACTTCTGCCAATTCCATCTCACTGGGTAGAACATCATGAATTCTCCGTATATTCTGGGGAGGGGAAACAAAGGGAATAACATGATGATTATCCTCTGCCCCCAATGGCCTGCCCGGCATGAGGATGCAGGGATAAGAATCCCCCCAAGACAACAGTAGGCAGGCAACAATTCAGGAGTGCTGGTAAGGTTTCTCAGTGAACATCCTGTGAAATCCCAGTCTGTCTCTGCCCCTAAGGTGATGGCCATTGAAGTTATCATCCCCCTCATTCTGGGGGGGGGGTTCTGTCTCCAGAGTCCTGGAAAAAAAACTGGGATTTTCAGAACCATAACCTTTCCCTACTGGTTTTGGGAAAAGGCCCTTGGTTGAAAAGAGTATGCCAACTACAGACAGGGTCTTGCCTTCCTCCTCATTCCTGTTAAGTGTTTCCTTCACTTTAGGGCCAAACACGGTTGAATCGTCAAAGAGGGGACTGATGACGGATGTCTTGATACCTTCTGCATAATTATATAGGTGAATTCAGGCACAGTGACAGAATGAAATCCTGGCACCTTCTGCCCTAGAAAAATCATCAGCCTCATTAGATAGCAGATACACAGATACATTAGCCATAGATTAGAGGCTAGACAGCTGAGACTCCACTGATTTTTCGATGTCCACAGGCAGGTTACTCAAAAGGGATTTTCACAAGTCAGTCTAAAATGGGTCATGTGAGCCAGGTAGTTAAGTGCTCACAAAAGTTGCTGAAGTGTATGTCTGTTTCCCAAATCTGTTCAAAGCCCTATATTTTCTATTTGAGGGATGACTAGAATGTGCTCTCCTCAGACAGCTCTTTCCTTGCGGCTGCTGCAACAGCAATGGCATCTACTGATGACCTTTTCTACAGTGGGGCTTATTCTGGGGTCCACTAAACTTTTATCTGGTTTGTATGGAATTGGCTCCGCCACATCAGGTTCCTTCTATGGCATCTGAGAAACTTGGTCTATTAGTTCAGCAGCAGGCGGAACCATCCTGGAGGTAGAATATCCAGCCCCAAATAGCTCAAGGAACACAGACTTCTCTGGGAAAGGGGCTTCAGTGGATCAACCCCCTTTTTGTTTCATTAACTTGAAGAGGGGAATCATGGGGGCTGACTCTGGTGATAAGTCCAAATGTCTCCCCTTACAAGTCCATTTTCTAGGTATCTCCCCAGTGGGGGCTTTAGGAGAAGGTTCAGAATCGGACTGGAAGATTGCCTGATGATACCCTTTGAGGCTATCAGCCAGGATGAACTGACATGGATTTAAGATCCAAAACCTCGGGAAAGAACTGAGTGGGAAAGAGGTATCTCTTCTCTGGACCCAGACAGAACCCTCTTGAATGCCATGAAAGCTGAAAACAATATTAGAGCTGAATAAGCATTTGCCTGACTGACAGTTGGCAGGGATGGAGTGCCCTCAACTCTAACATGACTTGGCTCCAAGACTGATAAAAGCACTATTTTGTCCAGCGCCAAGGCACTGAGAGGCAGGGATGGCTCCAAAAACTTTGGAGTCAACTCTCGACACCCGAGATGCTCTGACTCCAAGTATCATCCCAATCTGATGTGGCTTGAATCAAAAGAGTAAGGGAAACCACTGGAGTCAAAGTGGAAAGTACTGCTGACTCCGATGTGGATGCTCTGTGGGGCAGACTCAGGTCCATGGGCCTGATCAGATGGTCAGATAGGAATAGAAGAAACTAATGGCAGGGTTTCATGGACCATTCCCAGAGCCAAGAAAGGGGTCACTGCTTGGCTAATGCCCAAATTAATATGTGTCCATAGGACCTTCAGCATCATTCTGTAGACATCAGATTCCAATGGACTCCTCAGCAAATGTAAGAACCTAAAGGATGAAGCCACCAATTGTGGTCAAGAAGAACATTGATGCTTCTCTTGTAGAAATGGGGAATAAAGCCTTGGACTTACTGGTTCCGGGGAGAACCACAGAGGGAGTGATAGTGAGTGGGTCATATGAACCTCTGGATCCAAGTATCTAGGTGCTTTGGAGGCTCTACTGGATTGTTCCAATGGCTTCAGAGAACTTTTTCTAGTTTTCTGTGATCTCTTCTCCTGCTCCTTTTCTCAGTCTCTACCTTATTCCTTGCCCATTTCTTTCTCCTTCTCCTTTGGAACTTTGGCCTTCTTCATCTTCTTGGTTGAAAGAGAAGATGCCCCTGGTGCAGGAGTAGCTGAATCTCCCACTTGGGCAGGAAGAAGGCCCTTCAACACATGCTTATCACAGCAGCCTTGTAGGGCTCTAGCCCCAAAAAGAAGCACACACTTCACAGTCATTATCCAGATTAGTCACTTCTAAACACTATACACACAAGGAGTGAGGGACCTGTGTTGGAATAGTATCCCTGCAGGCTTAGCATTTTTTAAAGCCAGCAGCCTTGTCACCATTCTGAGAAGAAAACCACTACAAATGTACAGTCACAACCACAACAGAGGCTGTGCAGAGAAACCAAACAAGTTTTCACTGAGACAAATGCACAGTATAACACTTAGCTAAGATAGTATATATTTAAAAAAATATCAATATATAGAAACACTACTAACAACTTTTGTTTTGTTTTTAAAGAAAGGAGAAGATTTTTAAAGGCATTTGGAAAAAAAAGTTAACACAGCAAAAAGGTATCCCAAAAGATCAAGGGGAAACAAGATCTGAAGTAATCTGGGGACCAGAGGGAATTATGGGAAGGGAGAGGAGTCAAAACCCTGGATTCCAGATCTTGAAATGTGCTAAGGTTGGATTCAGTTAGAATGCAATAAGCCAAGGATGAAAAACACAACACTGGATACATTTCTATGAAAAGAAATTATGTTTTACCATAATATTCCATCTGTGTTGTCGATCTTCATCTATTCTTAAATGTTGGGTGTCGGTTCCAATTCGGCCATTATACAGCTTGTGCCAACAAAATCTCTCTCGAGCTGATACTCTAACCACAATGCCCCTCTCTCATTTACCTCAGATCGAGTTTGCAGACTTATAGAAAGCCAACCATGAGCCCCATATGAAGAAGCCATGCCCAAGGTAAACCCTAACAATGCACCCAGAACAAGAGTTCACTCCTCCAGGAATGCACAGGAGGGAGAAGGTGGGTGGGATGTCAAGAATAGATGAAGACTGACAACACAAATGGAACATTATGGTAAGACATAACTTCTTTATCTGATGTTGTCAATCTTCATCTATTCTTGACTGTTGGGACTGAGTCCCCAGCTACTTTAGATCCCAGGTGGCCCTATGGAAGGATATTCCTGAGAACCATAGAACCAAAGGACGCTCTTCCCCTAGACACCAGATCTAATTTGTAATGAGTGATAAAGGTATGGGGAATAGCCCATGTTGCTGCTGTGCATATTTCATTCATGGAAAACTTGGAATGGAAAACAGCTGAAGTGGCTATTGACGTAGGTGAATGCACACTCACTGGTGCAGGTAATTTGAAATTCTTTTTACTATATATGTAAGTAATACAATCACTTAGCCATTTTGACAAGGTAACCTTGGAAACAGACTTCCCTAAAGCTGGTCCAGAGAAAGAAACAAACTGTTCTGATTTTCTAAATTCTTTAGTTCTGTTGAGCTAGAAATGTAATTGCCTGTGAACATCCAGCAATTTTAGACAATACTTGCCTTTGTTGGAAAAACTGGGGAAGAAAACAAGCAAGTCTATGGTTTGAGTAAAGTTGGACTCTGAGACTACCTTTAGAAGACAGGATGGAGACTACCTTTAGAAGACAGGATGGATTGGTTCTAAGTGAAACTCTATCCTTGTGAAAAATTAAGTAATGGGATTTTGAGCATCTCAGAAACTTGTCTTGCTGAAGTTATAGCTATGAGGAAAAGCATCTTCCATGAAAGAAACTTTAGGTTGCATGTTGCTGCTGGCTCAAAAGGGGAAAGAACCTTTTCAAATCCCATGGCGGTAGGGGATCTTTAAATGGAGGCTTCAAGCGCAGAGTTCCTTTGAGGAACACTTTACATAGTCTCTATGAGAAATTAGAGGAAGGTCCCTGAAACCATTATGGAAATTAGAAATGGCAGCTAACTGGACTTTAACTGTGGAGGTGGAGGCCCCTTGATCACTTGATCAAAAAGAATGGTTAGAAATTCTAGAACGTTCTCCTTCAGACCGGAGAAAGGATCGAGATCATCATTATTATATGCCCAGACTGAAAATCTCCTCCACTTACTAAGGTAGAGTTTCCTGGTGGATGATCAAAGGGAGGCCAGCAGAATTTTTCGCAATGGAGTAGGTATATCTTTATGCCTGGTGACTAGCGGAATGGGAGGAACCAAGCTGTCAGCTTGAGGTTTTGAAGGTTGGGGTGCGCCAGTCCCTGAGGGTGAGACAGCAGGTCTGGAACTGGGTCCAGAATCCATGCATGAACTAGATGAGGCCACAGGAAGGGGAACCAAATCTGTTGAGGCCAATAGGATGTAATGAGGATCACTTTGTTTCTCAACCTTTTTCTTGAGAAAAAGTGGGATTAGAGGGAAGGGAGGAAAAACATAAAGGAGACCCAGGGGCCAATTGAGGGGGGAATCAGGGCAAAGTAGCTTCTGCAATTGTTTTGGGGTGATGCAAAAAGTCGCAGCAAGGCTGTCCCAAGTGACGAAAAATCCTCCTTGTTATCTCAGGACTGAGAGACCACTCATGAGGCTGAAGAAGGCATCTGCTCAGTTTATCCATTATCACATTTGAACTCCCTGGGATATGCGTTGCTATCAGAAAGCGGTTGGAGGAAATAGCCCATTGCCACACTTTCAGGGTCTCTTGACACAGGGGGTAGGACTTCGTTCCCCTTTATTTGATGATGTACCAAACTACAGACATGTTGTCTGATTGGCTCGCAATGGTCCCGAGGGGGAGGACAGATTGAAAGGCTTGGAATGCTAGAAGCACTCCTCTCAACTCAAGGACATTGATATGCAGGTTGGCCTCTATCCGGGGCCAAGTGCCTTGGACTGTTCTTCCTAGATAATGCCCCCCACCCCACCCCATCTGTGAGGCATCCATGGTCACTAAGGCCATGGGTTGAGGGGGAACAAAAGGACAGCCTAATAGGATTTTCTCAGATTTCATCCACCAGGATAAATTTTTTTGCAACGGCTGGTGATTAATATGGGGTAGCTCTCTGGAAGGGTTAGAGTAAACCACTGTGATGTTAAAAGCCATTGTAATAGATGCATGTGGAATCTCCCTAATGGAACTAGAGTGATGGTCGCTGCCATGAACCCCAATGCTTGAAGGACCAGAAGTGCTGGAACTTTGTTTTTGCAAAGAATGGGATGTACTTGGGACTTTATCTTCTGTAATCTGTGCTGGGGAAGAGAGGCTATGCAAGAAATGGTGTTCAGATGAGTTCCTACGAATTCTAAATCTTGTAAGGGTGTTAGTTGAGATTTTGTTTGATTGACTGTGATTCACAAGGTCAGGAACAAATGCACAGTGAACTCTGTTGCTAGAAGTAGTAGATGGCTGGTGGGAGCAGTGAAGAGCCAGTTGTTTAGATATGGAACACCCAGAATCCGTGCAGTCTCAAGTGAGGATTTACCGCTGCCATATATTTGGTGAACACCCTGGAGGCTGTGGTGAGACCAAAAGGCAGTACTCTGAATTGAAAATGACTGTCTCCCACCTAAGTGCATCCTGGAAAGGCCCTTGGGACTATTTGAACCATATCTTCCCACTCCTTTGAAACCTAGTGTACAATCGTTGGGGGGGGGGTGGAAAAACATATGCCCACAGCAGATAGGGTCTTCCCATCCTTCTCACACCTGGCTAGAGTTTCTTTAAATTTTGGGGCCAAACAAGGATGATCTGTCAAAAGGAGCATTGACGAAGAAAGACTTGAATGGCTCCACAAACTCACACAGGCGTATCCAGGTGTGTCATCTGACAGCAATGCCTGAACCAGCTGATCTGGTCATCCCTTTGGCTGCATGTGAAATGAGCCTCATGGACGAGTTGGAAATATAGACTCCAGGGTAACTAACTGGGAGGCCAGTTTTCTTGGACCTTATCAGATACAGCTCCTGCTAGGGTGTCTGATAGTTCTTTAATCAGATCCCTCTGGAGCCTAGTAAAATGTGCCAGAAAATTCAGGGACCTAAAAGTGAAGGCTGATCATGCACAGACCTGCTTTCCAAATCTGTTCATCGCTCTACACTCTTGGTTTGGGGGATGAACAGAGGAACTTTCCTTGGTGAGTTCCTTTTTGGTGGCTGCAGCTACCACCATGGCATCTACTGCTAGCCCTTTAGCCCAATGTTGGTGGTCCTCAGGTGCAGAAAGGATCTTATCTGGTCTCCCTGGAATTGGTTTTATGGAATCAGGAGATTTCCAAGCCTAGTGAGTGATCAGTTTATTGAGATTGTCTGTGGGACCGGTCACCCTGGAAGTAGATGGGCCAGAACCAAAGGCTTGCAAGTACACAGACTCCTCAGAGGTAGGGTCTTTGAGCTTCCAGTTACCCCGCTGTTTAAGGATCTCAAGAATTTCTCCAAAGGAGACATCTTCCGAGGTGACCGGGAGAACCCTCCCCATCATCAAAATCAGTGTCTTCAGTGATGGACTCTTCAAGGCAGTCCAGAGGTTTCCTCTTATACATTTTCTTCCGAGGAAGCTCCTCAGTGGGAATGCCTGAGGAGGTCTCGGAAGAAGGGTAGTCCTCATTTGGGATATCTCGCAACCTTGGAGCTCACTGTCTGGGTGCAGAGGTTGGTGGAAGCCCCCTGTAAGAAGGGGTCAGGGGATGAAACTCTGATACAGTAGAAGCCACCTTAGGACCTGCAGTGGCCATTGCCCTCTCCATAGCCTGGTAAGTAGGCCCCCCCAAGGAGGGATGAGAGCCCAGAACCAAGAAAGACGAACTTGAAACCGGGGTCACATCATGCCCCAAGAGACCAACTTCCAAGGCCAGCGGTGAGGAAGGACGACTCAGAATAAAATACAGGAGTCGACTCAAACCTCTCGGGCCTTACAGCAGAGCCATGATCTCGGGACTCCACCGGTTCTGAAGAAACCGAGGAAATCAGAGCAGAGTCTGGAACTGAAGGCAAGAGGGCTGTCGATGTTGGAGCAATAGAAACCTGAGTAGTCAGAGTAGGGAGCTCTAAACCTCCGAGGATGTCAGGAGGAATAGCTGAAGTCCTGGGAGAAAAAAAATCTGTGCTCTAGGAGGGAGAGGGGTTTGACGAGGAGAAGAAGAAGAAAGACCCCTTGCTGTAAGGATCTGGTCCACCAATCTCACCACATCGACCTCTGGAGGACTGAACAGACAAACCTGAGGGAGATTCTGGTGTTTCTATAAATGGACTGGGAAGTTGACCACAGAAGGGGTCAATGGAAGGGGAATACTTCATCCTCTGTGTATGTAGCGGATCCACTTTCGGCACCAAAGAGAGGGGGGTGAAATGTTGCGGTGCAGAAAGAAATGTTGGCACCAACATGGAAAATGAAGAAGGTTAGGAAAGGTATGGGTTCAAATCCCGGGAGACCTATCTTTCTTTTCTTGCTATTGCTCTGCAAATGTACTAAATTTTCCTGACAAGTGCGTTTTATAACTCTAACTCTGATGGCTTCAGTGGCTCCCCTTGTTGGCAAACTGAGGATAGAGTACCAAGTGGACTAAAATGATGGATCAGCTGCACTGAGGGCATTGTATTTTAATTTTTAATGACATTCACATTATACTACAAGCTCACTGCTCATACTCTGATGTTGTCAGGACTGGTGCAGGGTTGGTAAATCATGTTACTTAACCACACTCCTCTCTAAGGTTCACATTATTTTACATACTATTAGTGCCATAAAACCTTTTCCATTGTGTTTAGCAGCTCTGCTTTGGTGGGCAGCTCCCTTTGCACTTTTCTGTCTCTGAGACTTCTGTTGCTATAGCAAAACCTCTAATCTCTACCCTTAGCCATCCCTGATGTTTTCCCTTTTATTGAACATTTTTCTGCATAGATCATACCTCTCAACTATTTAGATTTTTGCCTCATATTTTTGGTCAGTTCCTTATAAAATTTGTGGTTTTCTCTCAAATCACCAAGGACTGAAGTCACTAAATAATGACTTACATTTGAATTTCGGATTTTCTAACCTTCAGAAAATGTATGCTAACACAAATCCTGTTATTGTAGCAACTTTCTAAGTTTATAAGAGCAATATTTACAAACTGTCGTTATTTGCGGGCCTTTGTTCCAACATTACTTTAAGCTTTCTCTAGATTTCTTGCTCTAAGAGTTTGAGAGGTATGGCATAGATATTGCTGTGCATTAAATCAACGCTTTGTCAGCGAAGTCTTCCTGCTAGTCTGTGCAGACTCTCACCAACTACCAGAGGTGGTTGAGCACATTCAATGTTTACCTCAGCAACTGTTACTTTAATCTGGCTGTAGTATTATGCTGCAGCCACGAAGAGGAGCTCTTCTCTCAGGATGGCCAAATGCATAGGTAATAAGAATGAAGGATCATTGCACATGCAATGTAAATAATGCTGGCTTGGCTGCGATCATGGATGTGGCATTTCTGAATCCTGGGAAAGTGGTTTCTAATATGACCATAAAATGTTTCCACTTAACAGCTATAAAAGTAGTTCACACATTTATTTAGTTTTATAGTTTCTATCAGCATTTCAGGAAAATTCACACATTTACTTAGTTTTATAGTTTCTGTTAGCATTTCAGAAAAATGTATTTAGTTTTGAGACAGCAGTAGGGGAAGGTATTTACATACTATATGTTACAGTTTGAATACAGTTAAGCACAGCATCAACACATACACTGAAAGACAACAATTTCTTTAAAGTCTGTGACTTTATTTTTTTTTAACAGTTGTATAATTTTGTCAGAGATATTAAAACAACGTTGGGAAAAAATGGCATTTTGATTGGTATCAACATCTTACTACAGTGATGAAAAGTAAAAAAAAACTGCACAAACACGCTTCTAATTTCACTTAAAAAGTTATACGTTAAAAACACTTAACACATTACCAAACATGTACAGGTCATATTTATATATTTATAATATATATTTTCACTTAAATCATCTTTTAACTTTTCTGACATATTTTCTTCTACATATGCTATATTTCATTCATTACACAGTGGCTACACATGACAAGAGACAACCTGGCAGGTATAGCTACAACTATAAGCATTCTTTAAAAGTGGCTGTATCTCTATCTGGGTGTCTCCTGAATACACCAAAAGGCAAACTGTATAATATTGTTCAGGATGGGGTTAGGAGGCATTTTAACACAATATAAAGAGATTTCTCTCTTTTTTTTTTTTTTTTTGAAGATTATTACGAAACTCAGATATTTAAGCCTATACATTCATTTTTCAGTAGCACCACTGTAATGCCCAAGGATATTTTTTTTCAGCTATGTACTTAATAATGCTCTGGGAAATGGACGAAACATGCCTTGGCTGACAGCTGACAGCAACATCTGTAAACACACTGTGTCCATATAAATTATATATGCAGCTTTTTCCTTATTGTAAAGTGAAATTTTAATAATAAACCCGGAAAAGTGAAAAACTTGACATTCAAATAAGCATCAAGAGAAGGGAACACGGGGGCTGTAGGATCATCAAACAACATTCAATACAGCAATGTAACATTGCAGGTTTTCAGTGTGACAGAGTTAAAAGAGAGATGAGTGTGTGTGTGTGTGTGTGTGTGTGTGTGTGTGTGTGTGTGTGTGTAGTGAGCCCTCATGAAACTAAGTCGAAGCAGTAAAACTACACAATGCAAAATGAGAAAAGTTTGGAGAGGGAAAGAACAGTAGATGCAATACTTTTGATAACTATCTAATCCTTTGCATGTTTCACTATAATTGACACGTTTTTGGGTCATCACAAGATGAAATTAAAACATTCAGTGACTTAAAAATGAATAGAAATGTCTGTTTATCAGCTGATATGTGGAATGTTCTGCTGAAAGACATTAACTTGGTATACTCAAATGATGCATACCTCTTTACTTTACAGATTTTTACAAAATGTCCATAATTTTGTCTTATATTTTTGGACTGTTCCTCTTAAAATGTGTGGTTTTCTAGCAAATCACTGAGGACTGAAATCACTAAATAATGTCATACAGTTTAAGTTTCAGACTTAGCAAGAAACATATACTAAAGCAAATACTAATAGTCTAGCAACTTTCTAAGTTGAGCAATATTTAAACTTTATCCCTGACTTTGGGCCTTTGTCATGCCCATTTTTTTGTCTTAGTCCAGATTTTGTTGCTCTTAGAGGTTGAGAGGTATGAAACGATGTATGAGTTAGTATACTAACAATGGTACACAAAATGACTTTTTTCATACCAACATGCCTTTTACATAAGAGGTTACAAAACCCAGCAAATGATATCCTTAAAATTTTCCAAGTTTGCATGCATGATAGTAAGTAGGAACCACTTATCTCTCGCTGCAAAGTTTGAGCATTCTGTGTAAAACTATGATGCTGCTAAACTTCCAGGTAACCCAACAAAAACTCTTTTAGAGGTTGGGAAAATTGTTTATGAGCATTTTAGTTATTTGCTGTATAGAAAGCTGTGGATTAAAGACTATGTTGGTGAGAAATACAGTTTAATTATTCTCCAAAGATTTGCTTTATTAAATTCAGGGTTGAGGGTGAGATGGTCAATTATCACAGCAATCAGTTAGTGCAAGGCAGACAAATTAATACTGGTTGGATATCAGGTCATTGCCATACACACACATACCTGCGTTGAGGCATACCTGAGGGCACTTGCAGGATTGCCAGTTCATCTACAGCATGTGTTAGGGATGTAAGAGGAAACCACAGTACATGTTGAAAACATATCTGGACATGGGGAATGTATGCAGACTTGATACAGAAGGCAATCAAGCCAAGATTGTAACTGGAGAAATAAGCACTGTGAGGCAGTAGTGTTAACTGCTGCAATGAAGCTTGTCAATCCTTAAAGGGGATTCACGTTCAAGAAAAAAGGCTGCAAGTACATTTTCATTACTGTGACTTCTTTGCCATCTACTCAAAGAAACAGGAGTTGTTTTAGTCCTTAGTGCAGGATTCCCAAGTTCCAAGTTATACTGGTGTAATGCTTGTTTACAAATAGCAATGCATTAGGGTAAACTGTATTGAAATTAAGTATTACAGAAGTATTAGTTTGAATTTCAACCATTTATAAAGTGGAGTTGCAACTACTGCAGAATATATGACTGTGGGAGGTCAGAAAACATTATCACACAACTATTATGTACTGTTAACATGCATAAATGGAATCAGAAACACAAAAATGCAGAGATAAATCTAATGGACAGACATTAGTAAACTGCAGCATTTAGAGAGGGAGTATCTTCCAAACAATTTTGTGTTTCCACAACTGAATTACCACACAAAACATCTTAAAAGTCTTAAACTTAAGCTGCACAAAAAAAAAAATATGCAGGGAGCACTAGTTAGTCTGCTTATAAACCAATGAACAATGGGAAACACACAGTATGCCATTATCAAATCTGAAAAAGGTGACCCCATATGCCCTGCCAAAATGACCAGTTTTACACAGCCTTCCACCTCCCCCACCATGTGGAACGCCATGATCAGTCTACACTTTTTTTTTAAAGTAAGGCTAGTTTTATGATGACTTTGGAATTAGCATTCAATGCATTCTAAACAGTAGCCAGTTAGAGTTGCTGTAAGACAGCTCATGAGAGTCTAACACCTACCCCTACTATTATTCAAAGGTACATGCGTGCAGTACTTCACAATGAAAAAGTATTCAAAAACCGTAAGCTTCCAGATTACAACCTGTTAATTTTCTACCCCCATATTAAAAACAGTATGTTATGGATGAGCATAACATCAACTTGTGCATGATCTTGAAAATAAAGTCGGTGACCTTTCTGAAGACTGTGGATAGTAGTACCAAAGTTGCTAAGGATATACCACACCAGTTAAATTTCATGGGAGTACTACAAATGAGTTAACATGGGTACTAGACTACAGCTATTCAAATTATATGACGTATTAGATTTCAACAGAGATACCTGCCTCTGTATTGTGCAAAAAATGGGAAGAAAGAGCAGATGGGAAAAATGGGTGAGGGGTTCTAAATTGGATAATTAATTACTTACTGACCAAGAAGCAAATGCAAATAGTGGGAGCAGACAGATGGGCAGAACTGTGTTAAATGGTGATCACGTTTATAAGAGAAAACAGTGATTACTACAAAACAAGGTGGCATGATTAGTAATTTCTGGATTAAACACAGCAAAGCTACACCATAACCCAGAAAAGGCCAACACTTACTTTAAGATATTATGACTGCAGGGTGTACAAATTACAAGACAGGGAGGCAAACTGGTTCATTTTGTTGGCCAAGAACATGTCATGATCCTAATGTCTCTATAAAGATGATATTCTGCACATAACGTTTTGTATAAGCCCTTTGATTTTAAAGAACACACCAAAAGAAGGAAAAGGGTGGTAGCATTAAGGGAAAAGGAGCTAAAGACTTGCCTGATCAGATTTCAGGAAGGATTATATCTGGCATGGATGGAATATAGAACTGAGGTGAGAACCAAAAAACAGGAAACCAAGCAAAGAGGGTAAAACAAGGTGAATTAAAAGGCCCAATGCTACTTAAAACCAGGAACATGAGTAGTGTACAAGAAGCAAGAGTAATTGGTATGAAGATGCTAGACACCACTCTGAGGGAGGACTTCTTAAGGAAGCAAGAAAGGCATCCTCCCTTTGTGCAGATAACCAGCTACATCACACCTGCAGCACTACAAATGCTTCTGGCTACTTTACTTGGTGAAGCACACCAAGACTAGTGAGCTGTGTGAAAGGCAGAATGAAACAGATAATGCAGAACCTGGAGGGAAAGGTCTTAAAAAGATTAAGGAAACTTAGCGTATTATTCAAAGTGTACAGACTTTTCAGTTAAAGTCAAGGCAGGAAAACAGGACATGGTCATAGGCCTAGATAAGTGGTAAAGGGTTAATCACTGGAACAATCCACCACAGGAAACTATGGGCTGTATGACAGCAGCATGCTTCAGAAAAGACTTAGGAAATGATAAATCTTAAAGGAGGAAACAAGTCTCATCCTTACTTCACTAAATGTACAGTATATGATCAAAATGCAACACTGACGACGTCAGAGAATGAAAAATAATAATAAATTTATGATTCACATTCTCACAGAGCACTAGGAATACTGCCTTTTATCCGACGGCTGGAGTTGTCCTGAGCCAAAATGAATGACATAATCTGCAACAATGACAACGTAGGAGTTGGAAAGTAGCACTGAGAAATGAGACAGCTCTACAGTGATATAAACAGATAACAATGCCGTCTACTGGCACAGTGATATAAAAAGATCACAATGCCTTCTACTGACACTATTGTTACAGCAAACTTGCTACATAAACACATGCAGAAACTCTGCGGATAAAATCAATGTCTTGCAAGTAGGGGAAATGAATTATCAGTGGTTTTAGATTCCAAATCTCTGCTCTACAAACAGTACTAGATGGGGAAACGTACCTTAGGGCAAATACAGCCTTTATCCTATTCTCATGTCAGTACATTTTTGGATTTCTTGTTCATGTAAAGGGTAAGCATAATAAAATACAAAAAGACATATCCTCCTACTTCTTCCAGTATGCTGACACTGGAATGGTATGGGATGGTACCTATTTTTTGTGCAAAGCACAAAACAAATAAAAAGGTCGCACAGAAAATCTAATTGATAAAAACATCAAAAAGATTATAAAACTTGTTAGAATAATAGACTCGGACATTATGTATTATCAAACATTTTCTGAAGGAATAAGGAAGGAAGGAAGTCTGAAACTCAAATTAATGTAATTATTTAGGGACTTTAAGTTGAGAGGGACAAACTTTTAACAGTTCTTTAAAATCTCCAATCGTCAGAGAAGTGTGAGGGTTACTCTCCCTACAGTGTGGTGGAATCATCAGAGATCTGCTGAATCTAATTAGGGGTGCACATAGATCTGAAGTTTGCTGTGTGTTTCCATCCCCTCTAGACTCATGTGTAACTAAACCCAAAAAGGCATAGGTGTTCAGTAAAAACATCTCTGGAGCTGGACTATTATGGCTGGTAGTCATTCCCATCTTTCATTCACCAAAGCAACTACAACAGGAATAGTGAGGTTATTTCTCCTCGGACAGGGAGAATGAACCTAGACAGATCACTATGTTGGGCTGCAGTAAGTAGGTAGGTGGTACGAATAAGGGACACAAGATGAGATGAGACATGAGGCAAAAAACTTTGTTGTTGTGTCTTTCAGCTTTTCCCAGTTAGAGGTCGCCACAGCAGAACTCCAGTCCGCTAATGATTGGCAGTAGATTTTTACGTGCCGAGTTGCCAGCCCTGAAGGACAACCTTCAACGAAGGTACACCCACTCACACATGTCTCCACGCAGAAGAAGCTCTAGCTGAGAATCGAACCAGACAGCATCTTACTGTGAGGCAACAACGCTACCGCAGCACCACCACCGCAGTACATGAGGCAAAAAACTGAACTCCTTATTTAAGTGTTGTACTTTGCAATGAACAGGACCTCTTTTTTTAAGGGAAGTCAGCAGCAATACTAGTGCTACTTTCGGTATCTGGAGAAGAAAAGACACATCTGTATTTGAGTAGGACAACATGTCCAAAAATCAAGCAAAAACAAACATGTTAGCAAAGCTCTGTATGAAAGCTCAAAAATATTAGGCTACTTGGTGAAGAAATCTGACTGACATCCATGATGTTTCTGGAAAGGGTGGTGAGTCTAAACTTAAGAAATAGGAATCCTACCTCTCTCTTGGGGGTGGGGGGAATGTTCTATGGTCAGCTACCTGGAAAGTGGCATCAGGAAATGCAGGCTGCTAATCTAAGTCAGCATGTGAGAGATACGGGTCCTAAGACCCAGCAGCACTAACACCCCTTGGACCACTACAAGACATGTGACTCAGAGAATGTGTTCCATGGCAATAGGTTTAAGGATTCTGAAAGTTAAATAATACCAGTGGAAGTCTCATTCCATATAGTGAATTACTTGTCCAGCCCAAACAAAGATATCAGATCCATAAGCACATGTAAGCACTGTGGAAGTTCATTATTTGGACAAGGCAGCAAATAAGGAGATCATGCTACTTCCAACTTAACCAAAAGGTAAACATTAAAAGGCATTTACAGACTTACATGAAAAAACACCATAAATTGTATATGTGAGTATGTGAAAACAATAGATTTCCGTACTGGACCGGTTGAGGCCAGGGTTAACAACTGCCACCAGTACTGTCAGCCAACAGGGTGTTGGTGGAAATTGGGCTACTGTTGGCTAAAGGAAGGGGAGAAGGAGAAGAGGAAGAGGAAGGCATACCCAAAGGCAGGAAGAGAGGATGAAGGTTTGCAGTGTGGTAGTGAGGGTAGGAACTTTGAATGTTGTTTTGGAAGTGGTGCAAAAAGATATAAGGAGTGGCCCATGGAAAACGTCTATAGAATATAAAGAATTATTGTGGCAACTATCATTGGAAGCTAACAAGTTCCCAGGTTTGAATGATGCAGTTTCACTTGCTCCTGTTCTAAAGCTGAGAGCAGCAAAACTATAGTCTTTTTTACTGCTTGATTATTGTTTGAAAATGTCCTTTGTCTTTATTAGCGTTCTGGTTCTGCTTAAAATCTAGTGAAGATGTTATTTGTGTTTTGTCCTGTTGAGTGATACCACTTTTAACACCAGATGGTGCTATTGGTCACAAACTTCGAAAGTTCATTATTTTTAAAATGTATTTTAAAATGTATTTTGCATTGTTAATGATATTAAAATGTATGTTTTATTTTGGAGTTTTTAACAAAGGGGTTTTAGGTACTTTATGTACATCTATGGATTATGCATTTTTTAGAAAGCACCATTTTTTTAAAATGTATTGGTTATTTATTGGATATTTTAATGGTGATTAATTTAAATATATAATTGTTTTACTAATTAATTATTAGTTACAATTAGGTTAGAGGATATATAATGTTGGGTGTGTTTTAGGTATGCATTTGTTCTCCATCTGAGGAAGTCTTTTGAAATGAAAACGCAGGTTGTTGTGAACAGCATTAATGTGTTTGGTGATCCAGGTCATTTGTGGAATAAACTGTGTTGCGTGCTACTAAGGTGTCGAGCTTATTTTCCAGTTGCTCTGCTTGGACTTGTGAACTTTGAATGTTGGCAGTATGACTGGTATAGGGAGAGAACTAGCTGATATGATGGAGAGAAGGACAGTTGATATATTCTATGTGCAAGAGACCAGATGGAAGGGGAGTAAGACCAGGTGTATTGGAGGTGGGTTCAAATTGTTCTACCAAGGTGCGACTGGTAGGAGAAATGGGGTAGGGGTTATCCTGAAGGAACAGTATGCCAAGAGTGTTTTGGAGGTGAAAACACTGTCTAACAGAGTGAAGTTTATGAAGGTGGAAACTGATGGTATGATGATGAATGTTGTTAGTGTACATGTTTTACAAGTTGGGTGTGTGATGGATGAGAAAGAAAAATTTTGGAGTGACTTGGATGAAGTGGTGGTAAGTGTACCCAAAGGTGAGAGAGTGATGATTGGAGCGGATTTCAATGGGCATGTTGGTGAAGGGAACAGAGGCAATGAGGAAGTGACTGGTAGGTATGGTGTTAAGGAGAGGAATGCAGAAGGTCAGATGGTAGTGGATTTTGCGAAAAGGATGGACATGGCTGTGGTGAATACATATTTTAAGAAGAGGAGGAGCATAGGGTGACGTACGAGAGTGGAGTAAGATACACACAGGTGGATTATATCCTATGCAGGAGGGTCAGTCTGAAGGAGATTGGAGACTGTAATGTGGTGACAGGGGAAAGTGTAGTTAAGCGGCATAGAATGGTGGTCTGTAGATGATGTTGGTGATCAAGAAGAGGAGGAGGAGAGTGAGGGCAGTGCCAAGGATCAAATGGTGGAAGGTGAAACAGAATGATTGTGAGGTGGAGTTCAGGGAAGAGTTAAGACAGGCACTAGGTGGCAGTGAAGAGTTACCAAAGAGCTGGGTAGCTACAGCAGAGCTGGTAAGGGAGACAGCTACAAAGGTGCTTGGTGTGACATCTGGACAGAGGAAGGAGGACAAGGCGACCTGGTGGTGGAATGAGGAAGTACAGGAGAGTATGTGGAGAAAGAGGTTGGTGAAGAAGTAGGATTGTCAGAGAGATGAAGAAAGTAGACACGAGTATAAACAGATGAAGCGTATGGTGAAGAGAGATGGCGAAGGCTACGGATAAGGTGCAGTTGTATGAAAGGATGGACACTAAGGAGGGAGAAAAGGACATGTACTGGTTTGCTAGACAGAGGGACCGAGCTGGGAAAGATGTGCAGCAAGTAAGAGTGATAAAGGATAACGAGGGAAACATACTCGCAAGCGAGGAGTGTGTTGAGCAGATGGAAAGAATTATTTTGAGGGGCTGATGAAAGAACAGAATGAGAGAGAGAAAGCTGGATGATGTAGGGATAGTGAATCAGGAAGTGCAACGGATTAGCAAGGATGAAGTAAGGACAGCTATGAAGAGGATGAAGAATGGAAAGGCTGTTGGTCCAGATGACATACTTGTGGAAGCATGGAGGTATTGAGGAAAGATGGCAATGGAGTTTTTAACTAGATTGTTTAATGAAATTTTGGGAAGTGAAAGGATGCCTTAGGAGTGGAGAAGAAGTGTTTTGGCACCGATTTATAAGACTAAAGATGATGTAGTAACTACAGAAGGACAAAATGTATCAGTCACAGCATGAAGTTATGGGAAAGAGGACTGGAAGCTAGGTTAAGAAGGGAGGTGATGATTAGTGAGCAGCAGTATGGTTTCATGCCGGGAAAGAGCACTACAAATGTGATGTTTGCTCTGATGATGTTGATGGAGAAGTACACAGAGGGTCAGAAGGAACTGCATTGTGTCTTTGTGGACTTAAAGAAAGCATATGACAGGGTGCCTGTGGTATTGTATGAGGAAGTCGGGAGTGGCAGAGAAGTATGTAAGAGTGGTACAGGACATGTATGAGGGTAGTGTGACAGTGGTGAGGTCTGCAGTAGGAGTGACGGATGTGTTCAAGGTAGAGGTGGGGATTACATCAAGGATCAGCTCTGAGCCCTTTCTTATTTGCAATGGTGATGGACAGGTTGACAGACGAGATCAGACACGAGTCCCCATGGACTATAATGTTTGCAGATGACACTGTGAGAGTAGGGAACAGGTTGGGGAGACCCTGGAGAGGTGGAGGTATGCTCTAGAGAGGAGAGGAGAAAAATGAAGGTCAGCATTATTAAGACAGAATATATGCGTGTGAATGAGAGGGAGGACAGAGGTATGGTGAGGATAGAGTTGGTGAAGGTGGATGAGTTTAAATACTTAGGATCAACAGTTCAGAGTAGTGGTGAGTGTGGAAGAGAGGTGAAGAAGAGAGTACAGACATGGTGGAGTGGATGGAAAAGAATGTCAGGAGTGATTTGTGAAAGATGGGTGCCAGTAAGAGTGAAAGGGAAGATGTACAAGAGGGTTGTGAGACTAGCTATGTTACATGGGTTGGAAACGGTGGCATTGATGAAAAGACACTTGTGAGAGATGGAGGTGGCAGAGTTAAAGATGGTAAGATCTGCACTGGGTGTGATGAGGATGAACAGGATTAGGAATCAGTATATTAGAGGGTCAGCTCAGGTTGGACGGTTTGGAGACAAAGCCAGAGAGGCCAGATTGCATTGGACTGGACATGTGCTGAGGAGAGAAGCTGGGTATATTAGGAGAAAGACACTAAGGATGGAGCTGCCAGGTAAGAGGAAAAGAGGAAGGCCTAAGATAAGGTTTACGGATGTGGTGAGGGAGGACATGCAGGTAGTTGGTGTGACACAGCAAGATGCAGAGGACAGGAAGAAATGGAAACAGATGATCTGCTGTGGCGACCCCTATGTGAGTATGAAAGGCTTCATCGGGTAATGTTTTGCAAAGTCCCAGTTTATACAGATTAATCCAGCAAAACCCAACCCAGTAAATCTCATGGATGGGGTTTGAGATGTGCCTGCATCAAGACAAGTCCAGTTCTTCCTGCTCCTAATGGGCGAGGAACCAGGTTTTAATGGCTTGGGCTCAACAATGCAGGATTTGATAAAATCCAACTCCTGCCCACCTATTCTGTATTATTAACACACACACACACACACACACACACACACACACACACACACACACACACACACACACACACACACACCCCTTATCTAGGACGTGGAACATTACACTTCCTAAAAGAGACAGGGGGAAGATTTGGAACAAATTACTAGAGGCTAGGCATGCTAGTGGAGAGGTAACTGTTTAGGCACTGGCTGTATTATGTGGATACATGGGGTTGTTCTATGCAGTTTTCTCCAACAGCAAGTTATTTTACTCTTGTAGAGACATACAATGACAGATGATTAAAAGTAGCTGTCAGCATCTTTCTGACAAATGACAAAGCTGCTAACAAGCAGTGAATTTAAAGAACACTGTGGAAAGCAGGAAGGTGTAGCACTGTAATCTAGCTACCAAATGTTAGCCCAAGAACTGCTCTTTTTGAGTAGGAAGATTCATCCACCTCTACCTTGTTTCCTCTTGGCCAAAAGGAAGTCTCGATCTTGTACTACGAAAGCATCTGTCATGAAGTCAGAAGCCCTTGACTTAAATAACATACACTGATGTAATAAATGGAGGCACAGTATTGAGACAGGGTTGCTTTCCAACTTTGCGTATCATCAGCCAGTCTTATCTACAAACTTTTGGTTATGTATACTTGGGAGGGTGGTACATAACTGAATAAGACAGAAGTAATACAGGGATAAGTCCTTTCTAAAACCTAAGGTGACCAAACAATGGAAGATACAGTCACCTACTGACTCACTGAATTAATGGGTAATCACACACACAACACTAGGACTATCACAGTACTGAAAAACACAGCTCCATCACATAATGAGCAGGTATACATAAGTCAGTGCAGTGATCCCAGAACCCTAACATTTTCTCGGCTACAGTTCAGCCTTTCTTTTTAATTTTGACAAATGAATGATATGCTGAAGAGGCACAGATCTGAAAAAGTAAGGGAAAAATACCAAAGACATACAACGTCGGTTTACAAGCAGATTATTCTACTGCATGTAGCATGTACATGTCATATTAATTTAAATTCACTGGCCAACAACTACCATACTTCTACAAAACTGCAGCACAGAGAAACTGCAAAGGGAGCTAGTGTTTTAAGGACAGTACTCTGCTCATTTTGAATGATTTAATCAGTAATAGGTAATCTGTTACTGCACTGCATTCCATCCCCCAAGTCAAACACAAATAAACAAATAAAAAATTCTCATTTTTTTTTGCATTAGACTCATTCTACAATACAACAAATAAAATATTTTAACAGACAAAAATAAAACAAGATTTCCAAAATAGAACCAGTTCAATACACTACAAAAGCACCCTTACAGGCCGCACAGAACAAAATCATTTGCTTTTAACACCTGAAAACATGTTAAAATCGGACAGTGCTAAAAACAGATGCATTAAATGCTGTACATTCGCCATGAAATATACCTCTGTGCACATGATGGCGAACCTGCTAGTGACCAAATTATGCAACTCTGCAGTCCGTACCAGTGTTGTATTGGGCCAGCGCCGTCTCCTGCAGCTTTGCTGTTTTGCTTGCATTTTCCAATACTACACTGGGGGTGGGGAGTAGCCTTTGGCAGCTCTGTTGATAAAATGCCTGGAATCTGCTTCCCATTCTGCCAAGAGAGATTCTCTACTTGTGTTGTTCCCTCTTTGTTGAGATGTCTGCCTTGTCCAAAAGACCACCAGGTATAAGATCAGTTGTGAAAGCCAAGGTCTGAAGATTTCTCTAGCATTCATTATGAGGGAATTTCTGTTTTATTCAGCTGATGGAATCTCAGGATAAGTACATTCAAAACTGCGGCTTGGTGGAAGAAAAGAGACGTATTGGATGCACTGCACCCACTTAATCAGTGCTCAGTGCTGAACTCTCTGTGGAGTAAACAATGCAAAAAAAGACAGTACACCAAATGGAGAACAGCACACAACAGCAAGCAACAGCAGAAATCTGCTTGGATAGTGCCACCATGGAAGGCACACACTTCTCCACTGCCTTTCCTTCAGTGTGTCCTACTGTCTTAAGCATCCTTGCTGGTGCCCTGTTCACGGCCTGCAGTATGTTCTTTCTCAGGTGTTCCTGAAGAAGTGCTGGAACTTGAGGAGGCCAGAGTCCTTCCTGAAACCTTATAGGCATTTATCAACTCTTGCAGTCTCTCTTGTGTGGGCTCCCACTTGGTAAATCCTGCCTGGTTTTGTAAAAACAAGATGACTGTGCCATGAACAGCTTTGTAGTACATCTCCTCCCTGCAAAATTAAACAAAAGATGAGTAAAATCGCAGCAAAGATCAAGACTCAGACAACAAAGTCCATAACAGAAAAATTATGCAATTTTTACAGCCTCAGCCTTACATTATCAACAGACCTTTTTCATATATACCACGTGTACAAAATATGTTCATGATAAGAGGAAAGCTAACACAGTTACCCATGACAACAGATGTTCGAATTCCTCACTGCTGCAGTACCCCTAAGGTTATATGGGTTGTTTCCTGTCTATGAAACAAGTGGCCAGTTTCAAAAAAACTCTGGCTCCATCCCCCACTCCTTCACTCTCTGACTGGCTAATTCCCTGGAGGGAAATCAGCAGTCACAGCAAAGCTCTTTTCAGTACCTTCTTGCTGTCTTGCACTTTATAGGAGTGGCAATCAGCTAAGAGCTTCATATCTGGCAGACAAGTTCCCCATTTGGGAATACCCCCCTGCACTCAGAAATCATTGCCCTTTTAAGAAAAGCAGTATGAGTATATTGACAGGGAAACATGTTTACTTTAACATGTGTCTACATTCCCTCAAAAACTGCAGTTACTGGGTGTGGCCAAGATGGTGAACAGTTACAGCACAGTTTTTTTTACCTCTGCTTCATTTTAACATCGACAACAGGATTTTTACTAATAACTCAAACAGAACACTTCAAAACTTGATGGATTTCTAGTTAATCATCTGCTGAGAGATTTACAACAAAAATTAACAAATTTGAAACTCTTGCTTCTTCCTGTCAAAAAAACTAGAAAGAACTAATTGTCTCAGAATGAGACACTCTAAGCCCAGCATACAAGCTAGTACTATGAAAAAAGACATACAGGCTATACTAAGTATCAGACAGATAAATTATAATGCAAAATGGACAATTTCAAAGAGGAGAGTAAAAGAACAAGTTGAAGTGCTGAGTGAAGAATTTCTAACAATCATCACAAATCTCGAGTATAGAGGAGGCAATGTCTGACTTTGATGGAAGATCATTTGAAAATGAGAACAATACTAAATTTCTTCTGAAACAAACCAACTTATTCTAGGATAAAATAGATGACTTAGAAAATAGTTCTAGAAGGAATAACATCAGGATTTACAGGATTCCTAAAAAAAAGGGAGACAGTATGACTCAATTCCTTAATACCTGGCTGCTTAAAACTTTGAACCTACCTGAAGCTTTTTTCCTTTGGCATCAAAACGGTACATATATCACTTTCTAACTCATCTTAAAAAAAAACCTTCACCAAGGTCAGTGATTATATGATTTTATTATTTATTAATTTTATTTATTTTACATTTGTTAAGCGGGTTAGTCTGGCTGAGCTTTTGGCTCATTTTCAGCAGAGAGCCGGGGAGAAAAGCTCCTCAGGACTAGAAAACAATTTATTAAATTTTAGTAACATAGTAGTAACAATCAGCTACAGGATCTTCCAAGCAGAGATCTGGAGAGAAAAAAAGCTCCTCAGGCAATTCAATTATATAGAGTATTAACAATTGGCAGACAAGTATGTGAGTTGTTACAAACAAGGTTTAAACAATTAGCAGTAGAAAATGTGACTAGTTACAATATTATTTAAGCTGCTTAGAGCAAAATGAGTTAATAGTTGGGCAGATGCTTATTTAAAGTGGGTAGGATCTAGTTGTATAGGAGTTTGGAAACAAGAAAGGAAAGTAAGAATGGCTAGTAGGAGATGTAGGGGAGGTAGATTACAGGAGACACTACACAGGTAGGTTGTTTTGAGACTAAGAATTTAGAGTGGTTGGAGATAGAGGAAGGGAAGAGGTAGAGGAGGCGGGGGAATAGTGTTAGAGATACATTAAGAGTGAGGTGGTGAAATAGGTGAAAGGATGGTGGTTTCAAGGTGGTTGGCTAAAGTGGCATGACCACTTTGTTTTTAGGTATTTTCTTGTGGCTAATTTGAAACTTTTGCTACGCTGGAGGGATTTTATTTCCAAGGGGAGTTGGTTCCAGGATGTAGCTGGGTTATAGTTATAGACAAGGCAGCCTATTTTGGTTTGGGGTTTGTAGATGTCTAATAATTCTTGATTTGAGCTGCGTAGCATCGTAGCAGGGGAATATTTGGATATGATAGTGGAGAGGCTGGGGCAGAAGGAGGGTAGATAGAGCATAGAGTGGATGATTTGTAGTTGGTACAGTAGAAGCAGCTGAGGGAATTCTAGCCAGTCTAGTTGCTGTAGTGCTAAGCAGTGGTGTGACTTGTAGGTTTGGTTAGCTGCAAATCTGGCAGTCTTATTATAGGTAGTTTCAAGCTTGGAAATAAGTGTAGAATTTAGGTTTGTGAATATGTGGCATCTGTACAGGAGTGTTGGGAGTAATAAAGCCTGGGAAAGAGTTATTCGGGCAGTGTAAGTTAAGTATTTCTTGCTACGGAAAAGGTGTCCAAGTTTTTGATGAGTTCTTTTTACCGAGTTAGTAATATGGAGATCAAACTTAAGCTAATCATCTATTGTTAACACCTAGCAATTTAGTACTAGAATCAGCTGAGATGATAGTGTTATTGCAGGATAAGATGGTAAATGTACTTTTGAGTGTGGTGATGTTTTCAGGGAGGAAGAGAAGGAGCTTAGTTTTTTTTTGGATTAAGTATTAGTTTGTTATCACTAAGCCAAGTCTCAATGGTGTGGAAGGATGCCTGGGTAGTTGAGTAGAGGTCAGTTAGGTTGTCAGCAATGATTATAACAGTTGAGTCATCAGCATATTGCACAAGAGATGACTGGGGACAAGAGGAGTAGAGCAAGTTGGTGAAAATATTAAAGAGTAGTAGTCCAAGTATGGACCTTGGGGGACTCCCATTTGTACAGTGAGAGGGAAAGATAGTGCAGAGAGCCATTTAACTGATTGCTGGTGGGTAGAGAGACAGCTGGAGAACCAGGAGATAGAAGGGGAGAGAAATGTAAGTTAGTGAGTTTATCTAGAAGGATTGGGTGAGAAACAGTGTCAAAGGCTTTAGAAAGGACAATAAATAGGCATGAGACAAGTTTATTGTTATCACTAGCTAGGGAGACTATGTTGATGAATGATATGAGTGCAGTAGTTCAACTATGCTTGGGACGGAAACCATGCTGTGTGGGTGTGAGAAGGTTTTCCTGGTGAAGGTAATGCATTACCTGCTTGTGAATGCATTTCTCTAGGATTTTTGAAAGTGGAGAGAGTATAGCAATTGGTCTGAAGTTGGATATGTCTTTGGAGTTGCTCCCTTTGTGAATGGGTACAGTAAATAAATTATTCCATACAGTGGGGACATAGGATTCAGAAATGGATTGGTTGATTAAGATGGATGCAGGATAGGCAAGACGTTCAGAGGCAATCTGCAGGAAGTAAGAGGGTAGCTTGTCAACAGATGGGGAGCAAGGTTTAAGTTTAGAGAGTAATGACTTTATATAGTTAGTTGATACTGCTTTTAGGGAGAAGGAGTTAGGAGTGTTTGGAAGAGGTATAGAGTTTGTGGGGGTGCTAGTGTTGTTTCTGGGGGGAGAGTGTTTATTATGGAGGTTAATGAGTTTATAAAATGATTGTTAAATTTGTTGGCTAGGTCTTCAGGTGTTGCATTGGGATATGGGTTAGGAGTGGAAGGATTTCCTGGATGAAGAGTCTGTTTAATAGAGCTCCATAATTTATTTGGGTCTGATTTAAGAGTAGAGGGAGGATTGGCATAGAATTTTATTTTGTCATAATGGACGTTTTTTTTTTATTTTATTTCTGAGTTCCTTATATTTCTGAAGAAGAGAAGGGGATCCTAGTTTTAGTCCACATTTTCCAAATCCTATCCCAGTCTTTCATGAGGGTTCTGGTAGATTTAGTGAGCCAGGGGGCAGTATTAGATTTGATTCTAATCATGCGAAGAGGAGCAAGGAAGTTAAGAAAGTTTAGGAATGTAGTGTTGAAGGAGTGGACAGCTGCATCTAAAGGAAGAGTGGTGGGGTAAGACCAGTTAATTTTGGAGAGTTGGTGAATAAAGGAGTTAGGGCAGAAATGAGAAAGTGAGCGGGTGGTAATAAATTTGTTAGGTTTGGTAAGGTGGGGAGTATGTCTGGTAACTGTTATAGGGCAGTGGTCACTTAGGGCATTTGGAAGGGTTTGGGAGTTATGACAGTTTTGAGGGTGGGAGACCAATATCCAGTCTAGAAGAGAGCTAGGTAGGTGAGATTTATTAATGTAGGTTGGGATTGTGATTAGCTGCTCAAACCCATGTAGGTTTATACAGGAAGTAGTGTTGGGAGCTTGTATTGTAAGCCAATCAATAGTTACATCTCCCAGTATAATTATTTCATTGTGGATGGTATGTGAGAGGTGAGACAGGATGTTCTCAAGTATATTAATATTATCACCAGGGGTAATATAGATTGCTGCAACAGTTATGGTGTTGAAACTAAGTTTGAAGTTTGAGTTCAGCTGGTGAGAAGGAGGGTAAGTCTAGTGTGGGAATGATTTGGGAGAGACAATTGGAGTAGAGTATGGAGACTCCTCCTCCTTTTCTTTTAGGTCGATCTAATCCAAGGATATTATAGCCAGGAGGGATGATTTCACTGTCCAGATAGTGTGGTTTTAACCATGTTTCAGTTAGGGTAACTATGTCAGGAGTATAATTAGCTATTCAAGCATGGAGTTCTTGAACTTTATTTACAAGGCTCCTTATGTTGATAGAGCAGAATTGTACTTGTTTTTGTGGGGGTTGGAGGGGTTGGCAGGTTTAGATACAGGAGAGTTTATGATTTTTCTCAAGTTAAGATAAGGATGTAGTCTTAAAAGCTGCATGAACTAATTATCCAGTTAAAATTAAAGGAAATACTATAAGATTTGACAATGACTATTATATACTGGTGACTTCCAAGAGAAAAGCATGTGTGTCACTTGATAAAAGCTTAAAGAAAAACAACATTACAACACAAATCTTGTTTCCAGCAAAAATAAGGATTCACCCTCCAGAAGGAAAGAAGATTATTTAACACTTTGGAAGTTGCAATGGACTTTATACAAAATAAATAATATAAAATCCTAGAAAAAAAAAAGAAGAATGGACTGGAATCTATCAACTTCTTTGAAGAGAAATGCAACAAGAGATGGCTGGTTAATAAAAGACAAAAAAACAGTAAAAAACTGAAGGACATGTATTTCATGGTTATGAATTCTTATTAATTTAAATAAGCAATTGAATACTAATAAACAGGTGCTGCATATTACTTTTTACAAGGTAAATAATTTCTTTCTTTCCTTCCCTACTTCAAATGGTTACTAGTTCCTTTTTTAAAATGTTAAGAGTTTGATTCTTTTAGCTATACATGAAACTAAGGCCACTTGTTTTCACTTAAGAGTTTAAAAGGTTAAAATATTCATCTTATTAAAAGTTGATCATTATCATGATGAAACATGTTAGGTGGCACACTTTCTGATATCTTGGCAAAGCTGAGTAATACACTATTAAATATAATAGAAGATGCAACAAATGACACTAAAGAGGCATGTTAAGTTACATTTTGCACTCTTAAAATGGTCCAGTAGTGTGCTATTGATAGTATAGTTGACATGCAACAACACCTAGTAAAGATATGCTATGTTTCTTTATTTATTTATTTGCGTTTCTTTAATGGGATGGTTCACTGGGCCAAAATGAGCCCATTTTCAGTGGAAGCCCGGGGAGATAAGCTCCACAATAAATAAACAAAAGCAACAAATTGAAAACACAGATAAACATATGATTGCAGAACAATTAAGCATCAGTACAAATATTAACACCATAAGTCACATATACATAGATACATACATGAATGCAGTACACTTATACATCAGTAAAAATATCAAATACATAAATCATGTAAATACAGATGATGAAGCATCAGTTTAAACTATGGACAGGAAGTAGTTTCTCAAAAAGAGTATCTTAGTATAAGAGTTATAAGCAGTAGCATAAACTGGATTATAATTAGGGCACTATGAGGTTACCATGTACAGGAAGAATGTTAGTAAAAGTTGATATGGATTGGTATATGGCACTGTGTGTTACTGTTGAGTACATCTTTGATGACTGACTCAGAGCATGTTGTGCATTTTTGACTAGAAGACAGATGAAGTCATAGGCTAAAGCTAAGAAAGACAGAATGATAGAGGACTTAGAGATTTATACAGATAAGTATTTCATTTAGGTGTTAGGTTTTGTCAAGTGATAGGAAGTGTAGGTTTGGCACAAAGTTATAAACAAAGTATAAAAATATAGATTTTTGCATATGTAAAAGTTACTATTGGAATGATATCAAAGAGTAACACTCACAGTTTTACAAGTTAAACCTGGATCACACAACTGTCAGTCATTTAATGCAAGTTTATATGATGTCTCCTTTCAAAAATGACAGTGCTTTTTATTAAACATCTCATACAAATAGTGCTTGCTGAAACATTAAATGTTTTTTGAGTGCAATGGCTTTTTGGTGGTTGGGATACTTTGAGATGATTTTTGTTGTTTTATTTTGGTGGTTTGGAGGGGTTTAAGGGATTGGTGTGTGGTGTGGAGTAGGCATGGATTCACTTGTGGGCATTTTTGTGTGAATTGCAACTGACAGATTGTTCACTTTCAAGCACTTACCATGAAAACCAGTTTGAAACAACTTAAGAGTCATGATCACTTCTGTGATGCTGCGGGAGTTACTTCTTCCTTTCTAAAAGTAAGTAATCATAATATTTTGGATCATATGCTAAGAAGTCATAAGAAGAAATAATAGAAGTTAGATAATGAGCAAAAGACAGTGAACTGAACTAAACCACTGTCAGTTACTAAACAGTTCTGAATGCTTGATACCGATAGAATACTCGACATGCAATAGCACCCAGGAAAGTTATACTATTCTATAAACAAAGTATAAAAATATAGTTTCTTACATATATAAAAGTTATTATTGGAGTGTTATTAAATAATTAGAATAACATTCACACTTTTACAATCATTCTTTTAATGCAAGTTTATATGATAGGTCTCCTTTAAAAAAATGACAGTCTGATTTATATTAAACATCTCATACAAACAGTGCTTAATGAATTATTAAATGTTATTTCTTTAAATGCAATAGCTTTTTAGTAGCTGACATACTTTGAAATGGTTTTGGTTGTTTTTTAGTGGTTTTTAGGCTTTTTTAAGATGATGCATGCTAAGAAATGAGACACATTAATATGAATCAGAAGCTTTGTTAGTCTAATGGAGAGTTTGTTCATCTTTTACAACAAACTAGAAATATGTTATTACATGGTAGAATGTTTTATGGTTATATCATTAGGTAAGTTTTTATTTGTTTCAAAAGTTTTGTCCATAGCTGATGATTTCATATTGTTATATATAAAGTGTATAATAAGTTATGTACAAAAATGCAATTTCATCATACCTGTGTTTTTTTTCTCTTTCTCTAACATAAATGTCTGATATTAAATGCATATCTATTAATAATGGACTGAATAATCCAGTAAAGAGGGGGAGTCTGTTTAAATACTTGCAATTACATAAAGCTCAAATAGTAGTTCTACAGGAAACATATTTACTTAATAAGATTGCAAATAAACTTTCATTAAAGAATTATTTGATTTTAGCAGGTTCTGGCTTTCATGCTAAAAGAAGAGGCAGCCTCATTTTATGGAAGAACTCACCAGTACTACCAAAATAACAGACACCTATGTTGATAAAAATGGTATGTTAAACATTGTTATAATTGAATGGGACAGAAAATGCATTGGTGAACTCTTACTGAATTCCAGGGGTTGGAGCTAAAGAGGCAAAAAATTACTTGGATACTATAGTCTTTGCATACAGAAAGCTGAGAATCATATCTTCAGCTAAACACTTAACGAATTTTGTAAATCTAATGAATTTAAAGGGATATATGAGCTAAGGAAAAAGGCCGCAGTGGTGCAGCGGTTAGCATTGTCGCCTCACAGCAAGAGGCTCTCCTGTTCAATTCTCGGCTGGAGCGCTTTCTGTGTCCTCCCCATGGTCGAGTGACATTTAAAGACATACAGGTAGGTGCGAGCATGAACGGGTGTGCCTTCTTTGAAGGTTGGGCATCGGGCTGGCAACTCGGCACCATAAAAATCCACTGCCAATCATTAGCGAACCGAAGTTCCACTGTGGCGACTCCTAACCGGGAAAAGCCGAAAGACATTACTATAGGCGTTAAGGAAAAACAAACTCACAAACTCACTTCAATTTTCGCATTATTCATACAGATATGGAACAAAACCAAATACTGATAAAATTTCTGTCTCAATCTATTGTCACATATCAGAGAAGTTTCAATAGTTTCATGTCCATCACCGAACCATAATACTATAATTTTTATTATTTTAAAAACTGAATCTAATACATCAAAGGAGATTACCAACGTACATTATTAAAATAAAAGGATTCAAGGATTGGTATGTTAAAGAGATCCAACATTTCCTAGAAATAAACATGAATGGTGAAGTAACTGACATTGTCCTGTGGGATTCACTAAAGGCTTACTTAAATTTTACTCTTCTCAAATTCCTTTTTTAAATAACAAAATTTCCTCTTACCAGAAGTTCACATATTCTAACCACTGTATTACAGACTTAATATTTCCGTTTCCAAATGCATATACAAATGACTGCTTAGAAACTCGTACCTTAACAAAATGCTAGTATTGAAGCAACAAAGTAATTGTCAACAATTCTTAAATGGTACTGATATATACTGTTGAACATTTAAGATCCAAATACAATAAAGATTCTGAGAATTGGTTAATTCTACGAATATTTAGAGACTTTGTGAGCACAGAGGTAAATAAGACATTTAATCTTAATAAGAAATTGTTCCCCAAAGTAATGGAATTCTTAATAAATATCAATAAGAATGCAATGAAAAATAAATCATACTTGTCACAAATTTATAAAATTCTTAAATTAGATTTCACATATTTAGACAATTCCTATTGCAACATAACTACTTCTCAAAAATTAATACTGAAGACTTCTCTGAAGAATACAAGAAATGACTACTAAAATCTACAGATAAAGCTATATCTTCATTATACTGGACAATTTTCTTGTGGAAATTTTTACATAGAGCTTTTGTCTCTCAACAAAATTACAATTATGTATAAATCAAATAGCATTAAATGCTGTAGATGTGATTCTGAAATAATAGCTGAGTGGATGCATATGATATATGAATGTGAAGTCATCTCCCCTTTTTGGAAATAAATTAATAACTTTATTCATGCTCTATGGTTTGATAGATGCAATATTTCTACATCTGTAGTTTTATTTAATGCTTAGATTCCTGAGATAATTCCAAAAACCCAAATGCCTCTTCTTTTATTCTTGCAACTGCTAGAAAAGTAATTATTAAAAACTGGAAAGTTACCCCTCTAGTGTTGAATTGATTAGTGTGGCAAAAATTGTTTGCAGTAGCGAACTGCATACTATAAAGATGAGAACTTCTAATATTACACATTCATATAAATATTGGCTTAAACTTAAAGACTTGCTTGAAAAATATTAATTGTTGATGTATAACTTTGATGTATTGATCAGCTGTGGACCTATGTAAATAGTTATTGCTTATTTTATACTTGATTTATTTATTGTTTTAACACCAAATAAAAAATAATAAAAAACTGCAGTTATGCAGCATAGAAGAATTTTGCGAGAAATGGCAAGTTTTCAACACAGCATTTTATTTACAGGTGGTAACAGAAATTTAGTGTGTAGTAGGAAGATGTGTCAGGAGTCCCTATAAGGGAAACCACAACTAGAGAAGATACATTTTAAAAAAAAAATATATGAAAGTATTTGGTATGCAGGATGCTATTTCAATAGTAGTGGTTCAGAGTGAGTTTATATACTATTCGCCAAGATACAATTATTGGTGTAGGCTGTGTGACACCCCATCTGTGGGCCAGTAATCAAGGAGCCTCAATCCTCACCAGTGGGGGATGTTCACTGAAAGGATAACAGGTACACATGCAGTATCTCCAGATGCAGCTCTCTGCATCAAGCGCAATTTCCCTTAAGAGCACATGGGGAATGCAGTCAGTCCGGGGATGGTTTCTCCCTCTTCTCCAGATCCCCATTAAGACTCCTGACTGACACAGCTATAGAGTTGAGATCTCTGCTAAGTGTCCAAGACAAGACCTCCAGCACCCTCTTTGTCCAATCAGTGCTTTGTGTCTCTGCCCAAGTAGCTGACAGACACACTCACTCTTGGAGATTTGACTGGAACATGCACACACAATCTAGGGTGTAAGAGGGATGCTTTGTTCTATATTAGAAGGCCACTTTTATGGGAAGTACTTGATTATTTCCCCTGGATATTTCTATGAGAAGGGAGAAAGTACAGTTTTGTACCTACCATAAATGTAGATGTCCGAATTGGATAGCATCTGCAGTCATAACAACTGGGTTGTCCTGTCGTCAGGCAGCCCTTCAGTCGGCCGGATTCCAAAGTCCGGGTCCGGCATCGGCTGATGTCGCACTTCACCCGACGTCATCTCTGTTGGTCTTCGGGTATAAAAGCATCAGCCGACGCCATTTTCTTCAGTGTTTCTTGCCCCAGATGCCAGAAGCCCTATAGAAGGCTAAAAATTTTGGATAGATGCCAATGTTTCCAAAAGATAGAGGTAAACACAAAAATAAGCATGTATGTACATAAATACAAACAAATACACCATGAAAGAAATCCCCCCACTAGCTAGCTATTAGAAGGGTAAACACCCTAGGAGTACCACAGAGGGGAAGGAGGGAGGGTAATCCTGACTGCAGATGCTATCCAATTCGGACATCTACATTTATGGTAGGTACAAAACTGTACTATGTCCTTCATGGATGCATCTGCAGTCATAACAACTGGGTAGAATACCATAGCCAACTAGGGGAGGAGGATAAAAGTAGATTATGGTGTGTTTAGGATCCCTTGCAGGACGGCAGTGGCAAACCCTGCTCGGGATCTGGAATATAGAGGTAAATTATAATGCTTGGCAAATGTATGCACGGAGGTCCAAGTAGCCGCCTCAATAATGTCTTTGGTAGCCACTCCTCGTAAGAAGGCTGTGGTAGTGGCTGTTGCCCTTGTAGAATGAGGTCTTTTGTTCTGTGGAATTGGTTTTCCATGGAAGGAGTAACAGAATCGTATGCAATTTCCTATCCATTTGGAGATTGTCTGTTTGGAAATAGCTTTTCCTTCCCTTCCTGTTGCATAGGCTACGAAAAGTTGGTCAGTCTTTCTGCTATATTTTGTTCTGTCCAAGTAGTAGCGTAGCTGTCTATGTACATCCAAGGTATGCAGTATTCTTTCCCCTCTGTTTTGTGGGTTGGGAAAGAAGGTAGGTAGGTGGATTGCTTGGTTTAAAGACACTCTGGATACCACCTTAGGCATAAATGTAGGATTAGTCCTCATGGACACTCTATCTTGGTGGAAGATTAGAAAGGGTTGCACTGCCATTAAGGCCTGTAGTTCTGAAACCCTCCTTGCTGAAGTAATTGCCAGTAGGAAAGCAGTTTTCCATGACAGGTGTTGTAGGTCTGCTGTTGCTGCTGGTTCAAAAGGTGATAGTGTCAATTTTTCTAGCACAAAGTTCAAGTCCCAAGCTGGCAATGGTGGTTTCCTTGGAGGTTTTACATTCTTGATTCCTCTGAGGAACTGCCTGAGCAAAGGGTGTGAAAAACAGGTGGATCAAAGCTGTATTCTGCTGAAATAGCTGATGCATGTATCTTGATGGAGGAGTAGTACAGGCCTGAATGTAGCTGTTCGTCAGATACTCCAGAATGTTAGGCATATCTATGTTTGATACATCTTTTCCTCTTTCAGAACTCCAAATGACAAACCTTTTCCATTTCCCAGCATAATTCCTTCTAGTTGAAGGCCTGCGTGCTTCAAGAATAATGTCTTTAACTCTTTGTGAAAGTTCTGTATTAGCAGCTGCTATGTGATGTTCCATGCAGTCAGTTGCAGCGTTTTTAGGTTTGGATGCATGGTGCTGAAGTTGTTCTGAGTTAGCATCAAAGGCATCAGGGGTATTGGCCACATATTGTTCTGAGACATGCTCCTCAGCAGTGGGTACCAATGCTGTCTTGGCCAGTTTGGAGCTATCAGGATTATCCTTGGACGTTCCTCCTTGATTTTTAGTAGTACTTTGTGTATCAAGGGAAGAGGTGGGAATGCATATGCTGTTAGGCCTTTCCAGCTGAAGGAGAGCGAGTCCACTTTCCATGCTAGTGGGTGGAATGTCCTTGTGCAGAATTTTTGAGCTGGTGATTGAAAGGTGATGCGAATAGATCTATCTGAGGCATTCCCCATTTCTTGAGATGGTCTTGAAGATATCCGGTGCAGCTGCCATTCGTGGACATCCGATGTGGTCCTGCTTAACATATCTGCTAGAGAGTTTTCTTTTCCTGGCACAAATATTGCCTGTAACTGGATGTTGTAGCTGAGTGCCAGGGTCCACAGCTCCAAAGTCATTCTGCATAAGGGTAAGAATGAGTGCCTCCCTGTTTGTTGATGTACCACATGACTGTGGTGTTGTCTGTCCTTATCATCAAGTGGTCCTCCTTGAGAAATGGTCTGAACTTTTGGATTGCCAGTTTTACTGCCAGCATTTCTTTTAGGTTGATGTGCAGGTGAAGTTGGTCCTGTGTCCACAATCCTTGCACGCATTTGTCCAGCATATGCGCCCCCCATCCTAGGTCTGAAGCATCTGTTGTGATGGTCTGGCTTGCTTGACCCTTGCGAAAGGGCAGGCCTGGGTTTGACTGGCATGCCTGAGCCCACCATAGGAACTCCTGTTTTAAGCATGGTATTAGTGGGATTTCCGTTTCTAGGCTGTGTCTGTGTTGGGACCATAAATTCTTTAGGTACCACTGTAGTTTTCTCATATGTAGTCTGGCAAATGGAACCAAGATTATGCATGATGCCATGAAACCCAAGGCCTGCAGTACCTTTCTTGCTGTTAACTTGTTCAGTTTTGTTAGTGCCAAGAAGTAAAGAGGGAGTTCTTTTTGTTTTTCTGTAGTTAGGAATGCCATTTGTCTTACTGTGTCCAATTCCGCTCCCAGGAAAGTCCTTGTCTGGGATGGTATCAGTCTTGACTTTTGTAAATTGACTGTGTATCCCAGTGCTTGAAGCAAGTAAATGACCCTTTGTAAATCTGTTGTCAGCTTGCTTTTGTTGTCTCCTTGTATCAGGCAGTCGTCCAGGTATGGATAAATTTGAATTCCCTGTAGTCTGCAATGGGCGATTACTGATGCCAGGCATTTTGTGAATACTCTGGGCGCAGTAGATAAGCCAAAGGGCAATGCTGAGAATTGATAGTGCTCTGATCCTGCAAGAAATCTGAGGTATCTTCTGCAGATTGGTCGAATGGGGACGTGCAGGTATGCCTCCTTGAGATCTAGAGTTACCAGCCAACACTCCTTGCCCAGCATGGGAAGAAGTTGCTGTAGGGTCAGCATTTTGAATTTTGGGACAATGATGTAAGTATTCAGGGTGGACAGGTCTAGAATTGGTCTCCAACTTTTTCCTTTCTTGGAACTAGGAATAGTCTGGAGTAGAACCCCTTTCCTTGCTCTGCTGTTGGCACTTTCTCCACAGCTCTCATGTTTGCTAACTCCATTATCTGTTGTAGAGCCTCTGTCTTTTGATTTGGAGGTAGATTTGGCATTCCTCTTTTGTCTGGTAAAGTGTGGAAGTGGAACCGGTAACCTTGATCTATGGTTCGTAAAATCCACTTGTCCTTTGTTATGTGGTGCCAGTTTTTGAAAATAAGGTTAGCTTTCCGCCTAGAGGAGCTGCTATTTGTTCCCTGGTAGGCGGGTTTAGGATTAAGTCACTGTGGCTGTGTTGATGTAGTGGCAGGTGTTGAGTCTGTGCCTCTGTTGTTACCTTGCCACTGTCGCCCTCTGTAGGCACCTCCTCTGGATTGGTTTCTGCCTCTGGAACGTCTATTCCTGCCCCTTTGAGGTCTTGTGGAGTCAGGAAAGGACCAATTTTGGCAGGCCAGTTCCTGCTAAACCTTGGGGGTTGAACCTGCAAGAAATCTTTAACTGTCTGGACTGATTTTGCCTTTTCTTCCATTTTCTTCATAACCTGCTGGGCAGGTGTACCAAACAAACTTGTTTTATCCATAGGAGCATCTAGCAATTTAGATTTAACATGATCCGGTAAGGCTTGCTCCTTTAGCCATGCATGCCTTCTAATTACAGTGCCAGTCATGGCTGATCTAAATGAAGCCTCCAGTGCATCATAGCCACATTTTAAAGAGTGGTTACTAACTTGCTGTATGTTATGTACCATTTCTAATACATATTTCTTATCAAGAGATTCATCAGTGGTTAGCTTTTTAGTTAACTGATCAAGCATAAACTCTTGGTATTGTATCATGTGAAACTGACAGTTTAAAGCTCTAGCTGAGAGAGTGGCTGAAGTGTAAACCTTTTACCCCATCTGTCTAATGACCTTGCTTCCCTTTCAGAAGGAACAGGGTTTTAGCTATGGTCGCTGCTACTGCCTTGGGACCCTGGGAAATAGTTTTGGGGTCTGCAAGAGGGGCCTTGTAAAGGTGGTGATGAGTATCTGGCACCCTGTAAAATCTGTCTGGTTTGGCAGGGGCTGGGGTAAAGAATCTGGAGCAGAGCAGACATCCTTAAAAGCATCATCCGCCACAGAGAGAACAGGAGGTATAGCTAAGGGCCTGTGCTGTGGAAGGTGCAAAAGGTCCTAAGTCTTTTCCTGGAGTCTGAAAAATCCTGTTGCTGCCATTGGAACTGTTCTCGCATGGCATGCAAGGTTTCCCCAAAGCAGAATTCTTCTGGTGGGAAGCAGCTGGAATGGATTCTTCAGCATCAGAATCTTCAAAATTGGAGAAAGGAGCCTCTGGCTGGTCAGTTATGTCTGATTCATCAGCAGAATCATCAGAGGACACTGGCTCATGGGGCTCTGCCCTATTTCTCTTCTCTGGGGCTGAGAGGCCCTGTCTGGGTGAGATTGAGATCCTCTAATTAATGAAATTAAATCTTCTGCCAAAGTAAGCATTTGAGAACTGGAAGAGGGCCTGGTTGAGGGGGGTTTAACAGGCACTGTTTTAGTAGTCTTGGCTGCTTTAGCCCTGGCGAAGGCCTTAATGGACATGGCTGCTGGAGGCCTAGCAGCACCACGTGCTGAGGTAGAGACATCCAAGGGAATGGTGTCTGATAAGTCAGTGGTAAGCACCGTAGTGGGTAAAATTTCTGAGGCCGATTCAAGAGTGTTAGCAGGGACCTCAGTTGTAGAGGTAGATTCAGCTGTATTTTGATCAGTTTTCTCGGTTTCGGCCGAAACCGAGACACTCACGGTTTGCTTAACCATGGTTTCGGCCGAAACCGCGGACCGCGAGTGTCGGTCTTTTGCTTTGCGTTTTTTGGCAGAATGCGTAGTCGGAGGATCCGACGGCATAATGTACGCAAAATCAGAACCGAAAAACTGTTCTGCAAACTCCGACCGACGTCTAAGCGTTCGTCGGTTGAAAGAAGCACAGGACGAACAGGCTGCTACGTCGTGGGCTGGGCCTAAGCAAGGCAGGCAGTAAGAGTGGAAATCTTTATGAGGTATTTGTTTCCCACAGGTTAAACAATTATTAACTTTTTCTGACATCGGCTGAGGCAAGAAAGAGTCCCCAACGGGGTACTTAGCTTTAGAAGTCTTCGAAGTAGTATTCGGTAGAAGTAATCTCTGGATCCGACCGACCGGCACTTGCGAATAGCTTCTGCTTCGGGCGCCACGCGGCAAGAAAGACTGAAGAAAATGGCGTCGGCTGATAATTTTATACCAGAAGACCAACAGAGATGACGTCGGGTGAAGTGCGACATCAGCCGAAGCCGGACCCGGACTTTGGAATCCGGCCGACTGAAGGGCTGCCTGACGACAGGACAACCCAGTTGTTATGACTGCAGATGCATCCATGAAGGACATCAAGCTCTGCCTGAGCCAAAAATACGCTATCCAAAACATTTTTGTTCTGTCCTGCCTCACTTTTTGAATCACACTGAAAAGTAAGGGGATTGGTGGGAAGGTGCACAGAAACAGATCTGTCCATTTGATTCACAAGGCATCTATTACCCAAGCCTATCTGCATGGTGCTCTTGAGCAAAATGTTTTTTTTAGCTGTTTGTTGTCTGGACAGCGAACAGGTCTATCTGACAAACACCTCATCTGTGCACTAGTTGGAGGAAGATCTCCCTTTGTAGTATCCATATCCATTCATGTGGGACTACCTGTGTCTTGCTTACTTGGTTTTCCACTGTCTGCAACTGCCTCATGTACACTGACAACCCTCTCCTCTTACCTCCCAACACTCAGACTTGAGATGCACTTATATATCCAAATTGGAAGCCACGCACTCTCCAGCCAAGTCCAGAATAGCTGGTCAAGAGGAGAAGATCAACACTTGCACCACACCACATGGAACACATAGCCCTCTAGAACACACACCAGCACTGCCTTCACATAAAAACACAAACCACACACCCACCTTCGCGGAGGCTCTCAATAAAAATCTACCCAAACAGCAGAGCCCTCCAAGGCAGAAATGCACTCGACCACCACAACACAATACTAATCACGAGACACATAACTCTCCTAAAAAGTGGGCCACTCAACCAAAGCACCTAAGGCAAAACAGCATGCCCAACACACTAGTCATAGGTGACTCGATAGTGAGGCACACTGATGTCCCACTCACTAGGTTGAATAAGGAGAAAGTAACAGCCAGCTGCCTGTCCAGCACCAGGATCTGCAACATAAAGCATGCAGTCAGGTCCCTCAACAACAGGTACAAATATGACTCTGTCATTGTACGTGTGGGTGTGAATGACCTGAAACGTACCTTCCTGGACTACATGAAAAGAGACATGGAGGAGCTCTCGGATTATGTAGCCCAGGTGGGTATGACCCTAGCCCTGGGCAGCATCCTACTATCACCCAGAATTATACCATAGTACAAGCAGAAAATGACTGATTTCAACAACTGGCTAAGTTTCTGGTTTCATTCTAAGGGGATCCAGTATCTGTCTGCCTGGGATGACATGACTGACAGACCTCAACGCTGTGCCACAGATGGCCTGCATCTGTCACCCCTGCGCTTACGGATACTGACCAAGGCTCTTGCCACCCCTATAGCGCCTTTTTTAGGCAGTGTTCGAAAGACCAAATTACCACCGTAACAGCTACAAACAAATGCAATCTGAGGGTTATGCTGCTCAACACTAGAAGTCTAAATCTCAAAATGCACTTACTCGAAGCACTCCTTAAAATGGAGAACATCGACATTTGTGCCGTAACAGAGACCTGGTTCAAGGCAGCAGAAAGCACGCCTGCACTACCAGGCTATAACTCATTCTACATCTTTTGTCCCCAGAACTTGGACCAAAGCTCCAAAGACGGTAGTGTTTCCATATTCATAAAGGATGCGCAAACCTCCAGATGGGTAGCCCAACATAACGCATCTGAGATACTTCAGGTGCAGCTAACATTGGGTAAGACAGCAATTCAGGTTGTAGCCTGCTATAGGTCCCCAACCATGTCCCAAGACTTCCACTCCACGTTCCTAAGCTCCCTGGAGAATATTAGGGTCCAGTCTAACACTCTCATACTGGGTGATTTCAACTACCCCTCCATTAACTGGAAAAAGTACAGCTGTGTACACTTACCATAAATGTAGATGTTCGAGTGTATTCACTGTTGCAGTCATTACCATTTGGGTTATCTGCTTGCAGGTAGCCCTCAGCCGGCCTGATTATCAAAGTCTTGGGCCCTGCGTCGGATGCTGTCTCCTTTTCCATGACGTCAGGTAGTCAGGGGTATAAAGCATGCAGCCAACACCATTACATCAGTTTTTCTTGCCCCAGATGTCAGGTGATCCCATAATGAGAAGCAATAATATACAAGGTTACACCTCCAACAAAAAGCAAATACACCAGAAAGCTTAAACACAGTAAATAAGAACAGAGGTATAGCCAATAGAAGTCAGGGGGCTGGAGGGAAGGTAACCAGGACTGCAACAGTGAATACACTCGAACATCTACATTTATGGTAAGTGTACACAACTGTACTATGTTCTTCGTGTTTCACTGTTGCAGTCATTATATTTGGGTAGATTCCCAAAGCTAAGGAAGGGAGGTGGCAATTAGAGAGCATTAGGACTAGTTATTAGGCCCTGCAAGACTGCAGTGGCAAAACCAGCTATGGATTTAGAAAAAATAGGCAAGTGGTAATGCTTGGTGAAGGTATGTACAGAAAGTACAGTTGTGTACACTTACCATAAATGTAGATATTCAAGTGCATTCACTGTTGCAGTCATTACATTTGGGTTATCCGCTTGCAGGTAGCCCTCATTCGGCCTGATTAACAAAGTCTTGGGTCCTGCGTCGGTTGCTGTCCCTTCTTCCATGACGTCAGGTGGTCAGGGGTATAAAACATGCAGCCAATGCCATTACATCAGTTTTTCTTGCCCCAGATGTCAGGTGCCCCCCTAATGGGGAGCAATTAAATGTAAAAGTACAATGATATACCTCCAACAAAAGAGCAAATGCACCAAAAAGGCTTTTAAGCATAGTAAAGGAAAGTAGAGGTATAGCCAAAAGAAGTTAGGGGGCTGGAGGGAGAGTAACCAGGACTGCAATAGTGAATTCACTCAAACATCTACATTTATGGTAAATGTACACAACTGTACTATGTTCTTCGTGTTTCACTGTTGCAGTCATTACATTTGGGTAGATTCCCAAAGCTGTGGTTGGGAGGAGGAATTTACATAGCATTAGGCTCACTATAAGGCCCTGCAAGACTGCAGCGGCAAAGCCAGCTCTGGATTTAGAGAAAATTGGCAAATGGTAATGCTTGGTGAAAGTATGTACAGAACCCAAGGTAGCAGCTTCTAGGATGTCCCTGGTAGGGATGCCTCTGAGAAAGGCTGTAGAGGTAGATGCAGCCTTGGTGGAGTGAAGTCTGATCCCCTGGAGAATAGGTTTTCCATGGTGCTTATAGCAAAAATAAATGCAATAGCCTATCCATTTAGAAATGGTTTGCTTTGAAATAGCCTTGCCCTCTGTCCCTGCAGCAAATGCTACCAGCAGTTGTTCAGATTTCTTTTGAGGTTTAGTCCTGTCCAAGTAGAATCTGAGTTGTCTGTGCACATCTAAGGAATGCAATATCAGTTCCCATTTGTTCTGTGGATTGGAAAAGAAGGTTGGCAAATGAAAGGACTAATTACGAGCCACACAGGATACCACCTTGGGCATGAAGGATGGACTGGTTCTGAGGGACACCCTGTCCGCATGAAAGATGATGAAAGGCTCCACTGCCATAAGGGCTTGTAATTCAGATACCCTTCTAGCTGAAGTGATTGCTAAAAGGAAAGCTGTTTTCCAAGAAAGAAATTTTAGGTCTGCAGTAGAAGCTGGTTCGAAAGGAGGTAGAGTGAGTTTCTCCAAAACAAAGTTAAGGTCCCAGGCTGGGGTTGGAGCTCTCCTGGGTGGTCTTAAATTTTTGGCCCCTCTGAGGAACTGCTTGAGCAGTGGATGAGAGAAGAGGGGGGTTCTGTGTTATAATGAGCTGAAATGGCTGTGGCATGGATTTTAATGGAGGAAAAAGACATGCCCTTGTGAAGCATCTCAGTTAAGTATTGTAAAATCTGAGGTAAATTGGGCACTGCTGTGCTCATCCCTTGAGATTGGTTCCAGGCACAGAATCTTTTCCATTTTTCAGCATAGGATCTAGTGCTAGGCCTCCTTGCCTCTAAAATGATATCCATCACAGGTTTACTGAGGGATGGTAAAGGAGATATTATGTAATTAGCCAGGCTGCAAGGTTCAGTGTTAGAAGCTGAGGGTGAATAATCTGGTTCTCTTGTTGAGACAACAGGGAAGGAGTCTGAGGCAGGTGCCATGGGGATGACCATGACACACTGCGCAGGAGGGGGTACCAGTGTTGGCGTGGCCAGTCTGGAGTGATCAAAATCATCCTTGGTTTGTCCTGTTTGATTTTTAGTAGTACTTTGGAGAGCAGAAGCAGAGGGGGGAAGGCATAGACTGATCGTTTTTTCCAGCTGAAGGACAGAGCATCCACTTTCCAGGTTTGTTTGCGTGGAGTCCTTGTGCAAAATTTGTCCAATTGGTAGTTTTGGGGAGAGGCAAACAGGTCTATATCTGGGCTCCCCCATTTGCTTGTCAACATGTCCTTGGTTCTAGTTTCCACTCGTGTGGGTCCATGAGGTTTCTGCCAGTGTATTTAACTTTCCAGGCAGGAATTGAGCTTGTAGGTGCACTTGGTAGCTCAAAGCTGTGTTCCACAATGCCATGGCTAGTCTGCAGAGGGGTAAGAATGTGTACCCCCCCTGCTTGTTTATGTACCACATAACAGTGGTGTTGTCCGTCTTTACCATTAGTTGTCCTAGAAGAATGTGGTCCTTGAAGGCTGTCAGAGCATTCTTTACAGCTAACATTTCTTTTTGATTGATATGCAAGTGCATTTGACTTGGGTTCCATTTACCCTGAATGCACTTCCCTGCCAGGTGACCCCCCCCCCATGCATAGTCTGCTGCGTCTGTTGTTAGGGTGTGGGCGGCAGGGGGTGGTGTGAAAGGTAGTCCATTGTTTTGGTGGCACGCCTCTGCCCACCAAAGGAACTCTAGGTGTAGGCAAGGTATGATAGGAATCATTGCTTCTAGATCCTGAGAATGTTGACACCATAGACTTTTTAGATACCACTGTAGTTTCCTCATATGCAGTCTTGCATATGGAATTAGAAGAATGCAGGAGGCCATGAACCCCAAGGCTTGCAGTATTTGTCTTGCAGATAGCAGGGTCTTTGTGGCCACTTGTTTGAAGTAGGTTATCAAATGAATTTGTTTCTCTGGCGTGAGGTAGGCCATCTGGGAAGTTGTATTCAAGCTTGCACCCAGGAATACAATTTGTTGACAGGGTACCAGGTGCGATTTCTTTTTGTTTATGGTGTACCCCAGACAAGTTAAAACCCTTTGTACAAAGGCCAGATGATTCAAAAGTATTTCCTGGCTTTCTGTCTGAATTAGACATTCATCCAGGTATGGTATATTTGAATATTTCTTTGCCTGCAAAATGCAATAACTGGAGCTAGGCACTTTGTGAATACCCTGGGAGCAGTAGATAAGCCAAAGGGCAGTGCAGAGAACTGACAGTGCATGTAGCCTGCTCTGAAGCGTAGGTATTTTCTGCAAGATTCCCTTATTGGGATGTGCAGGTATGCTTCCTTTAAGTCCAATGTTGCCAACCAGGCATTTCTGCCTAGTATGGGAAGCAGCTGATGAAGAGTTAGCATTATGAAAGTACAGTTGTGTACACCTACCATAAATGTAGATGTTCGAGTGTCTTCACTGTTGCAGTCATGACTGTAGGGCTCTCCCCTGCCGGCAGGCAGCCCTCGGTCGGCCAGAATCCCAAAGTCTGGGTCTGGCGTCAGCTGTTCAACCATGCTCCCTGACGTCAGAGCGCCAGGAGTACAAAGCTGACAGCCGACGCCATCTTCTCCAGTTTTTCTTGCCCCAGATGTTAGGAGTCCCAAAATTAAAAAGGTCCCATAACCTATGCAAATACACCTCAGAAGAATGGTGAAAAAAGGAACTACACAAAAGTAAAAACAAGAGGGGACAGGAGGGAGGGAAACCCAGACTGCAACAGTGAAGACACTCGAACATCTACATTTATGGTAGGTATACACAACTGTACTATGTTCATCGTGTTTCACTGTTGCAGTCATGACTGTAGGGTAGAATCCCAAAGCTGAAAGAAAGGGAGGTGATCATAAAGAAGAAGGGGCGGCTAAAAGGACCTGCAAGACTGCAGAGGCAAAGCCTGCCCTAGACTTAGAGTAGAGATGTAGATTGTAGTGCTTAGAAAAAGTATGCACTGAGCTCCAAGTTGCAGCTTCCAAAATGTCTTTGGTAGAAACTCCCCTGAGGAAGGCCGCAGAAGTGGCAGCAGCTCTGGTGGAATGAGTCCGTATACTCCCTGGGATTTGCTTTCCATGGTGTGAATAACAAAATCTGATTCCATGAGAAATCCATTTAGAAATGGTCTGTTTTGAAATGGCTTTACCTTGGGAACTTGAAGCATAAGAAACAAACAATTGTTCTGATTTTCTGATGTCCTTGGTTCTGTCCAGGTAAAAACGTAGTTGTCTGTGTACATCCAAGGAATGTAAGATCCTTTCCCCTTTATTTTGAGGAGTGGGGAAAAAGGTTGGCAAGTGGATAGTTTGATTTAAAGCCACTTTGGAAACCACCTTAGGCATGAAAGTAGGATTAGTCCTCAAAGATACCCTGTCTTGATGAAAAATAATATAAGGTTCCACAGCCATAAGAGCTTGTAATTCTGAAACTCTCCTGGCAGAGGTTAGGGCTAACAGAATAGCTGTCTTCCAAGATAAAATCTTGATGTCAGAAGAGGCAGCAGGCTCAAAAGGAGGCAAGGTTAGTTTTTCCAAAACATAGTTGAGATCCCAAGCAGGAATGGGAGGAGATCTAGGAGGTCTTAGGTTCTTAGCTCCTCTGAGAAACTGTCTCATGAGCTGGTGGGAAAAGATGGGAGGTCTGTATTATAATGAGCAGAAATAGCAGAGGTATGTATCTTAATGGAAGAGAAAGAGAGACCCTTATGTAAGAGATCTGTCAAGTAAAGTAAAATTAAAGTAATGTTAGGAAGAAGAGGATCAGAATCCTGAGCCTGCATCCAGGAACAAAATCTTTTCCATTTTCCTACATAAGATTTTCTAGTGCTAGGACGTCTGGCTTCTAAAATGACATCCATAACCTGCTTGGGTAGGAAAGAAGAAATCAAAGGCCCTGGATTAACCAGGCCACCAGGCAGAGAGTTCTGACATGAGAGTGTAGAACCTGACCCTGATGTTGGGACAGAAGGTTCGGAGACTGAGGTAAAACCCAAGGGGGCTCCAGGCATAGTTTTTTTAGCGTTGGATACCAAAACTGCTGAGGCCAATTTGGAGCCAGCAAGATTATCATCATGGGCTTGTCCTGTTTTATCTTCAATAAGACCCGTGGAAGAAGAGGAAGAGGCGGAAAGGCATATCCCGAGAGGTTCCTCCAACTGAATGACAGGACATCCACTTTCCAAGCTTCTCTGTGGAAAGTCCTGGTGCAAAAACTCTGTAGTTGATGATTGAGATGGGATGCAAAGAGGTCTATGTGAGGACATCCCCAGACTGCTGTTATCATCCTGAATATTTTGTGTCCAGCATCCATTCGTGTGGATCCGAAAGGTTTCTGCTCAGACTGTCTGCCAGGAAGTTTTGTTTCCCTGGTAGAAATTGAGCTTGAAGATCCAGATTGCAAGCTAGAGCTGTGTTCCATAGATCCATGGCTAGTCTGCAAAGGGGGTAGGAATGACATCCCCCTTGCTTGTTTATGTACCACATAACTGTGGTGTTGTCTGTCCGTATTAGTAGTTGTCCTGGTTGTAAAAGATTCCTGAAGGCCAATAGAGCTTTCTGAACGGCTAACATTTCCTTTAAATTGATATGCAGGTGCTTCTGATCCTTTGTCCAAAGGCCCTGCAGACAGTTGCCCTGAAAATGGGCTCCCCAAACATAATCCGAGGCGTACGTGGTTAGAATCTGAGTGGCAGGAGGCAGACAGAAGGGTTTCCCTTTGTTTAGAGCACATGCCCTGGACCACCAAAGAAATTCCTTTTGAAGGCAAGGAAGGATGGAGATCAGTATGTCTAAACTGTGGCAATGCTGAGACCATACACTTTTTAGGTACCACTGTATTTTCCTCATGTGTAGTCTTGCATATGGTACGAGAAGGATGCAGGAGGCCATGTAACCCAAAGCCTGCAGGAATTTCCTTGCAGATAGTTGAGTTAAAGTTGCCAAGGTTTTGAAAGTTGAAGCCAGCTGTAATTGTTTTTCGGATGTCAGAAATGCCATCTGGGTTGTGGTGTTTAGAAGTGCACCCAGAAAAGTTATCTGTTGTGATGGTGTCAAATTTGACTTTTTTATGTTTACAGAGAATCCCAGGAACTTGAGGAGGTTCTGTACAAATTCTAGATGCTGGAGTAAGACATCCTTGCTGTCTGCCTGAATTAGACAATCATCCAGATAAGGGTAAATTTGAATTCCCTTGAGTCTGCAGTAAGCTACTACTGGAGCCAGGCATTTGGTGAAGACCCTGGGCAGTAGACAATCCAAAGGGCAGCGCAGAGAATTGAAAGTGCCTCGATCCGCCTTGAACCTGAGGTATTTTCTGCGATCCTGCCTGATGGGAATGTGTAAATATGCCTCCTTTAAATCCAAAGTTACCATCCATGCATCTTTGGACAGCATTGGAAGTAGCTGCTGTAGAGTAAGCATCTTGAATTTTGGACTCTCTAGAAAGGTGTTCAAGACCGACAGATCCAGAATGGGTCTCCATGAGTTTTGCTTCCTTGGGACTAGAAAGAGCCTTGAGTAAAAACCTTTTCCCATCTCTGAAAGTGGAACCAGTTCTATGGCATTCATAGCCAAAAGAGCTTCCACCTGGTTTAAGGCCTCCGTCCATTGATGCTTTGGAAGGTCTGGCCATCCTCTTGGCCTTGGCAAGGTATGAAAATGGAATTTGTAACCTCTTAAAACCAAATCCAAAACCCACTAGTCTTGGGTTATTTGAGTCCAATTTTGATAAAGAAAGAGAGAGTTTTCCACCGAGAGGGGCTTCCAGGCAAGAAATTCCTGTAGCCCAACAGAGGGAGTCATTGAGTTTGTTTCCTTTGAGTTTGTGACCTGTCCTTTCCTCCCCTAGGGGTGGAAGCAGTCCACTGTCTTGGTCTATAAGAGGCTTGTGTTTGAGGCCTTCCTCTGGAGCGTCTATATCTACCCCTCTGAGGCCTGTCTGAAGTGGGAAAGGACCAATTTTTTGAAGACCAATTCCTGCTAAATCTAGCTGGCTGTACTTGTAAGAAATCTTTAACTGTTTGCATGGATTTCGCCTTATCCTCCCATCTTTTTAATCACCTCTTCAGCTTTTGATCCAAACAAAACATTATGCTGAACAGGAGCATCCAATAATTTAGCCTTTACTTGTTCAGGCAAATTTTGTTCCTTTAGCCATGCATGCCTTCTAATGACAGCGCCAGAGGCCGCAGCCCTACAAGAAGCCTCCAAGGCATCAAATCCACAGTGTAAACCATGCTTCCCAACTTGTTCAGTGGCATGCAATAAGTCATGTAATTCCTTATCATCTGCACAGGCAGAAATGGAAGTAAGCTTTTGTTTTAAAACAGACAAGAGAAATTGCTGGTATTTCAGCATATGAAACTGACAGTTTAAAGCCCTAATGGACAGAGTAGCAGAAGTGTACACCTTTTTGCCCCATCTTTCTAAGGATCGAGAATCCTTTTCAGTAGGAATGGGATTTTTGGCAGAAGCGGCCTTAACTCCCTTAGGACCCTGAGAAATGGTTTCAGGGTCAGCAGAAAGGTTCTTGTATAAAAACTGGTGGGAATCAGGAACCCTGTAATATCTATCAAGCTTAACAGGAGCAGGAGGAAAAGAGTCAGGGGTTAAGTTAGCCTCTGAAAAGGCATCATCCACAATATCCAAAACAGGAGGAATAGCCAGGGGTCTATGTTGGGGAAGAAGAAGAAAATCCCTCAGTCTTTTCTTAGATTCCGAATACTCCTGTCCTTCCCAGTGGAAATGTTCCCTCATTTCATGCAAAGTTTCCCCAAAAGAGAAATCCTCAGGGGGAGAAGCTGAAGGAATGGATTCCTCAGCATCAGAATCCTCATAAGGAGGGAAAGAATATTCCTGATCAGAAGAAGAAACTGAGGAAAATGAAGCCTGATCAGAGGAATCATAATAAACATCCTGCCTTGGCCTTTTATCTGGAGGGGGATGTGAACCCCTAATCATAGTAAATAAATCCTCCGCCATCTTGAGTAACTGTTTCTGTGACTTGGGAGCCGGTTCAGAAGAGGCCTGTGTTGCAGTCTTTGATTTAGAAGGAGTCTTTGCTTTTGTCTTTGGCTTTGCCTTTATTAGAAGCTGAGTAGGCCTGAAAACCCCTTTGGAAGCCGGTACCTGCACAGCGGCTCCGGACCCATCCGAAGGAGCATTGTCCGAAGGTCCTGCAATAGAAATATTTAAAGGCCTGGTTGGCTCCTCATGAGAGTCCGTTTCGGCCATCGGTTCTGAAATGGCTGACGACAGGGGCTGCAAAAGTGCCTCACTGACGACGGCCGAACCTGAAGCTGGCTCGCCATGCGCTATCATCAGATTTGGACCTCGGAGGCCTGTCTTTATCCTTGCGACGTTTGTGAACTCCGGTAGCCGGAACCGTATCCGACGACATTTTGTAGTTAAAGCGCCTACCGAAGTAATGAAAAGCAAAATCGTACCTTCGCTTAATTGTACGTTGACTGAATCTAGCACAAAACCAACAACTAGCTACGTCGTGGTCAGGGCCTAAGCAAGGAATACAGTTAGAATGAAAATCCTTATGAGGTATTTGCTTCCCACATGAAATACAATTATTAACTTTTTCTGACATCGGAGTGGAGCAAGAAAAAGTTTCTAACGGGTACTTAGCTTTGAGTGGAGAAGAAAATCTTCGGACTGAAGTTTAACAGAAAAAATCGTCAGGAGTCAGCCGACCGGCACTTGCGAACTGCTATCACCGCACGGCAAGAAAGACTGGAGAAGATGGCGTCGGCTGTCAGCTTTGTACTCCTGGCGCTCTGACGTCAGGGAGCATGGTTGAACAGCCGACGCCGGACCCAGACTTTGGGGGAGAACCCTACAGTCATGACTGCAACAGTGAAACACGATGAACATCTTTGGGATTACCAAAAAGGTGTTTAGGATAGACAGGTCCAGGATAGGACGCCAGGAGTTGTCTTTTCTGGGTACCAGGAAAAGTCTTGAGTAAAAACCTTGTCCCCAATTCCTCTGCTGGGACAGGCTGAATAGCCCTGATACTTAGAAGAGAGAGAATCTGCTGTTGAGCCTCTGCCCACTGATTTGGGGGTAGGTCTGGCAACCGTTTGGGGTTGTTAAGGTGTGAAAATGGAATGTGTATCCTTGGGAAGCTATATTTAAAACCCATTTGTCTTGAGTAGTGCGTTCCCAGTTTTTTGCATGCAAGGTGATCTTTCCCCCTATGGGAGCAGACAGTTCAGCAGGGCTTGGAAGGTTTAAGTTTAAGTCATTGTGGCAGTTTACCATGGGGGGGTGTCTTACTACTTCTAGCTTTGGAAGTGGGAGCCCCCCACTGCTTAGGCCTGTGAGTACCTTGAGACTGTAGCCTAGGTGGTCTGCTGTTTCTGGGTTTGGACTGAGAAGGCCTGGAAGAGACAGGAAAGGACCAATTCTTAGAAGGCCAATGCCTACTAAATCTGAGAGGCTGTACTTGCAGGAAATCCTTAACAGTTTGTATAGATTTAGCTTTTTCCTCCATCTTTTTAAGACCTTCTTCTGCTTTGTTGCCAAACAGGTGGTCTTGGTTTAAGGGAGCATCCAGTAATTTAGCTTTAATATGATCCGGCAAATTCTGCTCCTTAAGCCAAGCATGCCTTCTAAGAACATACCCAGTGACAGCAGCCCTGCAAGATGTTTCTAAAGAGTCAAAACCACATTGCAAAGTGTGTTTACCAACTTGTTCAGCAGAATGCATTAAATCCTGTAATTCTTTATTTTCAGCACAGTCAGGAATCAACAACATTTTCTGTTTAAGTAGTCCAATAATATGCTGCTGATACTTTAACATATGAAAATGGCAGTTTAAGGCTCTAATGGCCAAAGTAGCAGAAGTGTATACCTTCTTACCCCATCTGTCCAGGGCCCTGGAATCTCTACCAGAGGGGGTAGGGTTTTTGACAGTAGTAGCTTTAATGCCTTTGGGTCCTTGTGAAATGGTCTTTAGGTCTGCAGTAAGATTCTTAAAGAGAAACTTGTGAGAGTCGGGTACTCTGTAATACCTGTCAGGTTTCCTGGGAGCTGGAGGTAAAGTGTCTAGGGCTAGGCTAGATTCCAAGAAGGCATCATCTACAATATCCAGTGCAGGAGGGATAGCTAAAGGCCTGTCTTGAGGTAGGAGTAAGAATTCCCTAAGCCTCTTTTTGGAGTCAGAGTAATCCTGGCTTTCCCAGTGTAAATGCTCCCTAAGAGTGTGCAAAGTTTCACCAAAAAAAAAAATCTTCTGAAGGGGAGGCAGAGGGTATGGAGTCCTCTGCATCAGAATCCTGATAGGTAGATAAGGGCAAATCCTGGTCATCAGAAGAAACAGAAATTGCCTGAATACACCTTCAGAAGCCGTGCCTGCACAGTGGCTCTGGACCCATCCAAGGTAGAAACATCCACAGAGTCTGTCTCTGTCTTTATCTTTAGTTTTGGAATGCTGGTAGTCGGATGGCGCTGCAAAATGACCCGACAAGGAATAGTTCGAGGATTGAATAAGGCACAAAACTGACAGCGGGGACATCCGAATGAAATTTTATGAGAGATTTGCTTCCACAGGTAATAATAAAATTTTTAACTTTTACAGACATCGTTTAAAGCAAGAAAAAAATAAAATTTCAGGAGTCAGCGACTGGCACTTGTGAACTGCTGAGACAACAAAGTATCAACAAATTTTGTTGGAGGGCTGGACACGGAAGGGACTCTCAAGTGGCCAATGACAGTCATCCTTCCTCAGGAAGGGTATGGGGTTTCACTATAGCCAACCACATACTATCTAGTGAAGACTGAAGATGATGCCACAGCTATGTAGCTGCAGCTTACTTTGTGTGTGCATATGTGACAAATTAGTCACACATGCAAGGGAGCATGCCTATAACATAGAGGTGTCACTGCATGCTCCACCCCAAATGCCACCTCTCACATTCCAGCTGTACTGACATCACAAAGAGAGATCCACAGTATTCTACAAAATACACTAAAAATCTCCACACATTCAATTCAGAATCTCTCCAAAACAGCAACAAAGCAAACAGCAAACAAAAAACACCAAACTCCAATGTCGCCTGTCCTCCCTCCAAACCTCCCTCCTCCCACTCATTTCCACACCCAAAAAAAAAAAAAAAAAGACAGAAATCAAACAATAACTAAATAACAATCAATCAATAAAAATAAGCTCCCAAAAGACCTCAAACAAGTTATGTAATGAGTCTTTTTCATTAAAATAAGTATTTTCTTATAAATTAAATATGTCTGGCCCAGGCAACATATACACATAATATCTATTATTGGAAGGCTTGGAAGTTCCACTCTCAATCAATGTGTATCCCAAATGTACAATGCAACAAGTACAAATATAAACTTTACAACAGTTAACAAAAGTCTTAATTTGTGTAATATACATGTTTCACAAGTGTGATGTGATTTAGGAACTTTTCTGGGCATCAGTGATTATAGTACAAACAAGAGAAATTAAAAAAAAAGAAAAAAGCCAACAAACAACAAACAAACAAAAAACCAGGTAAAAGACTGAAGACTAACTTCATAATAGCTTTTGAAATCAGACAAAATAGAGGCCTTTGCAAACATGAGCTAAGTCAAACAGCAGAAAGTAATTCTCATTCCTTTCTGTAATTTCTGCTTCCTTTTGTATAAGTCCTGTTAGCTATCACTGTTTATCATGATCCCCAAGTGGTTATGCACCACTAAGGAGAAAATTCATAATGATTGGCAGTAGATTTTTACATGCTGGCTTGCCGGGCCTAACACACAACCTTCAGTTGGTTTAATTAATTATAGGGGGGGCGGAGCCCCCCACTAGGTGCAGGGGGCTTGCCCCGCATAAACAAAAAAATTTGTGGAATGTTATTTGTAGTTGCTTCATAGTTTTCAAATGATTTGAGATCGATGAAATGGTCGATGGTTTGCAATTCAATTAAATGATAATTCGATGATATGAAGTGGAACCATATATATATATATATATATATATATATATATATATATATATATATATATATATAATTATGTTTTACTTAACAGCTGATTGTTACTGTTTTAATCGTAGATGACACACTGTTAAACTATTTACTTCCTGGCAGTATTCAGTTCTTAGCATAGTACTATTATCTTAGCATATTTCCAGCATTTTTAGAGATAGTCACTTCAAATGCTATATTTCTTTATTGCAAGTATTTCTGGTCCATTAGATCAGTCCATTTCCCTGGTTAAGAAATTAACTTTCCTAGGATGAGTTTGGAAAGAATGGGTAGCATAGCTGTAGCTGGTTCATCTAGTGTCCACTGCTGATCCCCGAGCTGTTGCCCCTCAGTTCAGTCTTTGTTATCTAAAATAACTATACCAAACACAAAGTGCTTTGCTTCAGTCCTGCCACTAAAGTAATACTTCCATACCAGCATTCAGAAATGCCAGTACGGAAATTAATGTACTACCAACCACGTGCCCCTCAACACCTTGCACTCCATCCTAACTTTGCTTCTGCTGTCTAGAATGATTTCCCAGCAAAATTTATTTAAAGCACTAAATACAAGGGCGCAGTCATGGTATGGAGCACAACTGGAAAACTAATGAAAATATTCTAAGAGAAGACATAATGGAATCTGAAACAGCTTACCTTTTGCAGATATGCTGTGACCCACTTCGATATTCATGCTCGAAAGCTGGCATTACTATCTGGTGCCGCTTGAACTTGCTTGCTTCCATTCGTGTGAGTGCTGGAGTTGGGGGATCTCTCCATTCAGGGATGAAAACAATGAAGGACAATGGTTCGTGTGAACTTGCCAAGAGTTTCTGAACACAAAGTGAAAAGCATGTTAATATTACATATTTTTGTTAATTTTTTTAACCTTATTGCTTTTTTTCTGGCCTGCCACATAGCACTGAGGTAGTCAAAGTCAGTCAATCATATCACTGACATTACTCAATAACTGCTAGCCTGTTATCATTTACAATTTTATTTGTCTGGTGGTGGGTAGATGGGGTGTTTCATACTGTACCCTCTTCATTCATGACCTGATTCACAAGGTAGATGCTCTGCACCTTACCCTTTAAGTAATGCGGCACAGAGTACATAACAACGCAAGTATACAACTGATTACACAGTTACAAAAGTAAGTCACAGTGCTACAGTACAACTACAGTAAACTGTCCATAACAAAATAGGAATGACAGGTTGTACAGCTACAGAAGTCAGTCGGACTCGTATAACTACAGAAAACTAACAGCTACATCATAATAAGGATTATATTACATAAGACTATCTAGTATAGTTATTAATTCAAGTGTAATCTACACATTTCTGTGTGCATACAACCTGTACATTGGGTCACAGGTAGTAGCCAGTACAGAAGTCCTTGTGACAAAACAAAACTTTTAGTTATGTACTCACCATAACTTTAGATGTTTGGGATCCATCTCGCCTACATTCTGTACTGATGGGCTCGGAGCCGATCCTCAGCTCCGACTCGGCACGCTATGCTATAGAGCGAAGCCTCTTATTGGCTGAGCTATTCTCTATCCCAGGATGCACCACCACTAATCCCCCAGATCTTGTTTGTCCGCATTCATGCACACACACATAACTTGTTTATATAACATTGCCAGATGTTTCAAGATGAAACAATAGAATTCGGACCGTCCGATCTCTTCTGATCTCCAAGGCAGGGGGAAGGAGGGTGGGTTATTGAATGAGTAGATGGATCCCAAACATCTAAAGTTATGGTGAGTACATAACTAAAAGATGTTATGTGATCCTATCTCGCCTACATTCTGTACTGATGGGACAGCGTCCCTAGCACCTAAATCTTGGGTGGCTCACTGGAAAACACTCCTGAGCACTGTGGAACCAAATGAAGTTCGCCCCCGAGATGCCACATCCAATTTGTAGTGGGAAATGAAAGTGTGCGGGGAAGACCACGTAGCCGCAGCACAAATGTCACTAATGGCAAGCTTAGAATGGAATGCTATTGAAGTAGCCATAGCTCTTGTAGAATGAGCTTTGATAGAGGTTGTAAGCTCTTTATTAGAAGAGGAATAAGCTTGACTAATACAGTCCCTGATCCATTTGGCAATAGTGACCTTTGTGACGGCTTTGCCCAATTTATTATCCGAAAAGGACACAAACAATTGATCTGTTTTCCTTGTTTGTTTGGTCCTGTCTAAATAAAAACGCAATTGCCTGTGGGCATCCAATGTGTGGAATATGTATTCTGCTTTGTTTGAGTACTTTGGAAAGAAAACTGGAAGTTCTAATGACTGTTGCAGGCAAAAACTGGAACAAACCTTAGGGACAAAGGATGGATTAGGCCTGAGGGATACTCTATCTTTGTGAAAAACCAGATACGGTGGTTTTACAGATAGAGCTTGAAGCTCTGAAACCCTTCTGGCAGAAGTAATCGCAACCAGAAAGGCAGTTTTCCAAGATAGAAACTTTAAATCACATGTTGCTGCCAGTTCGAAGGGGGAGGTGGTTAAGGCACGTAATACCACATCAAGATCCCACGGAGGAGCAGGATGAGAAATCGGAGGTCGTAAAAGCGCAGCACCTTTCATGAAGGTTTTACACAATCTGTTGCTCATTAAAGGTGGGTTTATAGATTCATGAAAATTGGAAATAGCTGCCAATTGGACCTTGATGGTAGAGACTGAAGAACCTTGATTGAATAGGGAAGTTAGAAAATTCAGGGCTTCCGATACAGGAATAGTGATGGGATCCAGACCCCGGAGTTGAGCCCAAATAGCGAATCTCTTCCATTTGCTAGTATACAATTTCTTAGTGGCAGACTTGTGGGCCGAAGATAAGATATGTATGACTTCCGGGTCTAAGGTATGATTCCTGACTATAGTCGGAAGAGGAGGAGCCAAGCTGTTAACTTCAAAGTGTGAAGGGACTGGTGGAGTTGTGCAACAAGATGTTTAATGCGTGTTCTCATGACTCGAATGTCCCCATTAGAAATGAAAAGGCCCAAACACTTGCGTTCCTCCCCTGTTAAATTGTCAACATGTTCTTTAAACTGGTCTTCTTAATTTTTGTAAGACTATATAAATCCTGACAAACCATTTTCTCAAAATTCAACACCTGTGGATGGGAAACTGGAATGTAAGTACTCCTTTTCAGTAATTTAGTTTTAAGTGTTTCACATATATACGTTTAAGTGTTTCATTTTGATCTTCAGCACCCTGTTTAAATTCACAGTATTTCAACACAGTAAATAGGCATAGAGTGTGTGTTCTAACTTATTCTCCTTTTGTTCAATTTATCAAAAACATTATTTGTGAGCATTGGAGGTTATTTTGTGTTGATAAAGATTTAGAAGATATTTTGGGAAAGAGACCTAGTTTTGTTTTCAAGACTGGACCCAATATTAAGAGTTTACTTGAGATGAGAACACGCATTAAACACAAATATGGAGGGACAAGGAAATATGGGTGCTGTAGGCAGTGTGATGCCATTAGGGAAGATGAAGGTGTTAGGCTGGCAGATTACAGGACATATGTGAAATGCATGGCTGGGAATTGCAACACCTCCAATGTAGTTTATATTGCAACATGTTTGGCCTGCCCTGCTTACTACATAGGGAAAACTGAGAGGCATTTTAGAAAACGTATTTATGAACATCTCTACAAGATCAAAAAGGAAGATTTTAAGAACGCACTCTACAGACACATCTTTTCTTATGGTGACACGCACAGGTTTAAATTTTCCATTATTGATACTGTGGATGTTTCTCCTTTTGGTGGTAATTGGAAAGCTTTGCTTGCTATGAAAGAAGCTAAATGGCAAATATTAACGGATACTACACGATTTCCTGGAATTAATGATTTTATTAGTATAAAGCCTTTCTTAATTTTGGCCTGAAAGACAGACAGACAAACACATATATATTTTTTACTGGAGTATATTTTTATTGGAGTACATTATCAAATATTAATTAACAAGTATTGAGTAATTCTGTTTATAAGTCATTTTATATCACAATATTTAATTATATGATATTTTTCTTTTTTTTATTTTTTATTTACATTCAAATTTATATTTATATTTTGCATCTTATAATTTTCTTGAATCATAGGAGGTTGTTGATGTTGTGGGTCAAATAGGACATTGTTTTTATTATGTCTTTATCATGACTGTTACATACAGTATTTCTCAAAATGGAGCTATGAGGATATGTTCCTTTAAGTGTATTTTGTATTTTTGGCACCAAAAGAGGTTTTTAAATGAAGTAGCTACCACTGTTTGGGGTTCTGAGGAAGTCTGTGTTATCAGATGAAAGCGCTTAACCCTATGCTTTTGGACTTATTCATTGTTTCGTTGGTTATTAATAAATTGTTTTTATCCCTGGACAAGCTGTGGATCCTTTGAGCTGACTTTGTGCTGGTTGGAATTTATTAAATCAAGAATTTTAAGACTGAGGACTATAAATCATGTCAGTATAAACCTGTTGTAGCTCTGACAGCACCAGAGAGACTACGGATGCTGTCTAAATGCATACACGAAATGCCAAGCCACAGCAGCACTGTTATCATGCATCTCTTGCTTGTAATCAAGTTGTTGAGGTGTAAATCCATCTGAAAGAAAAAGCCTTGTAGCCTGTAGATTTGAAGATTACATGATGTAAGGTTTGCAAGCAATTTTATACAGACTATGTTCAGGTGCAAGATTATTTTTAGAAATAAAATGGAAAGGACAAACTGCTTTTTGGACAGTCCTAAACAACTTAAGTTTAGGCAACTAAAACTGGTTTCTTCTGCCCATGGAACTCAAGTCTTGAACATCCATGTCCAATATGAGCAAATCATTCTGCCCTGCTCTACTCAGCCTGATATAATTGAGAAAGATGGAATAACCACTTAATGTGAAGGAAGGAACATAGCTGCTTGCAAAGAAGGTGGCAAAAGTCAAGGTCATGAAAGGTCAACATACGTACAGCAGGAGGGGATTAGGAATTTGTTGTTACCTTCTGCCCCATCTTATCATCTTAAAGAAAAAGTTACATAATGTATCAAGTAGGCAGTCACATCGGTGCTCTAACAGAAATATCCCTACACAGAACTTTCAACATCATCTCCATCTACTTGGATGTGCTGCATATGTATGGTGAGCTTATGATACAAGAACTCCATTATCTAACCAATAAAAATGAGATTAAGTTGCTAGGTGCTCAGTCCCTTCCCCACATTTATCCCGTTGACTCTTTAGTATAATGCAGATTTTTGCTAGTGTTAAGTGGATACATTCCCTCTGTATTAGAGGGTCAAAAACAGTTTTAACTACGCTGCTACTGTGTGTGACAACACTTCGAACTGATATTTTTTTTTTTTTAGAACTGACCCTTTTTTTTTAAAAAAAAAAACATAATACTAATGTTAAATTAACTGAAGCAAGAACAATTTCCCTAAATTTGAAAAAAAATTGCATTTGTGTGCACAGCTTACTATAACAGTAGTTGTTTGACAGACTACCAATGCAGTTCAGTTGCTTTCCTTAAGCCAGGATATGATAAAGAGGAAATGCCCACACTACCAGACACCAAACAAAGCTTTCTTTTGATGTCCCTAGGAATGGAAATCCATCCTAACAAACATCAGACTGATACAGAGCACAAAAGAAGGTACCATTTGCCTCATACCTTCAGTTCTTCTTTGGCAGAAAAGTGCTCACAAGCACTCTCAATAGGGGTGCATACAGCCCCTTTAAATCCTTCATCTGTAAAGCCCACAAAGACATGGGGAATATCTGGGTAATACTGACAGTTCCCAAAAGAAAAAACAAAGTAGTGCTAATCTGAAATAGAAAGAATAAAACAAATGGGAGCCTTAGGTCCTCTCTAGACAAGTAGATATAAGGTCAGCTTCCTAATAAATACCTATCTGAGGACTGAAGGGTAAGAGATGTTTCTCATACTCAAACATTTACTGTTTTGGTGAATTACGCACACTGCTGTAGTATGTCTACCACAGGGATCAATGCAGCACTTAAATTCCTTACTCCAGGGTGAGCACTAAAGGAGTAGAAGGGGTATCTAAAGATGGGTGGGGGGGGGGTTTCAAAATATTTCACTGCTATAACTGCAATATCTGTTCCTGTTTTAAATACCAGCTTTGACACCATTAATAATAACTTTTTTTCAGATATGGACCAACAAACATCATCCAGATAGGATAAAACAAGATCTGAGGTGCTCCTGTGATAAATTTTATGTTGCTAAGAGTGCCACAAAATTTAAGATCAGGCTTCAGGAGCACCTCAAGGATATTAAGAATAAGACATTAAAAAGTCCAGTGGCAGTGCATTTTTATAACTTTTATTCTAATAATTATTTACATATTAAGGCTTGTGCTTTAGAAATTATAAGTAATAATTTGGGGGACACAAAAACTTGAAAGCTCTGTCACTACATAAAAAGTAATAATATATCATTAAATATCTCACTCTCAAACCAGGGGAATTAAATACAGACTGCAGGTAGAAGAATTTGACAGGAATAGATTATTTCTTCTATTTTACTGGCATCTTTTTTAGATATGTTTTCTATGTTAATGCTGGCTATGTGCAGTTTTTATACTCCACTAAAGTATCAATGCCAAGGTTGCAAAGCATTCATTACAACATATGGTTTATGAAGTCTGTTTGTAGCTTTTATTATTTTCCGTTTTTATTTGCCATGATGGAGTCAAAAAGTTCCTTGCAGAATCAAGGTGGTGACTCCCACTCTATTTTTAGATTACATACCCAGCTTATACAGACTGAAAAAAAGTGTGACAGAAATTAGCATTATGCCTCACAAGTGCCATGAGCTGATGTATTCTTAAAAACTGCAGCAGTTGTATTTGAAACTCTTGTGGGAAGTACACTGACTGGTGCTTCTAACTTCTTCTTGGTAGATTTGTAACAGAAGATAATGCACTTGGCTATCACTATCCATACAGATAAGGTTTGTTTAGAGAATGTGAGTCCTCCTTCCCTGTTGACAAACAGCTAGTTGCTCTGTTTGATTCCTTTAGACTTAGAAATGCAGTATCATTTTTTTTAATTCTCCATCAGTTGCTTGCTAACGATTAGTTTTTCTGCCATCAACTGATTCTTAATTCCTAAGAGTGGAAGCTGGTTGCAAAATCTGTTGCCTTGACAGCCAAGAGTTTTTTTGCTTAGGGTTCTCCCCCCGATATGCTGGCTTCTGTCAATGAACTGTGCATAAGTATGAAATGGGACTCTGTGAGAAACTACCCACCTCCAAACTAACACTTTCCCATTTGCCTCCCCAGCATGTCCATCCCCTTCCCTCTCCCCGAGTAGAAGTGAGCACTCATCAGCCTCTTCCTTCCTCCCTTTCCTCACTGCCATCTCTAGCAGATGCCCAAGCCATTCTTCGAACTTGGGACAAATGGACCACATGCAGGGCTTTATACCAGTGTGCCAAAAGACTAGCAGCAGTGTAGAATCTAAGCTGCTGGTGGATGTCCAGCAGGTGTAAGCTTGTTTCCCCTTTGCTAGTTAGCACAGAAGTTGGCAGATGGATGGCTTGGTTCAAGGCTAGCCCAGGCAGCATATTAGCCATAAAGAAAGGATGGATTCCTCTGTAAATAACCCTGTCTTTGAGGAAAATTGTGCAAGGTTCCCTGCATATTAAAGCCTGAAGCTGAGAGACCCTTCTGGCCAAGATGATCACCTGCAAGAGCAACATCTACTATGAAAGAAGTCTGAGTGGTATGGTAATGTTAGGTTAAAGGCAGTGAGCAAGAAACAGTCTTTTAAAGACAAGGTTCATGTCCCAGTAAGAAGGAAATGTCCTTCTATGCGGTTTTACATGCAAAACTCCTTTCAGAAACTGCTTGACTAACCAGGCAAAAATTTGAGGGAGCCCAGTTGCAAGCATGCCATAACTAATGACAGATGTACTTTGACAGAAGCAAATGAAAGAACTTCAGTTAGCTGGTCAACTAGGTACAGCAAGATCTGAGGTTCTGGGTTTTGTAAAAATACCTCTATAAGTACATCACAAAGAAAACTTTTCCAGTTGGTGGGGTATGATTTTCTCAGTATGTGCACCACTTCTTTCATTAGTCTGCTCCTAAAGTGGTATGAGGCTGAAAGGATCCATGCTGTAAACCTTCCCCCCCCTGCTTGTTTATGTACCACATAACTGTGGTGTTGTCTGTTTTTATAAGCAGTTGTCATGGAAGGATTAGGTATTTGAAGGCTGTCAGAGTGTTCTGTACAGCTAGCATCTCTTTTTGATTGATGTGCAGGAGAATCTGCCCTGGGCTCCAGTGGCCCTGAATGTATTTGCCTGCCATGTTGAGCCCCCCATGCATAGTCTGATGCGTCTGTTGTCAGGGTTTGGGCAGTGAGGGGTTGAGTGAAAAGCAGTCCCTTGTTGTGATTGCATGCTTCTGCCCACCAAAGGAACTCTGCCCTTAGACAAGGTATGATAGGAATGACTGTTTCCAGGTCCTGAGAATGTTAGCACCAAAGACTTTTTAAGTACCATTAAAGTTTCCTCATACGTAGTCTTGCATATGGAATTAGCAGAATACATGAGGTCATGAACCCTAGGGCTTGCAGTATTTTTCTTGCAGATAGCTGGGTTCTGGTGGCCATTTGTTTGAAGTAGTTTGTCAAATAGACCTGTTTTTCTGAAGTGAGAAATGCCATCTGGGAAGTTGTGTCCAAACTTGCTCCCAGTAATACAATCTTTTGACAGGGCACCAGTTGTGATTTCTTTTCGTTGATGGTGTACCCCAATGAGGTGAGAAGGCTTTTTACAAATGCCAGGTGCTGGCGTAGCAGTTCCTGACTGTCCACCTGAATCAGGCAGTCATCCATGTATGGGAAAATTTGGATATTTCTCTCCCTGCAGTATGCAATGGCTGGAGCCAGGCACTTTGTGAATACTCTGGGCGCAGTAGATAAGCCAAAGGAAAGTGCAGAGAACTGATAGTGCATATAACCTACCCTGACATGTAGATATTTCCTGCAAGACTCCCTTATGGGGATGTGCAGACAGGCTTCTTTTAAGTCTAGAGTGACTAACCAGGCATCTTTGGCTAGCATAGGGAGAAGCTGTTGCAGGGTAAGCATCTTGAATTTTGGGACCACCAGAAGGGTGTTGAGAATTGAAAGATCCAGGATTGGGTGCCAAGAGCCCTCTTCTGGACACCAGGAACAGTCTGGAGTAAGAGACTTCTTCAGTTCTGAAGAAGTCCCACTTGGGGACGAAAGCGCTTAACTGTCTGTAATAAATCTGTGGAGTATTATCTGGATTTTCACTGTTTTTTACACATTTCTGGTGTGGTTATTAGCTGGATTCTTGTTCATTTGATTTTAATCACACCAGGGAGTTCAAAGTGTGGCTGTTTACTGGCTAGAGGCCAAAGGAGTCAGTTGAGAAGTTTTTTTTTCTCTGCTATAAATCAGGTAAGTTTGTGAGGTGCTGTTCACCATGCAAAGGTGAGTAGCAGTGCCTGTATAATAGCAAACAACTAGACAGTAAAAGTTCCCTATAAAGTTAGGATTACGTCTGTACCTGTTAAACAGTATGGCAATGTGTGGAATTAAGTTTAGAGCAACTAGCTTGCAATGTAATAGAACTACCATATCCTAGCACTATATAACATCTTGCCCTTAACCCCAGAACCTACTCCAGCAGTCCCCTGTTAAAACCCAATCCTTAATCCTAAACAGCCCACCCTATTACAGGATTGGACAACATGGACATGCAATTTCCATATGTCTCTCTGGCCAGCTTGGTAGATTTGGGCATCCTAAGGAAATGTAAATGTTCTCAGACAACGAGTTTATCATTAAAGAAAATAACATGGTAAGTGAGAGATGTAAATACACAATTTCTTTGCAGGCAAAAATTTCAGATAAAATGAGGCTGTCAGTAATACCCACACTACACTTCTCTTATATACTGTACACACACACATACACACACACACACACACACACACACACACACACACACACACACACACACACACACACACACACCGTCTTCTGCTGAGGTGCTTAAAAGAAACCTTCCCAAATCTTACAGACCTCCAAAGCCACCTAACGGCAACACTGCTCCACAGCAATCACTAAAACACACACCAAAAGCAACACCAAACATCTCACATAAGCCTACACACAATGGTCCCCTAATAGCAAAGGCCATAAGGCAAGCATATGCTTTATCTATTACTCTTGTCACTAGGGACTCCATTGTGTGACACACAGATACCCCAGTCACCAAGTTAGACAAGACAAAGATACCGGTTAATTGCCTGTCTGGAGCGAGGATCCACAATATCATGCACACACATGTCACTGCATCCCAGGTACCAACATAATTCTATCATAGTCCATGTGGGTGTAAATGACGCATACTTCACTGGACTATATAAAAAGAGACATCATGGATCTCTCGGAATATGTGTCACAGACAGATACAAGCCATTCACTGAGCAGCATTCTACCTTCATCAAGGATGATGCCACAGTTTGAACATAAGATGACTGACTTTAATAATTGGCTTAGTTTTTGATGTTACTCCAGGGGATCCAATATTTATTAGGATGGGAGAACATGGTCAAAAGACCATGTTGCTTTGCCACAGATGGGCTGCACCTGTCATCCCTAGGCTTTCAGATATTGGCCAAAACTTTACCACCCCCTTACAGGCTTATTTTAGGCAATGCCAAAAAGACAAAACTAACAAAATAGTTTTCAAGCAACCTTAAAGTGTTACTGCCCAATGCTAAAGTACAGTTTTGTACCTACCATAAATGTAGATGTTCGAGGATCCACATTGCTGCAGTCCTAACTATTGGGTAGTCCGCTGTCCAGTCGGCCCAAATACCAGAGTATATGGCTGACGTCGGTCAGGGCGCATTAGACTGACGTCAGTACGTCAGGGTACTAATGCGCATGACCGACGTCATATCCTCAGTCTTTTCTTGCCCCAGATGTCAGAAGACCCTAAAAAGACAAGGCCCAATATACCTGCACCAAAAATATGTACAATATATACAAAAATATATACAAAAATATCAGCATATAACCTCACCTACACAACCACCCCTAAACACAGAGGGGAAGGAGGGAGGTTAATTGGACTGCAGCAATGTGGATCCTCGAACATCTACATTTATGGTAGGTACAAAACTGTACTATGTTCTTCATTCCACATTGCTGCAGTCCTAACTATTGGGTAGAATCCCAAAGCAGAGGTAAGGGAGGCTGGCAAATCATAAAGAAGCAGGAGCTGACAACATGCCTTGCAAAATAGCTGTGGCAAAACCAGCCCTAGACTTAGAGTAGAGAGGAAGGTGATAATGCTTAGAGAAAGTATGCACTGAACTCCAAGTAGCTGCCTCCAAAATATCCTTAGTTGCCACCCCTTAGAAATGCAGTTGAAGTGGCAGTAGCCCTAGTGGAATGAGGCCTAATCCCAGCTGGAATCTCCTTGCCATGATGGGAATAACAAAATGCAATGCAAAACCCAATCCACCTAGAAATAGTTTGTTTTGACACAGGCTTGCCCTGCGAACTCAAAGCAAAAGAAACAAACAACTGCTGAGACTGCCTAAAATCCTTAGTCCTGCTTAAATAATAACGCAATTGCCTGTGTACATCTAAAGTGTGCAAAATCTTTTCCCCTTTATTTTGGGGGTCTGCATAAAAAGTAGGCAAATGAATAGTTTGGTTTAAAGCCACAGTAGAAACCACCTTAGGCATAAAGGAAGGATTAGTACGTAATGATACCCTATCCTTATGGAAAATCAAAAAAGGGCTCTACTGCCATAAGGGCCTGCAACTCAGACACCCTTCTTGCAGAAGTAATAGCCAACAGAAAAGCAGTCTTCCATGACAAGTATTTCAGTTCAGCAGTAGCCGCAGGCTCAAAAGGTTGTAGAGTAAGTTTTTCCAACACAAAATTGAGATCCCAAGCAGGAGTAGGAGCTCTACGTGGGGGTCTTATATTCTTTGCCCCTCTAAGAAACTGCTTGAACAAAGGATGCGAAAACAATGGTGGGTCACAATCATAGTGAGCTGAAATTGCTGCAGCATGAATCTTAATGGAAGAGAAGGACAAACCTTTGTCCAATAACTCAGTAAGATATTGAAGGGCCACACTCACATTAGGCTCAGAAATCTCCAAATTCTTTGCTGTACTCCAAAATAAAAACCTCTTCCATTTTTCTGCGTACACTTTCCTTGTACTAGGTCTTCTAGCTTCCATAATCACATTTAAAACTTGTTGAGGAAGTTGAGACCTGCTGTGTTTCAACACAGAATATGCCAGGCTGTTAGATGAAGAGAGTGAAGCTTGACATTGAGCAGATGACCGTCCTTCTGAGATAACAGATGTGGAATCAAAGGTAAAGGCCATGGAGGCTTCCTTACCAGACTCCTTAGTAGTGGGTACCAGTGTTGCCGAGGCCAATCTGGAGCTATTAAAATCATCCTTGGCTTGTCTTGTCTGACCTTTAAGAGCACCTTTGGAAGAAGAGGCAGAGGTGGAAAGGCATACACATGAAGATTTTTCCAACTGAAAGAAAGAGCATCCACTTTCCAAGCTGTGTGATGAAACCCCTTTGTGCAAAACTTTGGCAGCTGGTGGTTTAGTGGAGAAGCGAACAGATCTATGTCTGGAGTTCCCCATGACACTGTCAATTTCTGAAATACATGAAGATCCAGTTTCCACTGTGGGGATCCATGATTTGTCTGCTTAACACATCTGCTAAGGAGTTCTGTGCTCCCGGCAGAAACCTTGCCTGAAGAGTTAGTTGCAAGCTGAGCGCAGTCTCCCATAAAATCATTGCTTGCCTGCATAGAGGATAAGAATGTGTTCCCCTTGTTTGTTGATGTACCACATGACAGTTGTGTTGTCTGTTAGAATCAACACCTGCCCTGGAAGAAGTAACTCCTTGAAAGCCATTAATGCAAACTGGACTGCTAACATCTCCTTCATGTTGATATGTAGATGCTGTAGTCTGGCAGGCCACTTGTCTTGTATCCACTTTCCATTTAGATGAGCTCCCCAAGCAATGTCCGAGGCATCTGTCGTTAAAATCTGACTCGCCTCTGGCCGGGTCACAGAGAGTCCCTTGTTTAGGTGACATTCCTGAGCCCACCACAAAAATTCTTTTTGAAGGCAAGGTATTATTTGAATGACAGTGTCCAAATCCTGGCAGTGCTGTGTCCATACATTTTGAGATACCATTGCAGCTTCCTCATATGCAGTTTGGCATTGGGAAGCACCAGAATACAAGATGCCATGAACCCTAATGCTTGAAGGACTGTCCTTGCAGTCAGCACGGACTGATGAGATAGTTGATGAAAGTAAAGGGATAGACTCTTTTGTTTGTCCGGGGTTAAAAGGCCATCTGGGCTGCTGTATTCAGTCTCACACCCAGAAAGCACATGTCTTGAGAGGGTACTAGACTGGACTTTATTTCGCTCACAGAATACCCTAGGCATCTTAGCACTGCTATAACATATTCCAGATGCTGTAGAAGGTCTTCCTTTTCTTGAGCCAGAATCAGGCAGTCGCCTAAGTAAGGATAGATTTGAATTCCTTTTAGCCTGAAGTAAGCTATCACTGGAGCCAGAACCTTTGTGAATACTCTGGGCAGTAGATAAGCCAAAGGGCAATGCAGAGAACTGATAATGAGAATTTCCAGCTCGAAACGCAGATACTTCCTGCAACTTAGTCTTATAGGCACATGAAGGTAAGCTTCCTTGAGATCTAAAGTTACCATCCAGTGATCTTTGCCCAGCAGAGGTAAAAGCTGTTGTAACGTCAACATCTTGAACTTGGGAATGTCCAGATAAGTGTTGAGGATAGATAAATCCAAAATTGGTCTCCACGTGTTCCCCTTCTTTGGTACTAGGAACAGGCGAGAATAAAATCCTAGGCCCCTTTCTGATACAGGGACTGGCTGAATGGCCCCTATTTGGAGTAACAGAGAAATTTGCTTGTGAGCCTCTTTCCTTTGTGGAGGAGGAACGTCTGGCATGCCTTTGAAAGGGGCAATGTATGGAAATAAAACCTGTAACCGTGGTGAATGATATCCAACACCCATCTGTCTTGAGTAATTAAATTCCAATTTTCTTTGAAAAGAGACAGTCTTCCTCCCAAAGGAGCTGCCAGACGAGAATCTACTGGCAGCTGAAAAGGCAGGTCATTGGGTCTGTTTACGAAAGGACTGACCCCTGCCCTCACCAGAAGTCTGAGCAGGTGAACTCCCTGTTCTAGGCCTAAAAGAACCTTGAGCTCTGCCCCTACCACGACTAGACCTACCCCTAGACTGGGAATCATAAGCAGGATATGTCCATCCCTTAGTAGGCCAATTTCTACTAAACTTGGTGGCTGCACTTGCAAAAATCTTTAACAGTTTGCATAGACTTAGCTTTGTCCTCCATTTTCTTTAAAACTGCTTCCACAGGCGAACCAAACAACACATCAGACTGTAAAGGAGCATCCAAAATCCTTGTCTTAACATGCTCAGCTAAATTCTGATCCCTCAACCAGGCATGCCTGCGAAGAACAGAACTAGTGGCAGCCACCCTCGAGGAGGCCTGTACAGCATCAAAACCACATTGCAAAGAATGCTTACCCACTTGTTCAGACACATGAACTAAATCCAGCAACTCTTTACACTCAATACCTTCCGCCAAAGCATCCACCTTAGATTTCAGTTGTGAAAGGAGATAATTTTGATATTTTAGCATGTGAAACTGACAATTCAACGCCTCATGGCTAAAGTGGAAGAAGTATACACTTTCTTTCCCCATCTATCCAAAGCCCTTGCCTCTTTATCAGTGGGAACAGGGTTTTAACCACAGAGGCCTTAACACCTTTAGGTCCCTGAGAAACAGTTTCGGTCTGCCCTAGGACTCTTAAAAGATACTTATGAGCTTCAGGCACCCTATAGTACCTATCAGGTTTAACAGGAGCAGGAGGCAAAGAATCAGGGTTCAGGGAAGCCTCTGCAAAACATCTTCCACCACATTCAACACAGGAGGTATAGCTAAGGGCCTATGCTGGGGTAAAACAAGAATTCCCTAAGCCTTTTCCTGGAATCAGAGTAATCCTGGCCTTCCCATTTAAAGTGCTCCCTCATGGAATGCAGAGTCTCTGAAAATGAGAAATCCTCAGGAGGAGAAGCTGTAGGAGTGGAATCATCCACATCAGAATCAGAATAAGGAGGATACTCCTGCAAATCTTCCGCAGAAGACTCAGAAGCCTCTGAACACTGTTCAAAACTATCAAACTCAGGTTCCACCCTAGGCCTCTTATCAGGAGGGGGCATAGAACCTCTAATCATAGTAATCAAATCTTCTGCCATTTTAAGCATATGTTTCTTAGGCACAGAACCTGAAGAGCTAGGAGAAGCCCCCACTGAAGCTAAACTTGGCCTACCTCTCAAAGAAGTTTTGGAAACAGAAGGAGAGGCTCTAACTACCTTGGGAAGAGAGGGAAGAACAGTTACCTGAGAAGCCCCTCAGCCTGGCCTACCTCCTGAGAAGGCACATCCTGTAACAGTAAAGTCTCTGCCTGAGACTCCAAAGAAACTCCTGGCAAAACCTCTGGCTCCACTGAACCTTCTAAAGAACCGACGTCCGGGACTGCCGGTTCATCAACCCTAGGCTTCGCTGTTTTGTCCTTGCGCTTTTTGGACGAAGCGGCGCGGAGCATCCGACGGCATTTTATAATTGCAACGCTTCCCAAACACTAACCTGGCACAGTCTAACCTTCTCTTAATAGTGCGTTTGTTAAACCTAGCACAAGAGCGGCATCCAACAACGTCGTGCTCAGGCCCTAAACAAGGTATACACAAGGTATGGTAATCCCTATGAGGTATCTGTTTCCCACAAGAAATACAGTTATTCACTTTTTCTGACATCCGGTTAAATACTGAGGCAAGAAAAAACCAAAATGTTGCCCAACGGGGTACTTAGCCAACTCTGATTCGGTCTGAAACTCCGACTTCAGAAAATTTCAGAACGCCAACCTGCACTCGCAAAACTGCTTCTGCATCGGACCATGCGGCAAAAGACTGATATGACGTCGGTCATGCGCATTAGTACCCTGACGTACTGACGTCAGTCTAATGCGCCCTGACCGACGTCAGCCATATACTCTGGTATTCGGGCCGACTGGACAGCGGACTACCCAATAGTTAGGACTGCAGCAATGTGGAATGAAGAACATCAGTCTAAACAAAAGACTTCACACTCTTCAAGCCCTCATCACTCTGCAGAATGTAGACATCTGTGCCAAGACAGAGACTTGGTTTAAAGTCATAGAAAGTACTCCAGCAGTGCAAGGATACATAGCCTTCCACACATTTAGGCAAACAACAGCACAAACTTGGACCAAAGGTTGATGTGTCTCAATCTATGTTAGCAACAAACATACCTCTAGGTTGTTTAAACAGGATGATACTATGGACTTATCCACATGCAGGTCACCATAGATAAGGCCCCTCACCATATCATGGCTAGCTACATGTCACCTTCCATGCTACTAGAGTCTCACAACTCTAACCTAAACCTATTAGAGGCAATCACCATCCAAATATACTAGATCTGGTACTCCCCAACATGGACAGCACTGCACCCTCCTTTTGTCATGTCCTCACTAGAGTGGGTGGATGACAAAGCTTTCTCCTTTGAAGTGAAAATCAACCCAAAAAACACAGGTAAACCAGTAACAGCTAGGAACTATTTTAAGGCAAACTACATCTTAGTAAGTGAGAGTTTGTCAAAATTCAAGGCCTCCCCTTACCCTGAAACCACAGCTACCTATGTAGAATTATTCAGAGTCCCAATACAAACATGTGAATAGTTGCAGAAAGGCTACCATACCTACCATGAGTAAACTCAAAATAAACACCAAAAACAAGCATCATTGATGTAATCCTCACCTAAACAGGATATATAATAATAGCAGAAAACGCATGGCCAAAATCAAGAAGAGCAACTCTCTTAAAGACAAGTGCTCGCTTACACAATTTAGCAAGTACCTAAGAGGTCTAAGACTAATAAGGCCGACTACGATGTCAGGATAACCTTGCACGCTAAGGACAATCACAAGACCTTCTTCAGCTATGTCCAGAACCATAAAGGTAATACACAGCAGCGTGCTGAACTGGTGGTGAATGGTATCACCTTCACTGATCAGGGTGACATGGCAAATCTACTGGCTGATAAATTCAGCTCAAACTCCACACCCCTCCAGCTCCACCAGATTTTATCCCCTCTAACATACATCCCTAAACTATCAGCAGGGACCAGGTGCTTGCAGCATTGGCTAAAGCCAACAACACTGCCTCTGTGGGTCCTGACAACATCCCTGGTTGCCTCCTGAACAGTCTAAAACATAACCTATCAGGACCACTTGAGGCACTCGTCAGCAACAGCCATGAAACAGGCTACTTTCCAAGTGAATGGAGGACCACAACAGTTATTGTCCTCCACAAGGACGAACTATCAATTGACCCAAGGAACTACAGACCCATCTGTCTAACAAGCCTAATATGCAAAGCCATGGAATGAATTACCATGGAAATGATACACAAGGACATTGGTAATAGGTTCATAGGTTCATAGGTTTATACTAGGCTATCTGCCCTAAGGCATTTATAAGCCTAGCCCAAATTATTGTGGCTTACGCCACCCCTTATATGAAAAAATACTGTGCCCATTAGTTTGTTGTGCCTCTGTCCAGCAGTGACCCAGAGATGATTCCCGGGGTAAACCTACGATCTCCCATCCACAGGTCTAGATTTCTCTTGAACAGAGTCAGCGAGGTGCTCTGCCTCACATGGACCGGGATTTTATTCCACAGCATAGGGAGTCTCTGAGTGATAAATCTATCCCTCCAGCACGTCCTATTTATATCCGTGCTAAGGTTTAAGTCGCTTGCTCTAGTGGTTTTGGTGGATTTGGATTTTTTGAGGTGGAGCATGTCCATTAATTCCGGGTTGGACATGGCCTTGTATGTCAGGCACATGTCACCTCTGAGCAGACGGTATGCGACTGAATAGAGCTGGAGTTTCTTCAATCTGGCAGCATATGACAGATTTTGGAGTCTCTTTATCCTTTTGGTGAGGAACTTTTGGGGTCTCTCCAATTGCTGCAGATGTCGGGTGAGATACATCCCGAATGGGGCATTGTACTCGATCATTGGTCTGATAAGTGAAGAGTACAGGGGAACAATGACCTCACTAGATCTGGATGTGAATCCCTTCATGATCAGGTGGGCAATGTAGAAGGTCTTTCTAACCACTTTAGCAATGTGAGTGTCAAAAGAAAGGCCACTGTCAACCTGGGTCCCCAGGTCCCTGATAACCTCTTCTGTGCTTAGTGGATTGCCACCTATATGGTAGCTTGGGGTTACCTTGTTTTTCCCGAAGGGTATGACTATACATTTTTGGCGTTTAACTTCAGGCCATGGCTCTGGCACCAGCTATCTGTTTCCGTGAGTCCCTTCTGAAGGATATCAGTGTCCGATGCACTTTCCACTATGGCGCCCAGTTTGCAGTCATCTGCAAACTTTGTCAGCCAAAGTCCTCCCATGTTGGCCTGTACTTCTGAGAAGTAGATGCCAAACAATAGGGGCCAAGGACCGAGCCCTGTGGGACACCACTTGTGACCGGCTTGGAGTCTGACACAGCGCCAGCAACTCTAACCCTGTGGGTTCTGTCCTTAAGCCAGTTTGCAACCCATCTTGTGACATATGGGTTTACATTTAAGCTGGTAAGTTTTTCTACAATACCCGAGTGGGGTATTGAGTCGTAAGCCATTGCAAGGTCAAGGTAGGCTGTATGGACTGCCTTTCCCTCATCAATGGCCTTGGTGACTATTTCAAGAAGTCGACCAAGTTCAAAAGGCATGATCTTCCCTTGACAAAGCCAAACTGGGTCGGGTCCAATGTCTGCAAGTCCCCTATATCTTTGTTTATGAGCTCCATTATGATCCTCTCCATAGCTTTGCAGACTAGACTTGTTAAGCTTATGGGCGGTAATTACCAGGGTCCGTGAGGCGCCACCTTTGTGGAGTGGGACCACAGTTGCCGTCGCCACTCCTTGGGCACGTATCCTGTGGTAAGGCTGAGATTAAACAGCTGCCTTATGTGCGGGTTTAATTCCTCATTTAGCTCGTGTAGCACACAGCCGGGGACACCATCCGGTCCCATTGATGCTGTGTTTTTAGCTTTAGAGAGAGCAGCTTTCACCTGCGCATTTGAGATGTCCGGGAGGCTACACTCGGCTGGGATAGTTATCTCTCCTTTAGGGGAGAGGGGTGAAGTTTGCACTGAACCTGTCTGCCAGTATGTTGGCAATGTCTGTGGGTTCAGTGATTTTTGTATCATTTTGGACTAATTCTGAGCATATCTGTGAGTTTCCACCCAGGTTCCTAACATAGCTGAAAAAGGCCTTATGATTGTCCTTTGAATCCATGGCAATTTTTCTCTCAAAATTGGCCTTAGTTGATTTTATGAGTGCTCGTATTTTTTACTAATAATGATCAGGGGTGACTTCCCTTTTATGGATTTTGTTCTATCATGTAATAGCTTTCTCCTCTTATTGTAAAGTTTGTTAATGGCTGGGGTCCACCAGACTGGACGTTTGCCCTTTGTGGAAAGAGTCTTGGTTTTATTTGGGATTGCCTGATCCATGCAGTCCTGGAGGTGTTCATAGAAGGCATTTGTAAGGGCTTCCGCAGCTTGGGTTGTGGTTTCCTCTGACTCAGGGGCCTTGAAGGATACCACACCAGTCTTGAGTAGTGTGAAGTTTGCTTTAGAGAAGTTCTTCACTATGGTCTTTTGTTTGGGGTGGGGCGGGATGTGGATTTCCAGTGAGATTAGTTTATGATCAGATCTCACCAATGAGGGATATACTTCGGTGTGGAGCATTTTGTCCCCATGTTTGTGACAATGAGATCTAGTATATTTTCTCCTCTCGTGGGAACAGTGACTAGCTGTTCCATGGCATTTGAATTTATGAACTCCAGGAACCGTTGGGCTAGAAAGTTAGGGCTTGAGTAATGTTCCCAGTCTATATTCGGGTAGTTGAAGTCACCCAATATGATGGTGTTTGGAGATACATTTATACCCTCCAGTGTCTTCAGGAAGGCTGTGTGGGGTTCCTGAGTTTGAGAGGGTGGCCTGTAGCATGCTACAATTTGTAGAGCAGTTTTGCCTATTGTTAGTTGCACCTGGATGGTTTCGAGCTTCATGCGTTGCCACCAACCTGGAGGTGTGAGTATCCTTTATGAATATGGATACACCGCCTCCTTTTGTGGAGTGGTCCGGGTTTTGGGGCCGGAACGCATGATATGAGGTAAAACCTAATAGTGCCGGGGTGCTCTCAGGAGCCTTAAACCAGGTTTCAGTTACAGCACAGACATCGATGTTCTCCATACTGAGAAGGGCCTCGAGTGCGTGCATTTTGAGATTTAGACTTCTGGCATTGAGCAGCATTACCCTCAATTTCTTCCCATTTTTGTTTTCTAGGGTGGTAGGTTTAGAATTTGAGCCTTGCCTTAAAAAGGCACTATGGGGTGGCAAGAGCCTTAGCCAATATCCGAATCCCAGGGGTGACAGGTGCAAGCCGTCCCTCATGAAGCAGCATGGCTTGTCAAGCATGTCATCCCAGGCAGACAGACACTGGATCCCCTTTGAATGACACCAGACATTAAGCCAATTGTTAAAGCTGATCATCTTGTCTCTATATTGTGGCATCATTCTTGGTGAAGGAAGGATACTGCTCAGGGTTAGGGTCATACCTGCCTGGGCTACATAAACAGAGAGCTCCTCTATGTCACTTTTCATGCAGTCCAGGGAGGTATGTCTCAGGTCGTTCACACCAGCATGGACAATGACTGTGTCATATTTGTACTTGCTGTGGAGTGACCAGTGCTTGTGTTATGTGGCGGATTCTAGCGCCCGATAGGCAGCTTACTGTGACCCTCTCCTTGTTCAGCCTGGTGAGTGGGACGTCAGTGTGTCTGACTATGGAGTCACCTATGACAAGTATGTTTGGTGTTGTATTTGGCCTTAAGGGCTGTGACTGCTTTGCACACTGCTTTTGTGGTTTATGTGTTGCTTGTGGGGTGTCTTGAGGTAGCAGTTGTTTGGGTGTCTGCTTTGGAGGCCTCTGCTGTTTAGGTAAATTTTACTCAGAGCCTCGAGTATGTCTTTGTGTGTTTATGTGTTTGATTCAGTGGAGTGGTAGCATTATGTGAGGCTGGTTTTGTGGTGTGTGTAGTTGCCTTCTCCTCCTGTCTGGTCTTGCCAGTCCTGAGTTGAGAGAGCTCAGCCTCCAGTTTGGCTAAATAGCTGCATCTCTCAAGTATTTGTGTTATGTGGGAGGAGGAGAGGGTTGTCTGTGTACATGAGGCAGTTATAACATTGCCTCAAGATTCCCAGATTCACCAGCTGGACCGAGAGGAGATTGACAACTGACCTTTGGACATGCTAGAATAATATTGGGAAATCCTTAATTGAAAACAAGGGCCAGTGGGGAGTGAGGGTGTAGTGCTTTTAATTTTTAGTGCTGACTTATATAATTGCTTTAGTGAGCAAGTGCCAGGTAACTTGAGTGCAATGTGATACAAGTAACTAAATGCAAAACGACAAACAGTAACTTTCTTTCAAGTGAAACAAGGAAATAAGTACAGTAAGCAATGCAGATATCACTAGTGATCCACAGAAGCTGAGAAGTTGCGTATTAGGTGAATTAGCTTCCAGGGAAATAACAAGCAAACAAACAACAAGTATATAAACAAAGCTAGATTCAGTAGGCCTGGATCTAGTCTATGCTAGAGCAAACAAGGTGAACCAATTTCAGTAAGATACAGTTCAAATATTCAGGCACTATAAACCTTTAACCAGAAAATTCCCAGCTCAGAAGGGCAGAGTCCAGCCTCTTCTCCCACAAGAGTGCAGTCCACGAACCTTCTTAATGTAAAATAACTGGCCTGAAGCCCAAGTGCCTAAACCAGAACTAATACACTTGGACACTGGGCTCTCAATCAGCAGTTCCCAACTTAGAAGGATGAAAGCTACCTGTCCTGCCACCACAGTGCTTGCCACAAACCTTCCTAATGTAAAACAACTGGTCTGAAGCCCAAGTGCTTAATCCAAAAGACTTGAATGATAGCTACACTTTAATCAAGTTACAACCAAGCAGTAATAAATACCACTGAATACTTTAGAGAATGTCTGGATTAGTGCTCAAGTTACACAAACAAAGCTAGATCCAGCAGGCCCGAATCCAGTCTATGCCACAGCAAACAAGGCGCACCAACTTCAGTAAGAAACAGTTCAGATATGCATGCACTATAAGCCTTTAACCAGAAATTCCCAGCTCAGAAGGGCAGAGTCCAGCCTCTCCTCCCACAAGAGTGCAGACCACGAACCCTCTTAATGTAAAATAACTGGCTTGAAAGCCCAAGTGCTTAAACCAGAATTAATACACTTTTAGAATAACAGACACTGAGCCCTCAATCAGCAGTTCTCAACCTAGAAGGATGTAAGCTACCTGTTCTGCCACAACAGTGCAGACCACAAACCTCTCAGTGCAAAACAACTAACTGGTCCGAAGCCCAAGTGTTTAAACCAAAAGGCTTAGAATGAGTTACACCAAGCAGTAATAAATACAATTGAGTATTTTAAGATGATGCAAAAGTAAAAAGAAGTAGGTAAAAACACAAGTACAGTAAAAGCAGATGAAATTTTTTTTTTTTTTTTTTTTTTTTTTTTTTCTGAACAAGTGCTGAGATCAAAGAAACAGATTTGAGTGCTGAAACTAGAAAACTGGCTAGTTACAAGAAAAAAAAAACAAGCTAGAAGGCTTCCCTCAAACACAGAAGGGCTTGGGGGCTCAGAAGCCTACAAATAGTCTGTACCACTTAACAAGAAAGGCAGGAAATAAGCTTAATTTTTTTTTTCTATTTCCCAGATGCTCTCTTTGTACACAGTAGGAGTGCCTGAAATCAGAATATGATCTCACTGCACTCAGTTGAGTGAGCAAATGAGATGGGCCCAGAGGCAGGCTGAGGGGCGGGCAGTTTCAATGCCACTAAGATTAACACCAAAACAAAAACAGGGCGGCAGACAATGGACTTCTTCCCAATTTGGCTTTATTAATGGAAGCTCATGCATACTTATCCTGGTAGACATCTTTGAGAGGGTCACCAAGGCAATGACAAGAATAAAACAGTGCATATTGCGTATTTTGACTTAGTCAAGAAATTTGATACAATACCCCACTCAGGCATTCTTGACAAGCTCTCTGAGCTAGGTATAAATCTCTAAACAAATTGCTGGATTGCGAGCTGACTTACAGACAGGACCCAAGAAGTCAGGATTAATGAGACCACCTATACCAAGAGACCAGTCACCAGTGGAGTACATCACTGTTCCATGCCGGGCCTGCTCTTGTCTGGCATCTATTTCTTGGAAGTCAAGGCTAATGTTCAAGGTCTCTGGCTTGCCAAATTTGCAGATGACTGTAAATTGGAAGCTATTATACATTCCCCACAAGACACCAACATCTTGCGAGAGGGTTTAACACAGACAAATGACCAGTGCCAAAGCTATGGCTTAAAACTCAATGCCAGAAAATGCATTATAATGCCTTTGGCAAACTGTCAACCCAAATCCATTACTCCATTAAACCATTAGAGTTGACCCACTAGTAAGGGATCTGGGAACACTCTGGCCTTTGACCAACATGTAGCTAAGACAGTAATAAAATCATTTTATGTCACCCAGCTTATAGATAAGGGTATGGCATCCAGGTCCAAGAAAGTTATAGTACCACTCTAATTGGCCCTTATCAAACCTATTATTGAATACAATGCCTCCTATTGCAAGTATCTAACCAGACATTTGCAACAGTTGGAATGCCCACAGAGGTTTTTCACTAGGAGAATTCAGAGCATCAGTACCCTGTCCTGCACTGACTGACTAAATACTCGATCTCTGTATTCAGTCTTCTACAGGCTGCTATGAGGGGATTTCGCCTGGCTTAAAGGGTTTCCTCAGACCCAGCCCTGATGGATCTGTTGTACATGTGCAAAACAAACAGCACCAGAAACAGAAAATCCAGGGATCTGAACTTCACTTGTGACATATACAGAACATGCTGGAGAGACAGATATGTGTCCCAAACGATCCTCACACTATGGAATAGGTTCCCAATCCATGTAAAATAGAGTTCATCCCTGATCCTTCAAAAGAAACCTTAACAACTGGATGGAAAATTGTGAAGTTCAAACTTGCTTTCAAGCAATTCCCTGGAGTAAGGAATACAAATGCATCAGTGATCCCTGCAATTAACATTTTGAGATTAGAGAATCTGAAGGTGCCATCTTTAATGGAAACATAAAAATTAACATTTAACACAATGAAGCCTGCTGCTCTGAAACCTTTTGCAGTGAAGTAAATGTAACCCTTAACAGTATAGTGCAAATGAAGAAACTAGATTCTATTTGATTCCTCCAAGTCAAGAGAAATTTGCTTTAAAACAGACATTAGGACTCCTGATATACAGCTGGCCCATCTACTGGTTTACAGTCTGACGAGCCAATGGTTAACATGAGATAACGACTAAAAAGCTTTAAAGAAATCCATCCAAAAAACAAGGTATATTTTAGTGGATCAGATCAGCCATCTGACCTGTAGCTCCAGGTAGGTGAAGTAAACGCACACCTATTAAGTCTCATGCCTTTTTCAGGGAAATGATTCTGTGGGGAAAACTTGCAGGGTTCCTGAATTAATGTTAATTTTCATTCGTAACAGTTAACAGTGTTGACTCATAAAGCAATCAAACTTTATTCAGTTTTATGACTTGGCCACTAATGAGCTGGATGATGGGAGTCATTCTATTATGTTATATATGAACTTCTTCAAAGCATTTACTACTTTGCTTAACAAGACAATGATAGGAAATTTTAATGTTATATGTATGGCCTAAAATGAAATGGACAGGAAACTGGCTGGCTGATCAGAAAGAGAGAGTTGCTTAAGGGGAGTTGTAAGAAAAAAAAAGTCAGCAAGCTATTGAGTGGAATGAGGCTGAGTGCTGGAACCATCTGTTCAATACATCTATAGCAAAAAATCATACTGAGTTTGAGCACCTGTATGCTGATGATATGAAACCTCTTATAAAGGGAGGCCCAAGCCTCCAGAGCAATCTGAGATGGTTCACATGCTGAGCCACCATAATGGAAGTTATCTAGAATTTGTTATGTGGGATTTCCAAACAGACTCCTAAAGGAAACTGAATCTTCTTTCAAAGCAACTCAAACAAAGAGCCTTAAGCAAGCTTCCCTAAAAATGTTGACCAAGAGGTGGCACACACATTTTTTTCTCCTCAATCTCCAGTGAACATCAATAATTCCTCCCACTTACCCAATCAACTGATTATTTTCCCTGTGAAGTGCCAGCCCTACAGTCCATTCATTCTTTCTATGGGTAAATGTCAAGTGTTGGGAGTTATACAGTTATCCTGCTTATGAAACTGGGAGGTTTTTCCTTACACCATTTTAGTTTCCTTTTCTGAGCACTTGTCATAACTTCCCAAAGGCTGACTTGCAGTTAACACAAGCAAGGGATGCCTCTACTACTTCTGTGAGAGGGATCCTTACAACTCTCTCCCCCTTGCAGACAAAGCACCTACAGTAATCCATGTGCTCTACCACAGATATGTCCGTCACAACCAACCCCCCCCCCAAGAGAAAGGTAGACAGACTTTACCTTGTCATTCCTCTGTCTTCCCGGCTTGCTCCTCCAGTACCCAAATTGCATTAAAACAGTGGATAGTTAGATCATAGGCAGAGATTTATTCTTCTGAGCCACAAAGCTGGCTCACAAAAGTTTACTTTTAGTGGCAGAATGTATTGACTCCATCAAAATCCTGAAAAGGTGTCATCTAATAGAAGATTGCACATGTCACTAGGACGGGCAGTGGATCCAAGACCAAGGTAGAGTTGACAAAATGACAAAAGAATAACTCTGGAGAAAGTTACCACAAGTTGTCCACCTCTTGGCAGCTAAAGAACCTGAGTCAGGATGTCTCTAGGGTTGAGATATAAAATCCTTTAGGACTGGCTGTAGCAAGGGAAAAACCTAGGACTCTGCTTCTACTTACTTATTGTAAGCATCTAAGTACTTAGTGTGTATGAAACGAGATAAATGCCACTCAGTGTTGACCTTCATCACTGTATGATTCCTCTCGAGGGAAGGGTCACAGGTGGGTGATAATACTGGAGGGGAGGGTTCCTTGCATTTGTTTTAGAAGAAATCTACCCATTTCAATTCCTCAAACTTCATAATAACACAAGATTCAGAGAAGGGAAGGAAAAATAGTTAAGCAATAATCCCACAACTGTGTGTGGGCATATCAGGCTTTATATATGGTTGGTATGGTTTGATCATTAGGACAAAGCCAGAGTGATTAAACAAAGTCAGCCGTGGGTAAATCCTGACATACCCACATACAGGACTGGAATATTGCCATCATACAATGACATTATGTAAGAAAGAAACTGTTTACCTTTCTCAAAAAATGCCTTTGTATAACAGCAATGTAGTATTCCTCCACATTCTTCCTTGTTTAATGATATACTGTGCGTGTGTATGGGATTTGCATTCCCACGCTTGCACGGTATATCAGTACAGTGCAACAAAAGCAACAGAGAAGAGAGCACCTTTGTTATTTTTTTAGCTGCTGAAATTTTGTGAGGGACAGTGTAAAAATACAAGGAAAATCAGATACATTTCTGACTCTTTAGTTTTACAGAATGTACCTTATTTTCTTGTATTTTGCTCTGTACCTTAGCATATATGAATAGAAAGTCTGGCTGCTCAATGGTACTTCAGCGGCTGGACATTTTTCTATTGGTATATGCTCGATTTAATTGGGCTGTCCAATCAGAGCACTCATTTTTGAACAGTAACGAGCAGTCATTGTACAACTCTTTTTTATCACTCTCTCACAATTACTACAAGTCTCAGAGGACAGTGATACAGATTAAAATGGATGCTGCTCAATCCCCAGGCATCTTAACTGGGGCAAGTAAGTGAAATGATAGCAGCATGCTCCTTAAATGATACATTATCCAAAAAGACCAATGCCAGACCACATAATGGCCGCCCAGAAGTCAAAGCTGACTGCTGAAATATACTCTCCCATACTTTCTATATCATCTGTCACCAACAGCTGAACAGCCTCCTGAAGTCTAGCAGTGGCACTGAATAAACAGGTGGCCAAAAAAGTGGAAGTGAAAAGGGCCTGAAGGGATGTTCTCCACCCTTGTGGATAAGATGTCCACTGCACAAAATGAAATGGAAGGAATCAGTTCAACCCCAATTAAGTCACACCCAGCACTGTGTTCCAAGGGTCCAACATTCTTCTTTGGGCTCATGAGACAAAGACACCTACAAGCAATGGAGATGCAAAAGAGGCCCAGGATTTGCTTTAAAACTAAACACTAGGGAAGTGCTCTCCACTTACCCTCTTCCATATCAAGGAGGACTTGAGAGTTGGACAACAATCACTCAACTGAGGATAACAATCTCAGGAAGAAAGCAAAGCCTACTGCAGTTACAACAAAAGAAGAAAAGGAATCACGTCTAAAATTCTAAAGACTGTAAGAATGTAAGAAACAATGACAATGCAGCACTTAAATGATGTAAACAATCTCTACTTAATGTACTACTCAAGAAGTACAACACTCAGGCACCTTCTGTTTCCTAAAGAAAGTTCTTCACTCACTTTTCATTTGAAATACACAAGCATACAAATACATGAGCACGGCTGAGATGGGTCCTCAGGTGTGTCTGGTCTGCCAGAGCGCTGTAGTCAGACTTGCATAGTTGCCCTGCCAGATCGAGGTGGTGACTATTTTTTTTTTTAATTTAACACTTAAGTGTGTTGGTCCACATATTCTTTTCAGCCAAAGCTTGGGACACAAGGACAAGGGGAATTACAATATAAATGATTTAGTACAACCAATCAACAAGCAAGTTTTTGAAAAGTGGGAACAATACAGTCCCAAGGAAAAAATCCATAAAGATGCAGGAAGGACAAGCAAGTTATATAAAAACAATGACCAGAAGTCAAAACTGAATCCTGGACCTCAAAGCTGTGAGGCACAGATCTTAGCCACATGCCATGAACAATAAGCATCTAACCAAAGCAGATCCTTATTCTGGTAGAATGTTACTTCTGCTTTATTCTGCTACACACGCAAAATAAAGATATTACTTATGAGTTCAGATTCATATGCATAAGAACAAGCAACATGGTTTCTTCTGTTTTGAGGTTGAAGGATTGCTTTCACATTTTAACTAAACTAGTATCTTAGCCCCCACCCCACCCCACCCTGTAAAAAGAAAAAAAAAACATTAGTACACTGATGTATGAAAATGTAAACAGGCTTACCTCAAAATGAGTGACCATAGCATCCATGAGCTCCTCACAGAAAGGAGGGTTTGCTTCAAAGGAACCACTAACTGGAAAGAATTCCAGGAAAGGCCTGGAAAAAAAAAAAAAAAGCTCATCAAACTAATAACCTTAAGAAACTGAATCAGACCAATAAAAAAAGTGTGTGTGTGTGTGTGTGTGTGTGTGTGTGTGTGTGTGTGTGTGTGTGTGTGTGTGTGTGTATGGAGATATATATATATGAGAGAGAGAGAGAGCGCTACAGAATCCTGAAAGCCCAAAATCCTGAGACCTAAATCTCGAAAGTTCAAAAATACTGAAAACTCAAAATACTGAAAACACACAGGCTAACAACACTTACTATATTCCAGTACAAGTACATAAAGAAACAAATAAAAGACTAATCAACACCCCCTGCTACTTAAATATATCAACTCCAATATTGCACTTAGTGTACTGAAGTACAATCTTGGAATTGATATAATTAAGTAGCAGGGGGTGTGGGGGGCGCATATGGTTGAAGGGTAATATGATTCTGTATGTACTTGTGCTGGAATATAGTAAGTGTTGCTATCCCGTGTGTTTTCAGTAATTTGAACTTTCAAGATTTTTGTTTCAGGATTTTGAGTTTTCAGGATTCTGTAGCGCTCCCATATATATATATATATATATATATATATATATATATATATATATATATATATATATATAAATGGTTCCACTTCATATCATCGAATTATCATTTCATCGAATTTCAAATAGTCAGGACCAAATCGTCGAAAACTCATTTTGTCGAATCTCAAATAATTGAAAACTATAAAGCAACTAGAAATAACATCCCAGACACTGTTGACTATGTTTATGCAGGGGGAAAAGTACCCCTGCACCTCCCATGTGGGGGGCTCTGCCCCCCACCCCCCACATTAAATATACCAACTCCAAGGTCACACTACAGTGGGGTTAGGAAATTAGCTTTTTCCCCCACTGTAGTGCGACCTTGGAGTTGGTATATTTATTTATGGGGGTGTGTGAGGGGCAGAGCCCCCAACATGGGGGGTGCAGGGGGGCTTGCCCCCCTCCATACATGTAGTAAAAACTTTGTGGAATGTTATTTCTAGTTGCTTTATAGTTTTCAATGATTTCAGATTCGATGATACGAGTTTTTGACTAAATGAGTTTTCGACGATTTGGTCTCGATGATTTGAAATTCGATGAAATAATAATTCGATGATATGAAATGGTACCATATATATATATATATATATATATATATATATATATATATATATGTGTGTGTGTGTGTGTGTGATTTTTTTTTAATTAATCTTCACTATGGAAGAGTTACATGAATTTGTCAGACAAAAAATAAAAGATCTTTTAAGTTCACGTTCTCACTTGTGCCATGATCACAGCAAGACTAACTAACAGAGCAATAATTAAATTAAATAACTAGCAAAATTGTTCGTCTAAAGTTACAAAATAAGGTCTTCCTCATCCTGTTTAAACAGAAAGGATCAAACACAGAGACAAAGCTTCATGGACTAAGTAAGAATGATCTAGCCACTTTTTCACAGTAAACAGGACATCAAAACAGAAAATGTGAAGACCTACAAGTCTATGGTGCAAGAAGATACAGCAGTGCCAGTATCGGAAGTTCAAGCAGCAGTGATGTCAGGCGAGTTAAGACAGAATGGCTGATGCCAGCTCACCCATCCTGAGGAAAGGCTTGTAAACAAAAAAGAAGTTATGTACCTACCATAACGTTCCATGTTAGTTGTCTTCTTCTCGCCTTCTTTCTTGCTGGTTGGGTTCGGAGCCGATCCTCGGCTCCAACTCAGCCATCTTCAAAAGCTCGAGAGCTGCATACTGGCTCGAGGCCACCCCATATCCCATGATGCCTGGCGCTAGATACCCAGATCTCGTTTGGTATGTCTAACTGCAGACATAATAAAAAAAGGATCTTATCCTGGAATATATAAAACCTCCAGAGAGGCTACTAGACAGAAAGAAATAGCCAGAGAAGACTCAGACAGTGAAAAAAAACATAAGTAACTCTTCTCGGTCTACAAGGATAGGGGGATGGAGGGTGGGGAGCAAGAAAGAAGGCGAGAAGAAGACAACTAACATGGAACGTTATGGTAGGTACATAACTTCTTTATGTTAAGTTGTCTATCTCGCCTTCATTCTTGCTGGTTGGGACAGCGTCCCTAGCACCTAAAATCCTGGGTGGCTCATTGGAACAAACTCTTCAGAACAGTGGAACCAAAATCTGCTCTGTTTCTGGAAACCACATCCAACTTATAATGCAAAATGAAAGTATGTGGGTTGGCCCACGTAGCCGCAGCACAAACAGATTCCATGGGCAACCTAGCCTGAAAGGCCACCGAAGTTGCTAAAGCCCTGGTGGAGTGACCTTTTGGTTTAACAAGTAATTGTTTATTCCTCAGTTGATAGATAAATGTGATGATAGAAGTCAACCACCTGGACAAGGTTACTTTTGAGACTGGAAGACCTTGTTTACCCTCAGCATAAGAAAGGAAAAGTTGGTCAGATTTCCTGATATCCTTAGTTCTATGTAAATAGAAACGTAGTTGCTTGTGAACATCTAACTGATGCAACTTATATTACGCCCTGTTGGAGTGGTTGGGAAAAAACACGGGAAGGTCTATGGACTGATTCAAATTATTTTCTGAAGGGACCTTAGGAAGAATTAGTCTTGAGAGCAACCCTATCATTGTGGAACACTAGGTACGGAGGACGGGTACAAAGAGCCTGCAGTTCCGAAACTCTTCTGGCTGAAGTAATAGTTACCAGAAAGAGAGTTTTCCAAGATAAAAACTTCAGGGAACAAGAAGCTGCAGGTTCGAAGGGAGGCAATATTAGAGAAGCTAAAATCAAATTTACATCCCACGGAGGTGGAGGATCTCTCACTGGAGGCCTGAGCAGAGTGGTCCCTTTGAGAAACGCTCTACATAGCTTATGCGACATGATATTATTTCCTGACAGGCCAATGTGAAAATTTGAAATTGCAGCTAACTGAACTCTAATTGTAGCAGAAGCGGACCCAGAATGAAAGAGTTCCACAAGAAAATCCAAAATGTGGTGCATAGGGGCTGAAAAGGGGTCTATACTCTTAGCCTCTGCCCAGGAAGAAAAACGTTTCCACTTACTAGCGTAAGTTTTTCTAGTGGTAGATTTGTGCGATGATAAAATAATTTCCCACACAGACGGGGAGATATCTGGGAGCCTGGCTAAGGTTGGAAGTGGAGCATCCAAGCAGTGAGCTGGAGAGATTGCAGGGATTGGTGCAGCTCGCCCGATTGATGGATCAGAAGGTCTGGAACTGAGTCCAGAGTCCAAGGCTGCTCGAGAAGATGATGATGCAGGAATGGGAAAGTACAGTTTTGTACCTACCATAAATGTAGATGTTCAAGTGCTCATACAGCTGCAGTCATTACAGATGGGTTATCCTGCCGTCAGGCGGGTCCTCGGTCGGCTGAATTCCAAAGTCTAGGTCCGGAGTCGGTTGTTCTCGCTTCTTCCCTGACGTCAGTGCGGCAGGGGTATAAAAGAGGCAGCCGATGCCATCTTCTTCAGTTTTTCTTGCCCCAGATGTCAGGTGCCCCCAGAAGGAAGGCAAAACATAAATTTATGTAATCATGCAATATAGAATAATCAAAAAACATTAGTTGCAAGCAAATACTCCATAAAAGAATACCCCAAATAGGTTGTATGAGAAGGTGTTTGTCATAAGGCCTGTCCTAAGAGGGGACGGAGGGGGGGGTAACCTGGACTGCAGCTGTATGAGCACTCGAACATCTACATTTGTGGTAGGTACAAAACTGTACTATGTTCATCGTGCATACAGCTGCAGTCATTACAGATGGGAAGAATCCCAAAGCTAAGTAGGGGTGGCAGGCACTAAGTGGAACTAGGAGGAGCAAGGATGCCCTGCAAGACTGCTGTGGCAAATCCCGCTCTAGATTTAGAGTATAGTGGAAGGTGATAGTGCTTGGAGAAAGTGTGCACTGAACTCCAAGTGGCTGATTCCAAAATGTCCTTGGTAGGAACCCCCCTGAGGAAAGCTGCAGAGGTAGCTGTGGCCCTGGTGGAGTGGGATCTGATGCTTGTAGGTACAGTTTTTCCATGAAATGAGTAACAAAAGCGTATGCAGTGGGCAGTGGGCTATCCATTTTGAGATTGTCTGTTTGGAAATAGCCTTTCCTTGAGCACCTGTAGCATAGGACACAAAGAGTTGCTCGGATTTCCTGAATGGCTTTGTCCTGTCCAAATAATAACGAAGTTGTCTGTGAATGTCCAAGGAATGTAGTAGTCTTTCCCCTTTGTTTTGTGGATTAGGATAAAAGGTAGGGAAGTGAATAGTCTGATTTAAAGCTACACTGGATACTACCTTTGGCATAAAGGTAGGGTTGGTTCATAAGGAAACTCTGTCCTGATGGAAAATGATGAAAGGCTGCACAGCCATGAGGGCCTGTAGCTCCGAAACTCTGCGTGCTGAGGTGATAGCCAGAAGGAAGGCTGTTTTCCATGACAAGTATTGTAGTTCTGTTGAAGAAGCTGGCTCGAAGGGAGGAAGGGTCAGCTTTTCCAATACGAAGTTGAGGTCCCAAGCAGGGACTGGTGGTTTCCTTGGGGGTTTTATATTCTTTGCCCCTCTGAGGAACTGCCTTAAGAGAGGATGAGAGAATAAAGGAGGATCTGTGTTGTATTGTGCAGAAATGACTGAAGCTTGGATTTTGATGGAGGAGAAGGAAAGTCCACTGTTTAACATCTCAGCTAGGTACTGTAAAATTTGAGGTAAATTTATTACCCAAGGATTCTGGCCCTTTTCTTGATTCCAGGCACAGAATCGTTTCCATTTGGCGGAGTAGGCTTTTCTAGTAGAAGGTCTTCTGGCCTCCAAGATGACATCCTGCACCTCCTTGGAGAGGAGGGTCTGTTGGGAAATCAAGGAATTCTCCATGCAGCTAGATTTAGGGTTTTGAGCTGGCTGTGAAGGGTCTTGTAGTTGTGCTGGGACAACAGAAGAGGGAGGCTCCATGGTGGGGAATGTGTCAGGCTCTTCAGGAGCAGATACCAGTGTTGTCCTGGCCAGTCTGGAGCAATGAGAATAATTTTCGGCCTCTCTGCTCTGGCTTTTAATAGAACTTTGGGCAGCAGAGGAAGAGGCGGAAAGGCATAGACTGTCAACATTGTCCAATTGAAAGAAAGCGCGTCTACTTTCCAGGCCTGTGGATGATAGGTCCTTGAACAAAATTTTTTCAACTGGTAATTTCTGTGGGTAGCAAAGAGATCTATGTCTGGCTGTCCCCATGCCTGAGTTATCTTTGTGAAAACTTGAGGATGCAACTTCCATTCGTGTGGATCTGTTATATTTCTGCTTAGGCTGTCTGCCAGTGTGTTTTCCTTCCCTGGCAGGAATTGTGCCTGTAGTTGAATTAGCAATTCCAGTGCTGTGTTCCATAGGGTCATGGCTTGCCTGCACAGGGGGTATGAATGAGTTCCCCCCTGTTTGTTTATGTACCATATCACTGTGGTGTTGTCTGTCCTTATCAATAGCTGGCCTGGATGCAGTAGGTCTTTGAAGGTCATAATAGCAACTTGCACAGCTAGCATTTCCTTTTGGTTGATGTGTAGGTGCTTCTCTTTTTGGGACCATTTTCCCTAAATGCACTGATCTGTCATGTGTGCTCCCCAGGCGTAGTCTGAGACGTCTGTTGTGATGATTTGAGTTGCTTGAGGTACACAGAAAGGGAGACCTGTGTTTCTTTGGCATGCTTGAGCCCACCACAGAAATTCCTTTTGAAGGCATGGAATGAGTGGTATAATTGTTTCCAAGCTGTGTTGAGACCATACGTTTTTTTAGGTACCATTGAAGTTTCCTCATATGCAGCTTTGCACATGGGATTAGTAGGATGCAAGATGCCATGAATCCCAGAGCCTGCAGGACTTTCCTTGCAGTCAGCCTGGTGAAGGTTGCCATTTTGCTGAAGTATTGAGACAGTTGCCCTTGTTTGTCTGGCGTGAGGTAGGCCATCTGGGTGGTTGTATTCAAGCTGGCACCCAGGAAAATTATTTCTTGAGAGGGTATTAGTTTTGATTTCATTTTGTTGACTGTGTATCCCAGAAAGTTCAACAGTTTTATTACAAACGCCAGGTGTTTCAGTAGTATGTCCTTGCTGTCTGCTTGGATCAGGCAGTTGTCCAGATATGGGTAGATTTGTATTCCTTGTAGTCTGCAGAAGGTGATTACTGATGCCAGGCATTTCGTAAACACTCTGGGCGCAGTAGATAAGCCAAAGGGCAATGCAGAGAATTGATAATGAGTTGAACCTGCAAGAAATCTGAGGTATCTTCTGCAATCTTGTCTGATAGGGACATGCAGGTATGCCTCCTTGAGGTCCAATATTACCAGCCAAGACTCCTTGCCCAGCATGGGAAGAAGCTGCTGTAATGTGAGCATCTTGAATTTTGGTACCTGTAGATATGTGTTTAGGATGGATAGGTCTAAGACAGGTCTCTAATCTTTGTCTTTCCTTGGTACCAGGAATAGACTGGAATAAAACCCTTGACCTTGTTCTTTTGCAGGTACCTCTTCAATCGCTTTCATGTCCATGAGAGCTGAAATTTGTTTTTGTGCCTCTGCCCTTTGATTTTGTGGCAGGTTTGGCATGTCTCTCATTTTTGGAAGGGTGTGAAAGTGGAACCTGTAGCCTCTGTCTATAATGTCCAGAATCCATTTGTCTTTTGTAACAATATGCCAGTTTTTTTGAGAATAATGCCAGTTTTCCGCCCAAAGGTGCTGCCATTAAAGCTTTGCTTGGCAGGTAGAGGGGGAAGTCATTGTGTCTGTTTTCTAAATGACTGTGATCTATCTTCTCCACCTCTTGGGGTTGGTGCTTGCCACTGTCTGGCTCTGAAAGATCCTTGAGGCTGCCCTCTACCCCTTGGGCGTCTGTATCTGCCCCTTTGAGGTCTGTCCGTGGCTGGAAAGGACCAATTTTTTGAAGGCCAGTTTCTGCTGAAACGTGGAGGTTGTACCTGCAGGAAATCTTTCACTGTTTGCATTGATTTTGCTTTTTCCTCCATTTTCTTTAGTACCTCCTCAGCTTTAACACCAAACAATACATCTTTTTGAAGAGGTGCATCTAATAATTTAGCTTTGACATGATCTGGTAAGGCTTGCTCTTTGAGCCAAGCATGCATACGTATAACAGACCCCGTAACAGCAGCTCTACATGAGGCCTCTAAAGCATCAAAACCACACTGCAAGGTATGTTTACCCACTTGCTCTGCACCATGCGACAAATCCTGCAACTCTTTTAAATCTGGTTGTTCTGGTTGTGTCATTTTGCTTTTCAACTGAGATAACAAAAACTGTTGATACTTTAACATATGGAACTGACAGTTTAATGCCCTCATGGTTAAAGTGGCCGAGGTGTACACCTTTTTCCCCCACCTTTCTAATGCTCTGGAATCTCTCTCTGAAGGTAATGGGTTTTTAGCAGTAGAGGCCTTAATTCCCTTGGGACCCTGTGAAATAGTTTCTGGGTCAGCAGTATGGCTTTAGTATAGGAACTGGTGTGAATCAGGAACCCGGTAATACCTGTCTGGTTTAACAGGAGCTGGAGGCAAAGAATCTGGATTAAGGCTGGCTTCTGTGTACACATCATCCAATATATCTAAAACAGGAGGGATAGCCAGGGGCCTATGCTGGGGGAGCAAAAGAAAATCCCTGAGCCTTTTCTTGGAATCTGAGTAATCCTGGCCTTCCCAGTGAAAGTGTTCCCTCAATGTATGTAGGTTTTCCCCAAAAGAGTAGTCCTCAGGGGGGGAAACCGAGGGAATAGACTCCTCTGCATCAGAGTCTTCGAAAGGAGAATAGGCATAATCCTGGTCCTCAGAATGTTCAGAAGTAATAGAGGCTTGATCTGAGGAAGGGTAGTCTTCCTCTAATCTGGGCCTTTTGTCAGAGGGGGGGTTGAGAACCCCTGATAAGAGTAATCAAATCCTCAGCCATTTTGAGCATCTGTTTTTTAGGCATGGGGCCTTGAGAGGGGGTCTGAGGTCCCTGTTTTTTGGTTTTCGTGGCTGCTTTAGATTTAGTGAAAGCTTTAACAGAGAAGGAGGAAGGCCTGAAGACACCTTGAGAAATGGCAGGCCTGTCTAAACTCTGAGTTTCCCCGCCAAGAGTGGCGTCGGTATCTGCAGTAGGAATGGGGACCGAGGAGCCTGTGACCTCGGGTACTGAAGACACCGGTAATGTAGTGTCATCGGTACTCAGGGGCTGCGTAGGCGCCTCGCTGAGAACCGGAGAACCGGTAGTCGGCCTTAGCGTGGTGTCAGTAGTCAGTGCGGACCTCGTATGTCGGTCCTTATCTTTGCGTCTTTTACTCAAAACTGGAGTCGGAGTATCCGACGACATAATGTAATTAAATTTTTTACCAAAATAGTGAAGGGCGAAGTCCGCCCGGCGCTTAATAGTGCGCTTGTTGAATCTAGCACAAAAACGGCAGGCCGAGACATCGTGGTCTGGGCCTAAGCAAGGTATACAGAAAGAGTGGAAATCCTTATGCGGTATTTGCTTCCCACATGAAATGCAATTATTAACTTTGTCTGACATCGGTCTGAGGCAAGAAAAGTTTCCCCAACGGGGTACTTAGCTTTCAAGAAGACTTCGGCTGAAATATTTTCGTAAATCTCAGGAGCTGGCCGACCGGCACTTGCGAACTGCTTCTGCTTCAGGCACCGCACGGCAACAAAGACTGAAGAAGATGGCGTCGGCTGCCTCTTTTATACCCCTGCCGCACTGACGTCAGGGAAGAAGCGAAGACAACCGACGCCGGACCTAAACTTTGGAATTCGGCCGACCGAGGACCCGCCTGACGGCAGGATAACCCATCTGTAATGACTGCAGCTGTATGCACGATGAACATCCATATTTGTCGAGGCCAGTAAGGAGCAATGAGGATCATTTTGCAGCCCAAAACAGTAGCTTTCTGTATCAGTTTTGGAATAAGGGGAAACGGAGGGAATGCATAAAGAAGTCCCTGAGGCCAATCGTGGACTAGAGCGTCTCTGGGGGAATGTCCGGGAAGTGGAAGGAGAGAGAAGAATTTGTTGCACTTGCTGTTGAAGGGGGTGGCAAAAAGGTCGCAGCAAGGTTGGCCCCATTTGCGGAATATTTGGTCCACAACTACTTGATTCAGAGACCACTCGTGAGGCATAAGAATTGCTCTGCTCAGCCTGTCTGCTATGACATTGGACTTCCCAGGGATGTGCGTTGCGATCAGAAACCGTTGGGAAGAGATCACCCACTGCCACAGTCTGAGTGCTTCTCGACATAGGGGGTAGGACTTGGTTCCGCCCTGCTTGTTGATGTACCACACTACTGACATATTGTCCATTTGAATTGCAATGGTCCCGGTAGGAAGATAGTCCTGAAGAGCTTGCAACACTAGAAGCACAGCGCTCATCTCCAAGACGTTTATATGCAGGTGGTACTCGTGAGGTTGCCAGGTGCCTTGGACTGTCCTGCCCTGATAATGCCCCCCCCCCCACCTGATCAGGGAAGCGTTAGTGGTAACCGTATCAACTGGGGGGGGGGGGAGTACAAATGGTCTGCCTAGGGGTACTGATGTGGAGACCATCCACCATGCAAGGTGCTTTTTGCATGCTTCTGTGATCATGATCATGTGAGACATGGGAAGCTGCTGGAAGGACCATTGGGTGAAAAGCAGCCACTGGAGGATCCTCCTATGAAAACGAGCTAGAGGAACAAGTATGATAGCTGCTACCATGAGACCTAGAGTTTGGAGGATGAACCTGGCTTGAATTCTCTTGCATGCTAATAAGATCTGTACATGTTGACGAATCACTAATACCCTGTCTGATGGAAGGCTCGCTGACATGTCTCTTGTATTTAGATTTGCGCCTATAGAGGTGATAGATTGACAGGGCGACAATGCAGACTTTTTGAAATTTATTGAGATACCTAGTCTGGAGCAAGTCTCGATAGTGTAGTCTCTGGCTCGCAGAAGGTGATGCCAGAGACTACACTATCGAGACTTGATAGTGTAGTCTCTGGCTCGCAGAAGGTGATGCCTGGTGGTAGCAGTAAGGAGCCAGTCGTCTAGATATGGAAACACCTGGAATCCTTGCCGTCTCAGGTGAGCGGTAACTACTGCCATACATTTGGTGAACACCCTGGGGGCTGTGGTGAGACCAAAGGGCAGAGCTCTGAACTGGTAATGGCTGGCTCCCAGCCAGAAGTGAAGGAATCTTCTGGAGCATCTGTCCATTTTGACGTGGTAGTACGCATCCTGAAGATCTACAGAGCACATCCAATTGTCCTGACCCAGAAAGGGCAAATGGACTGTAGCATGACCATCCAAAACTTGGTTCTTTGTACAGACCTGTTCAGTCTGCTGAGATCCAGAATGGGTCTCCAGTCCCCTGTCTTTTTTGGTACCAAAAAGAACCTTGAGTAAATTCCGGATCCTTGCTGGTCTGCTGGGACTTGCTGGATGGCCCTTTTTCTTAGCAGTTCTGAAATTTCTTGTACTGCTTGATCCCTTAGATTGGGTGGAACATCTGGAAGGGACTTGTTTGACACTACGGGAGTGCGAACAAAGGGTATTCTGTAGCCTCCGGATATAACTGACTGTACCCATTTGTCTTGTGTTATGTCTTGCCAGGCTCTTGGGTACAGCAATAATCTTCCCCCAACTGCCTCCAGAGGTGGGCAGTCGGGCAACCCTTCAGGGATGGTGGGAGGGCTTCTCAGAAAAGGATTCTCTGCTGCCCTGGTTTTGCGGACCCCCTCTGCCACGAGGGTGGCGTCTATTATTGTTCCCTCTTCTGCCCCTGGATGGGAACTCACCACGTGTGTCCGGCAAGGCTCCCTGAGATTTCTGGAACCACATCTTTCCACTCTTCTGACCCTTGGGATATGGTCTGGAAGGAGTAGAAAAACGGACTCCCACGGCAGGGGGAGTCTTGCCTTCCTGTTCACACCTGGTAAGGGTGTCCTTCACCTGTGATCCAAAAAGAGAGGAACCATCAAAGGGGGTGTTGGTGAAAGATGCTCTGAAAAGTTCCGCGAAGTTGCATAGCCACATCCAAGCGTGTCTCCTTAGAGCAACACCTGTGTCTGCGGCTCTACTCGCACCATCGGCTGCATAAGAAATGAGCCTCATAGAAGAGTTCACCACTGAATTAAGAGTCGCCAGCTGGGAGGCTGCCTTAGCCCGAGCCCCCTCAGCTGATGGATCTTGAAGGGTATCTCCAAGCTCTTTAAGGAGATCCCTTTGAAGGCGGGTAAAGTGGCACAAATAATTCAGAGACCGCATAGAAAAGGTTGCTGAAGAGAACATCTGCTTCCCATATCTGTCCATCGTCCAGGACTCCTTGTTAGGGGGATGGACAGATGAAGAAGTTTCAGCCAACTCCTTCTTTGTGGCCGCCGCTACCACCATGGCATCAACAGGGGCACCTTTGGTTAAAAACTGTTTATCCTGTGGTGCCGTTATAAATTTAGTAGGTCTTCTGGGGGTGGGTTCCACTGTGTCTGGAGCTGACCACGCCTTCCGAGCCACCACGGGCATCAGTGGGTCGAAAGGTGGAGACACCCAGGAGGTGGAAGGTCGGGATCCAAACGCATCCAGGAATACCGACTCATCCTCGGAGGGGCTTAGGGTAGTCCAGTTCCCCCTCTGCCTAAGCATCTCAAGGATGTCTGAGAAGGAGACATCTTCAGAGGGGGATCTCGGGGACCCTTCCGAATCCTCCAAGTTGGTATCTGATGTGACAGACTCAGGGGAGTCAACATGCTTCCTCTTCCATTTCCTCTTACGAGGTGGCTTCTCTGAATGATCAAGGGAGGCCTCGGAAGAGGAAGATACACCCAAGAGGGTGCCCTGGAGCGCTGATTCCCCACGCTTGGGGTCGGGAGGAGGGACAGAAGCAGACGCAGGCACCATAGTGGGAGGAGCCGGTGGGGATGATCATGGGGCTGACTCAGGGGCCAGCACAATCCTCATGACCTCGAAGGCGTCCCTGCTCGGATGCCGAGAAGGCTTCGGTTCGGAAGAGACCGGAATCCCTCTCCGCACTGAGGGGGACGGCTCCGAAGCCGATGTAAGAGCCGAGCTCACCTGTGCCGAAGCTCCGAGAGGGAGAACGGGGTTGGACAAGGGTCCAATGCCACTTACCCCCTCGGAGCCGACGAGGGAGTCTCAGCGCCCAGACCCTTCCAAGGACGGTACCAAAGAAGTGATCGGAGCCGACGACGGCACAGAAGTAGAAGGTATCGGTGCCGATGGTTCCACAACCCGAACCCCAATGAACTCCGGCTTCGAACTCCGGCTGCGAACTCAAGGAAGGAGTCGGAGGAGGAATAACTGCCGATATGGACGGAGCCAACACCTGATGAGGGGGGCTGGACAACATTTTTGCTAGGGCCTGCGATTTTAACAGCCTTTTAACAGCCTACTGACCACTCTTTCCATGTCATGATCTGATAGTTTTGAGGACCAAGAAGAGTGGGACTGATGACTGTGCTCCGACTGGGGCAGTGGAGACCTCGGAGCTGAGCATATCGACTCCAGGGAGGGAGACCTAGATCTCTTTCGACTCCCAGTCGGCTCCGAAGGAAGAGTCGGAACTGACTGGGAGACAGGTAAATCGGTTCCAGCCTGAACCGAGGCTGAAGGAACAGCTTCACCCATCAACGGCTCCGAACTGGGAGCCGAAGATTTTGGTGGCTTAGAGGCCTTCACAGGCCGAGTCTTAGCCGGTGAATCCTGTTTAAGTAATCCACGTAGGATTAACTTATTTTTACGCTCCTGCAGGACTCTTGGGCTGAAGGCATGGCAAACCGAACAAGAGTCTTGCAGGTGCACGGCGCCGAGACAATAGACACAAGAAATGCGACCATCTGTCAGAGACACCTTCTGACAGCATGAGTCACACTTCTTGAATCCGGACACCTTGGTATCCTTGGACATCCCTTAAAAGGAATTAGGAAAAAAAACAAGGAAAACATACTGAAGAAATTAGGATGTAACTGCTACCACACATACACAGTTAAGACACCCAAAACATAGCCAAGAAAACTGACAATATTGTGTATATATAAGCTAACAAAACTAAGTAAGAGTTAAAAGTTTTCTTTTTTTTTTTTTTTTTTTTTTAGGATAGAGAAAGTGAAAAAAAAAAGGTTAGCCTCTAATTTAAACGGCTACCTAAGAAGGTGGAGGGGGAGGGGAAAACTCTCTAACTAAAACAAGTTTTCTGAAGGGATAGGGGGAGGTTAAGAGAATTATAGATACAAGTATATATATATGTATATATATATATATATATATATATATATATATATATATATATATATATATATATATATATATATATATATAGTAAAAACAATCTACACTAACAAGCTATAAATTTTTATCAAAAAACGAGTTAATAATGAAAATATATGACCTGAGCCAGTAAGACAACCTCACAGCAGAAGCGGCAAACAAGATCTGGGTATCTAGCACCAGGCATCATGGGATATGGGGTGGCCTCGAGCCAGTATGCAGCTCTCGAGCTTTTGAAGATGGCTGATCCTCGGCTCCGAACCCAACCAGCAAGAATGAAGGCGAGATAGACAGCTTAACATCTTTTGTTACAACAGTGTCTCCTTGCTTAGGCTAGGCAAACAAGTTTTAAGAACTAAGATACTGGGACAGCAGAGTATAGCAGCAGCTATCATGGTGGCCATACACTTGAAGTATAACTATATGATGAGTATAAAGCCCACCCATTCTCATGGAGGAAGGGGACATTAATGTCCTTAACAGTTTTATGTAACAGCCAATTGGCAACACATTTTAATGTTTGACTGCTTGGAAGATAAGATGTAGTTACTGATAAAGTATTTCTAATGGAAAGGTTAATTCTTCTTTAGGGAGCAATGTGGGGGTTCTACAGTAAGTGGGATGTGGGTAATGAAATGGTCCCAATAGGGCGGTAAGACATCTAGATGGTCTTTTTTATGTTTTTTTTTCTCCCCTTCTCTCATTCTGACAGCCATCCCAGTGCCCCATGTCCTTCACCAGGTGTACAGACTCACTAACGTATCCCTGGTCCAATTCCCGAATTTATGTCGGGGCAAGTAAGGATCTTAAGGGTGTCCTGGGAGAATGGTGCTAAGCTGGGGTGGGGTGTTTTTGACCTAGCCTGTTTTGTAGCCCCTTCCCTTTGTATGAGCGTCATGGTGCATCAAAGAGGCAGGAATGTAATGGAGATGTGCAGTGTTTCATCTCACCCTGCCTTTGCAGCAGCCATGCCTCTACCTTTTCCCCTTTTATACCACATTTTCCTTTGTGCCAACCCCAGCATCCACCAGGGATCATCACAAGAAATGCCCACAGACCTGCCCTCCCTTCCAGAGATGGTAATGCCCATCCATCCTTGTCACTTTGTCAGTCTTCCAAGACACTGGTTTGTCTGAAGGAGGCAAAAAAAAAAGTGAAAATCTACAGCATTAATCCTCCGCAAAACGTTTATAAGAACTACCACCATACCTTCAACTGGTCAACTGGAACAGTGAAGTCTTCTTCCACACTGGATAATCACAACTAACCCATTCTTGTTTCTAAAAGTACAGTTTTGTACCTACCATAAATGTAGATGTTCGAGTGTATACACTGCTGCAGTCATTACACTTGGGTTATCCTGCCATCAGGCGGTTCCCCAGTCGGCCTGAGTTCCAAAGTCTTGGTCCGGCATTGGTTGCTGTTGCCTCCTCCCTGACGTCAGTGCGGCAGGGGTATATAAGATGCAGCCGACATTTTCTTCAGTTTTTCTTGCCCCAGATGTCAGGTGCCCCCAAATAGGTAGGCAATTCAAATTGCTAATAAAACATACATAATAAAAACAAACAACAACTTTCAGCTACCAGCAAATACTCCCCATAGGCAGTAAAGGGTAGAAGACATAGGTACATACCAGCAAGTAAGAGTGGAAGGATGGATGGTAACCTGGACTGCAGCAGTGTATACACTCGAACATCTACATTTATGGTAGGTACAAAACTGTACTATGTTCATCGTGTTACACTGCTGCAGTCATTACACTTGGGTAGAATCCCAAAGCTGAGGTTGGGTGGCTGGTTCTATAAAGCATTAGGGGTGGCTATAAGGCCCTGCAGTACTGCAGTGGCGAAGCCAGCTCTGGATTTAGAGTATAGAGGCAGATGGTAATGCTTGGTGAAGGTATGCACAGAACTCCAAGTTGCTGCTTCCAAAATATCCTTGGTAGGTACTCCTCTGAGGCAGGCAGTTGAAGTGGCTGTTGCCCTAGTGGAGTGAGATCTAATGCTGCTAGGTACAGGTTTCCCATGGTGTGTATAGCAGAAACGTATACAATGTCCTATCCATTTTGAAATAGTCTGTTTTGAAATGGCTTTTCCCTGTGCTCCTGCAGCATATGCTACCAATAATTGCTGAGACTTCCTGAAAGCTTTGGTTTTGTCCAAGTAGAAGCGTAACTGCCTGTGAATGTCCAAGGAATGCAGTAGTCTCTCCCCTTTATTCTGTGGTTTTGGATAAAAAGTTGGCAAATGAATAGTTTGGTTTAGAACCACACTGGATACCATCTTTGGCATAAACGTAGGGTTAGTTCTTAAAGACACCCTGTCCTGGTGGAAAATGAGGAAAGGTTCCGCTGCCATTAGTGCCTGTAATTCTGAAACTCTTCGTGCTGATGTTATTGCCAGGAGTAGAGCAGTTTTCCAAGAGATATATTTTAATTCTGCTGTGTTAGCTGGCTCAAAAGGAGGTAAAGTCAATTTTTCCAAAACAAAGTTGAGGTCCCAAGTTGGAGTAGGTGCTCTGTGGGGCAGTCTTATGTTTTTAGCCCCTCTGAGGTACTGTCTTAGCAAAGGATTAGAGAAAATTGGTGGATCCATGTTGTAATGAGCAGAGATGGCAGAGGTGTGGATCTTGATGGATGAGAAGGAGAGTCCTTTGTCCAGCATCTCAGTTAAATATTGTAGTATCTGAGGAATGTTTGGAACATGAGAGTCAAGGCTGTGTGCTTGGTTCCAGGCACAGAATCTCTTCCATTTATCCGAATAGGCTTTTCTGGTACTAGACCTTCTGGCCTCCAGAATGACATCCATAACAGCTTTGGAGAGCGGCATTGCCTGCTTGACTAAGGAATCTTCCATACAGCTAGGCTTAAGGTCTTTAGCTGGCTGTGTAGTATCTGATTGTTGTGCTGCATCAGCAGATGTGGGATTTGAGCAAAATCCAGGGTGGTCCTTGTGCTAAGTTCTTTAAGATTGGTTACCAGTGCTGGCGTGGCCAGTCTGGTGCAATCAGGATCATCTTTGGCTCTTCTTGCCTGGCTTTTATGAGTACCTTTGGCAGGAGAGGTAGTGGTGGGAAAGCGTATGCTTGTAGGTTTTTCCAGCTGAATGAGAGGGCATCCACTTTCCATGCTTGTGGATGGTAACTCCTTGTGCAGAATTTCTGTAGCTGGCAGTTCATTGGGGATGCAAACAGATCTATGTCCGGGCTCCACCATTTCTGTGTTATCATTCTGAATATCTGTGGATTCAATTCCCATTCGTGGGGATCGATGATGTTTCTGCTTAAGTCGTCTGCCAGTGTGTTTTTCTCTCCTGGCAGGAATTGTGCTTGCAGATGAATTTGATAGTTTAGAGCTGTGTTCCACAAGGTCATGGCTTGCCTGCAGAGGGTGTAGGAGTGAGTGCCCCCTTGCTTGTTTATGTACCACATCACTGTAGTGTTGTCTGTCTTTACTAGTAGCTGTCCTGGATGCAGCAGGTCCTTGAAAGCTATAAGTGCATTTTGTACAGCTAGCATCTCTTGAAAGTATTGAGTCAGTTGTCCTTGCTTGTCTGGCGTGAGATAAGCCATCTGGGCCGTTGTGTTCAAGCTGGCACCCAGGAATATTATCTCTTGTGAGGGCACTAGTTTTGATTTCTTTTCGTTTACTGTGTACCCCAGGCAACTTAATAACTTTTTTACAAACGCCAGATGCTTTAGAAGAATGTTCTTGCTCTCTGCTTGAATCAGGCAGTCGTCCAGGTACGGATAAACTTGAATTCCTTTCTGTCTGCAAAATGCAATTACTGGTGCCAGGCACTTTGTGAAGACCCTGGGCGCAGTAGATAAGCCAAAGGACAGTGCAAAGAATTGATAATGCATTGAACCAGCTATGAATCTGAGGTATCTTCTGCAGTTTTGTCTGATAGGGACATGCAGGTATGCCTCCTTGAGCTCCAATGTCACGAGCCAAGCTTTCTTGCCCAGCATGGGAAGAAGCTGCTGTAGTATCAACATTTTGAATTTCGGAACATCCAGGTAAGCGTTTAGAGAAGAAAGATCCAGAATGGGCCTCCAGGCTTTGTCCTTCCTGGGAACTAGAAAGAATCTTGAGTAAAATCCTTGTCCTTGTTCCTGTGGTGGTACCTTTTGAATAGCTCTCATATCCATGAGTACTGTAATTTGCTTTTGAGCCTCTGCCCATTGATTTGGTGGCAGATTTGGCATTCCTTTTAACCTTGGCAGAGTGTGAAAGTGGAAACTGTAACCTTGAGATACAATGTTGAGAACCCATTTATCTTTGGTGATCATATATATGCCAATTGTGATAAAAAAGTGCCAGTTTTCCTCCCACGGGGGCTGCCAAGAGAGAGTTGTTTGGCAGCTGTAGTGGGAAGTCATTGGGGCTGCTTTTTATATGGTTGGGGCCTGTCTTCCCCTTCTTTCTGGCCTGATGCAACCCATTGTCGAGGCCTGTAAGGACCTTGTGGTTGACCTCTACCTCTTGGGCGTCTGTATCTGCCCCTTTGAGGTCTGTCTGTAACTGGAAAGGACCAATTCTTAGTTGGCCAATTTATGCTAAATCTAGGAGGCTGAACCTGTAAGAAATCTTTCAAAGTTTGCATAGATTTTGCCTTATCCTCCATTTTCTTTAATACTTCTTCTGCCTTAACTCCAAATAACACATCCTGCTGCAAAGGTGCATCCAATAATTTTGCTTTAACATGGTCTGGTAACGTATGTTCTTTTAACCAAGCATGTCTTCTAATGACAGAGCCTGTAACGGCTGCTCTACAGGAGGCCTCTAAAGAGTCAAAACCACATTGCAAAGTATGTTTTCCCACCTGTTCAGCTGCATGCAATAAATCCTGCATTTCTTTAAAAGTAGGAGGATCTGAATCTGGAAGCATTTTTTGTTTCAACTGAGACAGTAGAAATTGCTGATATTTTAGCATGTGAAACTGGCAATTTAAGGCTCTCATTGCTAAAGTTGTAGACGTACATACTTTCTTTCCCCATCTGTCTAATGCTCTGGAATCTCTGTCAGAGGGAACTGGATTTTTGGCTGATGAGGCCTTAACCCCTTTGGGTCCCTGGGAAATAGTTTCAGTCAGCAACAGGGCTTTTGTACATAAATTTGTGAGAGTCAGGGACTCTGTAGTATCTGTCAGGTTTAACTGGGGCTGGAGGTAAGGAATCAGGATTTAGGCTGGATTCAGTAAACACATCATCCACAATATCTAACACTGGCGGAATAGCAAGGGGTCTGTGTTGAGGTAATAAAAGGAAGTCTCTGAGCCTTTTCTTGGATTCTGAGAAATCCTGGCCTTCCCAATGGAAATGCACCCTCATGGTATGCAAGGTTTCCCCAAAGGAGTAGTCCTCAGGCGGAGAGGTTGATGGAATTGACTCCTCAGCATCAGAATCCTCATAAGGGGATAAAGAATATCCTAGGTCTGAGGATGAATCTGAAGAGATGGACACCTGGTCGGATGAGTCATAGTCTGCATCCTGCCTAGGCCTTTTATCAGGAGGGGGATGGGACCCCCTGATCAGAGTGATTAGGTCTTCGGCCATTTTGAGCATTTGTTTCTTAGACATGGAGGCCTGTGCTGGAGAATGCTGTATTTGTTTCTTAGGTTTTACAGCTGGTTTAGACTTAGCAGAGGGTTTAACACTTAACTGAGTAGGTCTGAATACACCCTCTGAAGCTGTGGGCAGCTCAGCTACTCCGGATCCCTCTGAAGGGTTAGTTTCGGTAGGCTGAATAGCTTGTGCGTCCGAAGGCCCAGCCATCTCCACGTGGGAGTCAGAGGCGGCCTGTGGTTCTACAAAAGCAGTTGTCAGGGGCTGCAAAGGCGCCTCGCTGAAAACCGGAGAACCGGCGACTGGCCTAGAAGAGGCTTCGTCAGTTTTGGGCCTCTGATGCCTATCCTTGTCTTTGCGCTTTTTATGTATTCTGGTCGTCGGACGTTCCGACGACTTGGTATAATTGAATTTTCTACCAAAATAATGTCGGGCAAAATCGTTTAAAAGTGCGTTTGTTAAACCTAGCACAAAACCGACAACCAGTGACGTTGTGGTCTGGGCCTAGGCATGGGATACAATAAGAATGGAAACCCTTATGAGGTATTTGCTTCCCACAAGAAATACAGTTATTAACTTTTACTGACATCGGTCTGAGGCAAGAAAATGTTTCCCCAACGGGGTACTTAGCTTTGTAGAAGACTTCGGTTCTGGATTTGGAAAGAAAATCTCAGGAGATGGCCGACCGGCACTTACGAACTGCTTTTGCTTCGGGCATCGTGCGACAAGAAAGACTGGAAAAAATGGTGTCGGCTGCATCTTGTATACCCCTGCCGCACTGACACCAGGGAGGAGGCGACAGCAACCGATGCCGGACCAAGACTTTGGAACTCAGGCCAACTGGGGAACCGCCTGACGGCAGTGTAACCCGATGAACATCTCAGGGTTCTCACGTAGAGTGAAGCATTACAATATGCAAGTCTTCAACCCTCATTATTAATCATACCCTTCAACTGTTCCCAATTTCACAGAATGTTCCTGAATTTGCCTCATATTTCCCACATAAAATGTTTTAATTTTTTTTGTAACTCATTGAGGATTACAGTCAGTCAATAATGCCTGTCATATTTTTTACTGCTCAAAAAAACACATGCTGATGCAAAAATTATGTTCTAATAACATTTTTTGTGAATTACAGTAAAATATTTAAAAACTGACTTGATTAGGGGGCTTTTCCCTTCATTGTTTTTGGCTTTGTCCAGAATTTTTGAGAAAAGTTGAGAGGTATGCTTTGCTATAAGTTACATGGGTTCATGAATGAAACTGGATTTCTGGACATAATGCTGACAGTGACTGCAGAAGAACATATGAAGTTTGTGGTGTGTCACTGCAACTAAAATCTCCTTTGAAAGGGAGCATGATCTGCTTGTCTACTTATACGAGGGTCTGCAGCCACTGTTCCATTCCTCTACCAAAGCCTCTGGGTTGTGCCCACTAATATAGCCAAAATTCAAGAATGTTAGGGAGTCCACCCTATAAAGGGCTGTATTTCAGACTTCTTCACAGCATTGAACAAATGGGATCTCTACTTAGAAGGGAGGTGATGGGATGGGAAGGTTCAAGAAACTCCTAAAAATACAGGCAATCAATGGGAAAAAAAATAACAGTTCATCTCCTCCTCCTCCAGTCACAATTCTGACAGTCTGAATGACTATATGACTTTCTGAAGGATGCACAGTGTATAAGTGACTGTGGAGTTTATCAATATATAAATCTATCTATACTGATTTACAGTACACATTTCCAAATTTAACAATATTGCTGGTCTGCCCTGCACAGCTCTGTAATATCTGTATTGGAATATAAATACCGTCTCTGTTTGTTTCTGTTACACATCAGCTTGCTGTTAGCATTTGACATGCAGATAAATATGCATGTTACTGTGTACATACATATACTACATACAGTCTTGCACTGACTGGCCTTGTGGTTGACACTCTGCAAAATGGGTATTCAGAAAAAAAGTCCACATGGGACACTTGAATCTTCTTCTTCCTGACAGCCTCCCTTGACCTCCTTTTGAACTCAGGCCAGTGGTAAAGGAGATAGCAAACAAACAGATCCAATCTAATAAAAATCTGTTTTAAGACTGCTTGTAAGCTCTGCACTGTCCTGTAACAGATGACACATCTTGAGAACATACCCTTTGTACTTGTGCTGCTTATTAAATATGGTATAGTGTACTGCTGTTGGGTGGCCACACAACTTCTGTTATACTTCTGAAGTACTTATTGTCAAAGCTCAATGAAAAGGATCACAGGCTCATCTAAACTTAGCCACTCTAAAGTCACAAAAGGTATAACACACAAAGATAAATAAGTGCACTTATCCTGCTTGCACAAGTTTTCTGTTCACACCACAAGGGAAATTGCAGTATTAAACTGAGCACTTATAATCAGCTTTGACTGTACATATTTCTAGCAGCAAAGGTAAAAATGCATTTTAGACAACAATTTTAAAGAAGTATCTAATCTATGACAGACAAAACTTTGTGATGATTACAGCTTGCATATTATGAGGTATACCACTCCTGTTGGTTCTCAAAATCCATCTACAGTACAGGGAAGTGAAACATTTTCAGATTGATCAGTGAAATTTAGAAGCATTAATTTGCAAATATCGATGATGCTCTCTAATTTGCAAACATCACAAAAAGATTAATACATCTGATTTCACTATGTTCTGTTTTCAATTTTCAAGCTGGATCATGTTTCATACATTTTCTCTCTTTCTACACAAAGCACCACATATTCTGCTGAAAAAAAGTTGGCAGGCACATGACAGTGACATCCAAACCTCAGTCAGTGCACAGTGAATCCATAACAATAAATTGGTCATGCAAGCTGGGAGCCTGCAGAATCATAATAAGTAAGTACCAGATGGATGTTCTGGAAAAACTGAAAGCTACAGTCTGACAGCTGACCTATGACTGGGATTGATCAGCAGCCTAAGAAACTCGAGAATAAAACAAACGGTGGTGGTGAATCAGGAAATAATTGTCCATTTCTCCTTCCATAAGGATGGATTTTTCTCAACACAAAATTATATGGTGGAGAACATTTATATACGGCAGTAGGGGGGGTTGCAACATATGTTTGCAGGATGTGTGAAGGATGGAAGCGTATACTCAAGTGCCTGCATTCACTATCTATTTGTTGACAAGTCAACAATCACAGGGATGCCAACTGCATCTCTGCAGGCAATAGGAGTAAAAAAAAATACCTCTTATGCACAACAGGCTGCCTAAAAGGCAGCATGGCCTACTGACCTTTATCTGTATCTTTATTTATACGCTCGCGCGCGCGCGCGCACACACACACACACACACATCTATATCTAGATTTATCTACCTATATATATATATATATATATATATATATATATATAGGTTTACTATTGAAAATGCAAACGGCACTTGGGCGACAGTCGGATAGTCGAACGTATAAGGTCGTAAACAAGGATGTCGAAGACAAAATAATCAATCTAGGAACGGTTTTAACATGGGTCGAGGTAGGTGTTCAGTATTATTCCCCACTACAAACATCTTCCCTACCTCGACCCATGTCAGGTTGTTGTTTTGTCTTGGTGAAATTGTATAATTGGGCAAACGCAATCTGAGGACTGGAAGGAGGTACCAGGGTATTATGGGTAAGGGGGAGGAGCTTGGAGCTCGGATCTTTAGCCTGGAAAGCTGCTGGCTCGGATCCAGGTCGGATCCGATACCCACATGTTGCTGATCAAATGAAGTTAACTACTTCAGATCTAAACTTACTACTACTACTTCATTTCATCCTTGTAACAGAATAGAATTCTTCCTATCACAGCCTACTGATAAATCAAGGAAACAGTACTGAACCAAACACAGAATTCACCTTCTAAATCACCTATCATCTAAGTCACAAGCTATAAGCATTAAGCAGAAAACAAATTCTAAAGATTACTTCTGCACTACACTTTTAAGAAAAAAATCAAAACACAATTTACATTATTGGTCAAAATGAACAGTAAGTAACAAACCAAAATTTCAGAAAAAGGCATTTGCACCCCCCCCCCATGTATATATTTTAACCCTACTGCTGCACAGCTCGATGAAAATGCAGTCTCTTATTAAGTATATATGTATATGCAAATTAATGTGTATTTATGGAAGTTCAACAATTTGTTCAGTAGCAAATGATTGAACACAATTTGTCACTCAGTAACTGATCAAAAACCAAGAGAAAAACGAAAACTCTTCTTTTTTTTGCAGGGGGCATACCATCATGCAACCCCTACCAACTCTAAGATCGCTCTACAGTGCAGAAAGAGGACCCACTGTACCACGATCTCATGAAAACTGCCAGCATATTCGATCAGCTACTTTTTGATCTTTTAGGCAACCTATATATATATATATATATATATATATATATATATATATATATATATATTTACACACACACACACACACACACACACACACACACACACACACACACACACACACACACACACGTACATATTACTCTTCAACTAGCCCCCCACATCCCCTGCTACTTAACTATATCAACTCCGAGATCACACTTCACTACACTAAGATTAGTTATGTTGTAGTATAGCAAATTAGAAGGGAACATGACTAAGGTTACAACAGGCAGTCATGGGGGGGTGCAGGGGGGCTTTGTTATAGTTGAAGAGTAATATGTTTCTGTATGTACTTGTGCTGGAATATAGTAAGTGTTGGTGTCCTGTGTTTTTTTCGATATTATGCGATTCAGTATTTTGAGTTTTCAGTATTTTGAACTCTCAAGATTTTGGTCTAAGTATTTTGAGTTTCAGGATTTTGGGCTTTTCGGGATTTAGAAGTGAACCCATGTACATATGTATATACACACACACACACACACACACACACACACACACACACACACACACACGTAATACAACACAATATAAACATAATGAAATAAACTAATGCTAACAGCAGAAAAAATAATAAAGCAAGCAAATATAAAAAGCATATAACAGTGCAGCTGAGCTTTCAAGTCTTAATAAATCAAAGGCAGTGTTATAAAAACATTTCCATTACGGAACTCTAAAAGAAAGTCTGAATTTAAAGTGCAGCAATTCTATCTCAGCACTGAAAATTAATGAAGGGACAGGGTATGCTCACATATACCAAGATACTCTGTGGGAGTGGAAATAATGGATTGTTAAAAATTATACTGACATGGTTGCTAAAAATGCTCAGAACATACATGAAAATAACTTTTTTTTTTCAATTTTACTTTAAAAATATAAGAAATAGCTATTAGCACTTTTTACATAATACTTCTTTGCACACATATTTCTCACATCCTCAATTTATTAGTGGAGCAGTTTATATTGCCTTAAACATTTAAGAACACCCTTTATAGCTAAGTTTGTAAACAGTGACTCAAGTAACATTTAAAATAACTTCTTATCATAATTTCTAGCACCTGTGAAATGAATATAAAAAAACATAAGAGGTAAGTTGCTGGCATTATGTAATGTCTAGTCCCCATATGTAGTGTGTGCTTGGTATATAGTGTGTACTGTCAAAATAAGCAAATAAGAACAAAAGATAGACCTGAATGAAAAAATAAGATGATGATCTTAGCAGGAGATATTTTTCTTAGTTTTAATACAGACTTCTTCCAAAATTAAAATGTATACTAGCTGCATTATATTACTTTAGCATAAGATTTTCTTGAATTTGTAAATACAATGATGATTAGTTCTGACAACTGCCACTATCTGCTTTTCTCTTCACAAACTTACCCCCTAGATCCGAAGAATCCATCAGTGTCAGAAAAAGCTGAGCAATACTGCTTGAAGTAGCAATTTAGTGGTGATGCAAAGCACTCAAAAGTCACTCCAAACTGCTTGTGCAAGGCTTCAAAGACAGGCACAGGAAGAGAACCCTGCAGCCCTGTACCTTCATGTATGGCCACACCAAACATTAACTGTAAGGACACAAACACAGTGTAAAGGAAATGTGTAAAAACATACTTTTTATTTCAATTTAATGAAGCATTTATCTGTCAGTATAAATACAACCATTAGCATACATGCACTTACCCATGGGCACCAGTACATGTATTTTCCTTTATTTACTTCATCTTTGATAAATAGTTAGGTGGGCTGGTTTTCAGACCTTTTTTAGTCATGACTCAGGCAGACAAGCAAAGTACAATGTACAGGTAGTTATTTAGAATACATCATAAATTATTTTACATAGACTAGCACAGCTGAAACAAAGTAATATAAAGAGCTAAAAAATTTCCACACAAGAAATCACGAAGAACATCACTAAATATAGTAAGATAAACCTGAAACCCCATTAAACAATAATTTAGATCACTATGCTACAGCACATTTTCTTGAATTTAAACATGCTTTATTTTAGGACCATGTGGATTTACACAGCACTGATTTTGCTATTGGTCCTTCAAGTGATGATATAGGATGATTCCATTTTCCAAAAATAGAAGTTATGTACTCACCATAACGTTCCATTTGTGTTGTCTATCTTCATTCATTCTTGACCAATGAGAACTCAGTTCTGATCCTTGGAACCGCCTTGGCCGTTATACAGCTCGCGCCTGCCAAAAAACTCTCGAGCTAAGATTCTACCCACAATGCTCCTCTTTCCATTACCTCAGATTGAGTTTGCAGCCAAACAGTAAGACAGAAGAACATGTATATAAAGATAGAAGCCATGTCCACAGTCAAACCTATAGGTTTTCAGGACAAGTGTCCGATCCTCCAAGAAATCTGCAAGAGGGGGAAGGAGGGTGGGATGTCAAGAATGAATGAAGCTTGACAACATAGATGGAACATTACGGTGAGCATATAAGTTCTTTATCTGATGTCAATCTTCATTCATTCTTGACCAATGGGACAGAGTCCCCAGCTACTTTAGGTCCTGGGTGGCCTTAAGGAAGGATATTCCTGAGAACCATACAGCCAAAGGATGCTCTTCCCCTGGAGACCATATCCAATTTGTAATGAGTGATATGGTATGAGGCTGCGCATATCTCATCCATGGAAGATTGTGAAAGAAAAACAGCTGATGTGGCAATTGATCTGGTAGAATGTGCACTTACAGGCACAGATAATTTGTGGTTGTTCTAATTATAAATGAAGGTAACACAATCTCTTAGCCATCTTGACAAGGTAACTTTTGAGACAGGTTTTCCCAGAGTTGGACCTGAAAAGGAAACAAATAACTGGTCCGATTTTCTACACTCTTTAGTCCGGCTGAGGTAGACATGTAGCTGTCTGTGAACCTCCAGTGAATGCAAGCAATATTCACCTTTACTGGAGAAATTGGGGAAGAAAATGGGCAAATCAATAGTTTGATTAATATTAGATTATGAGACAACCTTAGCAAGAAAGGAAGGGTTGGTTCTTAACAAAACCCTAGCCTTACCAAAAATCAGATATGGTGGTTTTGCACACAGTGCTTGAATCTAAAACTCTTCTGGCAGATGTAATGGCTACTAGAAAAAGAGTTTTCCATGACAGAAATTTGAAACTGCAAGTTGCTGCTGGTTCAAAGGGAGGAAGTACCAAAGACTGCAAAACCATGGTCAGATCCCATGGAGCTATATGGTCCTTGAATGGGTGCTTTAGATGCAAGGCACCTTAAAGAAAAACTTTGCATAAGCGATGGGAAATTAAAGAATGTTCATTGTTGCCATTGTAAAAATTAGAAATGGCCATCAACTGAACTTAAATGGTGAAAACAGAAGCACCTTGATCAAAAAGGGAAGCTAAAAATTCTAACACATTCTTAACAGGTGCCGAAAAGGGGTCTAGATTATTTTTACATGCCCAAATTGAAAATCTCTTCCATTTGCCAAGACAGTTTCCTGGTGGATGGTTTATGAGAAGCCAGAAGAATTTTTGTACTGGGGAAGTTACATTATTCTGGCTGGCGACTAATGGAATTGGAGGAACCAATCTGTCAGCTTGAGACTGTGAAGGTTGGGGTGCAACAGTCCCTGGGGGTGATACAGCAGTTCAGGAACTGGGCCCAGAATCCACGGATGGTGAATCAGATGAGGCTAAAGAAAGGGGAACCAGACTTGTCGGGGCCAAAAGGGTGCAATGAGGATTACTTTGCTTCTCAACTTTGGGCTTTCTTCAAGAAAAGGCGAATGAAAGGGAAGGGGTGAAAGACGGAGAGAAAACCTGAGGGCCAATCAAGAAGGAGTGTGTCTCTCTGGAACTCTCCTCAACCTTTGGGCTTTTTTCAAGAAAGGGAATGAGGGGAAAGGGGGGAAAGGCATAGAGAAGACCTGTGGGCCAATCGAGAAAGACAGAGTCTGTCGGGGACTCCCCCTGAGGGGGGATATGGCAAAATAGCTGCTGCATTCGTTGTTCATTGGGGAAGCAAAGAGGTCGCAACAAGGCTGATCCCACCGACGAAAATTTTCCATCACCACTTTGGGATAGAGAGACCATTCGTGAGGCAGGAGAATGCATCTGCTCAGTTTGTCCGCTATCACGTTGGAGCTCCCTGTGATATGTGTTGCAACTAGAAAGCAGTTGGAGGATATCGCCCATTGCCATACTCTTAGAGAGCTTCCCGGCACAGGGGGTAAGATCGGGTTCCACCCTGTTTGTTGATGTACCAAACCACTGACATCTTGCCTGATTGAATTGCAACTGTCCCCAGAGAGAGGGCAGATTGAAAGGCTTGCAACGCTGAGAGCACTGCCCTCAATTCCAGGACACTGATGTGCAAACTGGCCTCTTGCAGAGACCAAGTGCCTTGGACTGTTCTTCCCAGATAATGCCCCCCCACCCGATTTGGGAGACATCCATGGTCACTATGGTCTTAGGCTGAGAGAGAATAAAGGGACAGCCCAGAATAATTTCCTCTGACTGCATCCACCAGGATAGATCCTTTTTGAAGCTACTTGTTATTAGAATGGGATTAGTCATCAGATGTATTAGGATTGGCCATTGTGAAGCCAAGAGCCACTGAAGTAGCCTCATGTGAAATCTTCCCACAGGTTCTAAGGTAATGGTCGCTGCCATGGACCCTAAAGCTTGGAGGACAAGAAGAGCAGGGACGTTGTCTTTGGATGTGATAAATTGTAATTGAGACCTTATCTTTGTAGTCTGTGAAGAGGGAGAGAAGCTACATAAGAGATTGTATTGAGGCGAGCTCCTATGAACTCTAGGTCTTGTGTTGGAGTCAGCTGGGTTTTTCTCTGTTGACTGTGATGCCCAAACTATTGAAAAGGTACAGAATGAAGTCTGTGGCTTGAAGCAGTAGATGCCTGGTGGGGGCGGTGATGAGCCAGTCATCTAAGTAAGGAAACAGCCGGAATCCGTGTAATCTCAAGTGAGCCCTGGCTGCTGCCATGCATTTGGTGAACACCCTGGGGGCAGTGGTGAGACCAAAGGGCAGCACTCTGAATTGGAAATGAATGGCTCCTAGCCAAAATCAGAGAAACCTTCTGGAGCATGTGTACATTTTTATGTGGTAATACACATCCTGAAGGTCTATAGAGCACATCCAATAGTTTTTCTCTAGAAAGTGAAGTACAGACTGAACCGTGACCATCCCGAATTTTGTTTCCTGGACAAACGTGTTCAGAAGACAGAGGTCCAATATTGGTCTCCAGTACCCTGTCTTTTTTGGCACTAAAAACAATCTTGAGTAAAATCTGGATCCTATCTGGTCTGGTGGGACCTCTTGGATGACTCTTTTTTTTCTAGCAGCTTTTGAAACTCCAAGGCTGCTTGGTCCCTCTGATTGGGTGGTACATCGAGGATTCTTCTTTGTGATCTTGGGAAAAGAATAAAGGGGATATGGCAATGACGTTCTGCACCCAAGTATCGAAAGTTATTTGTTGCCAGGCTGTCAACTGCAGTGAATGTCTTCCCCGACTGCTTCCACAGGTAAGCAATCGGGCCTCCTTTCAGGAGTGCTGGTAGGATTGTTCTTAGAAGCAGTGTCTGGAGCCCTGATTTTGCGGGTCACTTCTGCCACGGGATCGGCATCTTCCATTACAGTCCCCCCCCCCCTGCCCCAAGGGAAGCTACTTCCATGTGTGTCCTGGAAAGGCCCTTGGAACTTCTTGAACCACATCTTTCCACTTCTCTGATTCCTGCAGTAGGATCGCTGAGGAGTAGAAACATGAATGCCCACAGCAGAAAGGATCTTTACATCTTTTTCGCACCTGGCTAGTGTGCCTTTGACCTTGGAGGCGAACAAGGATGATCCGTCAAAAGGAGCACTGATGAAGGAAGACTTAAAAGGCTCCGTAAACTCTTACAAATGCATCCAGGTGTGACGCCTTATGGCAACGCCTGAACCTGCTGCTCTGGTCGTCCCCTCAGCTGCATGTGTGATGAGCCGCATAGATGACTTTGATACAGGCTCCAGGGTGGTCAGCAGAGAGGCAACTTTATCCTGCACCTTGTCAGACACTGCTCCAATGAGGGTATTTGATAACTCCTTAATCAGATCCCTCTGGAGTCTAGTAAAGTGTGCCATGAAATTCAAGGACCTTATGGCGAAAGTCAATGAAACACAGACCCGCTTTCCAAATTTGTCCATCTTCCTAGACTGTCGGTTAGGTGGGAGGACAGTGGGATTCTCATCGGCGAGTTCCTTCTTGGTGGCCACCGCCACCACCATGGCATCCACTGCTAAACCCTTGGCCCAATATTGGTGATCTTCGGGGGCTGATAAGATTTTGTCTGGTCTCTGGGGAATCAGCTCTATAGAATCAGTGGCCTTCCATGCCTGCTGTGCAATCAATTTAATAAGATCATCAGAGGGAAGGGTCACCCAGAAGGTAGATGGGCGAACACCAAAGGCTTGCAAGTACAAGGATTTCTCAGAGGTCGGGTCTTTTGGCTTCCAGTCACCCCTTCTGTTTAAGGATCTCCAGGATGTCTCCTTGGGAGACATCTTCAGGGGGTGACCGGGCAGAACCTTCCCCGTCATTAAAGTCTGTGTCTTGAGTGACAGATTCTTCCAGGGAATCTTAAGTGCTTCCTCTTGCACATCTTCTTACAGGGTGATTCTTCAGTGGGAATCTCTGAGGAAGACTCTGAAGAAGAGGGGTCCTGTACAGGGGTAACTTGCAGCTTTGGTGCTCTCTGCCTCGACGTGGAGGATGGTGGCAGCTCTGGACCAGAAGATACTGACATACGACACTCCGATACAGAAGGGGCCAGCTGAGAGCCCACAGAGGCTAATGCCCTCTCCATGACTTGGAAGCAGGCCCCCTCGAAGAGGGATGGGAGCCCGGAACCGAGAAAGACAACCTCAGAACTGAGGTCACACCCTGCTCCAAAAGACCGCCATCCTACGCAGGAGCTGGGGTAGAGGCCGCAACTGCCAGGTCTCCCAGAGTTAAGGACAACTCTGAATAAAAAACAGGAGATGATCCGAAACCCTAGGAACAGACAGCCAAGCTACAGCTGATCTACAGCCCCAGGAATCTACCGATTCTGAGGGAACCAAAGATGTCAGAGCAGTCCCTGGAACTGAAGAGGAAGTGCTTGTTGGCACCAGGACTGCTGGAACTGGGGAAACTGAAGTGGTGGGCTCTAAGCCTTCCGAAGTGGTCAGAGGAAGAAAATGCAGAGGAGACCTGGACAAAAATACCCCAACTCCAGAAGGGAGAGAGGTCTAAGAAGGGGAAGGAAGACCCTGGCTGCCAAAAACTGATCCCCCAACCTCACAACGCCTACCTCAGAAAGTCTCCTGGAAGATCGAACAGACAACCCCGAGGGAGATTCTTGCCTTTTCAAAAAAAAGAACTGGGTAGTTGATTCACAAAGAGGTTCATGGAAGGGGAATACCTTGTCCTGAGAACATATACTAGTTCAGACTTCGGCACTGAAGGGGTGAGTAGGGTCTACTGCGGTGTAGATGGTGAAGTTGGCACCGACTGGGAAACTAAAGAAGCTGGTGCCGATGCTCTTGGTACATCCGAGGGAAAAGTAGCTGGTGCCAAAGATTCTCATTCTGTTAATTTTGGAACCTTAGTCTTCGGTTCCAAGGAGACTAATGGAACAGAGGATTTGTGTTTCTAAGCCACCGGTGCTGTAGGGGAAACCTGCACTGAGTGACTCCTCTTTTTGGTGTGATTAGATTTAGAGGAGGAGGAGGAAGGATCTTACTTAGACAACGCTTCTTCAAAAGAAGATTTTAACATTCCTTTTAATATCAATGCTTTATGTCTTCCTACCAAGGCCCTGTTACTGAAGGCCTGGAAGGTCAAACAGTCTTGATCCAAATGTGCTGCACCCAAACAATATACGCATGAAAGATGCCCATCTGAATTAGTCATCTTTTGCACACAGTCTTGGCACTGTTTAAAACCCGAAGTGCCTTTTTGCTTTTCCACCATTTTGACACTAAGAAGAGAATTAGCCAACTGATCAAGGGATCTCACACACACACACACACACACACACACACACACACACACACACACACACACACACACACACACACACACACACGACTGCAGTCAAGGATAGACGAAAATTCTACCAACGATGGTAGAGAGAAATACCAAGACTGGTAAGACAGACAGGAAATACCAACAATGGTAATTTAAAGTTACCTTATAAGGTAAGAGAGGGAGAGGAGAAGGTTACAGATTATGGTAACGAAGATACCATGAGGTATTAAGGGTAGAGAAGCACAGTCAATCAAAGGTTATACACGAGAAGAAAAAATATAATTATAAGTACAGAAAACGATAGAAAGTTTTTAAAAATCAATCATTTTTTTGACTTAGCTGGAGAGTATCAGCTGATGCGTCTTGCTATCAGAGCGAAAAAACTAGATATGTGGTAATGGAGAGACAGGCATTGTGTTAGAGTCTTAGCTCAAGAGTTTTTTTGGCTGGCGCGAGTTGTATAATAGTCAAGCCGGTTCTGAGGATCAGAACTGAGTTCCCACTGGTCAAGAATGTATGAAGATTGACAACATCAGATTATGTATTTCCACAGTAGTCAGTATATTAGCAGTAATGCATTATGATCTAGGATGCTGTGTATTTTTCTGTGACACAATTTGAGTGTTGCTATATAGTAGCCCATTCTGTATGTATGCCTAAGTCAAAGTTAAATGGGTGGATTCTAATTTTATAATGGTGCAAACTGGTTTATACCCATGAATCTATGATTACATAGTTACATAGACATACTATTTTGTTTTTTCAGTTATATACAAATTCATTCCTTCAAGATACTTATGTATATCACTGTAAGTACACACGCATGAATGCATGTTTTAAATCGCAGTATATGAGTAACTCTACAGCTACATAATTACATGTATGCATATGTGCACAGGCATGTGAGTAATGGTAGTTATACATAAAACTTTCTGCCTTTATAATAAATGTTTATGAAATGGGGATCCATAGTCTGGGATTTGGCAGTTTCCTTCATGCAGTGCCAAGTCCTGAGCTTAAGATTACCAAAAACTTCTGAAATCTGTTTCTTATATAGTTATATTAAACGTGTTTTTTCCTGTTCACATACATCCAGACTTTAGAAACCCTGTTAATATCTACATCTTAAGAAAACTTTGCAGAGTTTCTAAATAAAGAATGCACTACTACAGTTTGATGGTCTGGAACTGTGAAGCCAAGGTCTGCAAATGACAAAGCCCTTACTTACTTATCATATATTACCCAAGAAGGTGGAATGGGACATGACCCTTTTAAGTCACAACCCAAGCCAAAAGACAAACACAAAAATTTCCAGAAAGTATATACTAAAGCCAAATCAGTTTGTGATAGAACATACAAAGACGTATATAAATATATACTGGAAACACAGCATAAATACACATAAGAAAAAAGTTGGAATATTACAGCATTTAACTATTACATGGAGAAACATACTATTTGCAAGTGTTTTGGTTCAAAGAACTACAATTACACCAACGGATTTTAAACATCACAGTTTACCAATGCATTGAGGATGCTATCAAATGTGTACTTTAAAAGAGCTACCTCCCTTTATCTATGAGGCACACATTTGAAATCTTTCTCAAGCTGAGACTTCAGTTTCTTTTTAAACAATGAGAAACTGTCAATAGTAGTAATTTTTGTGGGCAGGCTCTTCCAAGACTACAGCACAAGCTTACTGAAGGATTTTTTAGCAAGTTTCTAAAGAGAACTGTGGTCATTGTATGGTAACACTATCACTGCTTCACAAGAAATAAGTTGCATCCTAGACGAAAGGCTTGTTAGCCAAAGAAAACAACAGTTGTTATAAATTAATTTAAATGTTACATGTTTTAAAAAGCCCTGACCATTACAGGTAGCCATTCTGCATTATATATTGTTACACAAGTGGATGAATTTTGGTATCTTATTCTCAGCCTTTTACAAAAATGTCATATTGTGTGCAAGAACTGGACAATAATAGGTAGCACATACTCAAGTCTTAGAACATTCACAACAAATGCCTTTCTTACCTCAGGCTGAAGTAGACTAGGAATTTTATAGGCAAATTTTAAGTTGTTTTAAGACATTGGTCACTAGTAGTGGAGTATGTGCATGGAATTTAATAGTCTGGTCCGGTAATGTCCCAAGTACTGTTTGCGTTTTGTAAAGTAGAGGAGTGCCTTTAGGACCTTTGATAAAAAGAGGCTGACAGAAATTAGTTGATGTTTCAAAATCTCTTTTGAAGTGCCAAAGACAATAGTAGTGGAATTCTGAGCACTGATGATTCATTTATCAGTAAAGCACCAGCTCCACATCAATTCAGTGTCTTTCTGCAGTGATGCAATTAGTCCATTTAAGAGAGATGTATGTCCTAGTAAGTTTAACACTGTCAGAATTCAGGATGATGTTTAAATGTGTTAAATCCCAAGGTAAATTTTGTGTGTGTGTGTGTATTTGCATGTGCACACACACACACACACACACACACACACACACACACACACACACACACACACACACATATATTGAAAATAGTTAGGGGCCTACAGGTCTCTGTAGAATATCTTTGTTTAATGAACCAGTGTCTGAAGGGGAATTGCTGTTAGCAACTTGTAGGTCAGCCTCTAAACCACAAATCATCATCATCAAAAAAAAAAAAAAACTTGAGTAATTTATCTAGTAAGACAATGTTATCCATGGTTTCAAATGTTCTTTTTAAATAATCAATGGTTGATCAAAGATGACTACAAGACACATTGTCCATGGTCTGCAACTCTAATGCCACGGTCAACGATCCTAGCAATTCTCAAAGTCTATAACAAATTAACATTTTATCAACAGTCGATCAAAAAGGACTGCAAGACACTCTGTCTCTGCTTGTAAATCTGCATGTGCACATCTAACCAAATCTAATAAACAAAACAAACTGAGTTACTGAATATCTGTGCCAACAATTTGGTCAAGCTGCATTTTTGTTCGAAAAGAATTCAGACTTATCTTTTCCCCCACAGTGATGTAAAGGTCAACTTTATTAACATAACTGAGCTGAATGATGTAGCACCTTAGAGAAAGGAAAATTTCCCTCAATGTAACCAATCAATGTTTTGACCAACTATGCATATGCATACAGTTCATCACCATACAGATTCTAAATCCTATTTAGTAAATATTACCATTACAAATGTATGTCCACAAATACACGTGCTTACATAAAAATGCCCAAAGTTTAGCCAAATCTGCTGCAGTTGAACAATTTCTATTACAAATGTTGAAATTTGCTTGCTTCCCTTCTATAAATGTATTTTATTTTACTTTTATTTATTTAAAGGAGAACAACCAACAACTGTGAACACACAGGAACAACCAAACCACCGAGAATGTTGAAGCCAATGGATTTCCTTTATTAAACAGTTGGTTAACAGCTGGTTAAAAGCACTTTCGTTCACTAAAATCGGAACTTCATCAGAACAACTAATCCCGCCCATTTATTCATAATGTACTCTCATTTAATGTCACGTGACCATTTTTCTCCAGTTGTATTAAATCAATTAAACAACCTAACTAAAAATTATATCTAAAAACTCTATATAAAAAAACACAGAAATCTTCTTTTTCTTTTGGCTGTTCCCGTTAGGGGTAGCCACAGTGGATCATCTGTTTCCATTTCTTCCTGTCCTCAGCATCTTTCTCTGTCACACCAACCACCAGCATGTCCTCTCTTAACACATCCATAAACCTTAACTTAGGCCTTCCTTTTTCCTCTTACCTGGCAGCTTCATCCTTAGCATCCTTTTCCCAATATACCCAGCATCCCTCCTCAGCACATGTCCAAACCAACATATTCTCGCCTCTCTGGCTTTGTCTCCAAACCATCCAACCTGGGCTGACCCTCTAATATACTTATTCCTAATCATGTCCACCCTCATCACACCCAGTGCAAATCTTAACATCTTTAACTCTGCCAGGTCCAGCTCTGACTCCTGCCTTTTTGTCAATGCCACTGTCTCCAACACATATAACATAGCTAAAAAACATAGAAATAATATTGTAAAAATATGGGATAAATGTATAATATTAAAAATAAAATAATTTCACCTTATGAAACATACTGTAAATATTAAATGACGTAATGGCTTAATTTTAAAATAGGAATTAAAGAACAACTATCATTCAATACAGGGAACATTATTGCATTTAACCTGATCTGCCATTGCACTTCTTTACAGTTCAAATGTTCATCAGTCACTTTCCCCTGCAAGTCCCTTTTAATAGAATCAATAACAACAAACTTAAAGTGGTGAAGGGGACATCTAGAAATGTGTCTAAACAATGCATTAGTGGATTTCTCATTCCTAATGTCCAAAAGGTTATCATACATCCAGTCCCTGTGCCTTCTAGAAGTTTTTCCCACATAAAAACATGGGCACTTACTGCACAGGGCAACATATACCACATTGCTAGAATTGCAATTATAATAATCTCTACTCAAATATTGCCTATTTCGAATAACAACATGGTCACCAACATGTGCTTACAAAATTTACAGGCACCACATTTATATGTCCCTAACTTGCGTTTCCTATGGGGTGCCTGCGTTCCCCTTTCCAATAACTGTTTGAACGAAAGGTCTTTCCTGTATGCAAATTTGGGTTTAGCCCCCAGTCAATCCAAAACCACTGGATCAGCAAAGAAAATCCACCAATATTTAAAAATAATATCGGTAATACTGGGAGCATCCAAACAATAGGTAGTCGTGAAAACTTGATTACCCCATTCAGACCTCACTTGAAGGGCAGAACCTACTGTACTGTTACCATTCAAAATAGGTGTATACATTTTTTTTTCTCTTTTGGTAACCACATCCCTTTGAATGTCCAATAAAGTATCCCTAGGATAACCCCTAGCTAGAAACATACTGATTACCTTGTTACATTCCACCAGAATTAGTGGCATTTCAGACACCATCCTGGCCGAATGTGCAAACTGGCCTTTAACCACGGCTTTCTTTTGATGCTGGGGGTGACCACTGGAATAATGAAGGTATGAATTTGAGAAAGTTGGCTTCTGAAAAATATTGGACACGTATTTTGATTGTACAAGATCTTTTCTTATTTCCACATCCAAAAACACTATATGATCTTTGTTAAAAGCGTGGGAAAAACTGAAGAACTCTATGGTACTGTTGATATACACCAGGGATTAATTTAATCTACTCTGCGTTGCTATCCATAATAAGAATAAATCATCCAAAAACCTGGTATACATGGCCCATTTCCCAACAAAAGGCCCATTAAGTATGTACTGTTCTTCCCATTCAGCCAAAATGAAATTGGCAAAAATGGGAGCACACACTGCTCCCATGGCAACTAGTTTGTTTGAAAAATTGACCCTCAACGTATAAATAATTGTTCTATAATACCAATTCCATCAGGGTACTCATAGCATTACCATTACCAGACCTCATAAGTTCATGCTTATACAACTGTTCCTCAAACCATTCAATCCCTACATTGTGTGGGATTACAGAAAATAAATTGTGTACATTCACAGTAACAAACACAGCATCCTTATAAAATTCAACTTCATTAAACATTTTCAAAAAATGTCATGAATCCTTGCAAACCTGTTCAATGTTTCAGCTTCTCTTCGAGGAACTCGGCAATAAAAAATGTTTTGAACTTTTTAGCAGCCACAATTGGGCGTAAAGGAGGATTGTAACTATCCTTATGTATTTTTGGAACACCAAAAATACTTGCCAAAACTGGGTGGTCGTTCAACATGAAATCATAATCGCTTTTAGAAATGCAACCTTCTAACAAGAGATAACCTAAACATAAACAAATTTTAGTACAGGCAATACATACTTCATTTATTGACACAATTTCAAATACATCAGTCATTAACAAACAATAAATCTTATTCACATAGTCGGTGTGATTCATGACAACCAATCCACCCCCTTTGTCAGACTTCATCACCAGTATCCCAGTATTGTTAATAAACTCTGTAAGCAAATTGTGTTCTATATTGCTTAAATTTTTAACTTGTTCCTTCTTAAAATATCTATAAAGATGTCTAATGTTCTCACAACACTTTTCATGCATTTGGACAACTGCTTGGGTTGGGGGATTAAATAAACTAAGGTGATGTAACGTTGTCAAACGATGTAGGGATCAAATGGTTTGAGGAACAGTTGTATAAAAAATGGGCCTTTTGTTAGGAATTGGGCCATGTACAGCAGGTTTTTGGATGATTTATTCTTATTATGGATAAGAACTCAAAGTAGATTCAATGAATTCCTGGTGTACATCAGCAATACCATAGAGTTCCTGAGTTTTTCCCATGCTTTTAACAAAGATCATGCTTTTAACAAAGATCATATAGTGTTTTTGGATGTGAAAATAAGAAAAGATCTTGTACAATCAAAATATGCATCCAATATTTTTCGGAAGCCAACTTCTCAAATTCATACCTTCATTATTCCAGTGGTCACCCCCCAGCATCAAAAGAAGGCCATGGTTAAAGGCCAGTTTGTCCATTTGGCCAGGATGATGTCTATAATGCCACAAGTTCTGGTGGAATGTGACAAGGTAATCAATATGTTTCTAGCTAGAGGTTATCCTAGGGATGCTTTATTGGACATTCAAAGGGAGGTGGTTACCAAAAGAGAAAAAGGAATTTATATACCTATTTTGAATGGTAACAGTACAGCAGGTTCTGTTAAGTGTGGTCTGAATGGGGTAATCAGGTTTTCACAACTACCTATTGTTTGGATGCCCCCAGTATTACCAATATTATTATTTTTAAATATTGGCAGATTTTCTCAGTTGATCCAGTGGTTTTGGATAGGGCTGGGGGCAAAACCCAAAGTTGCATATAGGAAAGACCTTTCCTTCAAACATTAATGGGAATGGGAAACACAGACACCCCATAGGAAACACAAATTAGGGACATATAAATGTGGTGCCTGGAAATTTTGTAAGCACATATATGTGGGTGACCATGTTGTTATTCGAGATAGGCAATATTTGAATAGAGTTTATTATAACTGTAATTCTAGCTATGTGGTATATGTTGCCCTGTGCAATGAGTGCTCATGCTTTTATGTGGGAAAAATTTCTGGAAGGCTCAGGGACTGGATGTATGAGTACATTTTGGACATTGGGAATGAGAAATCCACTGATGCATTGTTTAGACACATTTCTAGATGTCCCCTTCACCACTTTAAGTTTGTTGTTATTGATTCTACTAAAAGAGACTTGCAGGGAAAAGTGACTGATGAACACTTGAACTGTAAAGAAGTGCAATGGCAGATCAGGTTAAATGCAATGATGTTCCCTGGACTGAATGATAGCTGTTCTTTAATTTCTATTTTAAAATTAAGCCATTACATCATTTAATATTTACAATATGTTTCATACGGTGAAATTATTGTATTGTTATATTGTACATTTATCCAGTATTTTTTACAGTATTATTTCTATGTTTTTTATATAGAGGTTTTAAACAGAATTTTTAGTTAGACTGTTTAATTGGTTTAATACAATTGGGAAAAAAATGGTCATGAGACATTAAATGAGAGCATATTATGAATGAATGGGAAGGATTCATTGTTCTGATTTTAGTGAATGAAAGTGCTTAACCAACTGTTAATAACACTTTTATTTATTTTGAATTCTTCACTGGCCATGTCTCACTGAAACTCCTTTAAAGAGAGATCTGGGGTGGAAAAGTTCCATTGTACAAATCTATGGGCAGTTCATTACATTTGCCAATCAACATAACTATGGGTTGTCGGAGGAAATTACAGTACTTAAAGTAAGTATATTCTAACTACACTCAGTATCCACAGCCAAGGACTGAACATAAGCCCCTAAACTGGACAGAAAGCAGCACTAACAACTACACCACTGTGTCACTGGGGTTCACATTACGTTATGGAATTGTTAAAAGTTCGAACGTCATATGGTCGAATCCATATGATCAAACTTTTAACAGTTCGAAAAGCTAAAAAAGAAAAAAAATAACAGAAAAAACCTACCTAACCGTTTTAAGCAAGGGGGCAAGCCCCCCACACCACCCGTTCTTTAAATATACCAACTCTGAGATCACACTACAGTGCAGGAAAGGGAAATCTTCCCATTCCGCACTGTACTGAGATCTCCGATGAAACATCTGAACTGTTAAAAGCCAGATCATATGGGTTCGCCCATATGATGTTCGAACTTTTAAGAATTCGATAACGTAATATACACCCGTGTCATTGAGGTTAGCACTGTACTCGAGTATATAAAGTTGATTTCTTTAACAAACAGAAATTTTTTTCTATATTATTTTTGCCTCCCCACAACCTGACTGATGACCATCCAGCTTTGTATCGACTCAAAAGTACTTATTTTTTTCTTTATTCTGGGATTCTAACTGAAGATGAGACAAGAGCTGCCATTTAGGCAGCCATGAGGATGATTTGTTCTTGCTGTCATCCCAGCAATACGAGCATTTTTTTAATGACTTTAACACCACCCCTTGGTGTGGAGGGGAGGAACAAGTGAACCATGTCACTGCAGTGGCCAACAATATCCTCCCCTTTGAACATGCTTTTGCAAACTCATGCTGAAACCTATCACCCATATGTGGCTTGGTGAGCCTGATGCCCTAGCTAAAGTTATCTCTCTGTGTCACTACGTCTCCTTCTAGAGATACTGGCAGCATGCATGGTTGTATTCACCCTTCTACCTTCCTCAAGATGGGACTACCAATCATATTTCCAGAGCCAGAGCCACCATTCACAGATGCTTTGATTATCTTGGCTGTAGTCAGGACTTTATTCCTCCGTGCCCCCAACCATTTGCTTATTTTTTTCTAAGAACTGACCCAAATGTGATCAAAACCTGTTGCGTTACTGTCAGCAGGCTTAAATATTTGCACAAACCTAATTGATGCATTACAATCACAATTATGTAAAAAACAATTTAATTTAGCATAATTTATTTGCACAGCTATTCTTTCTGAAACTTCTTTATAAACTAGCCTTTTTAAAAATGTATTTGTTAACTGGATAAGCCTACTGGAAAAAGTGTCTTTTTTTCAGGGGTGAACCAGGAGCACTGTCTGGTTAAGTGACTTACTCAGAGGCACACAGTAGGCAACCAGAGGTGGAAAGAATCAAGTGTATATCCTTGACTGCATGAAACAGCTCATTAAAAGCTCAGAGCTTTAATCCTCTGCTCTAACTACCAGACCAAGCCTTGTCTGGTAGCAACCCAATAAACAAAGCAAAAAAAAAAAAAAAATTAACATTTCCTTTTTCTGCCATCTGTACCTAACCAACATTATAAATGCTTTATTACTTATTTCCAGTTGCCCTTAACCAGCAGTTATAACACTTTATTGCTTATTTCCATTTGTTAACTGGAACAGTTCAACTTGGGCAAACAGCCCCTTTTTCAAAAGAGGCCTAGGGAGAAAGTACAGTTGTGTACACTTACCATAAATGTAGATGTTCGAGTGTATTCACTGTTGTAGTCATCACTTGTGGGTTATCCTTGCTGGGTAGCCCTTGGCCGGCCAAATATCAGAGTAAAGGATTTCCCTCCTGCATCGGCTGTCGGTTGCCTGAGACTGACGTCAGGGCTACAAAAAGGAGGCAGCCAACGACATTACATCAGCTTTTCTTGCCCCCAACATATAGGAGCCCCACCAAGAAGGCCTGAAGAAGGCCAACCTGGGGTAGTCCATTAACTATGATGGAAATAAAGAGGAGGAAGGTGGGAGGGAAACAGGACTGCAACAGTGAATACACTCGAACATCTACATTTATGTTAAGTGTACACAACTGTACTATGTTCTTTGTGTTTCACTGTTGCAGTTATCACTTGTGGAAAGATTCCCAAAGCTGAAAAGTAGGATGGAAGGAAGGAAGGGAAGAAGCCACAGTCTAGGCTTGCACTGCTTTAAGTGGAAGCCAGCATACCCTGCAAGACTGCTGAAGCAAAGCCTGCCCGGGATTTGGGGAAAATAGCCATTTGGTAGTGTTTGTTGAAGGTATGAACTGATGTCCAGGTGGCAGCTTTTAAAATATCCTTTGTAGGAACGCCTCTAAGAAAGGCAGTGGAAGTTGATGCTGCCCTAGTAGAATGTGTTCTGACTGATTTGGGAGGCATCTTTCCATGAACAGAGTAGCAGAAGTGGATGCAGTGTGATATCCGTTTAGAAATGGTCTGCTTGGATATGGGTTTTCTCTCTGCCCCAAGAGTGAAGCTGAGCAGCAGCTGGTCAGTCTTTCTAAAAGACTTGGTCCTAGCCAGACAGTATCTAAACTGTCTGTGCACATCTAATGTACGCAGAATCCTTTCCCCTTTATTTTGTGGATTTGGAAAAAAGGTAGGGAGAAGGATAGCCTGATTAAGGGTCATGTCAGAGACCACCTTAGGCATAAAGGAGGGGATGGTTCTAAGAGACACCCTGCCTGCATGGAAAATAATGAAGGGTTCAATGGTCATGAGGGCCTGCTGCTCGGAAACCCTCCTGTCTGAGGTTATGGCCAGCAGGAAGGCAGTCATCCAAGAGAGGTGCTTCAGTTCTCCTGAGGCAGCAAGTTCAAAAGGAGGCAAAAAAGAAGTTATGTCTTACCATAACATTCCATCTGTGTTGTTGATCTTCTTCCATTCATCACTGATGGGTTCGGTTCCAAGCCCATAGGAAAGTACAGTTGTGTACACTTACCATAAATGTAGATGTTCGAGTGTATTCACTGTTGCAGTCATTACATTTGGGTTATTTGCTTGCAGGTAGCCCTCAGTCGGCCTGATTAACAAAGTCTTGGGTCCTGCATCGATTGCTGTCCCTTCTTCCATGACGTCAGGTCATCAAGGGTATAAAAAGTACAGTTTTGTACCTACCATAAATGTAGATGTTCGAAGATCCACATTGCTGCAGTCCTTACATATGGGTAGTCCGCTGTCCTCGGTCGGCCCGAATACCAAAGTATTAGGCTGACGTCGGTCAAGGCGCTTAAGTCTGACATCAGGACGTCAGGGTACAAATGCGCATGACCGACGTCATATCCTCAGTCTTTTCTGCCCCAGATGTCAGAAGGCCCTAAAAAGAAAGGCCAAAACCAAAAGACAGCAAAAAACAACCAACCACCCCTGCACTAATCCTATTTACAATATTTACAATATTCACAACCCAAACCACACAACCGCCTCAAACTACAGAGGGGAAGGAGGGAGGGTAAATTGGACTGCAGCAATGTGGATCTTCGAACATCTACATTTATGGTAGGTACAAAACTGTACTATGTTCTTCATCTCACATTGCTGCAGTCCTTACATATGGGTAGAATCCCAAAGCAGAGGTAAGGGAGGATGGCAAAACTATAAAGCATTAGGAGCTGCCAAAATGCCCTGTAAAATTGCAGTGGCAAAACCAGCCCTAGATTTAGAGTAAAGTGGAAGGTGGTAATGCTTAGAGAAAGTATGCACTGAACTCCAAGTAGCTGCCTCCAAAATATCTTTAGTAGCCACCCCCCTTAAAAAAGCTGTAGAAGTGGCAGTAGCCCTAGTGGAATGAGGCCTAATCCCAGCTGGAATCTCCTTACCATGATGGGAATAACAGAAAGCAATACAAAACCAATCCACTTAGAAATAGTTTGTTTTGAAACAGGCTTGCCCTGAGAACCCAAAGCAAATGAAACAAATAACTGCTGAGACTGCCTGAACCCTTTAGTTCTGCTCAAATAATATCGCAACTGCCTGTGTATATCCAAAGTGTGCAAAATCTTTTCCCCTTTATTTTGGGGTTTGCATAAAAAGTAGGCAAATGAATAGTTTGGTTTAAAGCCACACTAGAAACCACTTTAGGCATAAAGGAAGGATTAGTACGCAAAGATACCCTATCCTTATGGAAAATTAAGAAAGGCTCAACCGCCATAAGGGCCTGTAATTCAGAAACCCTTCTCGCAGAGGTAATGGCCAACAAAAAGCAGTCTTCCATGATAAATATTTCAACTCGGCAGTAGCTGCAGGCTCAAAAGGTTGTAGAGTGAGTTTCTCCAACACAAAATTGAGATCCCAAGCAGGAGTAGGAGCTCTACGTGGGCGTCTTATATTCTTTGCCCCTCTAAGGAATTGCTTAAACAAAGGATGAGAAAACAATGGTGGGTCACAGTCATAGTGAGCAGAAATTGCTGCAGCATGAACCTTAATAGAGGAGAAGGACAAACCTTTGTCCAGTAACTCAGTAAGATATTGAAGAGCCACACTTAAATTAGGCTTAGAAACATCAAATTCCTTTGCTGTACTCCAAAATAAAAATCTCCTCCATTTATCTGAGTACACTTTCCTTGTACTAGGCCTTCTGGCCTCCAAAATAACATTCAAAACTTGCTGTGGAAGCTGAGACCCTCCAGGGTTTAAAACAGAATATGCCAGGCTGTTAGATGTAGAGAGTGAAGTTTGACATTGAGTAAATGACTGTTCTCCTGAGACAGCAGGTGTGGAATCGAAGGCAAAGGCCATGGAGGCTCCCGTACCAGACTTCTCAGCAATGGGTACCAGTGCTGTCGAGGCCAATCTGGAGCTATTAAAATCATCTTTGGCTTGTCCTGTCTGGCCTTCAGGAGTACCTTTGGGAGGAGAGGCAGAGGTGGATAGGCATACACATGAAGATTGCTCCAATTGAATGAGAGAGCATCCACTTTCCAGGCTGTGGGATGAAACCTTTTTGTGCAAAACTTTGGCAGCTGGTAGTTTAGTGGAGAAGCGAACAGATCTATGTCTGGAGTTCCCCATAACACTGTCAATTTCTGAAATACATGAGGATCCAATTTCCACTCGTGGGGATCCATAATTTGTCTGCTCAACACATCTGCTAAGGAGTTCTGTGCTCCCGGCAGAAACCTTGCCTGAAGATTTAGCTGTAAACTGAGAGCAGTCTCCCACAAAATCATTGCTTGTCTGCATAGAGGATAAGAATCGTTCCCCTTGCTTGTTGATGTACCACATGACAGTTGTGTTGTCTGTTAGAACCAACACCTGCCCTGGAAGAAGTAAATCCTTGAAAGCTATTAATGCAAATTGGACTGCTAACATCTCCTTCAAGTTGATATGTAGATGTTGAAGTCTGGCAGGCCACGTGTCTTGTACCCACTTTCCATTTAGATGAGCTCCCCAAGCTTTGTCTGAGGCATCTGTCGTTAGAATCTGACTCGCCTCTGGCCGGGTCACAGAGAGTCCCTTGTTTAGGTGACATTCCTGAGCCCACCACAAAAATTCCTTTTGAATGCAAGGTATTATCTGAATGACAGTGTCCATATCTTGGCAGTGCTGTGTCCATACATTCTTGAGATACCATTGTAGCTTCCTCATATGCAGTTTGGCATTGGGAAGTACCAGAATACAAGATGCCATGAACCCCAAGGCTTGAAGGACTGTCCTTGCAGTCAGCCTGGACTGACGAGACAATTGATGGAAGTAAAGAGAAAGATTCTTTTGTTTGTCCGGGGTCAAAAGGCCATCTGGGATGCTGTATTCAGTCTCACACCCAGAAAGCACATGTCCTGAGAGGGTACTAGACTGGACTTTATTTCGTTCACAGAATACCCCAGGCATCTTAACACTGCTATCACATACTGTAAATGATGAAGAAGTTCGTCCTTTCCTTGGGCCAGAATCAGGCAATCGTCCAAATAAGGATAGATTTGTATTCCTCTTAGCCTGAAGAAAGCTATCACTGGAGCCAGAACCTTCGTGAACACTCTGGGCGCAGTAGATAAGCCAAAGGGCAATGCAGAGAACTGATAATGAGAAGTCCCAGCCAAAACGCAGATACTTTCTGCAACTGAGCCTGATAGGAACATGAAGGTAAGCCTCCTTGAGATCCAGAGTCACCATCCAGTGATCTTTGCCCAGCAGAGGTAAAAGCTGTTGTAACGTCAACATTTTGAACTTGGGAATGTCCAGATATGTGTTGAGGATAGATAAATCCAAGATTGGTCTCCACGTGTTCCCTTTCTTTGGTACTAGGAACAGGCGAGAATAAAATCCTAGGCCCACTTCTGGCAGAGGGACCGGTTGTATGGCCCTTATTTGAAGTAGCAGAGAAATTTGTTTGTGAGCCTCTAGTCTTTGCTGAGGAGGAACGTCCGGCATGCCTTTGAAAGGAGGCAAGGTATGGAAATAAAACTTGTAACCTCGGTGAATGATATCCAGTACCCATTTGTCTTGGGTAATCAAATTCCAATTTTCCTAGAAGAGTGCCAACCTTCCTCCCAAAGGTGCTGCCAGGCAAGAAGGATCTGGCAGCTGAAAAGGTAGGTCATTGGGCCTGTTTACGAAAGGACTGGCCCCTGCCCTCACCCGAAGATTGTGCAGGTGAACTCCCTGTTCTAGGTCTGAAAGAACTCTGAGCTCTGCCCCTACCACGTCTAGATCTACCCCTAGACTGAGAATCATAAGAAGGATACGTCCACCCCTTAGCAGGCCAATTCCTACTAAACTGGAGGCTGAACTTGCAAAAATCTTTAACAGCCTGCATAGACTTAGCCTTGTCTTCCATTTTCTTCAAGACTGACTCCACAGGTGAACCAAACAACACATCAGACTGTAAAGGAGCATCCAAAATCCTTGTCTTAACATGGTCAGATAAATTCTGATCCCTCAGCCATGCGTGCCTGCGAAGAACTGAACCAGTGGCAGCCACCCTAGACGAGGCCTGTACAGCATCAAAACCACATTGTAAAGAATGCTTACCCACCTGTTCAGAAACATGCACCAAATCTTGTAATTCTTTACACTCAATGCCTTCCGCCAGAGCATCCACCTTAGACTTCAATTGAGAAAGAAGATAGTTTTGATATTTCAGCATATGAAACTGGCAATTCAAAGCCCTCATAGCTAAGGTAGAAGATGTATAGACTTTCTTTCCCCATCTATCCAAAGCTCTGGCCTCTTTATCTGGAGGAACCGGATTTTTTACAACAGAGGCCTTGACACCCTTAGGTCCCTGACTAACAGTTTCTGGGTCCGCCCTAGGACTCTTATAAAGATATTTATGAGCCTCAGGCACCCTGTAATACCTATCCGGTTTAACAGGAGCAGGAGGCAGAGAATCAGGATTAAGTGAAGCCTCTGCAAACACATCTTCCACAACATCCAGAACAGGGGGTATAGCCAAGGGCCTATGCTGGGGTAAAAGCAAAAATTCCCTAAGCCTTTTCCTGGAATCAGAGAAGTCCTGACCTTCCCACTTAAAATGCTCCCTCATGGAATGAAGAGTCTCTGCAAAAGAAAAATCCTCTGGAGGAGAAGCAGAAGGAGTGAATCATCTGCATCAGAATCAGAATAAGGAGAGTACTCCTGCAAGTCTTCAGCCGAAGACTCAGAAACATCTGAAGCCTGCTCAAAACTCCCCAACTCTGGCTCCACCCTAGGCCTCTTATCAGGAGGGGGCAAAGAACCTCTAATCAGAGTAATCAAATCTTCTGCCATTTTAAGCATGTGCTTCTTGGGCACAGACCCTGCTGCACTAGGAGTGACACCAACAGAAGCTAAACCTGGCCTGCCTCTGGGAGAAGCCTTGGAAACAGAAGGAGAGGGCCTAACCACCCTAGGAAGGGAGGGGAGTACAGTAACCTGAGAAGCCCCTTCAGCCTGACCTGCCTCCTGAGAGGCCACATCCTGCAATATCAAAGTCTCCCCTGGGACTCCAGAGAAGCCTCCGTGAACCACCGGTTCCACTGGCGCCTCTAAAGAACCGGCGTCCGAACGGACGACTCTTCTTGCCTGGGTTTAACTGCTTTGTCTTTGCGCTTCTTGAAGAAGCGGGCCGGAGAATCCGGCGGCATATTATAATTGCACCGCTTCCGAAGACCAGCCTAGCACAATCTAACCTTCGCAATAGTGCGCTTATTGAACCTAGCACAAAAGCGACACCCAACAACGTCGTGCTCAGGCCCCAAACAAGGAATACACAAAGAATGATAATCCCTATGCGGTATCTGTTTCCCACAAGAAATACAGTTATTCACTTTTTCTGACATCCGGTAAAACACTGAGGCAAGAAAAAACCAAAATATTCCCCAACGGGGTACTTAGCCAACTTTGATTCGGTCTGAAACTCCGAACTCGAAAAATTTCAGAACGCCGAACGGCACTTGCAACGCTGCTTCTGCATCGGACCATGCGGCAAAAAAGACTGAGGATATGACGTCGGTCATGCGCATTTGTACCCTGACGTCCTGATGTCAGTCTTAAGCGCCTTGACCGACGTCAGCCTAATACTTTGGTATTCGGGCCGACCGAGGACAGCGGACTACCCATATGTAAGGACTGCAGCAATGTGAGATGAAGAACATCATGCAGCTGACGCCATTACATCAGTTTTTCTTGCCCCAGATGTCAGGTGCCCCCCTAATGGGAAGCAATTAAATATAAAAGTACAAATATATACCTCCAACAAAAAAGCAAATACACCAAAAAGGCTTTTAAGCATAGTAAAGGAAAGTAGAGGTATAGCCAAAAGAGGTTAGGGGACTGGAGGGAGGTAACCAGGACTGCAACAGTGAATACACTCGAACATCTACATTTATGGTAAGTGTACACAACTGTACTATGTTCTTCATGTTTCGCTGTTGCAGTCATTACATTTAGGTAGATTCCCAAAGCTATGGTTGGGAGGAGGAAATTAGATAGCATTAGGACCAGCTATAAGGCCTTGCAAGACTGCAGTGGCAAAGCCAGCTCTGGATTTAGAGAAAAGTGGCAAATGATACTGCTTGGTGAAAGTATGTACAGAACTCCAGGTAGCAGCTTCTAGGATGTCCCTGGTAGGGACACCTCTGAGAAAGGCTGTAGAGATAGATGCAGCCGTGGTGGAGTGAGGTCTGATCCCCTGGGAGATAGGCTTTCTATGGTGCTTATAGCAGAAATGAATGCAATGGCTTATCCATTTAGAAATAGTCTGCTTTGAAATAGCCTTCCCCTCTGCCCCTGCAGCAAATGCCAACAGCAGTTGTTCAGATTTCCTTTGAGTCTTTGTCCTGTTTAAGTAAAATTTAAGTTGTCTGTGTACATCCAATGAATGCAGAATCCGCTCCCCCTTGTTCTGTGGATTGGGAAAGAAAGTTAGCAAATGAATGGTCTGATTAAGAGCCACACTGGATACTACCTTAGGCATGAAGGATGGATTGGTCCTGAGAGATACCCTGTCCGCATGAAAAATGATGAAAGGCTCCACTGCCATAAGTGCCTGTAATTTGGAAATCCTTCTAGCTGAAGTGACTGCTAAAAGGAAAGCTGTTTTCCAGGAGAAATTTTTAGGTCTGCAGTAGCAGCTGGCTCGAAAGGAGGTAGAGTGAGTTTTTCCAATACAAAATTAAGGTCCCAGGCAGGGGTTGGAGCTCTCCTGTGTGGTCTTAAGTTTTTGGCCCCTCTGAGATACTGCTTTAGCAGAGGATGAGAGAAGAGGGGAGGTTCTGTGTTGTAATCAGCTGAAATGGCTGAGGCATGGATTTTTATGGAAGAAAAGAAAGTACAGTTTTGTACCTACCATAAATGTAGATGTTCGAGTGCTAATACAGCTGCAGTCATAACAGATGGGTTCTCCTGCCGTCAGGCGGGTCCTCGGTCGGCCGAATTCCAAAGTCTAGGTTCGGCGTCGGTTGTCGTCGCTTCTTCCCTGACGTCAGTGCGACAGGGGTATAAAAGAACCAGCCAACGCCATTTTCTTCAGTTTTTCTTGCCCCAGATGTCAGGTGCCCCCAGAAGGAAGGCAATACATAAATTTGTGTAATAAAGCAATGCCATATAATCAAAATACAGTAGTGCAAGCAAATACATCAGAAATGACTACCCCAATCAGGTTGCATGAGGAGGTGTTAGCCAACAGGCCTGTCCCAAGAGGGGAAGGAGGGAGGGAAAACTGGACTGCAGCTGTATTAGCACTCGAACATCTACATTTATGGTAGGTACAAAACTGTACTATGTTCATCGTGCATACAGCTGCAGTCATAACAGATGGGTAGAATCCCAAAGCTAAGAAAGGGGTGGTAGGCACTAGGTGGAACTAGGAGGAACCAGAATGCCCTGCAAGACTGCAGTGGCAAAACCCGCTCTAGATTTGGAGTATAATGGAAGGTGGTAGTGCTTGGAGAAGGTATGCACAGAACTCCAAGTGGCTGCTTCCAAAATATCTTTGGTAGGAACTCCTCTGAGAAAAGCTGCAGAGGTAGCCGTGGCCCTTGTGGAGTGAGATCTGATGCCTGTAGGTACAGTTTTGCCATGAAAAGAATAGCAAAAACGTATACAGTGGGCTATCCATTTTGAGATTGTCTGTCTGGAAATTGGCTTTCCTTGAGCTCCTATAGCATAGGACACAAAGAGCTGTTCTGATTTTCTGAAAGGCTTTGTTCTGTCCAAATAATAACGCAGTTGTCTGTGGATGTCCAAGGAATGTAGTAATCTCTCACCTACCATTTATCCTAATTCTCAAAACAAAGGGAAGTGTATAGCCTGGTTCAAAGCTACCCTGGATACCACTTTTGGCATAAAGGACGGGTTGGTTCGTAAGGAAACTCTGTCCTGATGGAAGATGATAAAAGGCTGCACAGCCATGAGAGCTTGTAGTTCCGATACCCTACGAGCTGAGGTAATAGCCAGAAGGAAAGCTGTTTTCCAGGACAAATATTGCAAATCTGATGAGGCAGCTGGCTCAAAAGGAGGCAAGGTCAGCTTTTCTAGAATGAAATTGAGATCCCAAGCAGGTATTGGTTGTTTCTTTGGGGGTTTTAGATTCTTAGCCCCTCTGAGGAACTGTCTTAAGAGGGGGTGAGAGAATAAGGGTGGATCAGTATTGTATTCTGCAGAAATGGCTGAGGCATGGATTTTGATGGAGGAGAATGAAAGTCCACTGCTTAGCAGCTCAGCTAGATACTGTAACGTTTGAGGTAAATTCACTTTTCCAGGATCCTGGCCCTTTTTCTCATTCCAGACACAAAACCGTCTCCATTTTGCGGTCTAAGCTTTTCTAGTAGACGGCCTTCTGGCCTCCAAAATGACATCCTGCACCTCCTTGGAGAGCAGGGTCTGTTGTGATGCTAAGGAATCTTCCATGCGGCTAGATTGAGTGTTTTTAGCTGACTGTGAAGAGTTTTGAAGCTGTGCTGAGTCAGACGAAGAGGCATTAGAGGCAGGGTCCATGGTGGGGAATGCGTCAGGCTCCTCAGGAGTGGGTAACAGTGTTGTCTTGGCCAGTCTGGAGCAATGAGAATCATCTTTGGTCTGTCTGCTCTGGTTTTTAATAGAACTTTGGGCAGCAGAGGAAGAGGTGGAAAGGCATAAACTGTCATTGATGTCCAACTGAAAGAGAGAGCGTCCACTCTCCAGGCCTTTGGATGAAAAATCCTTGAGCAGAATTTTGTCAATTGGTGATTTTTGTGGGAGGCAAACAGATCTATGCCTGGCCTTCCCCATGCTTGAATTATCTCTGTAAAAACTTGAGGATGCAACTTCCATTCGTGTGGATCTGTCATATTTCTGCTTAGGTTGTCTGCCAGCGTGTTTTCCTTGCCTGGCAAGTACTGTGCTTGTAGTTCGATTTGTAAGTCCAGGGCCATGTTCCAAAGTGACATGGCCAGTCTGCATAGGGGGTATGAATGTGTTCCTCCCTGTTTGTTTACGTACCACATTACTGTGGTGTTGTCCGTCCTTATCAATAGTTGACCTGGTTGCAGAAGGTCTTTGAAAGCTATAATAGCATTTATTACTGCTAGCATTTCCTTTTGATTGATGTGAAGGTGCTTTTCTTTTTGGGACCATTTGCCCTGAATGCACCTATCTGTTATGTGCGCCCCCCAGGTGTAGTCCGAGGCGTCTGTTGTGATGACTTGATTTGCTTGAGGCTTGCTGAATAGGAAACCTGTGTTTGTTTGGCATGCTTGAGCCCACCACAGAAATTCCTTTTGAAGACATGGAATTAGTGGTGTTATTGTTTCCAAACTGTGGCTGTGTTGAGACCATAGGTTTTTCAGGTACCATTGAAGTTTCCTCATATGCAGCTTTGCACATGGGATTAGTAAGATGCAAGATGCCATGAATCCCAGAGCCTGCAGGATTTTCCTTGCAGTCAGCCTGGTGCAATTTGCTAGTGTTCTGAAGTATTGAGTTAGTTGCCCCTACTTCTCTGGCGTGAGGTAGGCCATCTGGGTGTTTGTGTCCAAGTTGGCACCCAGGAAAATTATTTTTCGACAGGGTATTAGCCTTGATTTCTTTTTGTTGACTGTGTATCCCAGAGAATTCAACAACATTATTACATAAGCCAGATGTTTCAGAAGAATGTGCTTGCTGTCCGCTTGGATCAGGCAGTCGTCCAAATAGGGGTATATTTGTATCCCTTGAAGTCTGCAGTAGACAATTACTGATGCCAGGCATTTCGTGAATACTCTGGGCGCAGTAGATAAGCCAAAGGGCAATGCAGAGAATTGATAATGGGTTGAACCTGCAAGAAATCTGAGGTATCTTCTGCAATTTTGTCTGATTGGGACATGCAGGTATGCCTCCTTGAGGTCCAATGTTACCAGCCAAGACTCCTTGCCCAGCATGGGAAGAAGCTGCTGTAGAGTGAGCATCTTGAATTTTGGTACGAGTAGAAATGTGTTTAGGGTGGATAGGTCCAAAATAGATCTCCAATCTTTTCCCTTCCTTGGTACCAGGAATAGTCTGGAATAAAAACCTTGACCTTGTTCGTGCGTAGGTACCTCTTGAATAGCTTTCATGTCTATGAGATCTGAAATTTGTCTTTGTGCCTCTGCCCTTTGATTGTGTGGCAGGTTTGGCATGCCTCTCATTTTTGGAAGGGTGTGAAAATGGAATCTGTAGCCTCTGTTTATAATGTCCAGGATCCAGTTTTCCGCCTAAGGGTGCTGCCATTTGAGTCTTGCTTGGCATGCAAAGGGGAAAGTCATTGGGCTTGCTTTCTGAATGGTTGCGAGTTATCCTCACCACCTCTTTGTGTAGGAGCTTGCCTCTGTCTGACTCTAAACGATCCTTGGGACTGCCCTCTGCCCCTCGGGCACCTGTATCTACCTCTTTGGGGTCTGTCCGTGGCTGGAAAGGACCAATTTTTGAAGGCCAATTTCTACTGAAACGTGGGTGTTGTACCTGTAGAAAATCTTTCACTGTTTGCATTGATTTAGCCTTTTCCTCCATTTTCCTTAATACCTCCTCAGCATTAGCACCAAATAATACATCCTTTTGTAGAGGGGCATCTAGTAATTTAGCTTTGACATGATCTGGTAAGGTTTGTTCCTTGAGCCAGACATGTCTACGTATGACTGATCCTGTGACAGCAGCTCTACATGAGGCCTCTAGAGCATCAAAACCACATTGTAAGGTATGTTTACCCACTTGTTCTGCACTATGCATCAAATCCTGCAACTCCTTCAAGTCTGGTTGTTCAGGTTGTGACATTTTACTTCTCAATTGTGATAACAAAAACTGTTGGTACTTTAGCATGTGGAACTGACAGTTTAATGTCCTCATGGTTAAGGTGGCCGAGGTATATACCTTTTTTCCCCACCTTTCTAAGGATCTGGAATCTCTCTCGGAACGTAATGGATTTTTAGCAGTGGAGGTCTTAATTCCCTTGGGGCCCTGTGAGATAGTTTCTGGGTCAGCAGCATGGCTTTTGTATAGAAATTGGTGTGAGTCAGGAACCCTGTAGTACCAGTCAGGCTTGACTGGGGCTGGAGGTAGAGAATCCGGGTTAAGGCAGGCCTCTGAGTACACATCATCTTGTATGTCCAAGACAGGAGGTATAGCCAGAGGCCTGTGCTGAGGTAGCAAGAGAAATTCCCTAAGCCTTTTCTTGGAATCTGAATAATCTTGGCCTTCCCAGTGGAAGTGTTCCCTTAAGGTATGCAAAGTTTCCCCAAATGAGTAATCCTCTGGGGGATACAGAGGAATGGACTCCTCTGCATCAGAGTCTTCAAAAGGGAGTAAGAATGTTCCTGTTCATCAGAGTGCTCTGATATAATGGAGCCCTGATCAGAGGAGGATTCTTCCTCCACTCTGGGCCTTTTGTCCGGGGTTGAGAACCCCTGATAAAAGTAATTAAATCCTCAGCCATTTTTAGCATCTGTTTTTTAGGCATGGGGCCTGGAGATGGGCCCTGTGTAGCTTGTCTCTTAGAATGCATGGCTGCTTTAGACTTAGTGAAAGCCTTGATGGAAAAAGAAGAGGAAGGTCTGAAGACACCTTGAGAGGAGGTAGACCTGTCCACATTTTGAGATTCACCGCCAAGAGTGGCTTCGGTATCTGTAGTCGGGGTGTGGGCCGAGGAGCCTGCGACCTCGGGCACAGGAGACACCGCCAATTAAGTGTCGTCGGTAGTCAGGGGCTGCATAGGCGCCTCGCTGAGAACCGGACCACGTGTAGTCGGCTTTGGCGTGGTGTCAGTAGAGGCCGCGGACCTCGTGTGTTGGTCCTTATCTTTGCGCTTTTTAGACAAAACTGGAGTCGGAGTATCCGACGACATAATGTAGTTAAATTTTTTGCCAAAATAATGCTGGGGCGAACTCCGCCCGACGCTTAATGGTGCATTTGTTGAATGTAGCACAAAAGCGACAGACTGAGACGTCGTGGTCTGGGCCTAAACAAGGAATACAGAGGGAATGGAAATCCTTATGCAGTATTTGCTTCCCACATGAAATACAATTATTAACTTTGTCTGACATCGGTCTGAGGCAAGAAAAGTTTCCCCAACGGGGTACTTAGCTTTCAAGAAGACTTCGGTTGCAAAACTTTCGTAATTTCAGGAGCTGGCCGACCGGCACTTGCGAACTGCTTCTGCTTCGGGCACCGCGCGGCAAGAAAGAATGAAGAAAATGGCGTCGGCTGGTTCTTTTATACCCCTGTCGTACTGATGTCAGGGAAGAAGCGACGACAATTGACGCCGGACCTAGACTTTGGAATTCAGCCGACCGAGGACCCGCCTGACGGCAGGAGAACCCATCTGTTATGACTGCAGCTGTATGCACGATGAACATCATCTCAGTTAAGTATTGTAAAATCTGAGGAATATTGGGCACTGCTGTGCTTATCCCTTGAGATTGATTCCAGGCACAGAATCTTTTCCATTTGTCAGCATAAGATTTTCTAGTACTAGGCCTTCTTGTCTCCAAATGACATCCATCACAGGTTTGCTGAGGGATGCTAAGGTGTGACACATTGCGCAGGAGTGGGTACCAGTGTTGGTGAGGCCAGTCTGGAGCAATCAAAATCATTTTTGGTTTGTCCTGTTTGACTTTTAGTAGAACTTTGGAGAGCAGAGGCAGAGGGGGAAAGGCATAGACTGACAGGTTTTTCCAGCTGAAGGACAGAGCATCCACTTTCCAGGCTTTTTTATGATGAGTTCTTGTGCAGAATTTGTCCAACTGACAGTTCTGGGGTGAGGCAAAAAGATCTATGTCTGGACTCCCCCATTTTGCATGTCAACATGTTGAAAATCCGTGGTTCCAGTTTCCATTCGTGTGGGCCCATGAGATTTCTGCTTAGTTCGTCTGCCAGAGTATTCAGCTTTCCTGGCAGGAATTGAGCTTGTAGTTTAATTTGATAGGTCAAGGCCGTGTTCCACAATGCCATGGCTAGTCTGCAAAGGGGGTAGGAGTGTGTACCCCCCTGCTTGTTTATGTACCACATAACCTTAGTGTTGTCTGTCTTTATCATTAACTGTCCTGGATGAAGGTAGTCCTTGAAGGCTGTCAGTGCATTCTGTACAGCTAGCATTTCTTTTTGAATGATATGAAGGTGCCTTTGATTTGGGCTCCACTTGCCCTGAATGCACTTCCCTGCCAGATGTGCCCCCAAGCATAGTCTGATGTGTCTGCAGTTAGGGTTTGGGCGGCAGGGGGTGGTGTGAATGGCAGTCCCTTGTTTTGGTGGCAGGCCTCTGCCCACCATAGGAACTCTAGTTGCAGGCAAGGTACAACAGGAATCATTGTTTCCAGGCTGTGACAATGCTGACTCCATAGACATTTTAAGTTGTATTTAAGCTTGCACCAAGGAATGTAATTTTTTGAAAGGGTACCAGCTGTGATTTATTTTCGTTTATAGTGTGCCCTAGACAAGTTAGAATCCTTTTTACAAATGCCAGATGGTTTAGAAGAGTGCCCTTGTTTTCTGCTGAATTAGGCAATCATCCAAGTATGGATATATTTGAATATTTCTTTGTCTGCAAAATGCAATTACTGGAGCCAGGCACTTTGTAAAGACCCAGGGCGCAGTAGATAAGCCAAAGGGCAGTGCAGAGAACTGGTAATGCAAGTAGCCTGCTTTGAAGCAGAGGTATCTTCTGCAAGATTCCCTGATTGGGATGTGCAGGTAAGCCTCTTTTAAATCTAGAGTTGCCAACCAGGCATCTTTGCCTAGCATAGGAAGTAACTGGTGAAGAGTCAGCATCTTGAATTTTGGAATGTCCAAAAAGGTGTTTAGAGTAGATAAATCCAGAATTGGACGCCATGATTTGTCTTTTCTGGGTACCAGGAAAAGTCTGGAATTGAAACCTTGTCCCTTTTCCTGTTTGACTTTTAGAAGAACTTTGGAGAGCAGAGGCAGAGGGGGAAAAGCATAGACTGATAGGTTTTTCCAGCTGAAGGATGGAGCATCCACTTTCCAGGCTTTTTTGTGATGAGTTCTTGTGCAGAATTTGTCCAACTGATAGTTCTGGGGTGAGGCAAAAAGATCTATGTCTGGACTCCCCCATTTGCGTGTCAACATGTTGAAAATCCGTGGTTCCAGTTTCCATTCGTGTGGGTCCATGAGTCCATGAGAGTTCTGCTTAGTTCGTCTACCAGAGTTATTCAACTTTACTGGCAGGAATTGAGCTTGTAGTTGTATTTGATAGGTCAAAGCCATGTTCCACAATGCCATGGTTAATCTGCAAAGGGGGTAGGAGTGTGTATCCACCTGCTTGTTTATGTACCACATAACAGTGGTGTAGTCTGTCTCTATCATTAATTGCCCACCATAGCAACTCTAGTTGCAGGCAAGGTATGATAGGAGTCATTGTTTCCAGGCTGTGACAATGCTGACTCCATAGACATTTTAAGTACCACTGAAGTTTCCTCATATGCAGTCTTGCATATGGAATTAGAAGAATGCAGGAGGCCATGAACCCCAAGGCTTGCAGTATTTGTCTTGCAGAAAGCAGGGTTTTTGCGGCCACCTGTTTAAAGTACGCTTCCAAATGAATTTGTTTCTCTGGCGTAAGGAAAGCTATAGTACAGTTGTGTACCTACCATAAATGTAGATGTTCGAGTGTATTCACTGGTGCAGTCATTACACTTGGGTTATCCACCGGCAGGCTACCTGCAGTCGGCCCGAGTTCCAAAGTCTTGGTCCAGTGTCGGTTGCTGTCGCCTCTTCCCTGACGTCAGTGCGCCAGGGGTATAAATGATGCAACCGACGCCATTTTCTTCAGTTTTCTTGCCCCAGATGTCAGGTGCCCCCAGACAGGAAGGCTGGAAAAATAAAATTATGGCAAAAAGTATGCATGTACTAATATAAACATTTCCTTCATCTACAAGCAAATACACCACATAGGTTGCATAGAGTTGAGAAGTACAGAGAAGTCCCAGCAAAGTAAAGGGCGATGGTGGGTGGGTAACCTGGACTGCAACAGTGAATACACTCGAACATCTACATTTATGGTAGGTACACAACTGGACTATGTTCATCGTGTTTCACTGTTGCAGTCATTACACTTGGGTTGAATACCAAAGCTGAGGTTGGGCGGCTGGGTCTAGATTGGATTAGGAGAGGCTACCAGGCCCTGCAGGACTGCAGCGGCAAAGCCTGCTCTGGATTTAGAGTAGAGAGGCAAGTGGTAGTGCTTGGTGAAAGTGTGCACTGAGCTCCAGGTTGCAGCTTCTAAAATGTCTTTGGTTGGAACTCCTGTGAGAAAGGCTGCTGAAGTGGCTGTTGCTCTGGTAGAATGTGGCCTAATGACCTTAGGCACTGATTTGCCATGCTGTGCATAACAGAAGCAGATGCAGTGTCCTATCCATTTTGAAACTGTCTGCCTTGTGATAGGTTTTCCTTGTGATCCTGCAGCATAGGCTACAAACAGTTGCTCAGTTTTTCTGAAAGCTTTTGTTTTGTCCAAGTAGAATCGTAGCTGTCTGTGTATATCCAAAGCATGCAGAAGTCTCTCCCCTTTATTCTGGGGATTTGGGTAGAAAGTTGGTAAATGAATGGTTTGGTTCAGGGCCACACTGGAAACTACTTTTGGCATGAATGTTGGGTTTGTCCTGAGAGAAACCCTGTCCTGGTGAAAAATGATGAAAGGTTCCACAGGCATTAATGCCTGTCTTCTTGCTGAAGTTATTGCTAGGAGCAGAGCAGTTTTCCATGATACAAATTTTATATCAGCTGTGCTGGCTTGTTCAAAAGGAGGCAGTGTGAGTTTTTCTAAAACAAAATTGAGATCCCAAGTTGGTACTGGTGCTCTTCTTGGGGGTCTTATGTTTTTTGCCCCTCTGAGGTACTGTCTTAGTAGAGGATGTGAAAAAATAGGAGGTTCCGAATTGTAATGAGCTGAAATGGCAGAGGCATGGATTTTAATTGACGAGAAAGATAGGCCTTTGTCCAGCATCTCAGTTAGGTATTGTAAAATCTGAGGTATATTTGGAACAAGTGGGTCGAGCTCTTGTGCCTGGTTCCAAGCACAGAATCTCTTCCATTTTTCTGCATAAGATTTCCTAGTGCTGGGCCTCCTGGCTTCTAAAATGACATCCATAACAGCTTTAGAGAGAGGTGCAGTCTGAGTGGCTACATTATCTGCCATGCTGCCAGATTTAAGGTTTTGAGTTGACTGTGCAGAATCTGATTGTTTTGTTGAGTCAGAAGATGAGGAATTTGAGGCAAAGGCCAAGCTGGGCCCTGAGACAAGCTCTTTAGGATTGGGTACCAGTGCTGGCGTGACCAGTCTGGGGCAATCAGGATCATTTTTGGCCTTTCTTGTCTGACTTTTAGGAGCACTTTGGTAAGAAGAGGCATTGGTGGGAAGGCATAGACTATCAGAGCTTTCCAGCTGAATGATAGAGCATCCACTTTCCATGCTTGAGAGTGATACGTTCTTGTGCAGAATTTCTGTAGTTGGCAATTGTGAGGGGAGGCAAAAAGATCTATGTCTGGGCTTCCCCATTTCCTTGTTATCATGCTGAACACCTGTGGATTTAATTTCCATTCGTGAGGGTCCAAGAGATTTTTGCTTAGTTCGTCTGCCAGTGTATTTTTTGTTCCTGGCAGGAATTGTGCCTGCAGATGTACCTGATAGGTTAGTGCTGTGTTCCACAAGGTCATGGCTTGCCTGCATAGGTGGTAGGAATATGTGTGCCCCCTTGCTTGTTTATGTACCACATAACTGTGGTATTGTCCGTCTTTATTAGTAGTTGTCCTGGATGTACTAGGTCCTTGAAAGCTGTCAGGGCATTCTGTACTGCTAGCATCTCTTTCTGATTGATGTGAAGATGCATTTGTTCCTTGGGCCACGTGCCCTGAATACATTTCCCTGCTATATGTGCCCTCCAGACATAATCCGATGTATCCGTTGTTATTGTCTGCCTGGCTGTGGGTAAGGTGAAAGGCTGTCCCTTGTTGTGGTGACAGGCCTGGGACCACCATCGAAACTCCTGTTGTAGGCAAGGAATTAAAGTTATGATTGTCTCTAGGCTGTGACAATGTTGAGTCCAAACACTTTTTAGATACCATTGTAGTTTCCTCATATGCAGTCTTGCATATGGAATTAATAGAATGCAGGACGCCATGAAGCCCAGGGCCTGCAGAATTTTTCTTGCAGGGAGCTGGGTCTTTGTTGCCATCAGTTGAAAGTATTGAGTCAGTTGCCTTTGTTTGTCTGGCACGAGATAAGCCATCTGGGCAGTTGTATTTAAGCTTGCACCCAGGAATATTATCTCTTGAGAGGGCACAAGTTTTGATTTATTTTCGTTTACTGTGTACCCTAGGCAAATTAGTAATCTTTTTATAAACGCCAGATGCTTTAGTAGAATGTCCTTGCTCTCTGCTTGAATAAGGCAGGGGGTATATTTGAATTCCTTTTTGTCTGCAAAATGCAATTACTGGTGCCAGGCATTTTGTGAAGACCCTGGGCGCAGTAGATAAGCCAAAGGGCAGTGCAGAGAATTGGTAATGCATTGAGCCTGCTATGAATCTGAGGTATCTTCTGCAAGTTTGTCTGATTGGGACATGCAGGTATGCCTCCTTGAGGTCCAAAGTAACTAGCCAAGCCTTCTTGCCCAGCATGGGTAGAAGCTGCTGTAGTGTTAACATTTTGAATTTTGGAACATCCAGGAAGGTATTTAGGATTGACAGGTCCAGTATTGGTCTCCAGGCTTTGTCCTTTCTGGGTACTAAGAAAAGTCTTGAGTAAAATCCTTGCCCCTGTTCTTGCTGTGGTACTCTTTGAATAGCTCCCATGTCCATGAGAGCAGCAATTTGTTTTTGCGCCTCTGCCCATTGGTTTTGTGGCAGGTCTGGCATACCTCTTGATTTTGGAAGTGTGTAAAAGTGGAACCTGTAACCTTGAAAAACAATATTCAGTACCCATTTGTCCTGGGTGATTATGTGCCAAGTTTTTGAGAAAAGTGCTAGCTTTCCCCCCTAGGGGTGCTGCCAAAAGGTAAGTGCTTGGCATCTGTAGAGGGAAGTCATTGGGACTGTTTCCTATAAGGTTGTGATTTGTCTTCCCCTCCTTTGAGGGCTGAAGCACCCGATTGTTTAGGTCTGTAGGAGCCTTGGGGCTGAGATCTGCCTCTTGGGCGTCTGTATCTGCCTCTTTGTGGCCTGTCTGACACTGGAAAGGACCAATTTTTTTGAAGGCCAGTTTCTGCTAAACCTGGGTGGTTGAACCTGTAAGAAATCCTTTACTGTCTGCATTGATTTTGCTTTATCCTCCATTTTCTTTAACACTTCTTCTGCCTTAACACCAAACAAAGTATCATGTTGTAGTGGAGCATCCAATAATTTAACTTTAACATGGTCAGGTAATAAGAAGTTATGTACTCACCATAATGTTCCATCTGAGTAGGTAAACTTCATTTGTCAGCAACCTATGGGTATCGGATCCATATCGGATCCGAGCCGGTAGCTTCAAACAGCTAAGATCCGAGCTCTAAGCTCCTCCCCTTTACCCATAACCCCCTGCTATCCCTTCCTGACCTCAGATCGAGTTTGCTTATCAGCCTAAAGCATAGAACATCAAATAACCACCTCCATACTCTAACCTAAGACAATCCGCAATGACAAGCAAGATTCCTTTGAGTATCCATATGGGTTAGGGGGACGGAGAGAGGGTCGGTTGCTGACAAATGAAGTTTACCTACTCAGATGGAACGTTATGGTGAGTACATAACTTCTTAATCTGAAGTAGTTAACTTCATTTGTACATCAACCTATGGGACAGAGTCCCTAGCTGCCTAATTCTTGGGAGGTCCTCATGGAAGGATGTTCCGGAGCACTGCAAAGCCGAAGGATGCTCTCCCTCTAGAAACAACATCCAATTTGTAATGGTTTATGAATGTATGAGATGAAGCCCAAGTGGCTGCTGAACAAATGTCATCCAACGACACCCTAGATCGAAAAGCAGCAGAGGTAGAGATCGATTGAGTAGAATGGGCATGGACTCCTTGAGGTGCAGACCGGCCAGAACTCTCATATGCCAAAAGGATACATTGTGAGATCCATCTGGACAAAGTGACTTTTGATACAGGTTTTCCCAAAGTGGGTTTAGCAAAGGATACAAAAAGCTGGTCTGATTTCCTGTGATCAGCTGTCCTGTGCAAATAGAATCTCAGTTGCCTATGTACGTCTAGAGAGTGTAACCTGTATTCACCTTTATTCTGGTAATTTAGAAAGAAGACTGGTAAATTAATAGATTGGTTGATATTAGACTCCGAAGCAATTTTGGGCAGAAAGGAGGGACTGGTCCTGAGTGAAACTTTACCTTTGTGAAAAATCAAATATGGTGGCTTGGCGCAAAGGGCTTGAAGTTTCAAAACCCTTCTGACCAAAGTAATGGCAACAAGAAAAACTGTATTCCAAGATAAGTATTTCAGATCCACCGAAGTTGCAGGCTCAAAGGGAGGAGCTGTCAGAGACTGAAGGACAAGGGTTAAGTCCCAAGGAGGGACTGCATCTTTAACCGGAGGCCTTAAAAGAAAAGTGCCTTTTAGGAAAATCTTACATAATTTAGACGAGGTCAAAGGGCCGAGATCACTCCCAACATGATAGTGAGAGATTGCAGCCAGCTGGACTTTGACCGTAGAAGAGCTAGCACCTTGGTCGAATAAGCCTGACAGAAAATCTAATGCTGCTGGCAACGGAGCTGTAAAGGGATCTAGGTTTTGATGCTCCGCCCAAATACAAAAACGCTTCCATTTGCTCTTATAAATCCTTCTCGTAGACGGCTTGTGAGTGGCTACTAGTATAGCCTTGACAGGGGACGAGATACCGGGAGTCCTAGCTATCAGTGGAACTGGATCAACCAAACTGTAAGCTTGAGGTTGTCCAGATTCGGGATTGACAGGCCTGATGGGTGAGAGATCAGATCCGGGATGGGATCTAGAATCCATGGGGAATTCACTAGGTGAGACCATAGACATGGGAACCAAGGTTGACGAGGCCAGAATGGGGCAATGAGGATTATTCTGCTCCCCAACTGTCGGGCTTTCTGTAAGAACTTTAGCATCAGGGGAAGAGGAGGGTAAGCATAAAGTAGACCAGGTGGCCAAACATGCACCAGAGCATCTCTGGGAAATTCCCCGGGTGGGGGAATTAGAGCGAAGTAGTCGCTGCACTTTGCGTTCGAAGGCGAGGTGAAAAGATCGCAACAAGGTTGACCCCACTTGGAGATTAGCTTCGCTACTCTGGGGTTCAGAGACCACATGTACGTTGAGAGGATGGTTCGACTCAGTCTGTCTGCCAAGATGTTGGACCGGCCCAGAATGTGCATCGCTATGAGAAAGTGGTTGTTGGATATCACCCATTCCCACACTCTCATGGCCTCCCGACAAAGTGGATAGGACCTGGCTCCCCCTTGTTTGTTGATATACCAGGCAACCGACATATTGTCTGTCTGAATCGCAATTGTCCCCAAGGGAAGAAGGCTGTGAAGTGCTTGCAATGCCAAAAGCACTGCTCTCATCTCTAGGACATTGATATGCAAAAAGGTCTCCGAATAGGTCCACGTGCCTTGGACAGTCGTGCCCATGCAGTGACCCCCCCCCCCACCAGAGGCGAGAAGCGTCCATGGTCACCATGGTTAGAGGAGGGGAAGGGATGCCCTTTCTGGAGGTCCGGGGACTGGAGCCACCATAAGAGGGCTTTCCTGCAAACCCTGCTGAGGGGAACGGGGAAGCTCAGGGGATGTTGCAGGAGAGACCATTGGACTTGCAAGGTCCATTGAAGAACTCTCATTTTCAAGCGTGCCAAGGGTAGAAGGTTGATAGCTGCCGCCATCGAGCCTAAAGCCCTCAGGACCAATTCCGCAGGGGGAGCTGGGGATTGTAGAAGGGCCAGTATGTGGAGTTTTAGAGTTCAAAGCCAGTCCGGAGTCAAGAAGGCTAGAAGCTGGTTTGTGTTCAGTCTGGCTCCAATGAAATCTAGGATTTGGGTTGGAAAAAGGGAAGATTTTCTGATGTTGATCGTGATCCCCAGCCGGGGAAGCTAGATGGAGAAAGTAGTCTCTGGTTGTGCATAGTAGATGCCTGGTGGGGGCGGTCAGGAGCCAGTCGTCCAGGTACGGAAAGACCTGAATTCCCTGGAGTCTCAGGTGGGCCGCTATAACTGTCAAAACCTTGGTGAACACCCTGGGGGCTGTGGTGAGACCAAAGGGAAGGCCCCTGAACTGGTAATGGCTGGCTCCTAGCCGGAAGCGGAGAAACCTCCTGGATCGTCTGTCCATCAAAATGTGGTAGTACGCATCTTTGAGGTCTATGGAGCACATCCAGTCGTTCTCCTGCAGAAGTGGGAGAATGGATTGGAGGGTGACCATCCAGAACTTTTCTTTGGCTACTGACAGGTTTAGGAAGGACAGGTCGAGGATTGGTCTTAAGTCCCCCGTCTTTTTTGGCACCAAGAAGAACCTGGAGTAAAAGCCTGATCCGGACTGGTCTGGGGGGACGTGCTGGACTGCTCTTTTCTCTAGCAGTTGGAGGATTTCCTCGGCTGCCACCTCCCTTTGATTGGGTGGGACATCGGGGAGGCTTCGAGGAGTGGGAGGGGGATTGAGAAGGGGAATCTTGTAGCCTCTGGATATGATCTGAAGCACCCAGCGATCTGTTGTAATGGACTCCCAAGTTGCTAGGTGCCTCGAGAAATGGCCCCCGACTGCCTCCAAAGTGGAGCAGTCGGGTAACCCTTCAGGGTTGCTGCGTGGGCCAATCAGAGAAAGGTTCTCTGGACCCGAAGTTCTTCAGACCCCCTCTGCCTCTAGGGCGGCGCCCACTCTGTCCTCCTCTGCCTCTGAATGACGAGGGGTCTGGAGCGAAACGGGATTGTTGAGACTTCCGGAACCACATCTTCTTCTGTCCCTTTTGGTTCCTCGAGAAGGACCTCTGGGGAGCAGAGAAGTGGACTCTGATGGCAGACAACGTCTTCCCATCTTTCTCGCTCTGGACCAATGTGTCGCGTACGGTCTTGCCAAAAAGGGCAGAACCATCAAACGGGGCATTTGCGAATGACACCTTGAAAGGTTCCGCAAAATAACAGTGATGGAGCCACGCATGTCGCCGTAGGATGACGCCTGCTCCGCTGGCTCTAGCGGCTCCTTCCGTGGCATGGGATAGTAACCGCATAGAGGTATTAGAGATAGATTTGAGAGTGGCCATTCGGGTTGAGAACACTTTCTTATCTTCCACCGACATGGACTCTGGGGGCGACCCAGCGTATTCTTTGATGAGATCCCGCTGGAGTCGTATCACGTGTGCCATATAATTCAGCGACCTCACAGAGAAGGTGGCTGAAGCAAACACCCGCTTCCCCAGACGGTCGATCGTCCGCAACTCCTTGTCTGGAGGATGGACCGAGGAACTCTCCTGGGCCAGTTCCCTTTTGGTAGCAGCCGCCACCAACATGGCATCTACCGGGGCTCCCTTGCTCCAACATGACTTATCCGAAGGGGGGCTGAGGATTTTGTCAGGCCTCTTTGGAATGGGCTTCACAGTGTCTGGTTCCTTCCACGCCCTGGTAGTAATCAGGTTTACCAGGGGGTCGGTGGGAGTGGACACCCAAGAGGTAGATGGGCCTGCGTCAAACACATCCAGAAACACAGACTCGTCAGAAGAAGATTTTGGGGCTGACCACCCCCCTCTGATCCGAAGCATCTCCATGATGTCTTCGGGGGGTGACCTTGGGGAACCTTCCCCTTCCTCCAAGTCTGTGTCCTCTGTCAAGGACTCAGGTGAGTCCAAGTGCCTCCTTTTGCACTTGCGTTTGTGAGGACCCTCCTCGGGGGGGCTGTTCGAAGAGGCCTCACCAACTACATCCTGTTCCAGCAAGGGAACAATCTGGGACGTTTGCGCGGGCTGTCCGTGGGACCGGGTGATGGAAGGTAGACCCGTCTGTGAGGGAGTGCAGGGTGGAGCCGCAGCCGAAGCCGAAGCCAGGGGCCTGGAGTCCCTCGACAATACCCTCTCCACCACATCGAACGCCGAAGGAGAGCTGCTCTCTCTCAGATCCGAGAGCAGACCCTCCCTCGGATCCGATGTGCAGATCGGGGCCAGCGCCAAGGCGGTCGGATCCATAGGGCCAGCATGCTCCGATCACGATGGAGCTGAAGTCATACTGACACCTCCGGATCCGAAGCTCAGCTCTCGGCTCCGAGAGCTCGGATCCGAAGAAAAGGGACCCGATAGACTCGAGGGTGCCATCGGAGCCGAAGTACCGGACACTATCGGGCCGATGCTCCCCTGGCTCCAACGCTACCTGGCTCCAAAGGCTCTGAACCCCGATAGTGGGTTGGAGAAGGAGCGATCAGGGCGAAAAAGGGGGTCAGAGCACTCCCATCTGCATCTGGGCCTGGAGGAACCTACGCATCATCTGGTCCAAGTCTGCATCGGAGATGCTACGGGTAGACCTCGACGAGGCCACCGAGGTGGGCCAGGAATGCCGCCTCGATGACCTCGAAGGCGACCGGGTCTCCTCCTCCTCCGGTGAGAAACAGGGAGATCGGAGCCGGGAAGGAGAAGAACCGGAGGCCATAGGCGGAGAAGCTCGCTTAGATGGTGACGCCGAGGAAGAGGTCTCGGCCCGCCTCTTGTGATGTTTCCGCTTCTCCTTCCTAGCTTCCCTCTCCTCTTGGCCAAGGGTGGGAGGGTGAGTCCCGGCCAGAGTTAGAGAAGGTGGCGCTGCCGAAGCCTCGGCAAGAGCCACAGAGGGACCGGAGGACGAAGCCGAGTCCGGGGGCAACAGTCCCGCCAGAATCAGCTTCGACCTCCTGTCCCTGAGGGCCCTGGGGTTGAATGCTGCACAAATAGTGCAGCCCGAGGAGAGATGTTCAACCCCAAGGCAAATAACGCACCGAGTGTGGCCATCTGCTGGGGACAGCTTATGGCCACACTCGGTACATTTAGAAAAGAAAGCTTTGGGCGCCTCAGACATATCCTACCCACACACTAGGCCCCAAAACTGACACACCTTAACACACACACACGGGGAGGGAATACACTCAAACTGACTAACAAAACAAAGGTACGCTAATCTAGCTAGGTGAGGTAACACACACACAACAATTTTCTGACAAAAAAAAGGCAGAAAAGAAAGATTTTTCTCACAAACTCCTATCCTACGCCTGGAAGCTCGTTCAAAGCTGCTGTTCAGAACCACGCCAAACGAGATCTGAGGTCAGGAAGGGATAGCAGGGGGTTATGGGTAAAGGGGAGGAGCTTGGAGCTCAGATCTTAGCTGTTTGAAGCTGCCGGCTCTGATCCGATATGGATCTGATACCCATAGGTTGATGTACAAATCAAGTTAACTACTTCAGATACTTTGTTCTTTCAACCAAGCATGCCTTCGAATAACAGAGCCTGTAACTGTGGCTCTACAAGAAACCTCTAATGAATCAAAACCACATTGTAAAGTATGCTTTCCCACTTGTTCAGCTGTATGCAATAAATCCTGCATTTCCTTACTGTCAGGACTTTCTGAGATTGAAACCATTTTCTGCTTTAACAATGACATGAGATACTGTTGATATTTAAGCATGTGAAAATGGCAATTTAAAGCCCTTATAGCTAAAGTAGCAGAAGTGTAAACTTTTTTCCCCCATCTGTCCAGAGCTCTGGAATCTCTATCCGAGGGGACAAGATTTTTAGCAGTGGAAGCCTTAACCCCTTTAGGACCCTGAGAAATTGTTTCTGGATCTGCAGCAGGGTTTTTGTAAAGACATTTGTGAGAGTCAGGGACCCTGTAGTACCTGTCTGGCTTGACTGGTGCTGGGGGTAAAGAATCAGGAGTCAGACTGGATTCAGAAAAACCATCATCAACAATATCAGGCACAGGGGGAACAGCCAGGGGCCTGTGCTGAGGCAATAAAAGAAAGTCTCTGAGCCTTTTCTTGGATTCTGAATAATCCTGGCTCTCCCAATGTAAATGCTCCCTCATGGTGTGCAGGGTTTCCCCAAAAGAATAATCCTCAAGCGGAGAGGCTGAAGGTATAGACTCTTCTGCATCAGAGTCCTCATAGGGAGGGAGAGAGTATCCCTAGTCAAAAGAGGAATCAGAGGAAATAGAAACCTGGTCAGAGGAATCATAGTCAGTGTCTTGCCCAGGCCTTTTGTCAGGAGGGGGATGGGAACCCCTGATTAAAGTAATTAGGTCTTCGGCCATTTTAAGCATCTGTTTCTTTGGCATGGTTGACTGTTTAGTAGAATGCTGTACTTGTTTCTTTGTCTTTAATGGTGATTTTAACTTTGCCTTGGCTGCTGTAGTGGGCTTAATTGTAAGCTGTGAAGGTCTGAAAACACCCTCAGAAGCCGATGCCAGCTCAGCGGCTCCGGACCCATCTGAGGGAATAGTTTCCGTAGGCCCAATACCTTGAGTTTCCACAGGCCTTGGTGTCTCCACGTGGCTGTCGGATAGGGCCTGTGGCTCTGAGGTAGCGGGTGTCAGGGGCTGCGAAAGCGCCTCACTGAGAACCGGCGAACTGGCAACTGGCCTAGAAGAGGCTTCATCATCGGTTTTGGACCTCGGATGCCTGTCCTTTTCTTTGTCTTTGCGTTTTTTATAAATTCCGGTCGTCGGTTGTTCCGACGGCATTATGTAATTAAACCTTCAGCCAAAATAATGTAAAGCAAAATCAAACCAACGTTTAATAGTGCGTTTGTTGAATCTAGCACAAAACCGACAACTAGTAATGTCGTGGTCAGGGCCTAGGCAAGGAATACAGTAAGAGTGAAAGTCCTTATGAGGTACTTGCTTCCCACAAGAAATACAATTATTACGTTTTACTGACATCAGTCTGGAGCAAGAAAAAGTTTCCCCAACGGGGTACTTAGCTTTATTGAAGACTTTGGTTCTGAAACTCAATTTCGAAAATCCCAGGAGTCGGCTGACTGGCACTTGCAAACTGCTTTTGCTTCGGGCACCGCACGGCAAGAAAGACTGGAGAAAATGGTGTCGGTTGCATCTTTTATACCCCTGGTGCACTGATGTCAGGGAAGAGGCGACAGCAACCAACGCCGGACCAAGACTTTGGAACTTGGGCCGACTGCAGGTAGCCTGCCGGCGGATAACCCAAGTGTAATGACTGCAACAGTGAAACACGATGAACATCTGGGCAGTTGTACTCAAGCTTGCACCCAGGAATGTATTTTTTTTTTAGAGGGTACCAGTTGTGATTTCTTTTCGTTTATAGTGTACCCTAGACAAGTTAGAACCCTTTTTACAAACACCAGATGATTTAAAAGTGTGTCCTTGTTTTCTGCCTGAATTAGGCAATCATCCAGGTATGGATATATTTGAATATTTCTTTGTCTGCAAAATACAATTACTGGAGCCAGGCACTTTGTAAAGAACCTGGGCGCAGTAGATAAGCCAAAGGGCAGTGCAGAGAACTGGTAATGCAAGTAGCCTGCTTTGAAGCGGAAGTATCTTCTGCAAGATTCCCTGATTGTGATGTGCAGGTAAGCCTCTTTTAAATCTAGAGTTGCCAACCAGGCATCTTTGCCTAGCATAGGAAGTAACTGGTGAAGAGTCAGCATCTTGAATTTTGGAATGTCCAGAAAGGTGTTTAGAGTAGATAAGTCCAGAATTGGATGCCATGATTTATCTTTTCTGGGTACCAGGAAAAGTCTGGAATAGAAACCTTGTCCCTTTTCCTCTTCTGGCACTGGTTGAATAGCCCCCATGTTCATGAGGGAAAGTACTTGTTTCTGGGCCTCTGCCCACTGATTTGGGGGCAGGTCTGGCCATCTGTTTGGAATTGGCAATATGTGGAAATGAAATCTGTATCCCTGGGATACTATTTTTTAAATCCATTTGTCCTGGGTTATAAGTTGCCAGTTTCTTGCATGAAGAATCAGTCCCCCCCCCCCCAAAGGGACGGCTAAAAGATAAGTGCTTGGTAAGTGTAAAGGGAAGTCATTGAGACTGTTTACCATAGGGAGGTGTCTTGTTTCCAGATTTGGAGGAGGAGGCACCCCATTGCATTGTTCTAAAAGTCCCTTGTGTCTGAAACCTGGAGCCTTTTGAATGTCTGGGTTTGACTTGAGTGGCTCTCGTAGGAACTGGAAAGGACCAGTTCTGAGTAGGCCAGTGCCTACTAAATCTTGGAGGTTGCACTTGTAAGAAATTGTTCACAGTTTGCATAGATTTAGCTTCATCTCCCATCTTTTTTAAAACTTCTTCAGCCTTATTACCAAAGAGATGGTCCTGTTGTAAAGGAGCATCCAACAATTTTGCTTTAACATGATCAGGCAGATTTTGCTCTTTGAGCCAAGCATTCTTTCTTAGCACAGACCCAGTTACAGCAGCCCTGCAAGAGGCCTCCAAAGAATCAAAACCACATTGCAAAGTATGTTTTCCAACTTGTTCAGCTGAATACAATAAATCCTGTAAATCTTTATTTTCCACACAGTCAGAAATTAACATCATTTTCTGTTTGAGCAGTTCCATGACATGCTGTTGATATTTTAGCATATGAAATTGACAGGTTAAAGCCCTGATTGCCAAGGTTGCAGAATTGTAAACCTTCTTACCCCATCTATTCAGCACCCTGGAATCTCTATCAGAAGGGGTAGGATTTTTAGCAGTAGAAGCCTCAATGCCCTTGGGACCCTGAGAAATGGTTTCAGGATCTGCAATAGGATTTTTGAAAAGGAATTTGTGGGAGTCAGGAACCCTGTAGTATCGGTCTGGCTTACAAGGAGCCGGAGGCAGAGAATCAAGAGCCATACTAGATTCTGAAAAAACATCATCAATAATGTCTAGAACAGGAGGTATAGCCAAAGGCCTATGCTGAGGAAGAAAATCCCTAAGTCTCTTTTTAGATTCAGAGAAATCCTGACTTGCCAGTGGAAATGTTCCCTTAAGGTATGTAAAGTTTCCCCAAAAGAAAAATCCTCAGGGGGAGAAGCAGAATGAATGGAATATTCTGCATCAGAGTCCTCATAAGTAGGTATAGACAATAAGAAGTTATGTACTCACCATAACGTTCCATCTGAGTAGGTATCGTCATTTGTCTGCAACCTGTGGGATACGGATCCGATCTCGGATCCGAGCCGGCAACTTCTAACATAGCATAGATCCGAGCTCCTAGCTCCTCCCCCTTACCCATAATCCCCTGCCTGCCCTAACTGACCTCAGATCAAGTTTGCCACTATAGCACAACAGATAGCAGGTGTCCCAATGGGAACATATGCTAATAACACAAGAGCGATCCAATCGGTCAGGGGGAAGGAGGGGGGGATGGTTGCAGACAAATGAAGATACCTACTCAGATGGAACGTTATGGTGAGTACATAACTTCTTAACCTGAAGTAGGAACTTCATTTGTCAGCAACCTGTGGGACGGAGTCCCCAGCTGCCTAAGTCTTGGGTGGCCTTCATGGAAGGATATTCCGGAGCACCGCAGAGCCAAAGGACGTTCTACCTTGGGAAACAACATCTATTTTATAATGGCTGATAAAGGTGTGACATGAAGCCCAAGTGGCTGCAGAACAAATGTCATCCAGCGGAACTCTAGCTTGAAAGGCCGCAGAAGTGGCAACGGCCCTAGTAGAATGAGCACGGACTCCTTGAGGTGCAGGCCTTCCCGAACTCTGATATGCTAACAGAATACAGCTCGAGATCCATCTAGAGAGAGAAACCTTAGAAATTGATTTTCCGAAATTACTTTTGGCAAAGGAGATAAACAACTGATCGGATTGCCTATGACCAGCAGTTCTGTGGATATAAAAACGTAATTGTCTGTGTACGTCCAAGGAATGAAGCTTGTACTCTCCTTTGTTATGAAAGTTGGGGAAAAACACTGGGAGATTGATGGATTGATTGATGTTTGCTTCTGAAGATACCTTAGGTAGAAAGGACGGGTTGATTCTGAGGTAAACCCTATCCGGGTGAAAAACCAAATATGGTGGTTTGATACAAAGGGCTTGCAATTCCGATACCCTTTTGGCTGAAGTTATGGCCACCAAAAAGGCTGTCTTCCAAGAGAGAAATTTGAGATCAACCGTGGCAGCCGGTTCGAATGGGGGACCAGTCAAGGCCTGCAAGACTAAGGATAAATCCCATGGAGGTACCACCTCTTTAACTGGAGGCCTAAGGAGGAAGGTACCCTTGAGGAAGGTCTTACACAGTTTGGAAGTGATAATAGAACCAGACTCTTGCCCCACATGGTAGTATGAGATTGCTGCCAGCTGTACCTTGACTGTGGAAGAACTAGCCCCCTGGTGAAAGAGAGAGGTTAGAAAATCTAGAATCGATGATATCGGGGCTGTAAAAGGGTCTAAACGACAGTGTTCTGCCCAAATGGTGAAGCGTTTCCACTTACTCCGATAAACCTTCCTGGTGGAGGGCTTGTGAGCTGCTACAAGAATGGCTTTGACCGGTGATGATATCCCGGGAGTCCTTATGAGGAGTGGAACTGGAGCAACCACGCCGTCAGCTTGAGGTTGTCCAGGTTCGTAGTCGGAAGACCGAGAGGATGAGAGATGAGATCCGGAATGGGATCCAGAATCCATGGTGGATACACTAGGTGAGACCATAGGTAAGGGAACCACGTCTGACGAGGCCAGAATGGGGCAATGAGGATCATTCTGCTCCCCAGCTGCCTGGCTTTCTGTAACAATTTCAACATCAGGGGTAGAGGAGGGTAAGCATAAAGCAGACCGGGAGGCGAAGCATGAACTAGAGAGTCTCTCGGGGACTTCCCCGGAGGGGGGATCAGAGTGAAGTAATCGTTGCATTTCGTGTTTGAAGGAGAGGCAAAAATATCGCAACAAGGTCGCCCCCATCGGGCAAATACTTGCTCTGCCACTCGGTGGTTGAGAGACCACTCATAAGGAGTAAGGATAGTACGACTGAGCCTGTCCGCTAAAATGTTGGACCGTCCCGGAATGTGCGTTGCTATGAGAAAGTGGTTGGTGGAAATCGCCCATTCCCACACTCTCATGGCCTCGTGGCAAAGGGGGTAAGACCTGGTTCCCCACTGTTTGTTGATGTACCAGACTACCGACATGTTGTCTGTCTGTACCGCAAATGTCCCTACTGGAAGAGAGTTGTGTAGTGCTTGCAACGTCAAAAGCACCGCTCTCATCTCTAGGACGATATGCAAAGAGGTCTCTACGTCGTTCCAAGTGCCTTGGACTGTTCTGCCTGAAAAATGCCCCCACCCCCACCCCAGGCGAGAAGCGTCCGTGGTCGCTGTGCCGACTGGTGGAGGTAGTGAGAAGGGACGGCCCGTGTGGAGGTTGGGAGACTGGAGTCACCACAGGAGCGATTTTCTGCAAACCTTGCTTAAGGAAACAGGGTGAGACAGAGGGTTGCAAGACAGGGACCATTGTACCTGGAGGGTCCACTGTAGAACCCTCATGTTCAACCGGGCCAATGGCAGCAGAGGGATTGCAGCCGCCATAGATCCTAGGGCCCTCAGAATCAATTCCGCCGAAGGAGTTTGCAGTTGAAGAATGGCATGCACGTGTAACATCAGGTTCCGAAGTCGATCTGGAGTCAAGAACGCCAGCATCTGTCTGGAATCCAGTCTTGCCCCTATAAAATCTAGCATCTGTGTAGGGATGAGAGAGGATTTGGTCATGTTGATGGTTAATCCTAATAGTGGAGCCAGACCGAGAAAATAGTCCCTGCCTGAGCAAAGTAGATGCCTTGTTGGGGCTGTGAGGAGCCAGTCGTCCAGGTATGGAAAGACCTGAATTCCCTGGAGTCTCAGGTGGGCCGCTACTACCGCTAGGACCTTGGTGAACACCCTGGGGGCTGAGGTGAGACCGAAGGGGAGGACCCTGAATTGAAAGTGACTGGCTCCCAGCTGGAAGCGTAGGAACCTCCTGGAACGCCTGTCCACTAGAATGTGATAGTACGTATCCTTGAGGTCTATAGAGCACATCCAGTCATCCTCCCGCAATAAGGGGAGGACGGATTGCAACGTGACCATTCGGAACTTTTGTTTGGGTACCGCCAGGTTTAGGAAAGAGAGGTCCACCAAAAAGAACCTGGAGTAAAACCCTGATCCGACTTGATATGGGGGGACGGGCTGGATGGCTCTTTTTTGTAGAAGCTGCTGAATTTCTGCAGCGGCCGCCTTCTTTTGACTGGGTGGGACGTCGGGAAGGCTTCTGATTCTGGGGTTGGCTATGAAGGGAATTAGGTAACCTCTGGATATAATGCGAAGCACCCAGCGATCTGTTGTTATGGACTCCCATCTTGCCAGGTGCTTTGAAAAACGCCCCCCGACTGCCTCCAGAGTGGAGCAGTCGGGAAACCCCTCAGGGGTTCTGCGTGGGCCTCTCAGAGAAAGGTTCTCTGGACCCAAAATTCCTCGGACCCCCTCTGCCTCTGGGGCGGCATCCTCCCTGTCCTCCTCTGCCACGAGAGGACTGGTTGTCCTGAGCAGACTGAGATTGATGCGATTTTCGGAACCACATCTTCTTCTGACCCTTTTGGTTCTTGGAAAAGGACCTCTGGGGCGCAGAGAAGCGGACTCTGACAGCAGACAAGGTCTTCCCGTCTTTCTCGCTCTGGACAAGAGTGTCGCGAATGGTTTTGCCAAACAGTGCAGAACCATCAAAAGGGGCATTCGCGAATGACGCCTTAAAGGGTTCCGAGAAGTCACAGTGACGGAGCCAGGCCTGTCTCCTCATGACAAGCCCGACTCCGCCTGCTCTAGCGGCTCCCTCTGTAGCATGAGACAATAGCCGCATAGAGGTATTAGAGATAGAGCAGAGGGTGGCCATTCGGGAAGAGTACAAATCCTTGTCTCCTTCCGACATGGACCCCGTGGGGGAAGCAGCGTATTCCTTAATTAGGTCCCGCTGCATCCTAATAATGTGTGCCATATAGTTCAAGGCCCTCATAGAGAAGGTCGCTGAACTGAAGGCCCGCTTCCCAAGATGGTCCATCGCGCGAGACACCTTGCTCGGAGGATGAACCGTGGGGCTCTCCTGAGCCAACTCTTTCTTAGTGGCTGCAGCCACCAACATGGCATCCACAGGGGGACCTCTGCTCCAATGTGATCTCTCTGCAGGGGGGCTCAAAATTTTGTCTGGGCGCTTAGGGATCGGCTCTACGGTGTCCGGTTCCTTCCAAGCCCTAGAGGATATGAGATCCACTAGGGGGTCGGGTGGAGGGGACACCCAAGAGGTAGATGGTCCTGCCTCGAATACCTCAAGGAATACGGACTCGTCAGAGGAAGCCTTGGGGGCAGACCACCCACCTCTGATTTTGAGCATTTCCATGATGTCTCCAAAGGAGACATCCTCAGGGGGTGATCTCGGGGAGCCTTCCCCTTTATCCAAGTCCGTATCTTCTGTGAGACTCTCAGGGGAGTCTATGTGCCTCCTTTTGCACTTTGCCTTGTGGGGAATCTCCTCGGGGGGGCTGTCCGAGGAGTCCTCATGGGCTGTAATCTGTTCCACTGGAACTCCTAAAGGCGCTGAGGCAGGCTCCCTGGAGGGCCGGGTGAGGGGAGCCAGGACCAGATGAGAAGGAGTGCAGGAGGGAGCCGAAGCCAGGACCGGAGGCCTGGAAGCACTCGACAGTGCCCTCTCCACCACAGCGAAAGCCGAGGGGGAGCCGCTCTCAGACGGATACGAGATCCGACTCCCACTCGGATCCAAAGCGGGGATCGGACCCGGCGCCGAGAACGTCGGATCCGAAGGACCAGTGTGCTCCGACCGGGACGGAGCCGAAAGCACACCGAATCCCTTGGATCCGAAGCTCAGCCCACGGCTCCGAGAGGTCAGATCCGACAGACTCGAGGGAATAGTCGGAGCCAACGTGCCCAGCACAGTCGGCTCCGACCTACCCCCGGATCCAACGTGGCTTGGCTCCGAGCCCGGAATGCGGGTCGGAGAAGGAGCTATAGGAGTGAAAAAAGGGGTTGAGCTCCCCCCCAGAGGGGGGGGGGGAGGCAAGAGCACTCCCATCTGCATCTGGGCCTGGATGAATCTCATCATCCGGTCCATATCCGCGTCAGACATGCTAAAAGTGGACCTCGACGAGGCCACCGAGGCAGACCTGGAGTGTCGCCTCGATGACCTTGACGGGGACCGGATCACCTCCTCGGGTCCTGGGGAGAAGCAAGGGGATCGGATCCGAGGAGGAGGAGATCGAGAAGACTTGGATGGGGAAGCCCTCTTGGCGGGCGGGGCCGATGAAGAGTCCTCGGCCCGCCGCTTAAGGTGCTTCTCCCGCCGCTTCCCTTTCCTGGCCTCCCTATCCTCCGGAGCCGAAGCAGGAGGTTGAGTCCCGGTCGGAGGAAGGGAGGAAGGGGTGACCGCTACCGGAGGGGTAGCGGGCACCGAAGCACCGGAGGCCGAAGCAGAGTCTGGGGGTAGAAGGCCCGCCAGAACTAGTTTCGACCTTCGATCCTTGAGTGCCCTGGGGTTGAACGCCATGCAAATAGCGCAACCCGAAGAGAGGTGTTCAACCCCAAGGCACCTAACGAGTGTGGCCATCAGCCGGTGAAAGCTTGTGACCACACTCGGTGCATTTTGAAAAAATTGCCTTAGGGGCCTCCGACATACTGTAGGAAAGCACACTCACTAGGCCCCTAATTCAGTCACACACACACGCTACGACCAGTGGGGGAGGGAGAATTATTCTTAAATTAAAACAAGTATGATATATATATATAAAAAGGAGAAAGGATAAACCTATCACACACAACCAGTCACTCAGAAGAAAAAATACAAAAACTTTTTTCCTCACAAAACACCAAGAGCTCTGAACCTAGCTGTTGCTTGAAGAGCGGCAAACTAGATCTGAAGTCAGTTAGGGCAGGCAGGGGATTATGGGTAAGGGGGAGGAGCTAGGAGCTCGGATCTATGCTATGTTAGAAGTTGCCGGCTCGGATCCGAGATCGGATCCGTATCCCACAGGTTGCTGACAAATGAAGTTCCTACTTCAGATTTCCTGTTCATTAGAAGAGTCAGAAGAAATAGAATCCTGTTCAGAAGATTCATAATCAATGTCTTGCCTAGGCTTCTTAGAAGTAGGGGTTGGTTGCCCCTTTGTTTGTTTGTGTCTTTCGGCTTTTCCCGGTTAGGGGTTGCCACAGCGGAACTCCGGTCCGCTAATGACTGGCAGTAGATTTTTTATGTGCCGAGTTTGCCAGCCCTGACGCACAACCTTCAATGAAGGTACGCCCATTCACGCATGTCTCCACACAGAAGATGCTCTAGCTGAGAATCGAATGGGACAACGTCTTGCTGTGAGGCTACAATGCTACTGCAGCACCACCATGATCAGAGTAATTAAATCTTCAGCCATTCTGATCATTTGTTTTTTAGGCATAGGGGTCTGCACATGTGACCCAGGCGTCGTTTTTTAGGCATAGATCTAGATTTTGGCCTTAGTTTTGAAGATGGCGTCAGTTTAATATACAAATCTGTAGGCCTGAAAACACCCTCAGAAGCCGGTGCCTGCACAGCGGCTCCGGACACATCTAAAGTAGAGACATCCGCGGGTTACATAATTGAAGCATCTCGCGGCATACCGGACTCCAAATGGGTCTCAGTAGAGGCCTGCGAATCAAAAGTAGTGGATAACAGGGGCTGCAAAAGCGCCTCACTGAGTACCGGTGAACAGGCGACTGGCTAAGGAGAAGTGTCGTCGGCAGTTTTGGACCTCAACGGCCTGTCTCTGTCTTTTTCTTTGTGTTTTTTAGGTATTCTGGTAGCCGAACTGTTAACCGACAACATTTCTGGATAATTAAAGCGTGAGCCAAAATATTTAGAAGCAAAAATGTACCGACGTTTGATAGTGCGTTGATTAAATTTAGCACAAAACCGACAGCAAGGTACGTTGTGGTCAGGGCCTAGGCAAGTAATACAGTACAAATGAAAATCCTTATGAGGTATTTGTTTCCCACACGTAATGCAATTATTACCTTTTACTGACATCGGTAAGGAGCAAGAAAAAGTTTCCCCAACGGGGTACTTAGCTTTTTAGTTGAAGACTTCGGTTCTGAAACTCGAAAATGAAAACTTCAGGAGTCGGCCGACCGGCAAACTGCTTCTGCTTCGAGCACCGCACGGCAAGAAAGACTGATGTAATGGCGTCGCCTGCATGTTTTATACCCCTGATGACCTGACGTCATGAGAGAAATAACAGCAACCGACGCAGGACCCAAGACTTTGTTAATCAGGCCGACTGACGGCAACCTGCCAGCAGATTACCCAAATGTAATGACTGCAACAGTGAAACACGAAGAACATCCCTACTGCCTAATCTGTCTAAAATCTTAAAAAAAGAAGTTATGTACTCACCATAATGTTCCATGTTTGTAGTCCATCTTGGCCTTCATTCTTACATATGGGTTTGGAGCCGATCCTTGGCTCTTAATCGGCCGATTACAAAGCTCAAAGTCTCTTAGTTGGCTCGTGGCAAGGTAGGTATCCCATAGTGCACTAGTAAGAATCCCCAGATCTTGTTTGCTGCTGACTATAAAAGTGATAGAAAAGTTATCCACAAGGAACAACAAAGATGAAAGGTCTCCACCCTACCAAAGGCAATACTATCCTGTCGCCAGATCCTCCAAGGATACATGGACGGTAGTAGGTGGGTGGGTTCATAAGAATGAAGGGCGAGATGGACTACAAACATGGAACATTATGGTTAGTACATAACTTCTTTATGTTCTGTAGTCCTATCTCGCTTTCATTCTTACATATGGGACAGCATCCCTAGCACCATTTTCTCGGGTGGCTCATGGGAATATACTCCTAAGAACTGTGGAACCAAAGGAGGCTCTACCCTTTGAGGTCAAATCCAATTTGTAATGAGTAATAAAGGTATGAGGGGTAGCCCAAGTTGCTGCTGCTGTGCAAATACTGTCAATTGGGACTCTGGCTTGAAAGGCAGCAGATGTGGATAAGGATCTGGTAGAATGAGCCTTAATTTTAAACGGAAGTTCTTTGCCATTGGAAGAGTAGATAAAAGAGATACAGTTGGAAATCCAATTAGAGTTACCTTGGTGACTGGCAGACCTATCCTAGTTTCAGAATAGGATACAAACAATTGTTCTGATTGTCTAAGTTCCTTGGTTCTATGTAGGTAGAACCATAACTGTCTGTGAACATTAAATTAATGAAATTTATATTCGGCACTGTTTGAATGATTAGGAAAAAATACAGGCAGTTCGATAGTTTGGTCCAAATTAGACTGAGAGCAAACTTTGGGGATGAAGGAAGGGTTTGTAAGAAGGGAAACTCTGTCTCTATGAAAAGTCAAGTCAGGTGGTTTGACTGACAGTGCTTCCAACTCTGACACCCTTCTAGCGATGTAATAGCTACTAGAAAAATGGTCTTCCAAGACAGAAACTTCAGTTCACAAGAATGCGTGAGTTCAAAAAGCAGGGAAGTATGTTTGGACAGAACGAAATTTAGATCCCAAGGAGATACAGATTCCTGAAAGGGAGGTCTTAGCAAGGTAGTGCTTTTAAGGAAAGTTTTACACAATCTGTGAGCCATCAGATTAGGCTCATGTTGTCCCAAATGAAAATTGGATACTGCTGCCAGTTGAACTTTAATTTTAGCAGCAGATGATCCCTGATGGAAAAGTTCAGTTAGGAATTCTAACATCAAGGGGATGGGTGCTGTGTAAGGATCTACATTTTTATCTTTTGCCCAGATAGAAAATCTTCTCCATTTGCTAGAGTATAATTTCCTCATGGAAGGTTTGTGGGAAGACGTGAGGATACGGGTCACTGCAGGTGAAAAATCATGAAGCCTGACTAGGGATGGAAGTGGAGCAGCCACGCTGTCAAGTTGAGGGTGTGAAGGCAGGGGTGAAGGGAACCTGACAAGTGTGTCAAGACGTCTGGAACTGGGTCCAGAGTCCATGGATCATCTAGGAGATGAGGCCCGAGAAAGGGAAACCAAATCTGACAAGGCCAGTAAGGAGTGATCAGAATCATTTTGCTTCCCACGGACATTGCTTTCTGGATCAATTTTGATATGAGCGAAAAGGAGGGAAATGCATAAAGAAGCCCCGGAGGCCAATTGTGAACAAGTACGTGTCTCAGTGACTCCCCTGGTGGTGGGATAAGGGAGAAGTAGCTGCTACATTTGGCATTGATTGGACTGGCAAACAGATTGCAGCAAAGCTGTCCCCATTTGCAGAAAATCTGTTACCTGACTTTCTGATTTAGAGACCACTCGTGCGGCATCAAGATTGCCCTGCTGAGCTTGTCGGCTATCACATTGGTTGTCCCCGGGATATACATTGCTACTAGAAAGCGCAGGGAAGATATCGCCCACTGCCAAACACTAAGAGCCTCTCGACATAGGGGATAAGATCTGGTTCCTCCTTGCTTGTTTAGATACCATACCACTGACATATTGTCCGATTGGATTGCTATCGTCCCTAGAGGAAGAAAGTTGTGAAGTGCTTGCAATGCTAGTAGCACTGCTCTCATCTCTAGGACATTGATATGCAAGTGAGCCTTGTGATCTTGCCATGTGCCTTGGAGAGTCCTGCCTAGATAATGCCCCCCCCCCATCTGGTAGCAACGGGTTGGCAAGGAAGGAAGGGTGTTCCTGTAGTCAGTTGATCGGGCTGAATCCACCAATGGAGACCCTTTTTGCAAGATTCCATTATGAGAATATGATGAGAAAGAGGTAGTTGTTGAAGAGACCACTGGGAAAAAACTAGCCATTGAAGGATTCACATATGCAATCTGGCTAGTGGAACTAGAGTTATGGTAGAAGCCATGGTCCCTAAATGTTTCAGCACTGTCTTGGCCTTGACTTTTTGTTGAGGAAGTAAGCTGTATATCTGTTGTCTGAGATTTTGAATTCTGTCTGTAGGAAGACGAGTAATCATGGCAAATGTGTTTAATTCTGCGCCTATAAAAGTCACAAATTGAGAGGGCAACAAGGCAGACCTTTCCCAATTTATCATAATTCCTAACTGGGTGCAAAAGCTGGATGGTTGAATCCCTGGCTTGTAGGAGTAGGTGCCCAGTGGTGGCGGTCAGAAGCCAGTCCAGGTACGGAAACACTTGGAATCCACGATGTCTCAAGTGAGCTGTCACTACCGCCATGCATTTGTTGAACAAGTAGGTGCCTAGTGGTGGTGGTCAGAAGCCAGTCGTCCAGGTATGGAAACACTTGGAATCCACGATGTCTCAAGTGAGCTGTCACTACTGCCATGCATTTGTTGAACACCCTGGGGGCTGTGGTGAGATCAAAGGGCAGAGCACGAAATTGGTAATGACTGGCTCTAAGCCAGAAGCGTAGATGACTCCTGGATGCTCTGTCCATTTTGATATGGTAGTATGCATCCTGGAGATCTATGGAGCACATCCAATTGTCTTTCCCTAACAGAGGGAGTATAGACTGCAGGGTTACCATTCGGAACTTGGACTTCTTTACGGATCCATTTAATTTGCTGATGTCCAAAATGGGCCTCAAGTCCCCTGTTCGTTTTGGCACTAAAAAGAATCTGGAGTAAGTTCCGAATCCTATCTGGTCTGCGGGGACGGTTTGGATGACTCTCTTTGAAAGCAACTTTTGAACTTCTAAGGTTGCTTGATCCCTGTTATTGGGTGGAACATCTAGGATCTTCTTGGGGGTGTGGGGTGGAAGAAAGAATTGTATGGAGTATCCTCTGGTGATTATTCTTTGCACCCACTTATCTTGGGTGATGTTGAGCCAGGCTTCTGGATACAAAGATAAGCGACTCCCGACTGGCTTCAGAGAAGCGCAGCTGGGCCCCACATCAGGAGCACTGACAGGGATGGCCACGAAAAGAATCGTGGCCACCCTGGTTTTGCGGACCTCCCCTGCCTCTAGGGAGATGTCTAATATTAGCTCCTTCTCCCCTGCCTCTGAAGGAGGAATCACCCTGTGCATCCAGGAAAATTCCCTGGGATTTCTTGAACCACATTTTCCCGCCTCTCTGACCCTTGGGGTATGGTCTAGAAGGTATGGTAAAATGAACTCCCACGGCAGAGAGAGTTTTCCCTTCCTGTTCACACCTGGTGAGTGTATCTTTTACCTTAGGTCCAAACAAAGGGGAACCGTTGAAGGGGGGGTTGGTAAAAGTAGATTTGAAGGGCTCCACAAATTTACATAAGTGCATCCAGGAGTATCTCCTAAGGGAGAACCCGCTGCCCTACTCGCTGCATCTGCTGCATAGGAAATCAGCCTCATGGAGGAGTTAACAATAGAGTTTAAGGTGGACAACTGAGCAGTAACTTTCTCAGGGACTCCTTCAGTTGATGTACCTTGGAGAGTATATCCTAACTCCTTTAGGAGATCTCTTTGAAGCCTAGTAAAATGTGTGATGTAATTCAACGATCTAAGAGTAAAAGCCGCTGAAGAGAAGATACGCTTCCTGTATCTATCCACCGTTCGAGACTCCTTGTTCAGTGGATGGACAGATGTAGAAGTCTCTGCTAGTTCCTGCTTTGTGGCTGCCGCCACCACCATGGCATCTACAGGCACACCTTTGGTCAAGAACTCTTTCTCTTTGGGGGCTGAGAGAAATTTGTTGGGTCTTCTGGGGACTGGTTCCATGACATCAGGAGTTTCCCACACCTTCCAACTAACTAGGTTCAGGAACTCATCAAAAGGTGGAGACACCCAAGAGGCTGAAATTTGAGACTCGAAAGCCTTCTGGTACACTGACTCATCAGAAGGGGTGACAGTGGGCCAGCCGCCTCTCTGCTTCAGGATCTCTAAGATATCTACAAAGGAGATATCATCAGAGAATGACTTAGGAAACCCTTCTGACTCCTCGAGGTCAGTGTCTGAGGTGATGGACTCATCCGGGGAGTCTACATGCTTCCTCTTGCATGTCCTGTTCCAAGGGGGCTCCTCAGAAGGGTATTCTGGGGAGGTCTCGGAAGACTGGGGGCCACCCAACGGGGGCTCCTGAGGCTGCAGGTCTCTGCTGCCAAGAGAGAGAGAGATGGTGCTGAGACAGAGGTTGGTGCTTGAGGGGAAAGAGTATCGGTACCCTTGTGCAGAGCTAATGACCGAGACAGCATGCTCATCATCTCGAATGCAGATCTCTCTGGCTCCGAGGACAGCCCTGGTTCTGAGGAAACGAAGGTAGCCCTCGGCTTCAAAGTGATTGGCTCCGAGATGGATGTAGGGTCCGAGCTCAACCAAGCCAATGCACTAAGAGGTAAGCACCGAAATCTCTGGCTCCAGAGTACCAACATGGCTCGGAGGAGGAACAGCAACAGGAAAAATGGTCTTAGATGGCTCCGGAACCGACTATGTCGGAGCCAGCAACAATTTTGGTAAAGCAGACAACTTCAAAAGTCTAAGCACTATGCTCTCTACATCCTCTTCCGAAAGGCTCTTGGAGGATCTGGATGACAGGGTAGGTAACCTAGATCTCTGTAATATGGGAGATCGTAAAGTTGGGGAGACCGGCTCCGATGCAATTTCTCAGTGGTCGGCTCCGAAGAACTTGGGGCAGACAATGCAGTGTCAACATCGATAACCTCGATAGGCTCCGATGACAGTGGAGCCAAAGAGGTAGAAGGCTTATCCAATTTTAATACTTTCTGAGGAGGTCCAGACAAAATAGTCAGTGCAGGAGAACGTCTCTTTGCTGACTTGACCTTCTCTTTCTTTGAAGAGGGAGACTTGGAGGATGACGAAGAGCTGGCTAAATCCTCCTCGAAGGAAGGCTTAAGAAGACCTTTCAGTACTAATTTGTTCTTCTTTCTTGGAGAACTCTGAAGCTGAAGGAGTGCCAGAAAGAACACGTTTCCTGTAGATGAACAGCTCCGAGGCAATTACTATGGCAGTCAGTGATTGACATTTTTTGGGAACACTTAAGGCACTTTTTAAAACCCAAAGGTTTATGATCTTTGGACTCCTTAGACATGCTTAGTACAAACAGAACTCTATAAAGACAGAAGAGAGGATCAGGTCCTCTAACTTAAACGGGCTTTGCCCTGTAAGAAAACTACTCACAAAAAGACAAACGAGGACTAGGTCCTCTAACTTAAATGGGCCTAGCCCCACTAAGATAAACTCACACACAAACGAGCAAAAAACAGTGGAGTAGGTCCTCTAACTTAAATGGGCCTAGCCCTGTAGAGTAAACAACACCAGAAAGTTTAATAAAGGACTAGGTCCTCTAACTTAAATACACCTAGCTGCTAGGAAACAGGAAAGAAGCTAAGTCAGAAATGTACCACAAAATGTAAAATTTAAACAGGATAAAAACTAGCCAATAATAGTAAACAACACTGCACACAAAATACTATTCTATTGAAATACTAGAAACCAAGGTCCTAACATAAACGCGGACCTACACTAATAGGATACTATCTCAAAAAACTAGCACACATAAGGGATACAACCCGGAGAACAAAAAATGGGCCTAGAGACAGACGGCCAACAAGTTCTCAGCAATAACTACAGAAAACTTAGCAAAAACACACTACTATTTACTACTTATGATAACTATTACTAAAATATGTAAACTAAGCTATATTATAAGCAGAAATATCAATACAAACTATAATAGTAATAAAAAATATCCAACTTAGCCACAGCCAAGCAAGAAGCACTTCTGAACTCGTAGACGAGGCAAACGAGATCTGGGGATTCTTACTAGTGCACTATGGGATACCTACCTTGCCACGAGCCAACTAAGAGACTTTGAGCTTTGTAATCGGCCGAGTTGAAGCCGAGGATCGGCCCCAAGCCCAAATGTAACAATGAAGGCGAGATAGGACTACAGAACATCTACTTATTAGAAGGTAAGGTGAAAAATGTTGTGGTCTTCAAAACTTATGCTGGATCAAATGTCATATAGTTGCCATGGAATGCTTCATAAGGATTTTTCTCCACTGTCTTAAGAGCTTTTAAAGTGCATGTGCCTTCTTAGTAGAAGAACCAGATTAATCCAGAAGCTCCCTGGCTATATTGGACATCTTTCAGAATAGCATCCATGGGAAAATGGCACAATGTTTGAACAAGAAGCATTAGCAAAAACGTATGTGCTTCTGGGAAGAAGAAATAATGAGAAACACTGCAGGCTACTTTACAGTTGTTCTAATAATTCTGACCATCTCCCGAAAGGGATGAACATCCTGTGGGGAGTTACAGGGGAAACAGACCTTGTTATGACTGTTAGAAAGACAGGACCTCAGGATCTTTCTAAAATTCCCTTCCTAGGAAACGGAGTGTGATGTAGACCTTCCTTTACCCTAGCTTCAAAACACAGGGTGGCCAGGATTTACACAGTTTGTGAGATGATGACTAATGCAACAGGTACGCTCAGATATGGATAACAGGCCTTTGCACTGGGAGAAGCACACACCGAGGGCTGTGTTGAGTTGTGAGATACCTGCACAGGGTCTTGTCTTGTTGTCAATCCATGCTCTAGAAGGGTATGCACCTTCATCCACTACTGTAAGTCTGACAAACAAACACTGTGTGCAAATCTAATGTCTGTACTATAGCCAAGGGGGAAAAAGGTGTAGAACAGCCCAAGGAAGCATAATTAATAGCCGGTAAGTCATAAGAGACCCTGGGGTGAAGGGGGTCTTACGAACAGACTTCATGATCCCAGATGCTACTGCTGAGATTTTTCTGAATACTCCTGGGACTGTACCACATGAACAGACTGGGCACAGTCAAGTTCACAATAATCTAACGTGGATATGCTGTGCAGAAATCATAAGATGTACAAAACTTTGCTGCTCAGGTGTACCTCTCGTTATCAGATGATAAAAGGGGTAAACCTGACCCCCTACAAGCTGAATGTGAGGCTGCCTCAAGGGTTGGCTTAGCAAGAGAAGGTTCTGATAAATGTATACCCTTCAATTCCTTTACTTTTTTTCTGTTGGTCCAACACTATTCTGAAATTGTGCAATGGCTTCTCCTCCCAGTCTCCATGCTAGACCCTCCACAGTTGCCATCTTCAGTGAACTGATGTAGGCCTTGAGCATTTCTCTTCATCTCTGCCAGGTGGCCAGGTTAAAGTGGCTTCAAAGCAAGCTCCTTTTCCAGGCAATAAATGTGGTGACTGTGCAGATTTGTCTAGTGACCAAACAACCACATAAACACTTGGAAAATGTCTGCATTTTAGGTATCTAATGTGGGAACTTCTTACAATGACTGCTATGAACAATGAACTGTGTGTACATGTTAAAAAAGAACAGGGTGGCATAGAAGCCAGGTACATTCTCCTATCCTGGCAAGTAATGTGATGGACTGCACCAGCTGGAGGCACTAGCACCCTGACAATAAGAATGACACAACATTCAGAAATGTGCCAAGCTTGGTGACCAGCAGACGAAAACAGCTTTTTGTGTATAGAATGTTACAGTAATTCACCACATTTTCAAAGTCAGTGAGTTAATGGTCATAAACTTTATGCAGCACACAGTCATAAGATGATAAAAAGTTGCCAACTAAAAACATATTTACTTTTTTCTAAAACACCTAAGAAATGCCATATGCAATGCTTTGTGCCTATGTAGTTCTATACACATGTATATATTTAATTAAAAAATGGATAAATATATGGAACTGCTGTATAATATGAAGTAAATGGACAGCGAGCAGTGACAGCTTAGCCAATATACATTTTAAGTAGTAAACTCCACTAAATGTATGAATCATTAATACTGACTCCTTTTCCCCAATATCTTCAGTATCATTTATGCAACAGATTACCTGGTATCTTCTGAGAAGGCACCAAACTCTGGCCAAGAACTTCTCAAACCGCAAATCGTCAATGCAGCTATAACGATAAAGCATTTCCTGAAAAACAAACAATAAAGATCAAGAACCACCTTACATACATGGGAGGAAAAGACACTCCCTCTCCAGTTCTACTGGCCTAGTATTGGGTAGTGTGCAGTTAACTTGCATACCAACTATTTTACAGTTTTTGTCTGGATTTTCAATCAAGGGCAGACTTTTTTTTAACCTTCAATTACAGTATTTTACAAAACACCTGCTTTCATGACTTTCTACAGAATCACTTAATTCCCCAAAACTGCACATTTATTTTCTTCAGTGTTATAGCAGATGGTCAACTCTCAACTACCAGTTTTAAAGTGTATTTATTTCTCTTTTAGGCATTGATGGAGACCAGAAGCTTACAAAAGGCAGGCAAGAATTAAAGTAGTACAAAAATATATACTGAAGTGGCACTTTATGTTTCTGCATGTAAAAAAAAAGCATGTCACTTCCTCATCAAGCAGTGAGGGAAAATCAGTGGAATGAACAAGCATGAAATAGCATGGTTCTGTAAAGTGAAAGTTTTGTGGTCTACAATCCTGCTTTTGCCTCTAGATGGAATGGGTAAGATGGAAGGTATATGGATGGCTCTCTGACCAAATGAAGTATAAGGTCAGCAGAGGAGGGAGATGAAAATGACTGTGATAATTTTAACACCTGCCTCAAGAGAATGACATTTTATCTATGTGACACAACCATATGAAAGAATATGGACAGCAAAAGTTATCATGTATCTCCTTTAGATTACCACTATCAAAGGTGATAAAAAAGAAATTAATGTACTCACCATAACATTCCATGTGTGTTGTCCATCTCGCCTTCATTCTTCACTGGTTGGGTACAGAACTGATCTTCAGTTCGACTTGGCCGTATAGAAAAGCTCGAGGTCTTCCACTAGCTCATGGTTGAAACCCCTATGCCATCATATTCTAGTAAGTCTCCTCAGATCTTGTTTGCTGATATAACAATAGGTATCAAATAAAACCTACATAATACCTAATAGAGTACTGAAGAAGGTCGTAGCACATTAATTACCAACTGTAACCCCTGGATCCTCCAGAAGCCCAAGGCTTGGGTAAGGAGGGTGGGATGCAAGAATGAAGGTGAGATGGACAACACACATGGAACATTATGGTGAGTACATAACTTCTTTATGTGATGTTGTCCTATCTCGCCTTCATTCTTCACTGGTTGGGACAGTGTCCCTAGCACCATGTTTCTTGGATGGCTCACTGGAGAATATTCTTCAGAACAGTGAACCCAAAGGAAGCTCTGTTCCTGGAGACCAAATCCACTTTGTAATGAGTGATAAAGGTATGCAGCATTGCCCATGTAGCTGCAGCACAAATAGTGTCAATTGGTAGTTTAGCTCGAAAAGCCAAAGAGGTTGCTATGGCTCTTGTAGAATGACCTTTGACTTTAAAGTCGTGAGATTCTGTGTAAAAGTAATACAATCTGATAGCCATTTTGAAAGTGTGACTTTAGCTACAAGAGACCTTTCTTAGAGTCTGAGAATGAAACAAATAATTTGTCAGATTTTCTACAGTCGTTTGTCCTATGCACGTAGAAGCGTAACTGCCTATGCACATCTAGTTGGTGTAGCATATATTCTGCCTTGTGGCCATAGGTGGGGAAAAAGACTGGTAGTTCTACGGATTGATTCAAATTAGACTCTGAGCACACTTTTGGTAGGAAAGGTGGGCTTGTTCGAAGGGATACTCTGTCTTTGTGGAAAATCATGTACGGGGGCTTTATCGATAATGTTTGCAGTCCTAAAATTCTTCTAGCAGAAGTGATGGCAATCAAGAACATTGTTTTCCAAGTCAAAAACTTTAGATCACAGGATGATGCAGGTTCAAAGGGGGGGAAGAATCAAATGGGATAAAACAAAGTTTAGGTCCATTGGCGCTGGAGGAGTCTTAATGGGAGGTCTTAATAAAATAGTGCCCTTTAGAAAAGCTTTGCATAGTCTGTGAAACATCAGATTTGGGCCTGATTCACTTATATGAAAATTAGATATTGCTGCTAACTGAACCTGAATAGCGGCTGCAGTTGCACCTTCATTGAACAGCTTTGTCAAAAATTCAAGAATGGACGCTATAGGTGCAGAAAAGGGAAAATTGTGGTTATTTAATGCCCAAGAAGAAAATCTTTTCCGTTTGCTCATATATAATTTCCTTGTTGAAGCCTTATGAGACGAGATCAAGATATGTTTCATACATGAGGATAGAATAGGGAGCCTGGCTATGTTTGGAATCGGAGCAGCCAAGCTGTCAATTTGAGGGTTTGAAGAGAGGGATGGAGCATCCCTGATGCATAAGTCAGAAGGTCCGGAACTGGGTCCAGAACCCACGGCTCCCCCTGGAGATGAGGCCAAAGGAAGGGAAATCAGATTTGATGAGGCCACTATGGAGCAACAAGTATTAAGTTCCTTCCCAATGAGCTTGCTTCGTGAAGAACTCTGGGTATCAATGGGAAGGGAGGAAAGGCATATAGGAGACCTGAGGGCCAATCGTGTACAAGTGCATCCCTTGGTGACTTCCCCAGAGGGGGGATTACAGCAAAAAAGCTGCTGCATTTGGCATTTATGGATGAGGCAAAAATGTTGCAGTAAGGCTGGCCCCATTTGCGGAAAATCATCTCTGCTACTTCCTGTTTTAGGGGCCACTCGTGAGGCATCAAAATTGCTCTGCTGAGTTTGTCTGCTATCATGTCGGATTTCCCCGGGATATGTGCTGCTATCAAAAAGCGTTTGGAGGAGGTCGCCCACTGCCATACTCTCAGGGCCTCTCGACATAGGGAGTAGGACATGGTTCCTCCTTGTTTATGTACCAAACAACTGATATATTCAGTCTGTCTGTATTACAACAGTTCCCAGCGGAAGAGAGTCCTGAAATGCTTGCAATGCTAAAAGCACCGCTCTTATCTCTAGAACATTGATGTGCAACCGGACCTTGTGATCCTGCCAGGTGCTATGGACTGTTCTTCCCAGATAATGCCCCCCCCCACCCTATCTGGAAAGCGTCTGTGATTACTGTGGGTAATAAATGTGGAAGAACAAAGGGTCAATGTGAGTGAAGTCACCAGCAAAGGTCCTTCTTGCAAGATTCTGTTACTGAAATTTGGTGGGAAATGGAAGTGGTTGTAGGGGCCACTGAGCGAACAGTAGCCACTGTAGAATCCTCATGTGCAGGCGTGCTAATGGAACTAAGTTTATTGCTGCTGCCATGGTCCCCATGACTTTGAGTACTGTTCTTGTCTGTACTTTTCTCCTGGAAAGAAGGTTTAAGACCTGACGTTGAAGTACTTGGACTATTTCTGGGGGAAGTTTTGCCCTCATTTGTGTTGTATTTAGATATGCTCTTATAAAAATGATATGCTGAGATGATGTCCCTTGCTTTTTCTAGCAGATGGTTGGTGGTGGAGGTTAGGAGCCAGTCGTCTAGATATGGAAACACTCGGAATCCTAGATGTCTCAAGTGAGCTGTGACTACTGCCATACACTTGGTGAACACTCTGGGGGCTGTAGTGAGACCAAAGGGCAGAGCCCAAAACTGGTAGTGACTGGCTCCCAGCCAAAAGCACAGATGACTCCTGGACAGCTTGTCCATTTTTATGTGGTAGTACGCATCCTGGAGGTCTATAGAGCACATCCAATTGACTTTTCCCAGAAAAGGGAATACTGACTGCAGTGTTACTATGCAGAACTTTGTTTTTATTACCGATATGATTAATCTGCTGAGATCCAGTATGGGCCTCCAGTCCCTTGTTCTCTTTGGCACTGAAAACAACCTTGAGTAAGTTCTGGATCCTATTGGTCTGCGGGGACTGTTTGCATGACTCTTTTGTCTAGCAACTTTTGAATTTCTAGAGTTGCTTGTTCCCTTTGACTGGGTGGAATGTCCAGGATGTTTGTTACGTTTGGGATGGAGAAGGAAAAGGGTATAGAGTAGCCTCTGGATATGACACTTTGTACCCATTTGTCTTTTGTTAGCTCTAGCCTGGCTTCTAGGTACAACGATAAGCGACCCCCAACTGCCTCCAGAGAGGGACAGATGGGCCTCCTTTCAGGGGCACTGAAAAGACTTACCATGGAATGACTCTCTGTCGCCCTGATTTTGCAGACCCCGTCTGCCACGTGGACAGCTTCTTCCATTACTGCTTCCCCCTATGTCCCTGGGGGAAGATTCACCACGTCCGTCTTGAAAAGCTCTCTGGGATTTTCAGAACCACATTTTTCCATTTTTCCTCCCTTTTGACCTTTTGGGTAAGGTCTAGAAAGTAGAGAAAAATGCACTCCTACGAAGAGAGTTTTTCCTTTTTGCTCACACCTGGTTAGTGTGTCCTTGACTTTTGGCCCGAACAAGGACGACCTAAAACAGGGGGCATTAACAAAGGAAGATTTAAAGGGTTTCGCAAAGTCACACAAGCGCATCCAGGAATGTCTCCTTAGGTACATTCCTGAACCCGCTGCTCTACTCACTCCATCTGCTGCATAAGAAATGAGCTTCATGGAGGAGTTAACCACAGTGCTTAAGGTGGAGAGCTGAGAGGAAACTTTGTCTGATACCCCTGCAGCTACTGAACCTTGGAGAGTATTTTCTGGCTCCTTCAGGAGATCTCCTTGTAGCCTAGTAAAGTGCATCAGGTAATTCAGCGATGTGACTGCAAAGGTCACTGAAAAGAACGTGCAATTTCCATATCTGTCCATCATTCGAGAGTCCTTGTTCGGTGCATGGACAGATGAGGATGTCTCAGAAAGTTCCTTTTTGGTGGCTGCTGCCACCACCATAGCATCTACTGGAACACCCTTGGTAAGGAAATCTTTGTCAGATGGTGCAGCAATAAACTTGTTTGGCCTCTGAGGAACAGGTTCCACTGCATCTGGAGACTACCATGCCATTCGACTAACTAATTTCATGAGTTCGTTGAAAGGTAGAGACATCCAAGTGGCGGAAGGGTGAGACCCAAAGGCTTTCAGGTATACAGACTCCTCAGAAGGATTGATGGACTTCCAGCTGCCTCTTTGCTCAAGAATTTCCAGGATGTCTGCAAAGGAGACATCCTCAGAGGGCGACCGTGGAGACCCTTCTGACTCATTAAGGTCTGTATCAGAAGTGACTGACTCCTCTGGGGAGTCTAAATGCTTCCTTTTGTAAAGTCCCTTACGAGGGACCTCTTCAGAAGAGTATTCTGGAGAAGTTTTGGAAGAGAGGGGTTCACCCAATGGGGCATCCTGATGCCTAGGGTCTCCATGTGTCTGTGGATGGTGTGGTGCTGAGACAAACGCCGTTGCTTTAGGGGGAAGAATGTCAGGACCCGAGAGTAGAGCTGTCTGTGGAGACAGCACTCTCATCACCTCAAAAGCCCTCTGCCCCTGATCCGAAGAAACCCCTGGCTCCAAAGAACCAGAAAGCATCCCCGGAACCAAGATAGTTGGCTCTGAGGCCAATGTAGGAGCCGAGCTCACCCACGCCAAAGCCCCGAGAGGCATGTTCGGATTGGACAACCATCCAATCCGACTCTCCTCCCTGGACCTGACTGGAGACCGTCAGCTCCTAGACTCCTCGAGTTCAGACGGAACCGAGGATGTCAGAGCAGACATCGAGCCCAAGGATCCTAGGATAGGTTTTGGCACCAATGGTTCCACTGCAATCAGTTCCAGGCATTCCAGCTCTGAGGTCTTGGGAATCGATATTGAAGGGGAAGTCTTGGTTGGCTCCGAATCACTCCGGGTTGGAGCTAAAAACAGTTTGGCCAGCGCCGGTGTCCTTAAAAGTCTGTGCACCACCCAATCCACGTCATCATTGGAAATACTCCTGGAGGACTGAGAGGAGGAAGCAGGGGATCTGACTGGATGCAGTAGAGGAGACCTTAAAATTGGAGTAACCGTCTCCATAACTCAAACTCCATCAGCACTGACACAGAAGCAGCCGATGAAAGAGACTTTCTGAGCCTAGCAGTCTTCGGAAACGGAGATGCCACTTTGCTCAATTTTTTTGCTGGCTCCAATTGCCCAGAAGATGACCTCTTTCCTGATTTGTCGGACTTTGAGGATGGAGACTTGGTCATTTAGAAGTGCCCTGACCTTCTTCAAGTGCTTCATTGAAGGGGGACTTCAGTAAACCTCTCACTATAAGTTTGTTTTTTTCTCTCAAGCAGTGCTCTTGAACTGAAGGATTGACAAATGGCACAGCATTCTTGTAGACGCACTGCTCCAAGGAATATATATAAACAATGTGACCATCAGTTACAGACATCTTCTGGCTACACTTTCCATACTTCTTGAAGTCAAAAGGTTTGTTTTCCTTGTGATACTTACACATATTCAGAACACAGTCAACCACAACAATGACCAGAAATAACAACAAACAAACTTAACAATATAGTTAGTCAAAAAACCACTGTTATCACTATAATATATATATATATATGTATGTATGTATGTATGTGTGTGTGTATATATATATATATATATATATATATATGGATCTATATGACTTGGTCGACAGTTCATATGATCGACTGTTTATTTGGTCGACAGTTCATTTGATCGACAAGCATTTGCCCCCCTCCCCAATGTTGTGTGACCCTGGAGTTGATATATATAGTTAGGGGGGGTGGGGGGCACAGCCCCCCCACATTGGGGGGTGTGGCGAAGCCCCACCAAAAATGCTTGTCGATCAAATGAACTGTCGACCAAATAAACAGTTGATCATATGAACTGTCGACCAAGTCATAAAGACCCATATATATATATATATATATATATATATATATATATATATATATATATATATATATATATATATATATATATATATATATATATATATATATATATATTTTTTTTTTTTTAAATAACAGGAAGAAACAACCTTAACAATTAAAACAGAAAACAAAGGGGGAAGGGGTGGCAGTTCTCTAACTTAAACGAAGCTGCCTAGTGATCAGGGAAAGGGAAGAAACAAAGTTAGCCCTCTTATTCAAACGGGCAACGGCAACCCTCTAACTTAAATGAGCTAACGCTTTAAGTTAGAAAAGGAAAAAAATATGAGGCAACAATTCACTTGACCAACTCTCAAATTTTAAACAAACTTTTATATTAATAAGATATACTAAAAATTAGCATAGGGAATTCCTCTAACTGAAAACGGGCTTGAAAGGAAAAAATTTAAGCCGGGATAAGGAATGGGAACAAAGGCCTAGTGTTAAAACAACGGCCAGAAGCAAAAAGCACAACTAACACTAAACTAAATATGTAATAAAAGACTAATCGCTAAGTTTACAAACAAGCAAAGAACACAATATTCTAATAATGAATAAAGATGTTTTCCCACTTAGCCAGAGCCAGTATGGAAGCACCTGATCTGTTTAATGGCAAAGAGATCTGGGGAGACTTACTAGAGCATGATGGGATAGGGGTTTCAGCCAAGAGCTAGTGGAAGACCTCGAGCTTTTGTATATGGCCAAGTCGGAAACGAGGATCAGTTCCGAACCTAACCAGTGAAGAATGAAGGCGAGATAGGACAACATCACATCTTTCTTTTCTTTATATTGAGGTCTATATCTTGTACAGAGGCTCATTGCAGCAACTAGAAATGCAACCTTCTCTTGAGTCAAGTTGCGCCCTCTTGACAATAAAACCACCTGCAGAAATAGAACATTTACTGTTCACACATACTTGAGGAATGCTATTTACATGAAAATAACAAGAGGAGGGATAGAGGAAGAGGAGTCAGATGACAATCAGATCCACAAATAAAAATCTTTTCTGCCATCTAAATACAGTATCACTTGGTGCTTAAGAAGTCAGCTGTATTATGGTACATCTACATGAGACTTCTCAGACAATACAGATATGATCCATCATGAGCAATTGCTATAGAAAACATTTAATGCATTATGAGCAGTACATCAAGACTCTACAAATGTTGTGGGTAAGCTGAAACACAGCATGGTCTTTAAGACCCCACTATTCATAACTGAAATACAAATCACCTGCATCAATAAGCTAATGTGAGCTGTGTCCTATGTATCAACTTGCAATCTAAAGTTCTAAAAAGAGCAACATCTCATTGCCCGTGACCTTGCATGACTATGAAACTCTTTAATGTGCAGTTAGAACACCCCTACTGCACAGCATCTTCCATCTGCGCTGTAGCAAAAATACTGACAGGAAACCACACAGGAATGTCCCCCATCTTAGGATATAGAGACAGACAAATGCAAACACCCTGGCACTCATTAAAAACATTCTTGCAGGCACTGACAGACGCACTCACACAATGTTCCAGAGCTCAGACACATGCAGTGACACTCCAATATACACACGCATACACTCTCATTCACACAAGTTAAGACTTAACCTTCATCACTTCACTCTACATGATGAAGCAACACTGATTCACCCTGAACAGACACCTAATACTAGATGGCACAGGTGTCTACCACAAGAATGCTGCAAACAGAGTAACACCTTTGGAATTCTGCTTGTCCCCCACACTTGCGAAGTTTGGCTGTCTATGAATTTTGAACAACACAAGTACTGTAAATGTGCAACATACTGGGAAAGACGTTTACGGGTTTATATCAGAATGTCAAACCGTGAGAAGTCCGAACAGCACAACATCGAACTGAATACTCTGAAACGTAATTAGTCCGAACATTCAAAACTTCGAAGACTGGAACTCCGAATGGTTATGGTTGGCCCTTCTGTACATATGCTTGAAGTCTCCATTGTGGTGCGATCTCGGAGTTGGTATATTTAAGTAAGGGGGTGTGGGGGGGCAAAACCCCCCACGTTAGTAATTGTGTAAAAGTGTTTGTGTGTTGTTATTTGATAGTACAGATGTAAAGCTGGCCAACTGTTGCTTTTCGTTGCTCCGTTTTTCGTAGTTTTGAGTGTTCGGACTTTAATAAGTTTCAAAGTTGTCAGTTCGATGTGTTGTTTGGACTTATGATATAGACCCGGCGTTTACAAAAACACCCCCCCCCCCCACTGCCACAGACACCGCATTTACATGTGGTGCTCTGAACTTTGCTGCTTAGAGTATACAGTAGTGATTTTACGTAGCAATGTCATCAGTGAAACAGAATGGTCTTGCAGAGTATGAATACCAGCCCACACCTGGCTGCAAAACCAAGTTTGCAATTCTGTTTAAGATTTAACTTTCAAAAAGGAGATCAATCAAATACAAACTAGCCTCTCTAGATTCTTTTCAAAAATAAGACAGGAAAGAAATGGCACAACCTCGACTTTTCCTTACTTATAGAATTGGACTTATCCTATTATTATTCTTCCACTCTTCAGAAAAGGCAGAATAGAAAATTATTTTTTGTGTTAAAAAAGGTGTAAAGCTATCTACATTATGTCCATCTTAACCACTGTAAAATAAATGTAATCTTCCCTTATAAAAGTTATAAGGAGTACACTTTTAACATGTAGCATAAAACTGTATTGTCCAACGAATCAGGTACAAAACCCAAACTCTGTAACATCAACTTCATACTTAAATGATACTGTAATCTGTCTACTGCTCACTGCAAAATACAATTTCAGCAACTAGAGGCTTGCACCATGAAATATATGGATATTGGAACCCTAACTAAGCCCAAAACAACTCAGAAATGAACAGCAATTCAGGTCTAGTGGAGTTGGCAGATGAGGGATGACAGAATACATTACCACTGCAAAAGCTATATCTGTGAGTCAGACTTCAGATGTATTCTCTGTTCCATCCATGGAAGTGAAAAGAAAAATTGTGTCAGAACTCTGCTAATGAGCACCTCATACTCCAACTAGGCACAGTGGAGGTTTAGTCACATGCACCTAGGCTGGATCTATAGTAGCAGACATTGCAGAAGTTCTGCTGGCCAACAGGAGGAAACACCTTTGGAGCAGCACAAAACTTTAGCCTTCCTTGCAGGATGACAGCAGCAATTCCTGGCTCTTGCCTTCTATTCTTGGCATCTCTGGATAGTAGGAAGCGGGGAGGAATAAGTGGGCCATAAGGGGATGCAGCTCAATGTTCACAGGGAGAGTGAGCAACCAAAACAATCTGTATTAGCAAGTTCAAGAGTCTGAACAATCCCTTATCCTTCTTTTCAGCTTTTATCATTCAGCAACCCGATGCACCACTTACTCCCTTTAATGTTGATATAAGCATGCCCCAACATGTTGGACTCTCCTTGTTTACAAGGGGTAAATACCTTTTGGTAACTTCATTCTATGTCCAGACAGTTGGGTTACAGTAAGGAGCAGGTAGTCTGGCTCAGATTTTCTTTCATTTTTCTTTTTTTTTTCCTTTTTAAAATTTCCCCCATGATGCTTTTCAACCATTAGATCCACTCTTAGTCTATCAGCCCATTTTGTCCCTTCACTAGGCAAGAAATGAACAAGAGGATCACTGAGGCAGCCACTGGGATGGTTTGAAGCACTTTTTTTTCTCACAGTCTCTAACACATATGTACCTGGCAAGGACACAAAGAATGACTTTCAATGGTCTGTCTGTAGAGGGCATTCCTTCACTTCTTCAAAGTGTGTTTCCTCCAATTAGCCATGCTTCTGCTTCTGATATCAGCAGTGGCCCGAGATTGCACTGCCCTATGTGCCTCTGACAGCACATAATCTATGTTCTCCCTGAAGGAGAGGCAAGTGGGCCATGCCCCTTCACTCCTCTCCCTCCCAGTGCCTAGGCCTGTTAAGTGATCCCTGGCCATCTAAGCTTCAGTCAGGGATCCATCCTTCTCTGCTATGCAGCCAGGGTAGTGTGGAACAGCCTTTTTCAAGTATGCAAGCATCCCTACCTTTTTTCTGGCTGGCACATAACGTGCAAAGTCTGCTATTTCAGAGCTGCATAAAAACATGTTTCCATGTTGCTGCTGTTGTGCTCAGTCATACCTAGGAAGCTACATGCTCCTTGCAGGCTGCAAGTCATTACCCACTGCATCTCTGTACTTGTTAAGGCTATTCCACTGGCCTCCTTCAGGCAGGCACTCCAGTGGTGAGCTCATACTCGGGTATCCTCTACATGGTTTGGGTAACCTGGTTATGATCAAAGCAGAACTTGATACATATGTACTTGACACTCAGAATTGTGAACATTGAATTTCAATCATTTTTGCTTATATATTAATTTATTTTATTTCTTGGCTTTTGTTTACCAGAATAGTCTGACTAAGCAGCGCCCTTTTTCAGCAAAAGCAGAGGAGAAAAGCTCCACTGAATTTAATTCTCAGTTAAAGAATCTCTGAGAACTCCCCTCTGAAGTACACCAGTCTTGGCGGTAGAACATGTAAGCCATGGGAAGTGAGGGTAAAAATGCTTTAAAACTTTTGCAGTGAGCTTCAGTTTTCACTGTTATTCTTGCTAACCATGCTTTAGTGTTTACATGATTCAGTGTTTAATCTCTGGCTCATATTTTACTTATGCAGCAAAGCTGAGCATTGGTTGCTCACTCTAGCTGTCCTAAGTTGACATTTTCTCCTGACAAATGGATCCACTAACTGAACCTGGGCCACCAGGGCTGCAGTCAGAGCACCATCTCTCTGAAGCAAAGAGCTGGCTCTACTTACTGCAGTTTTAATTTGGGCTCAACAACAATCTTAACTATGGCAAATGCAACTATTATTTTGCATGAAAATTCTGATTTTCCTCTGCAAATAAAGGTCTTTACATTTTAAAGCACTTCTGCATTTATTTACAAGGTTGAGATGGGGATTCATTGAGGGTAAACGGTACAAAACTGATCTGATACAAATAGTTAGTGGAAAGAAAATGGTAGCTAAATATTACAAATTCAGGACTCCCTGATACATATGAACTAATAACTACAATGGAAGAAATGAAAAAACGCTGCAGATAAAAATAACTTTAAGACAAAAATCACGTGTCTACAAAAATAATGACTGTGGATAGATGTAAGCGTATGGAAACTGTAGATAGGAATATATCTATCTATCTAACTGTGTACTGCAAGGGAAAAATAAGTACTAAGTAATTAATCAGTATGTCACTACCCAGTTAAGAACAGTAAGATATACCTCACAGAGACACGCATATCCTCTCTGTATATAGCTGTTCATAGTTTTGGAATTTCATTAGAAACACCAGAAGTATTCCAGATGGTTAAAAATAGAATATGTTGTACTGACAATTAAATGAGAAATTAATAAGATCTTGCATTTTTTGAGAATAAAACCATATATGACATAACATTTACAGGAAGACCACTTTTTCTAAGTTTTAATTTACATGTTGATACAAGGCTTCCATTTTACATTAAAGGGAATGTAACTCATACAGGGGAGGAATGAGGTTTAAAAGAAGGCAGGACTTAAATGAGGTATGTAATGTTTGACTGAAAATGATTGGGTAGATTTTAAGTGATGTATGATGTTTGCAACTGGGAGTATCAGTATAATTTGTGGTGTAAAATGCTTGCAACTAGGATTGTGTCGGTGTGGTATGTTTTTATTTATATAAAATAGCATTTTAGCACTCCTTTACTCAGCAACCCTCTTAGTCACCCCCTATACCAAACCCTTTCCCAAATTTGGCAAGGCAGAAATTATACCAGCCCTACTCCACTTAAACAAGCATAAAAAAGAAGTTATGTACTCACCATAACGTTCCATCTGAGTAGATACTTCATTTGTCTGCAACCTGTGGGAGTCGGATCCGACCTCGGATCCGAACCGGCAGCTTTCCAAGCTTCAAGATCCGAGCTCCTAGCTCCTCCCCCCTACCCATAATCCCTTACTACCAACCACATTACCTCAGATTGGTTATTTTGCCCTATAGGCTAAAGACGGAGAAGAAATTCTCCAAAGGACAATAGGTTACCGAGGTTCGGGGGATGGCAGGGGGGGTCGGTTGCAGACAAATGAAGTATCTACTCAGATGGAACGTTATGGTGAGTACATAACATCTTTATCTGAAGTAGTTACTTCATTTGATCTGCAACCTGTGGGACAGAGTCCCCAGCTTACCTAAAGGCCCTGGGTGGTCCCTACGGAAGGATATTCTGAAGCACCGCGGAGCCAAAGGAAGCCCTACTTCTGGAGATCATGTCCAGCTTGTAATGAGAAATGAACGTGTGGGAAGAAGACCAGGTAGCTGCTGAACAAATATCATCTACTGGAACTCTAGACCAAAAAGCTGTTGAGGTAGCCACAGATCTAGTAGAATGCGCCCGAACGGCAATCGGAGCTGGATTCCCAGCTGAAATGTATGCTTGTCTAATACATTGAGAGATCCAATTTGCCACTGTCACCTTAGAAATTGGTTTGCCCATGGCTGACTTAGCATAAGAAACAAACAACTGGTCTGACTTGCGAAAATCTTTAGTCCTATGCAAGTAAAAATGTAGTTGTCTGTGCACATCCAATTTGTGCAATATGTATTCACCTTTGTTTTGGAAACTCGGGAAGAAAACAGGGAGATTAATAGACTGATTAATATTAGTCTCTGTGGCTACCTTAGGTAGAAAAGAAGGATTAGTCCTGAGGGCCACCCTATCTTTGTGAAAAATAAGGTATGGATACTTAACGCACAAAGCTTGCAACTCTGATACCCGCTTGGCTGAGGTAATAGCAACCAAGAAGGCCGTTTTCCAAGATAAGAATTTTAAAGGCACTGAGGCCGCCGGTTCGAAAGGTGGTCCTGTTAATGTTTGTAAGACCAAGGTAAGATCCCATGGAGGAATAGCTGGCTTAATGGGAGGCTTCAAGAGAAACACGCCTTTTAAGAAGGCTTTGCATATCTTTGCTGACGCCAAAGAATTTATGCCATCCCCCACATGATAATGAGAGATGGCTGCAAGTTGGACTTTAATGGTGGACGCACTAGCTCCATGCCTAAAAAGGAGGGATAGGAAGTCCAGGATAGTGGGAATAGGAACCGTAAAGGGATCTAAGTCCTTATCCTTTGCCCAGATGGAAAAGCGTTTCCATTTACTGTTGTAGAGCTTTCTGGTGGATGGCTTATGAGCTGCCACCAGAATGGCCTTAACCGGGGACGAGATACCGGGAGTCCTTGCCATTAACGGAACTGGATCAACCAGGCCGTGAGCCTGAGGTTGACCAGGTGCTGAGTGTGGCATCTCGTCGGATGCGAGATTAGGTCTGGTCTGGGATCCAGAACCCATGGGGGGGGCCACACTGTGAGACTGCAGAAAGGGGAACCAGACTTGTCGAGGCCAGAATGGGGTAATGAGAATCACTCTGCTCCTCAACCTACAGGCTTTCTGGATGAATTTCATCATCAGAGGAAGAGGAGGATACGCATAAAGGAGACCGGGCGGCCAAGCATGAACCAGAGCGTCCCTGGGGGATTCCCCTCTGGGGGGAACTATCGCGAAGTAATCGCTGCATTTTGAGTTTAGGGGAGAGGCAAAAAGGTCGCAGTGAGGTTGACCCCATTTGAGGAATATCTGCTTCGCGACAGAGGGATTCAGAGACCACTCGTAAGGGCTGAGAAATACCCGACTTAAGCTGTCTGCTAACATGTTGGACCGCCCCGGAATGTGCGTTGCTATCAGAAAGCAGTTGGTGGAAATAGCCCATTCCCACACTCTCATGGCTTCTCGACACAGGGGGTAAGACCTGGTCCCTCCCTGTTTGTTTATATACCAGACAACAGACATGTTGTCCGTCTGGATTGCAATAGTCCCCAGAGGTAGAAGGTGATGGAGAGCTTGCAACGTCAACAGCACTGCCCTCATCTCTAGGACGTTGATATGCAATGCAGTCTCTGGAGAAGTCCACGTGCCTTGGACGGACTTGCCTGCGTAATGCCCGCCCCATCCGAGGCAGGAAGCATCCGTGGTCAACGTGGCTTTGACTGGGGGAATCACAAAGGGTCTCCCTTCTTTGAGTTCTCGAGCCTGTAACCACCAAAGTAGGGAGTCCCTGCATGCCCTGCTCAGAGGAATCGGCATGTCCAAAGGATGGACCGATAGTGACCACTGGACCCGGAGAGTCCATTGTAACACTCGCATTCGCAGACGGGCATGGAGAGAGAGGCCGATCGCTGCCGACATAGATCCTAACGCCCTCAGGACTAATTCTGCTGGAGGAGCAGGGCTCCGAAGAATGTCCAATACTTGGCGAGACAAACTGCTCAGCCTGACCGATGTCAGAACCACTCTGGAGATTCGAGTATCCAACCTGGCCCCTATGAATTCTAGGGCTCGAGTGGGGCACAGGCAGGATTTCTTTAGATTCACTGAAATGCCCAAATGACCAAACAGAGATAGGGTGTAATCTCTCGCCGTAACCAGAAGATGCTTGTTGGGGGCGGTGAGGAGCCAGTCATCCAGGTAAGGGAACACCTGAATGCCCTGGAGTCTCAGGTGGGCTGCAACCACTGCCATGACTTTGGTAAACACTCTGGGGGCTGAGGTTAGACCAAATGGAAGAACCCTGAACTGATAATGACTAGCTCCTAGCCGGAAGTGGAGGAACCTCCTGGATCGTCTGTCCATTAGTATATGGTAGTACGCATCTTTGAGGTCCAACGAGCACATCCAGTCGTTCTCCTGCAGAAGGGGGAGAATAGATTGGAGGGTGACCATCCGGAACTTTTCCTTGGGTATGAACAGGTTCAGGGACGAAAGGTCTAGAATGGGTCTGAGGTCCCCCGTTTTCTTTGGCACCAAGAAGAACCTGGAGTAATAACCCAATCCGGATTGATCTGGGGGGACGGGCTGGATGGCTCTTTTTCTTAGCAACTCCGAAATTTCTTGAGTTGCAAACTCCCTTTGATGGGGTGGAACATCGGGGAGATGTTTGGGTTTGGGGGGGGGGTGCGAGAACGGTATCGTGTAACCTCTGGATATTATCCGGAGCACCCATCGATCGTTTGTAATGGACTCCCAATTTGACAGGTGCTCCGATAATCGCCCCCCGACTGCCTCCAGAGAGGGACAGTCGGGCAAGCCCTCAGGGCTGTTGCGCGGGTCCCTCTGAGAAAGGTTCTCTAGACCCGAAGTTACGCGGGCCCCCCCCTGCCGCTGGGCCGGTGTCCACCTTGTCCTCCTCTGCCTCTAGAGGACGAGTTGTCCGCAGCGGGACGGGAATGCTGAGATTTACGGAACCACAGCTTCTTTTGCCCCCTCTGATTCCTGGAGAAGGATCTTTGGGGGTTAGAGAAGCGGACTCCGACGGCCGACAGCGTCTTCCCATCTTTTTCGCTTTGGACAAGCGTGTCGCGAACTGATGAGCCAAATAAGGCTGAACCATCGTAAGGGGCGTTCGCGAAGGACGCCTTGAAGGGATCCGTGAAGTCACAAAGGCGGAGCCAGGAGTGCCGTCGCAAGACTACTCCCGCTCCGCTAGCTCTAGCGGCTCCTTCCATGGCATGGGAAAGAAGCCACATAGATGTATTTGATATGGACTTTAGAGTGGCCATTCCAGTCTCAAAAACCTTTTTGTCTGGGACCGACATGGACTCCGGAGGGGCTGCAGCGTATTCTTTAATTAAGTCACGCTGTAGCCTGATAGTGTGTGCGGTGTAGTTCAGCGACCTTATGGCAAAGGTCACTGAAGCAAACATCCGCTTCCCAATACGGTCCAAATCCCGGGACTCCTTGTCCGGCGGATGGATCGAAGAACTTTCTTGGGCAAGTTCTTTCTTAGTGGCCGCCGCCACCAACATAGCATCAACCGGCGCACCTTTGGACCAAGAAGGTCTATCAGAAGGAGGGCTGAGGACCTTATCTGGGCATCTAGGGATAGGCTCCACGGTGTCGGGCTCCTTCCAAGGGGTCGGCTGGGGGGGACACCCAGGAGGTAGATGGGCCTGCCTCAAAGGCCTCCAGAAATACGGACTCGTCCAGGGAGGGCTTTTGGGCAGACCACCCCCCTCTTATACGCAACATTTCCATGATGTCTCCAAATGAGACATCTTCGGGGGGTGACCTTGGGGAACCCTCCGTATCATCCAAATCCATATCCATGGTAATGGACTCGGGGGAGTCCAGGTGCCTACTTTTGCACTGGTGCTTCTGAGGCACCTCTTCAGCAGGGCTGTCCGAAGAGGGCTCGTCCACCGGGTGGTGTTCCTCCCTAGGAACTAATTGGAGGCTTTGGGCAGGCTGTCCAGATGGATGGATGATCGAAGACAGACCCTGATACAGTGGGGGCACGGGTGGATCCGAAGGCCCGGTCGGGGACCTGGATGACCTCGACAGTACCCTCTCCACCACCTCAAAAGCTGAGGGAGATTCACTGTCACCAGCCTGAGAAAGCAACCTCCTCGGCTCCGAGGATAGGATCGGGGTCAGAGCCGAAGCAATCGGACCCGAGGTAGTGGTGTGCTCCGCTCCAATCGGCGCCGAAGACACAACCACCCCCTCGGATCCGATGCTCAAACCTTGGCCCCGAGAGCTTGGATCCGGCAAGCTCGAAGGTATAGTCGGCGAAGACACTATCCCTGTCGGCGCCGACGTATCCCCGGATCCAAAAGGGCCTGGATCCGACAACTCCGAGACCCGATAACGGGTCGGAGAAGGAGCAATCGGGGCAAAAATGGGGGCTGCACTCCCTCCCAAGGGGGGGGGGAGGCAAGAGCATCCCCATCTGCATCTGGGTCTGTAAAAATCTTCGCATCATCCGATCCATGTCCGCTTTGGAGATGCTTCTAGTAGACCGCGAGGAGGTTGTCGAGGCAGGCCGGGAGGGCCGCCTCGAAGACCTCGAGGAAGACCTATCCTCCTCCTCCGGCTCCGGAGAAAAAGGAAGGTGAATGGAGCCGAGAGGACAAGGATCCAGAGACCCTCTCAGGGGACTTCAAAATCTTTTCAGGCGGAGCCGAGGGATGAGACTCGGCCCGCCTCTTTGAAGTACGGCCCTCTCTCTCTCTATGTTTCTTCTTCTCCCTGTGGGAAGAAGAACCAGACTCCACAGAGCTAGTACCCGATAAGGGAGGTTGAGTCCCGGGTACAGCTAAGGGAGTAGCCGGCGCCGAAGCTACAGGAGTAGCTTGAACCCGGCTGGGAGAGGAAGAAGAAGCCGATTCCTGAGGGAGTTTTCCCGCCAGGACCAGCTTGTTCTTCCTGTCCCTAAGTGCCCGAGGGTTGAAGGCCGCACAAATTTGGCAGGCCTCCGACAAATGTGCTGCCCCCAGACATAAAACGCACTGAGTGTGGCCATCAGCTGGGGAAAGCTTGTGGCCACACTCAGTACATTTTGAAAATATAGCCTTAGACTCAGCCATAAATTCTCTCACACACACACACACACACACACACACCCAAACACTAAGGGGGGGAGGGGGAGAGACAAATTTAAACTAAGGAAAAAAGAGTTTTTTTTTTTTTTTTTTTTAAGTGGGTTTTGAAGGATTCGACACTAAAACAACACACACACACAATTTAAACTAGAAATAGCTATAGAAAAAGGAACAATCTCACCAGGCCAGGAGCTCTTCACTAAGAAGCAACTGTCTTTAGCCGCGGCAAAAAAACGATCTGAGGTAATGTGGTTGGTAGTAAGGGATTATGGGTAGGGGGGAGGAGCTCAGATCTTGAAGCTTGGAAAACTGCCGGTTCGGATCCGAGGTCAGATCCGACTCCCACAGGTTGCAGATCAAATGAAGTAACTACTTCAGATCTCATATTTGTTCTCCCCCTCTATATTCCCCCTGGCGATAATATCTCATCCCTTGAAGATATTTTCTCCTGGGTCTCTACCAACATTATTCATGAAGCCATAATCCTAGGGGACATAAACATAAACTGGGCCACAATCCAATATCCCTCTAACTCACTCAATATTAACTTATATAACTTTACACAACTAATCAATTCCACTACCAGGCCTTCCAAGAACTCCATTACTGGAACTACAATAGACTGGATTCTAGCATCCCATCCTCACTATATCTCTGATAGTGATATTCTCCCAGACCCACTAGCTGACCATTACCCCACTTTTGCCCACCGTCCCCCCTCTTCTATACAACTAACTCACACCTATATTTCCACTCGTTGCCTAAAGAACTTCAATGCTAAAACCTTCTCAAATGCACTAAAAAGCACAAACTGGAACCCATTAAAAACTCTTTCCCTAGATAATGCTCTATCCTACTTTAACTTTACTTTCACAAACATGCTCAACTCCTTTGCCCCTCTAAAACCAAAACGTATAAAAAGTAACCCTGTACCCTGGTTAACCAAAAATACCTTCATAGGTTCATAGGTTAGTACTAGGCTATTAGCCCTAGGGCCTATACAAGCCTAGCCATAACAATTCCCTGAATATTTCTTCCCACATTATTTACTTTCCTGGACCCCTGTCTAGCAGGGCGACTGACGTGATCCCTGGGGTGAATTTCCTTTCTCCCATCCAATCGTCAAGGTTCCTCTTGAAGAGGTCCAAAGAGGCACTCTGCTTGACATGTATGGGCAATCTATTCCAGAGTCTGGGGAGTCTCTAGGTCAGGAACCTATCCCTCCAACATGTTTTGTTTATTGTGATGACAAGGTTTAGATCCCTGGAGCGTGTAGCTCTGAGGGATTGGGATTTCTTTAAGTGTAGCATGTCCAACAGCTCTGGGTTTGACATGGCCCTTGTATGTTAAGCAGAGATCGCCTCTGAGTAGATGATATGCGACAGAGTATAGCTGGAGTTTTTTAAGGCGGTCAGCATAGGGCATCTGCTTTAGGCCTGTGATTCTTTTAGTGAGGTATTTCTGAGGCCTTTCCAGTTGTTGCAGATGTCTTGAGAGGTACATACCAAATGGGGCATTGTATTCTATAATGGGTCTAATGAGGGATGAGTACAGTGGGACAATGACCTCCTTTTTTCTGGATGAAAAGCCCTTCGTGATGAGGTGTGCCACATAGAAGGATTTCCTGACTGTTGTGGCGATGTGGTTATCGAAGGTGAGACCACTGTCCACCTGTGTCCCTAAGTCTCTTATCACACTTTCTGTGTTTATATGGTAATTCATGGTTACATGTTTTTTCCCAAAGGGGATAACAATACATTTCGTGGCATTGAGCTTGAGCCCATGGCTCTGGCACCAAGCATCTGTTTCTGTAAGGCCCTTTTGTAGAGTATCCACATCATTTGGGGATTCAATAATGGCTCCCAGTTTGCAGTCATCTGCAAACTTTGTTAGCCAGAGTCCCTTAGTGTTGACCTGTACTTCAGAGAAGTAGATGCCAAACAAGAGCGGCCCCAGGATTGAACCCTGAGGTACTCCACTTGTCACTTGTCTGGAGCTGGATTTGGAGTCGGCTACTTTTACAGTGTGGGTTCTATCAGTAAGCCATTTAGCAACCCATTGGGTGACATAGGGATTAATGCCCAACTTAGTAAGTTTATCTATGATTCCAGAGTGGGGGATGGTGTCAAAGGCCTTGGCAAGGTCTAGATAGGCTGTGTGGACCACCTTACCCTTGTCCATGGCTCTGGAGACTGAGACCTTAGCTACTATGTGACTCCGTGACAAAGCCTGGACACGTTACCACAAAAATAAAACCACTATTGCCCTAAATGAATATAAAACACTACGAAATAAGTAAAAAAACTTCTTACCTTAGGCCGCAAAGCCTATTTCTCCACTCTCCAAACCAACCACACCACCAATCCCAAACTCTTTTGGAAAGGAATCTCATCTCTACTCAACACGGGAAAAAAAACAAAACCCTTGCCCCAACCCAGACGCCCCTGACAAGGACTTGGCCACCCAATTTAACTCTTTCTTCATAGAGTCCATAAGCAAGTTAACATCATCCTTCACCAACACATCTACAACCCCTCCTCAGCGTGCTCCCATTCCTTCCTTCCCTAGCATCCCTTGCCCCCAACCTCCACCTTTCTGTATCAATCCCACCTCTATATCCACCATAAAAAAACTTCTCCTAAAATTAAAACCTTCCAATGCCCCTGATGAAATTCCCTCTGACTTCCTAAAAGTAGCCGAAGAAGCCATTGCTCTCCCTTATCAGCATACTAATTAATCGGTCTATCTCAGAAATCCAGGTCCTCCAGCTCTGGAAGAAGACCTTTATTATTCCTTTCCATAAAGGTGGCAATAATAATGACATCCCAAACTTTTAGCCTATCGCCATCCTATCCCTTATTTCTAAGCTACTTGAAAAGTGTGTACATCAACAACTCTTACCCTACCTCATCAATAATCAGCTTCTTACCCCCACACAACATGGCTTTAGACCAGGTGATAGTACCTCCACTGCCCTCCTCTCCTTCCTAGAAACAATCAACAAAGCCCACAACTCTGGCCACTTTGTATCCACTCTTTTCCTCGACCTCTCTAAGGCATTTGACACGATTTCCCACAACCTCCTTCTTACCAAACTCTCCAAACTTAACCTATCCCCTTCCTCTACCCAGTGGTTCTCAAGCTATCTCATAAACAGGCAACAAGCAGTTAAATGGAAAAAAACTACCTCACCCTTCCTTAATACATCCACAGGCATCCCCCAAGGTTCCATTCTAGGCCCCCTACTATTCAACATATTCATAAATGATTTCTTCCAAGCTATTCCTAATGCCAGTCTCATCCAATATGACGATGATTCTACTATAATCTGTTCCTCCCCTTCCATCACAACTCTTAACAATCTAACACAAGCTACCTTTTCTTCCACTAAACCTTGGATGCTCGACAACCATCTAGCCCTTAATGCAACCAAAACAAAAAAAGTTATGTACGAACCATAATGTTCCATGTTTGTAGTCCATCTCGCCCTTCATTCTTACATATGGGTTCAGAGCCGATCCTCAGCTCTGACTCGGCCAGTTTCAAAGCTCGAAGTCTCTAAGTTGGCACGTGGCATTGGTAAGAATTCCCAGATCTTGTTTGCTGCTGTCTAAAAAAAAAAAGGTGATAGAAGGTATTTCCAGAAGGAACAACAAAGATGAAAGGTCTCCACCCTACAGAAGATAAGATACTATCTTGTCTCCAGATCCTCCAAGGATACATGGACGGGGGCAGGTGGGTGGGTTTGTAAGAATGAAGGGTGAGATGGACTACAAACATGGAACGTTATGGTGAGTACATAACTTCTTTATGTTCTGTAGTCCTTTCTCGGGTGGCTCACAGGAATATACTCCTAAGAACCGTGGAACCAAAGGAGGCTCTATCCCTTGAGGCCAAATCCAATTTGTAATGAGTAATACAGGTATGAGGGGTAGCCCAAGCTACTGCTGCATAAATACTGTCAATTGGGACTTTGGCTTGAAAGGCATCGGATGTGGATACGGATCAGGCAGAATGAGCCTTAAATTTAAACAGGAGTTCTTTGCCATTGGAAGAGTAAATAAATTAATTACAATATGAAATCCAACTTGATAATGTTATCTTAGAAACTGGCATACCTTTTCTTGTCTCAGAAAAAGATACAAAGAACTGGTCTGATCTCCTAAGCTCCTTGGTTCTATGTAGATATAACCTTAACTGCCTGTGAAACAAGTTGATGAAACTTACATTCGGCTCTGTTTGAATGATTAGTAAAAAATACTGGCAGTTCAATAGTTTGATTCATATTAGATTGAGAGCAAACCTTGGGGATGAAGGACGGATTTGTACGAAGGGAAACTATGTCTCTGAAAAATCAAGTAAGGAGGTTTGACTGACAGTGCTTGTAACTCTGGCACTCTTCTGGCGGATGTAATGGCTACTAGAAAAATGGTCTTCCATGAAAGGAACTTGAATTCACAAGTATGTGCGGGTTCAAAAGGCAGGGAAGTAAGTTTGGACAGAACAAAATTTAGATCCCAGGGAGATACAGGTTCCTGAAAAGGGGGTCTCAGCAAGGTAGTGCCTTTTAAAAATGATTTACACAATCTGTGAGCCATAAGATTAGGTTCATGTTGTCCCAAATGAAAATTGGAGATCGCTGCCAATTGAACTTTGATTGTAGCAGCACCTGATCCCTGATGAAAAAGTTTGGTTAAGAATTCTAACACCAAGGGAATGGAGGCCGTGTAAGGATCTTTATGTCGTGCCTAGATAGACAATCTTTTCCATTTGCTAGCGTACAATTTTCTCATAGAAGGCTTATGAGAAGACGTGAGGATATCTGTTACTTCAGGGGAAAAATCATGAAGCATGACTAGGGATGGAAGTGGAGCAGCCACGCTGTCAAGTTGAGGGTGTGGAGGCAGGGGTGGAAGGTGCCTGACATGTGTGTCAGAAGGTTTGTTACTGGGTCCAGAGTCCATGGATCGTCCAGAAGGTGAGGCTCCAGAAAGGGGAACCAAATCTGATGAGGCCAGTAAGGAGTGATAAGAATCATTCTGCTTCCCAAGGTCTTTGCTTTCTGGATCACTTTCGATATTAGCGGAAAGGGAGGGAATGCATAAAGAAGTCCAGAGGGCCAATTGTGAACAAGTCCGTCTCTCAGTATCTCCCCCGGAGAGGGGATAAGGGGGAAGTAGCTGCTACATTTCGCATTGACTGGGCTGGCAAACAGATCGCAGCAAGGCTGTCCCCATTTGCAGAAACACTGTTCCACGACTTTCTGATTCAGAGATCACTTGTGAGGCATCAAGATTGCCCTGCTGAGCTTGTAGGCTATCACACAGGTTGTCCCCGGGATATGCATTGCAACTACAAAGCATTGGGAAGATATCGCCCACTGCCAAACATGAAGAGCCTCTCGACATAGGGGATATGATCTGGTTCCTCCTTTGTTTATATACCATATCACCGACATATTGTCTGATTGGATTGCTATTGTCCCTAGAGGAAGAAAGTCGTGAAGTGCTTGCAACGCTAGTAGCACCGCTCTCATCTCTAGGACACTGACATGCAAGTGAGCCTCGTGTTTTTGCCATGTGTCTTGGACTGTCCTGCCTAGATAATGCCCCCCCCCCAATCTGGGAGGCATCCACGGTCACAGTAGCAACAGGTTGGCAAGGAATGAACAGTGTCCTATCATTAATTGATTGGACTAAATCCATCAACAAAGGTCCTTTTTGCAAGATTCTGTTATCAAAATAGGATGAGACAGGGGCAGTTGTTGAAGAGACCACTGGGAAAAAAATAGCCATTGAAGGATTCTCATATGTAGTCTGGCTAGTGGAACTAGAGTTACAGCAGAGGCCATGGTTGCTAGAAGTTTGAGCACTGTCTTCGCTTTGACTTTGTGTTGGGAGAGTAGACTGTATATCTGTTGTCTTAGATTTTGTATTCTGTCTGCAGGAAGGCGAGTCATCGTGGCGACTGTGTCTATTTCTGTGCCTATAAAAGTCACATATTGAGAGGATGACAAGGCAGACTTTTCCCAATTTATAGTAATCCTCAGTTGAGTGCAGACTTGGATAGTTGAATCCCTGGCTTGTAGAAGTAGGTGCCTGGTGGTGGCAGTCAGAAGCCAGTTATCCAAGTACAGAAACACTTGGAATCCAAGATATCTCAAGTGAGCCATTACCACCTCCATGCATTTGGTGAACACCCTGGAGGCTGTGGTGAGACCAAAGGGCAGAGCATGAAATTGGTAATGACTGGCTCCCAGCTGGAAGCGTAAATGACTCCTTGATGCTCTGTTCATTTTTATGTGGTAGTACGCATCTTGGAGGTCTATGGAGCACATCCAATTGTCTTTCCCTAACAGAGGGAGTATAGACTGCAGTGCTGCCATTCGGAACTTGGACTTCTTTACTGATTTGTTTAACTTGCTGAAATCCAAAATGGGCCTCCAGTCCCCTGTTGGTTTTGGCACTAAAAAGAATCTGGAGTAAGTTCCGAATCCTATCTGGTCTGCGAGGACAGTTTGGATGACTCTCTTTTGAAGCAACCTTTGGACTTCTATAGTTGCTTGATCCCTGTGACTGGCTGGAACATCTGGGATTTTTTTGGTGGGTTGAGGTGGGGAAGAGAACGGTATGGAGTATCCTCTGGAAATTATTCTTTGTACCCACTTGTCTTGGGTGATGTCATGACAGGCTTCTGGATGCAAAGATAAGCGACCCCCGAACGGCTCCAGAGAAGCGCAGTTGGGCCCCACTTCAGAAGCGCTGATAGAGACTTCCATGAAAGGAATCGCAGCCACCCTGATTTTACAGACCCCCCCCCCCCCGCCTCTAGGGAAATGTCTACTATTATTTCCTCCTCCTCTGCCTCTGAAGGAGGAATCACCTTGTGCGTCTGGGAAAAACCTCTGAGATTTCTTGAACCACATTTTCCCGCCTCTCTGACCTTTAGGGTATGGTCTAGTAGGGACGGAAAAACGTACTCCCACGGCAGAAAGAGTTTTCCCTTCCTGCTCGGACCTGGTGAGTGTATCGTTTACCTTTGGTCCAAACAGAGAGGAACCATCAAAGGGGGCATTGGCAAATGTAGATTTGAAAGGCTCCGCAAAATAACATAAATGCATCCAGGAGTGTCTCCTAAGGGAGACTCCTGAACCCTCTGCCCTGCTAGCTCCATCTGCTGCATAAGACATCAGCCTCATGGAGGAGTTAACAACAGAGTTTAAGGTAGACAACTGAGCAGTAACCTTCTCAGGGACTCCTTCAGTTAAGGTACCTTGGAGAGTATCTCTTAGCTCCTTTAGGAAATCTCTTTGAAGCCTAGTAAAACGGGTGAGGTAATTCAGCGATCTGAGTGTAAACGCCGCTGAAGAGAAGATATGCTTCCCATATCTATCCATCTTTCGAGACTCCTTGTTCAGTGGATGGACAGATGAAGTTTCTGCTAGTTCCTTCTTTGTGGCTGCTGCCACCACCATGGCATCTACAGGCAAACCCTTAGACAATAACTCTTTCTCTTTGGGGACTGAAAGAAATTTGTTGGGCCTTCTAGGGACTGGTTCCACGGCATCAGAAGTTTCCCACACCTTTCGACTGACTAAATCTAAGAGTTCATCAAAAGGTGGAGACACCCAACAGGCTGAAGGATGAGACCCAAAAGCCTTCAAATACACTGACTCATCATCAGAATGGGTGAAAGTGGGCCAGCCGCCTCTCTGTTTCAGGATCTCTAGGATATCTACAAAGGAGATATCATCAGAGGACGACCTAGGGGACACTTCTGACTCCTCGAGGTCAGTGTCAGAGGTGATGGACTCATCAGGGGAGTCTACATGCTTCCTCTTGCAAGTTCTCTTCTGAGGGGGCTCCTCAGAAGGGTATTCTGGGGAGGTCTCGGAAGACTGGGGGGCCACCCAATGGGGGCTCCTGAGACTGTGGGTCTCTGCTGTCAAGAGAGAGAGATGGTATTGAGACAGAGGTTGGTGCTTAAGGGGAAGAGCATCAGTACCCTTGTTTGGAGCTGAAGACCTAGACAGCATGCTCCTCATCATCTCAAAAGCAGATCTCTCTGGTTTGAGGACACCCCCGGTTCCGAGGAAGTGGAAGTAGACCTCGGCTCCAAAGCGATCGGCTCTGAGATAGATGTAGAATCCGAGCTCAGCCTAGCTGATGCACCGAGAGGTAGGCTCGGAACCAAGGAAGTTCAGGTCCAAGCATCCCCGTCGGGGCCGACTATTAAGCTTCGGCTCCTAGGCACCAAGGACGGCGCCTAAGGTGTCGGAGCGGAACTCGGCTCCAAGACAGATGAGAGGTGCCAGAACTTAAGGTTCCACAACAAGCGGCACAGATAGCTCTGGCTCCGAAGGACCAACATGGCTCGAAGGAGGAACAGATGCAGGGAGTATGGCCTTAGACGACTCCGAAACAGACTGGGTTGGAACTGGCAACAAATTAGCTAGCGCCAGCAACTTAAAAGTCTAAGCACTACTCTCTCTACATCCTCTTCAGAAAGACTCTTGGAGGATCTGGAAAACAAGGTAGGTGATCTAGATCTCTGCAAAATCGGAGATCTGAGAGTCAGGGAGACCGGTAATAATTCTCTAGACCGGCTCCAACGTGAATGTTCAGTAGTCGGCCCCGAAAAACTTACGGCCGATACTGGAGTGTCAATGTTGATAACCCTGATCAGCTCCAAGGACAGTGGAGCCGAAGAGGTAGAAGATTTGTCCAATTTTTAAATTTTCTGTGGAGGTCCAGATAAAATAGTCGGTGTGGGAGACTGTCTCAGGCCGACTTGACTTTCTCTTTTTTAGAAGAGGGAGACCTGGAATATGATGATGATGATGAGCTGTCTAAATCCTCCTCAAAGGAAGGCTTAAGGAGACCTTTCAGTATCAATTTGTTCTTCCTTCTTTCCTGGAGGACCCGAGAACTGAAGGAGTGACAAAAAGAACATGTCTCCTGAAAATGTATGGCACCTAGGCAGTAAACACAATTACTATGTCTGTCCGTCAGTGACATTTATTGGGAACATTTGAGACACTTTTTAAAACCCGAAGGTTTATGATCCTTAGACTCCTTAGACATATTACCACAAACACAAACAAAGGAGGGAAAAAAAGTACAGTTTGTACCTACCATAAATGTAGATGTTCGAAGATCCACATTGCTGCAGTCCTTACATATGGGTAGTCCGCTGTCCTCGATCGGCCCGAATACCAAAGTATTAGGCTGACGTCGGTCAAGGCGCTTAAAACTGACATCAGGACGTCAGGGTATAAAAGCGCATGACCGACGTCATTTCCTCAGTCTTTTCTTGCCCCAGATGTCAGAAGGCCCTAAAAAGAAAGGCCAAAGCCAAAAAACAGCAAAGAACAACCAACCACCCCTGCACTAACCATATTTACAATATTTACAACCCAAACCACACAACCACCTCTAACTACAGAGGGGAAGGAGGGAGGAATTGGACTGCAGCAATGTGGATCTTGAACATCTACATTTATGGTAGGTACAAAACTGTACTATGTTCTTCATCTCACATTGCTGCAGTCCTTACATATGGGTAGAATCCCAAAGCAGAGGTAAGGGAGGATGGCAAAACTATAAAGCATTAGGAGCTGCCAAAATGCCCTGTAAAATTGCAGTGGCAAAACCAGCCCTAGATTTAGAGTAAAGTGGAAGGTGGTAATGCTTAGAGAAAGTATGCACTGAACTCCAAGTAGCTGCCTCCAAAATATCTTTAGTAGCCACCCCCCTTAAAAAAGCTGTAGAAGTGGCAGTAGCCCTAGTGGAGTGAGGCCTAATCCCAGCTGGAATCTCCTTACCATGATGGGAATAACAGAAAGCAATACAAAAAACAATCCACTTAGAAATAGTTTGTTTTGAAACAGGTTTGCCCTGAGAACCCAAAGCAAATGAAACAAACAACTGCTGAGACTGCCTGAACCCTTTAGTTCTGCTCAAATAATATTGCAACTGTGTATATCCAAAGTGTGCAAAATCTTCTCCCCTTTATTTTGGGGGTTTGCATAAAAAGTAGGCAAATGAATAGTTTGGTTTAAATCCACACTAGAAACCACTTTAGGCATAAAGGAAGGGTTAGTACGCAAAGACACCCTATCCTTGTGGAAAATTAAGAAAGGCTCAACCGCCATAAGGGCCTGTAATTCAGAAACCCTTCTCGCAGAGGTAATGGCCAACAAAAAAGCAGTCTTCCATGATAAATATTTCAACTCGGCAGTAGCTGCAGGCTCAAAAGGTTGTAGAGTGAGTTTCTCCAACACAAAATTGAGATCCCAAGCAGGAGTAGGAGCTCTACGTGGGGGTCTTATATTCTTTGCCCCTCTAAGGAATTGCTTAAACAAAGGATGAGAAAATAATGGTGGGTCACAGTCATAGTGAGCAGAAATTGCTACAGCATGAACCTTTATAGAGGAGAAGGACAAACCTTTGTCCAATAACTCAGTAAGGTATTGAAGAGCAACACTTAAATTAGGTTTAGAAACATCAAAGTCCTTTGCTGTACTCAAAATTAAAAATCTCCTCCATTTATCTGCGTAAACTTTCCTTGTACTAGGCCTTCTGGCCTCCAAAATAACATTCAAAACTTGTTGTGGAAGCGGAGACCCTCCAGGGATTAAAACAGAATATGCCAGGCTGTCAGATGCAGAGAGTGAAGTTTGACATTGAGTAAATGACTGTTCTCCTGAGACAGCAGGTGTGGAATCGAAGGCAAAGGCCATGGAGGCTCCCGTACCAGACTTCTCAGTAATGGGTACCAGTGCTGTCGAGGCCAATCCGGAGCTATTAAAATCATGGTTGGCTTGTCCTGTCTGACCTTCAGGAGTACCTTTGGGAGGAGAGGCAGTGGTGGAAAGGCATACACGTGAAGATTGCTCCAATTGAATGAGAGAGCATCCACTTTCCAAGCTGTGGGATGAAACCTTTTTGTGCAAAACTTTGGCAACTGGTAATTTAGTGGAGAAGCGAACAGATCTATGTCTGGAGTTCCCCATAACACTGTCAATTTCTGAAATACATGAGGATCCAATTTCCACTCGTGGGGATCCATGATTTGTCTGCTCAACACATCTGCTAAGGAGTTCTGTGCTCCTGGCAGAAACCTTGCCTGAAGATTTAGCTGCAAACTGAGAGCAGTCTCCCACAAAATCATTGCTTGTCTGCATAGAGGGTAAGAATGTGTTCCCCCTTGCTTGTTGATGTACCACATGACAGTTGTGTTGTCTGTTTGAATCAACACCTGCCCTGGAAGAAGTAAATCCTTGAAAGCTATCAATGCAAATTGGACTGCTAACATCTCCTTCAAGTTGATATGTAAATGTTGAAGTCTGGCAGGCCACGTGTCTTGTACCCATTTTCCATTTAGATGAGCTCCCCAAGCTTTGTCTGAGGCATCTGTCGTTAGAATCTGACTCGCCTCTGGTCGGGTCACAGAGAGTCCCTTGTTTAGGTGACATTCCTGAGCCCACCACAAAAATTCCTTTTGAATGCAAGGTATTATCTGAATGACAGTGTCCATATCTTGGCAGTGTTGTGTCCATACATTTTTGAGATACCATTGTAGCTTCCTCATATGCAGTTTGGCATTGGGAAGCACCAGAATACAAGATGCCATGAACCCCAAGGCTTGAAGGACTGTCCTTGCCGTCAGCCTGGACTGACGAGACAATTGATGGAAATAAAGAGAAAGATTCTTTTGTTTGTCCGGGGTCAAAAAGGCCATCTGGGATGCTGTATTCAGTCTCACACCCAGAAAGCACATGTCCTGAGAGGGTACTAGACTGGACTTTATTTCGTTCACAGAATACCCTAGGCATCTTAACACTGCCATCACATACTGTAAATGATGAAGAAGTTCGTCCTTTCCTTGAGCCAGAATCAGACAATCGTCCAAATAAGGATAGATTTGTATTCCTCTTAGCCTGAAGAAAGCTACCACTGGAGCCAGAACCTTCGTGAACACTCTGGGCGCAGTAGATAAGCCAAAGGGCAATGCAGAGAACTGATAATGAAAAGTCCCAGCCCGAAAACGCAGATACTTCCTGCAACTGGGCCTGATAGGAACATGAAGGTAAGCCTCCTTGAGATCCAGAGTCACCATCCAGTGATCTTTGCCCAGCAGAGGTAAAAGCTGTTGTAACGTCAACATTTTGAACTTGGGAATGTCCAGATATGTGTTGAGGGTAGATAAATCCAAAATTGGTCTCCACGTGTTCCCTTTCTTTGGTACTAGAAACAGGCGAGAATAAAATCCTAGGCCCACTTCTGGCAGAGGGACCAGTTGTATAGCTCCTATCTGAAGTAGTAGAGAAATCTGTTTGTGAGCCTCTAGTCTTTGCTGAGGAGGAACGTCTGGCATGCCTTTGAAAGGAGGCAAGGTGTGGAAATAAAACTTGTAACCGTGGTGTATGATATCCAATACCCATTTGTCCTGGGTAATAAAAATCCAATTTTCCTTGAAGAGTGCCAACCGTCCTCCCAAAGGTGCTGCCAGGCAAGAAGGATCTGGCAGCTGAAAAAGTAGGTCATTGGGCCTGTTTACGAAAGGACTGGCCCCTGCCCTCACTCGAAGATTGTGCAGGTGAACTCCATGTTCTAGGTCTGGAGGAACTCTGAGCTCTGCCCCTACCACGTCTAGATCTACCCCTAGACTGAGAATCAGAAGAAGGATACGTCCACCCCTTAGCAGGCCAATTTCTACTAAACTTCGGAGGCTGAACTTGCAAAAAATGTTTAACAGTCTGCATAGACTTAGCCTTGTCTTCCATTTTCTTCAAGACTGACTCCACAGGTGGGCCAAACAACACTTCAGACTGCAAAGGAGCATCCAAAATCCTTGTCTTAACATGGTCAGATAAATCCTGATCCTTAAGCCAGGCGTGCCTGCGAAGAACTGAACCAGTGGCAGCCACCCTAGAAGAGGCCTGCAAAGCATCAAAACCACACTGTAAAGAATGCTTACCCACCTGTTCAGAAACATGCACCAAATCTTGTAATTCTTTACACTCAATGCCTTCTGCCAGAGCATCCACCTTAGATTTCAATTGTGAAAGAAGAAAATTTTGATATTTCAACATATGAAACTGGCAATTCAAAGCCCTCATTGCTAAGGTAGAAGATGTATAGACCTTCTTTCCCCATCTATCCAAAGCTCTGGCCTCTTTATCTAGAGGAACCGGATTCTTTACAACAGAGGCCCTGACACCCTTAGGTCCCTGACTAATAGTTTCTGGGTCCGCCCTAGGACTCTTATAGAGATATTTATGAGCCTCAGGCACCCTGTAATACCTATCCGGTTTAACAGGCAGGAGGCAGAGAATCAGGATTAAGTGAAGCCTCTGAAAATACATCTTGCACAACATCCAGAACAGGGGTATAGCTAAGGGCCTATGTTGAGGTAAAACAAAAATTCCCTAACCCTTTACCGTGAATCAGAGAAGTCCTGACCTTCCCACTTAAAATGTTCCCTCATAGAATGAAGTGTCTCTGAAAACGAAAAATCCTCTGGAGGAGAAGCAGAAGGAGTGGAATCTTCTGCATCAGATTCAGAATAAGGAGTGTACTCCTGCAAGTCTTCAGCCGAAGACTCTGAAACATCCGAAGCCTGTTCAAAACTTTCCAACTCTGGCTCCACCCTAGGCCTCTTATCAGGAGGGGGCAAAGAACCTCTAATCAGAGTAATCAAATCTTCTGCCATTTTAAGCATGTGCTTCTTAGGCACAGACCCTGCAGAACTAGGACTGACACCAACAGAAGCTAAACCTGGCCTGCCTCTGGAAGAAGCCTTGGAAACAGAAGGAGAGGGTCTAACCACCCTGGGAAGGGAGGGGAGTACAGAAACCTGAGAAGCCCCTTCAGCCTGACCTGCCTCTTGAGAGGCCACATCCTGCAAAATCAAAGTCTCCCCCTGAGAACCCAGAGAAGCCTCCATCGGAACCACCGGTTCCACTGAAGCCTCTAAAGAACCGGCGTCCGGAACGGACGACTCATCTTGCCTGGGTTTAACCGCTTTGTCTTTGCGCTTCTTCGGAAGCGGGCCGGAGTATCCGACGGCATATTATAATTGCACCGCTTACCGAAGACCAGCCTAGCACAATCTAACCTTCGCTTAATAGTGCGCTTATTAAACCTAGCACAAAGCGACACCCGACACGCGTGCTCAGGCCCCAAACAAGGAATGCACAAAGAATGATAATCCCTATGCGGTATCTGTTTCCCACAAGAAATACAATTATTCACTTTTTCTGACATCCGGTAATACACTGAGGCAAGAAAAAACCAAAATATTCCCCAACGGGGTACTTAGCCAACTTGGATTCGGTCTGAAACTCCGAACTCGAAAAATTTCAGAACGCCGAACGGCACTTGCAACGCTGCTTCTGCATCGGACCATGCGGCAAAAAAGACTGAGGAAATGACGTCGGTCATACGCTTTTATACCCTGACGTCAGTTTTAAGTGCCTTGACCGACGTCAGCCTAATACTTTGGTATTCGGGCCGATCGAGGACAGCGGACTACCCATATGTAAGGACTGCAGCAATGTGAGATGAAGAACATCAGGAAGAGAGGACAAGGTCCTCCAACTTAAATGGGCCTAGCCCTGCAAGAAACACTGCGCACACAGAAAAAACAACAGAGGACTAGGTCCTCTAATTTAAACGGGCCTAGCCTTGCTCAAGAACAACACACAAAGATGAGCAAAAAAAAAAAAAGACAGAGGACTAGGTCCTCTAACTTAAATGGGCCTAGGCCTGCTGAGGAAACAACCCTAGAGAAAGGTTAATAGAGAACTAGGTCCTCTAACTTAAATGGACCTAGCCGTAAACAGAGGAGAAGCTATGTCAAGAATTTGCTACAAGAATTGCAATAATTCAACAACACGCTAATTAACTAGCGAATAAGAATTAATAAGAACACTGCACACAGCTATCAAATGTATACTACTATTCTAGACAAAATACAGAAGATTGGAAAAGGTCCTAACTCAAACACAGAGCTACGCTAAATATGTAAATATAACAAAAAAATAGCACACCAAGGAAGGGATACTACTCAAAGGAGAAAAAAGGCCAACAAGTTTTCAACAATAACTTTGCAAATTTTCAAAAACACACCACTAAATTACTATCTATAATAACAATGACTAAGCTATTTATACTAAGCTACTTCTTATAAAAAAACGATCACTATAAACAAGAATAAAGAAGAAAAATCCAACTAAGCCACATCCAAGAAAGAGAGCACTTCTGAACTCGTAGATGCGGCAAACGAGATCTGGGGATTCTTACTAGTGCACCATGGGATACCTACCTTGCCACGAGCCGACTGAGAGACATCGAGCTTTGAAATCGATATGCAAGAATGAAGGCGAGCTAGGACTACAGAACAATTCAATGTATCCAAAACCTCTTCCCTAGACGAACAATCCTTCATAATTACCAGCAATAACAATACCTCCCCTAGAACTAGTCTCTGACACAAAATTACTAGGAATTATCATTGACAATCAACTAAAATTTGATAAGCATCTATAAGCAAATATCAAAAAAACTCATAAAAAATGAGGTATGCTCTCCCACCACCAGGATTACATTAGCTAATACATACCTCATCCCATCCCTTTTATATGGTGCATCTATCCTAGCCAGCCTACATTCTTCCCTCAAAACAAAACTCTCATCTTGTTATAACAAAATATCCAAATTTGCGACAGGTCATAGAGCCTCTTCTCACCACTGTAATTCCCTTCACCAACTAAGCTGGCTAGAATTACCAAACTTCCTCACATACACCTAGCTCATCCAAGCACAAACTCATTCATAACCCGTCTCTCTGCCCCTCCCTAGCAAATACCTTTGAAATGCATAAACCAGATAGACTCCTAAGATCCAATTCCCAAAACCTAATTAAATTGCATAAACCAACACATCCAGCTAGGAATCAATTGATGTCCTTCTCTCTTGCATGCCTCTGGAACGCTCTCCCTTCTCCCATCCACACCACCACCAGTCTCTCCTGTTTAAAATCTCACTGCACTCGCACCTTACTTCACAATGGAAATGCTCTTGCTCTCACCCAACCTAATCCTACCACACTTTCTTCCTAACTTTCCACACTTTGTTGTCTGTCACTAACTCCTAAAGTTTTACATCCCTTGGGATAAATTCGACCAATGACTAAAAAAATTACCTGACTGTAATTCCCAAAAAAAAAAAAAAAAAAACTACTACTTACTGAATTAACCTGATGTAATTTTCCTAATGAAAATCTTTTTTTTTTATTTCTGTATTATGTAACATCTATTTGAATTGTGCAATATATACTATACAAAATATGTATTTAACATTCAGTTGAAATGTATATTATGGATTTGTGCTCTTTCTGTGCTATGTATTTGTATTTCTCTGGAGCTTTTCTCCCCAGGACTCCACTGAAAATGGGCTCCTTGTAGCCCAATGGACTATTCTGGTAAACAAACTGCAAATAAAAAATAAATATAAATAAATAAATAGTGTAAGAAACTTCTCTGTGTGGATGATTTTCAGTGCATATACCTCGAGTTAATCACTGTATATTAATCAGCTCAGACAATAGTAGTAGAAGTAGCGAACTTAAACTCGTCTTAAGTAAAAAATAAATAAATAAATAAATAATAAAAAGTATATATAATTGTACAGAATTACTAAGTATTCTAAAGTAATCCAAACAAGGCAAGCAGTCTGTTTCCAGTCAAAAATCCTTTATTAAGTACACAGGCAAACAATCCAAGTAAAATATAAATGTATGACTGCTTACATCATAAGTGATGGTTTAATAAAGATTTTTTTTGTTTAAAAAAAGGCAGGAATTGAATAATTTATGTAATGTTGCTTACGTTATGTATAGCAATATATGTGAAGCACACTTGTTAACGGTTTGATTACTTTTATATAACTGCAAATGTGCCTGTGTCGCAAGTGATAATTCAATAAAGATGATAAAAAAAAATAGAATGTAATTACGGAGGGGACTACATGCTTGTATAGACTGAGTACTGCTTTTGAAGTATTGTTCGATAAGACAAACACATTGAAACATATGTTTGAGAAAGGCACCACAAGACAGAATCTGTGGTGGAGATCTTCAAAAAAATTAGGGACAGGAGGTGCATTGTTTATTCCTCTGTTTTGAGTAAGGTAGAGTGACTGTGTAAAGGGAAATTAACATATGTAAAAAAGAATTCACGTTGGAATGTCCAGGGATTTACTCAGTGGAGTGCAATGAAATAAAGGACATTATTACTATCAATAACTGGAAGTTTACAGAGGGGGGAAAGTACAGTTGTGTACACTTACCATAAATGTAGATGTTCGAGTGTATTCACTGTTGCAGTCGTCACATTTGAGTTATCTGCTTGCATTAGCCCTCAGTCAGCCTGATTAACAGAGTCTTGGGTCCTGCGTCGGTTGCTGTCTCTTCTTTCATAACACCAGGTAGTCAGGGGTATAAAACATGCAGTCGATGCCATTACATCAGTTTTTATTGCCCCAGATGCCAGGTGCCCCCTTAATGGGAAGCAATAAAACAAATAAATATATATATATATATATATATATATGTGTGTGTGTGTGTGTGTGTGTGTGTGTGTGTGTGTGTGTATATATATATATATATATATATATATATATATATATATATATATATATATATATATATATATATACATATATATACATATACATATATATATGTAAACAAGTCAGGGGGCTGGAGGGAGGGTAACCAGGACTGCAACAGTGAATGCACTCGAACATCTACATCTACATTTTTGGTAAGTGTACACAACTGTACTATGTTCTTCATGTTTCACTGTTGCAGTCATCACATTTGGGGTAGATTCCGAAAGCTAAGGATGGGAGGAGGAATTTAGATAGCATTAGGACCAGATATAAAGCCCTGCAAGACTGCAGTGGCAAAGCCAGCTCTAGATTTAGAGAAAATTTGCAAATGGTAATGCTTGGTGAAAGTATGTACAGAACTCCAGGTAGCAGCTTCTAGGATGTCCCTGGTAGGGACACCTCTGAGAAAGGCTGTAGAGGTAGATGCAGCCCTGGTTGAATGGGGTCTGATCCCCTGTGGGATAGGTTTTCCATGGTACTTATAGCAGAAATGAATGCAATGGCCTATCCATTTAGAAATGGTTTGCTTTGAAATAGCCTTCCCCACTGCCCCTGCAGCAAATGCCACCAGCAGTTGTTCAGATTTCCTTTGAGGTTTAGTCCTGTCCAAGTAAAATCTAAGTTGTCTGTGCACATCTAAGGAGTGCAGTATCCGTTCTCCCTTTGTTCTGTGGATTAGGAAAGAAGGTTGTCAAATGAATGGACTGATTAAGAGCCACAATGGATATCACCTTGGGCAGGAAGGAGGGATTGGCTCTGAGGGACACCCTGTCCGCATGAAAGATGATGAAAGGCTCCACTGCCATAAGGGCCTGTAATTCAGATACCCTTCTTGCTGAAGTGATTGCTAAAAGGAAAGCCGTTTTCCAAGAAGGAATTTTAAATTTGCACTTGCAGCTGGCTCGAAAGGAGGAAGAGTGAGTTTCTCCAATACAGAGTTTAGGTCCCAGGCTAGAGTTGGGGCTTTCCTAGGTGGTCTTAAGTTTTTGGCCCCTCTGAGGAACTGCTTGAGCAGTGGATGAGAGAAGAGGGGTGGTTCTGTATTATAATGAGCTGAAATGGCTGAGGCATGAATTTTGATGGAGGAAAAAGAAAGGCCCTTGCGAGGCATCTCAGTTAAGTATTGAAGAATCTGAGGTTAGTTGGGCACTGCTGTGCCCATCCCTTGAGATTGGTTCCAGGCACAGAATCTTTTCCATTTTTCAGCATAAGATTTTCTAGTACTAGGCCTCCTTGCCTCTAAAATGATATCCAACACTTGTTTACTGAAGGATGGTAAAGGAGAGATTAGGTAATTAGCCAGGGTGCTAGGTTCAGGATTTGAAGCTGAGGGTGCAGAATCTGGTTCTCCTGCTGAGACAACAGGGTAGGGGTGTGAGGCAGGTGCCATGGAGCCAACAGTGACACTCTGCGCAAGAGGGGGTACCAGTGTTGGCGTGGCCAGTCTGGTGCAATCAATATCATCCTTGGTTTGTCCTGCTTGATCTTTATAGTACTTTGGAGAGGAGAGGCAGAAGAGGAAAGGCATAAACTGATAGATTTTTCCAGCTGAAGGACAGAGCATCCACTTTCCAAGCTTGCTTGTGGGGAGTCCTTGTGCAAAATTTGTCCAATTGGTAGTTCTGGGGGTGGAGGGACAAACAGGTCTATACCTGGGCTCCCCCATTTGTTTGTCAACATATTGAACGTCTTTGGTTCCAGTTTCCACTCGTGTGGGTCCATGAGATTTCTGGTTGGTCCGTCTGCCAGTGTATTTAGTTTTCCTAGCAGAAATTGAGCCTGTAGATGCACTTGGTAGCTCAAGGCTGTGTTCCACAGTGCCATGGCTAGTCTGCAGAGGAGGTAAGAATGGGTACCCCCCCTGCTTGTTTATGTACCACATAACAGTGGTGTTGTCTGTCTTTACCATTAATTGTCCTGGAAGAATGTGGTCCTTGAATGCTGTCAGATCATTCTGTACAGCTAACATTTCTTTTTGATTGATATGCAGGTGCATTTGACGTGTGTTCCATTTGCTCTGAATGCACTTCCCTGTCAGGTGAGCCCCCCATGCTTAGTCTGATGCATCTGTTGTTAGGGTTTGGGCTGCAGGGGGTAGAGTGAATGGTAGTCCCTTGATTTGGTGGCAGGCCTCTGCCCACCAAAGCAACTCTAGCCGTAGCAAGGTATGATATGAATTATTCCTTCTAGATCCTGAGAATGTTGACACCATAGGCTTTTTAGATACCATTGTAGTTTCCTCATATGTAGTCTTACATATGGATTTAAAAGAATGCAGGAGGCCATGAACCCCAAGGCTTGCAGTATTTGTATTGCAGATAGCAGGGTTTTTGTGGCCATTAGTTTGAAGTAGGTTGTCAAATGAATTTGTTTCTCTGGCATGAGGAAAGCCATCTAGGAAGTTGTATTTAAGCTTGCTCCCTGGAATATAATTTGTTGACAGGGTACCAGGTGTGATTTCTTTTCATTTATGGTGTACCCCAAACAAGTTAGCACCTTATGTACAAAAGCCAGATGATTCAAAAGTATGCCCTGGCTTTCTGTCTGAATTAGACAATCATCCAGGTATGGGTATATTTGAATATTTATTTGCCTGCAAAATGCAATGACTGGAGCTAGGCACTTTGTGAATACCCTGGGCACAGTAGATAAGCCAAAGGGCAGTGCAGAGAACTGATAGTGCATGTAGCCTGCTTTGAAGCGTAGGTATCTTCTGCAAGATTCCCTGATTGGAATGTGCAGGTATGCTTCCTTTAAATCGAGTGTTGCCAACCAGGCATCTTTGCCTAGCATAGGAAGCAATTGGTGAAGAGTTAGCATCTTGAATTTTGGAATCACCAAAAAAGTGTTTAAGGTAGACAGGTCCAGGATAGGACGCCATGAGTTGTCTTTTCTGGGTACCAGGAAAAGTCTTGAGTAGAAACCTAGTCCCTTTTCCTCTTCTGGTACAGTTTGAATACCTTTATGCTTAAGCGAGAGAGTACTTGCTTTTGAGCCTCTGCCCACTGATTTGGAGGTAGATCTGGCCAACCGTTTGGGGGTGGTAATGTGTGTAAGTGAAATCTGCATCCTTGGGAAACTATATTTAAAACCCATATGTCCTGGGTAATGAGTTCCCAGTTTTTTGCATGCAGAGCAATCTTTTCCCCCAAAGGGGCAGTCAGTTGAGAAGTGCTTGGAAGTTTTAAAATTAAGTCATTAAGACCGTTTACCATGGGAGAGTTTTACTACTCCCAGATTTGGAAGTGGGAGCCCCCCACTGCTTTGTCCTGTGCGTACCCTGGGACTGAAGCCTGGGTGTTCTGCTAGATCTGGGTTTGGACTGAGAAGGACTGGAAGAGGCAGGAAAGGACCAATTCTTAGAGGGCCAATGCCTACTAAATCTTGGAGGTTGTACTTGTAAGAAATCTTTAACAGTTTGCATAGATTTAGCTTTTTCCTCCATCTTTTTAAGACCTTCTTCTGCCTTGTTGCCAAACAGGTGGTCCTGATTTAAGGGAGCATCCAGTAATTTAGTTTTAACATGATCTGGCAAGGATTGCTCCTTAAGCCAAGCATGCCTTCTAAGTACAGACCCAGTGACAGCAGCCCAGCAAGATGCCTCTAATGAATCAAAACCACATTGCAAAGCATGTTTTCTAACCTGTTCAGCAGAATGCATTAAATCCTGTAAATCCTTATTTTCAGCACAATCAGGAATCAAAATCATTTTCTGTTTAAGCAATCCAATAATATGCTGCTGATATTTTAACATTTGAAACTGGCAGTTTAAGGCCCTAATGGCCAAGGTTGCAGAAGTGTATACCTTCTTACCCCATCTATCCAGCGCCCTGGAGTCTCTATCAGAGGGGGTAGGATTTTAGGCAGTAGTAGCCTTAATGCCCTTGGGTCCCTATGAAATGGTCTCAGGATCCGCAGTAGGATTTGTGAAAAGGAACTTGTGAGTGTCAGGAACCCTGTAATATCTATCAGGTTTCTGGGTGCAGGAGGTAAAGAGTCAGGGGCCAAGCTAGATTCCGAAAAGGCATCATCAACAATGTCTAGTACAGGAGGGATAGCTAAAAGCCTGTGCTGGAGCAGGAGTAAGAAATCCCTAAGCCTTTTCTTAGAATCTGAGTAATCCTGACTTTCCCAACGAAAATGCTCCCTAAGAGTATGCAAGGTTTCACCAAAAGAGAAATCCTCGGGGGGGGGGGCAGAGGGAATAGAGTACTCTGCATCAGAATCCTCATAGGTAGATAAGGGTAAATCCTGGTCATCAGAGGAAACAGAAATTTCAGAATCCTGGTCAGAAGTATCATAAGCAAAATCAGTCCTAGGTCTCTTAGAGGGGGAAGGTTGACTTCCCCTGATTAAAGTAATAAGGTCTTCAGCCATTCTTATCATATGTTTTTTAGGCACAGAGGCCTTACCATGTGGTCTGGGCGTTGGTTTTCTAGGCATGGTTCGAGTTTTAGGCCTTGAAGAAGAAGATAGCATCGGTTTGATAAGCAAGTCAGTAGGCCTGAATACACCCTCAGAAGCCAGTGCCTACACAGCGGCTCAGGACCCATCCAAGGTAGAGACATCCACAGGTTCCACAGTTGAAGCATCTCGCGGCATACCGGACTCAGTAGAGGCCTGTGAATCTGAAGTAGCGGGTATCAGGGGCTGTGAAAGCTCCTCACTGAGTACTGGCAAACTGGCGACTGGCTTAGGAGAAGCATCGTCGGCAGCTTTGGATCTAGGCGGCCTGTCTCTGTCTTTATCTTTGTGTTTTTTCAGAATGTCGGTAGTCGGATGGCTTACCGAAGACATATCTGTATAACTGATCCATATTACTGTGTTTTAACGGTTGGATTTGGTTTCTTGGTTTGTTTTATTTAACCGAGCAGCAAAATATTTAGAAGCGAAAATATACCGACGACGGATAGTTCGTTGTTTAAATAAGGCACAAAACCGACAGTGAGGTACATCATGGTCAGGGTACAGGCAAGGAATACAGTACGAATGGAAATCTTTACAAAGTATTTGCTTTCCACAAGAAATACAGTTATTTACTTTTACTGACATCGGTTTAGAGCAAGAAAAAGTTTCCCCAACAGGGTACTTAGCTTTAGTTGAAGACTTCGGTTCTGAAACTCGAAAACAAAAAATTCAGGAGTTGGCTGAGTGGCACTTTCGAACTGCTTCTGCTTCGGGCACCGCATGGCAAGAAATACTGATGTAATGGCGTCGGCTGCATGTTTTATACCCCTGACTACCTGACGTCACAGAAGAAGAGACAGCAACCGACGCAGGACCCAAGACTTTGTTAAGCAGGCCGACTGATGGCTACTGCAAGCAGATAACCCAAATGTGATGACTGCAATAGTGAAACACGAACAATATCCCCGATTTATATCGATCTGTGGAACCAGTCTTTTTTTACTGTCAAACAAAACAACAATTTACAAATGTTTGCTATATGGACATGTAACAACTTAAAATCTTTACTAGCCAAAGTAGATTGAGACAGGACAGTAGGTTTTTGGACCTTTTATTTATAATCCTTCAAGATACTGTAATTTTGATCACAAAAAGATTTGTATTGTTTTAATTCCAATATGTAGTAGTTACAAACCTAATGAATGCTTTTTGCAACTCTGTCAGAGTTGTATACATAGCTACAAGTGCCACATCCCCTATATGTCATGTAGGGAAAACTAAAAGGAGTCTGATAAAAAAATAGACAAACATTTATATGGTCAAAAAGTGAACTAGTAATGTTTTGTACAAACATTCAACTGACTGTAATAATTATTTTATTATTTATTTATTTATTTTTTAATCATTTGTTGTGTACATAGAGACGAAAAGAAAGGTAACATAGATTCCATGTTAGAACTGACAGATATGCAGTGGCAAAATTACATTTTTTAGCTGTTGTTGAGACCAGGGTTGCATGATTACATTAGTATAGTAAATATAGTAAAATTGAAAAGTAAATAAAATGTAAACAGATAGTTTTACTGTAAAATATATTAGGAGGCTGTCAAAAAATGAGTGAAGATTTGAATAACTTTTCCAGGAGAGAGTTAAGATCCAGGGACGAGCAACTTGTTTGAGAGGTGATCTCAGGTGACACACTCCTTTTAGAATCTGTTCTATTAAAAATACACTGAAGAAAGAGAAGGATCCGTGGGCAGACATACTGAAATAGTGGCAAGATTTACCTTGATAAAGTAGTCTGAAGGCCAGAGGCTAGTAACTCACACAAATCTTTGAGCTTCAGTGGTGCATTCCCAGATAGGAACATGGTTACTGGGTAGGTGCCAACTAGAAAATTCTCCCACATGTCAACAGAAGATTTTCTCATAGCAGGATTTTTGCCTGCTTTAGTATCTGCTTCACATCTTCTAAAAAGAAGCACCTGAAAGGTATCAGAATCAGTGCAGATAATTACAGATGTTTTAGATTTGAGTACATCAAACTCCCTGTCTTGTGTGAGCATATCCAGACAGTGGGGACATTTATGGTAATTACCCTTGGTTAGTTCCATAAAAAGGGAAAACCAATACTGTCTGGACCAAAAGGGGGTCACAACAATCATTTTTGGACAGTCCGTCTGAATTTTCAGAATTACCCTGGATATCAGTAGAAAGGCTGGAAATGCATAAAGAAACATTCCCATGCAAGGGAATGAAAAAGGTATCTGTTAATTGTCTGCTTCGAAAGGAGGCCAACAAATCTATTTGATGTGTTCCCCTGAACTGGATGAATAACTAGAAGACCCCTTCATTCTATTTGCATTCATGAGGTTTGTCCTGGTCCTGCTCATCTTGTCTGCCACTATGTTTTGTTCTGACAGAAAGTTAGATGCTTGGATTGTTAAAGAATGCTGAAGAGCTAACTCCCAACCAAACACAGCCAGCTTGCAAAGAAGGTACAACCTTGTGCCCCCTTTCTAGCTGATGTGCCACATCACTAAGGTGTTGTCTGAAGTCATCTGGACAGGTCCAAGGAACCACAGATGATGAATAGATTAAAAGCATGGATCACAGGCCACATCTCTTTTAAAATTATATGTTTTGGTCTGTCTGAAGAATTCCACAGGCCCTGCACCTCTATTGAGAAGTCTGTAGTAACAGATTGATTTGAAGGTTGTGGAGAAAAGGGGGAGACTTGTAATTGCTTGTATATGCAATCTCCACTAGTGCAGTTCTTTTTATAAAAAGTCCAACATTGCTATCTGCAAATCCAGAGGATGCAAGCCCTGGGTCCATATGTTTTTAATACAATACTTTCTCATGTGCAATCTGGTCAGAGGAATCATGTGAATTGTAGATATAATGAATCTCAGAATCTTGAGAAACTCTCTGTCTGAAGTCAGAGATTGAATTGAGAAATTCAGGAAGGTTTCCAGATTGAAATCTACCACCTCCCCTGTCAAAAAGTTTGCTGCAGAGTGTTCATAAGACATCCTTAAATAATTCTGTGTGATGGTGTCAAGGAGGATTTTGCAAACATTTATCTGAAATCCAAGACTGGTCACAAGAGTTGAAATCCATGTTAAGGACATCTGGGAGAAGACAGACTGCCAAGATAAATAAGTCATCCCAATAAGAAATAAGACAGTTCCATTCAGTCTACCCTAAGCAACGACTGGCGCTAGTTACTTTGTAAACACCTCTGAAGCAGCATATAACCTAAAGTGTGGTGTAGAGAACTGATTGCCTTTTAAGTCCCCCATTACCATACAGTGTTACCATATAGCGTCGTCCCTGGGGAATAAGAGGTAACAGTCTCAGAAGGATCAACATCTTCAATTTTGGAACTTCCACATAGTAATACAGGAAGGAAAGATTTAAAACTTGTCTCCAAGAAGGTTCTTTCTCTGGTACAAGAACATTGCAGAATATACACCTTTGTTCCTTTGAATAAATGCACTGGTTTTATGACTCCTAGAGTGAGAAAAAAGCTGAAGAAGCTGAAGAACATTAGTTTGTTGAGGAGGAACTCCCCTGAAAGGGAGCTTTTGTATTCAGTGCCAAATGTAACTCACTTGAACCACCTTTACCACCAATAAGTCAGTCACAATCTGTTGCCAAAGGGGAATGAATGGAGTTAGTTGACGGGACAAGCTCTGAAAGACTGAGGAAGGAGGGGGCGGAGTAGAAAGCAGATTGATGGCACAGTTATCATGAAGTTGTAGACTATCCATTTTTTTCGAAGTGTTATTGATTGCTACTGTTCCTCTCCTTCCACCCATTGGCCTGAGAAGGTGGGGATTGTCTGTTTTGGTGTGAAAGAGGATCTGGGGGAGATTTGAAAGGGGGGACCTGAAAAAGCTTAGAAACTCCCTGTATTAATTTCCCTCTTTCATCAATATGTTTGTGGACCTGATTAGCATACAAGCCAGATACAACTTTTTTAACTAAACCTACATACAGAAATTTGTACTTTACTTCATCAGAAAACTTCTGATTATGTACCCAAGCATAACTCCTCAAAACATTACTAGAAGCAGAGGCCCTAGACTCAGTACCTGCATAATCATACATATCCTTTAAGGCATGTTAAGACACTAGAGACATGTCCAAAACAATAAGTCAATGGAACAACTTAGGAGGAGATGGCTGGCACCCATTTCATGACAGGTGAAAGGACTACATCACAGGAAGCTGAAGAACTAGGTGAGTGGTCTGAGAAATGACTGCTAGCCACTGCAGAATCACTTACTACTGGCTGACATGAAGATTAAGCCTACATAGTTGGCAAGCACAGTCTGATAAATTGTTTGTTTTTTTCTTTCTTGGAACTGACTGCAGAATCTTACCCATAGGAGTGGGGTAGGTATCCATGCTCAGACAGAGGAGGATAAGTTGGATACTTCTGGAATGAGTTGGTCAGAAGGTAAGTTGTCTAAACTCCACACAAGCGCACACTTGCACTTACACATTCACACAAAGTCCCCAAAAACACACAATGCACAGACGCAAACCCTGTCCGAAACCCCTAAGAAGTAAAATTAGTTTGACAGAAATAAATGGCAGGTATGTTGTCACATCGTGAACACAAGCACTATATGCCCTGTCATAGTCTCTGCACAAATGAAATGCTGCCCCATAATAGAACTTTTATAAGTAAATAAAAAGCTTGTATCAGCAGTACATTTCTACCTCAAATAAGCCTCTATATTAGCTGAAGCTAAAAAAAACATTCCCAGACAGGAAACAGATGCCAGTTAAGAAATACCAGATTTCTTAAAGGGAGCATGACATATATACAAAGGAAAGTAAAAACACTTCTTAAATATACTAAACACATTAAAAGTTAATATTTTTTGTATGGAAGGGTTCACCCCATTGGGGACCTATCTGCCAGAAAGGAGCTGAAAGGCTAGCTGCTGCTTTTGTGGCACCCGTGAGCTGCTTATTCACAAGGTGGCAAGGGAGTACTGAAGATTTTCCACTCTAACTGCTGAGTTTGCCTCCTCAGGTCTAACCAATCAGCAGGCAGAGTGGAAGTGTGGGAGGGAGCAACAGGTTTCGGAAACTATCCGGTTATTATGTCTTGGGCAAGATACAACCCATATAGCCTAAAGGCTACTGCAGCTGTGGGAATAATTAATATCTTCAATCTTTCAAATTCTGCCCAAACAAAATACTCACAGAGAGAAGGGGGAATCCCATCTTCCTATGTCTTTTGCATTAAAACCAATAATTCTACTGGCTATGGTTGGGAAGGAAACTATGAAACAGCTGGATTATTGATCAGCGTCAGGGATGAAATGCAACACAAAGTCACACCACAATGCATGTGTTTTAATCAAGAGCTAAACTTATTTGGCTAAATTCTGGCCCCAAAAAAGTCTTGAGCTTCATACTGTAGGCTGCTCTTCAGTACCATTTTGTTCAAGTATCTCTAACTTAACAAGACGTCATAGTGAAACGGAAGAAAATTGCTGGCAAATGTTGACTTACTTTCTGTTAATAGGAATTATGCTATCCCTTTGCCTGGTTTGAGCAGAATCTGAGTTCTGCAGACTGCCTTTCTGATATGATCACTGCAGAAGACCACAAAACTAAGCACACCTCCAAGTATCCAAAGCTTGTCCCCCCATCTGGACCTGTACAGTATCAACATTAACCATGTGTCAGTGGAAAAAGTCAATATTTTGGCAACATGCAGAATCTTTGTTTTGCTTTCATTGATATTTGCAACGCTCTGGGTAAAACAGCCAATGCTTAAGTGCTAAAGCTTAAGAGACAGCAAGCTCAATCAAAACCTACTCTGATTAGGACTATTCCAAGCAAAAGTACAACATAATCCGGTGACAGGTGCCTCTAAGAGGTCTGCATACCTATGTGTTATATAAGGTATTAACTGTTCATGCTCAGTTAACCTCATAAACATAAATTACATCAATTGCCAGACTTTTATGGAAAAAAAAACACTGAAGTGCTATGCACTGAGCCACTACTTACATTCTCTTAACATAAATATTTGGCTTTGAATAAAACGGGTCAGGTCTGGTTAAAATCCATCAACTACATTTGTAAGAGGTGGGGGATGACAGCCCTCTTTAACCCCCACAACCTTCTTAAGTTTATAAGTGGAGGTGAGGGTCGTAAAAGGATGCACAAGTCCCCTTACAAATGGAAATAACAAAAAGTACAGTTTTTGGGCAGACAGACAGACAATTATCCTAGCTTTCTTAAGCAGATGACATATGCATGGCAAAAATGTTACACCAATGCCTTATTCCACTCAAATACAGTGCGGCACATGACTAGAATTTTTCACCAGGCGTCCATTTATAAGAAACAGAAAAGCACAGGCCCTTGCAGCATATCAAAGTTGGTGGCTGCAAGACATGTGAATTATTTTTTTTAACTCCTGTAGAGAACTCCTTGTCTAGGGTTTGGCTATGGGACAATCCAGTGATGTTCTGTGAAACAGACTGCACAGTCAGGACATGGTGAAAATAAAGTCAAAAGATGTAGCCATGTCAATAAGAGTGCTTTCCCAAGTCTGACATTATTTACACCCTTTTTAAAACATTTTTATTAACATCACACACAACACAGTGACATGAGTACACATTCAATTATAAAAGAGAAAACAAACCATTTCAATTTTTCAATTGTACAGATATGATTTTTCTCTTAACAAGTACTCAATCTGACATTATATAGATTGTTCAAGTCCTGCCTTTTCAGAAATATCACTCCTCCTGAATGTGTAAAGAATGCTCTTTAGCATTAATCTGTAAGTAATGTTACTACAGATTTCATTTATTTCTATGTCATTTACTCCTTCCCTTTTCTAAAAATCTCACCTCCAGTTCTTTTACCTGACTTACAGCATTCAACAGTTCTGTTACAGTCGGTTTTGTTTTTGATTTCTATTTTCCAATGATTACTTTTTTGGCAGCCAACAGTTTTAAACTTAGTAGAGCCTTCCTGTGTTTGGACAATTCAGTTTCTATATCCTAGCACAAAAAAAAATCATTTCCTTAGTTATAATATTTTGCTCCCCTAATATTCCCGAGAAAATACTGTGTAGGAAAAATCTAAAATCTATCAACTTGCTACATTCCCAAAAAGGCATGTTCCCAAGTACCCCTCTCTTTTCCACCACATCTCCAGCAATTGCAGACTACCTGTGGAAAAATTCTCTGAAGTCTACTTGGGTTATAAAACATATGTGTGTGGTCGCCATGTGCAGCACAAGTGAAACTACTGTAAGGAAGTGGGAATGAAAGCAAATGGTACAGTACATTACAAGCTCCTTCTCACTTCCTTACAGAAGTTTCACTTCTGCTGTGTGTGGTGATCACACACATTTTTTTTTTTGTTATTTACTTATAGGGGATTGTTAAGGGACGCAATAGGCAAATAAGACTCTTTTTGTTACCTTATTCATTTATATATATTACATATATTAAATAAGAAGCTTTACAACCAATAATAGGTGGTTTGGATGCAGTAAGAATATTACTTTCTATTGTAATAAAACTATATAGTGATGTCCATTCCAAATTATGTCTGGCCCTTTTGTTGTATCCCTGGAACACAAAAAAACAATGGGGGTGACCCAAAGCACCCTGCAACATTTTGTGAAAATAAAGCTGACATGTGACCAGGCAGAACATGTCTTCGGCTCAGAAATCATCCCACGCTTTTGTGAAGCCTGCTCAGGACATGTACAGCAACTGCATTTATACTTTCTAAGCAACCTACCCAAATGGAATGTAGTTAAGAACTCCAAGGTGGCCTCTGGCTGTCAGTTCATTTCAGAATCCAGGGCACCATGTGCAGAAAGCATTCTGGTGCCAAACTGCAGTCTCCTATCACCCTGACTTATTACTGCTCACTGCCAGAGGTCTCTACTGGGGGCTGCCCTCTGATCCTAACCGGCAGTCATCAGCCATGGCATTGCAGCATCCCAACTTTTTACTAGCAACACTCTCCTCTTCCCAACCTCATGCATGCTGATGGATTCCGGCACACAGCTACCACCAAGTAACAAAAAAATGCAAAGTACAATACAGCAATACTAGTCCACGTATGTTACTTTATGTTCCTTTAAACACCTGTAAGCATGCCAGAACTTTTTAGAGATGTACACACTGCACAATGTTTTAAATGTAATGAATATACAAAGGATGGAGCTTGCTTTCCAATGCACTTTTGCTAATTTTGCAAACAAAATGTATCTTCCCCTAATTCAACCACCTAGGCGTCAATGACTAAGATCTTGTACAATTCTATTCCACTGCTGAAATGTGACACATAAGCTGCATGCCATAAAATAGGTTCCCCTGTCAAACAGCTGCTTTATTTTTCCAAAAGCAATACTTTCTGCCTATTACATACACTGCAACAAACAAGTGGAGCCAGTGGACCACTCTCTGCAAAGCAGCACGATTCCAATCATAAATGTGGAGTTTTATTTCAAACTGTAGTACTTTGCATCAAGACTCCAAACGTCCGTTGCTGGCTTATAGAATGAACCCTGGCCTGCATGGTCATGCTCCTCTGCCTGAAGGTTTCAACCCTGAACCTTACAGTGCACTTTTGAGTAAACAGCAACAGGTAGAAAGGAATGCACATCTCTGCACCCCCCAACACAAATCCGCACAACACACACACACACACACACACACACACACACACACACAGACACACACACACACAGACACACACACACACAGACACACACACACACACACACACACACACACACACACACACACACACACACACACACACACACACAGACACACACACAGACACACACACACAGACACACACACACACACACACACACACACACACACACACAACATAGAAAGGAGCATAAAAGACAATTCACATGAACTTTTAAGCAAGCATGCATAAGACTGTCATTTAAAATCAAAACATACATAATATCGCTATTTATGCTTGCACAAATATTGTGTTTGCAAAATGTTTTTTGCAATAATCATCTATAAGGAAAGACAGCAACAATCTAGCTTCTACTTGTGCTAAAGCATTTGTAAACCATGCTTTGTGTTTTGTTTTGTGTTTTCCACTCTTTTTTCTAAGATCAGACATTTTTTTTTAGATGAGCTGTGTACCAGGGATGCCCTTACTGTTGTTAGATACGCTGCTCCATGGAGACTGCGAGCTGGTCCAGGAGGTTGAGGTGTGGGCAAGCAAGGCAGAACCTTCAACCCTGTGGGACTCTCTGTTGGCTGGAGTGCTAATGAAAGACAGAGAATAGGAACAGCCTCAATCTGAGCACGTGCAAGAGAGGGGGGGGACAGGGAGGGATACAGTGAATGAAGAGAAACAGAGAGAGTAGTGAAGAGAGCTGCCACTGGGGTTAGGGATCGGAGCACTGACAAAGACAGACACGCAAAAAACACTTGGCTGCTTTCTTGTAGGGCAACTTGCTGCCACACTACCCCATGCACCTTGTGGCAACAGGACAACTAACACATACAGGGAAGCCACTGTTGTGTTTTTCTATCAGAATAAGTCTTTTCCGAAGATCACTCACTCCTTCATCCTGCCTTGCAAACAAGGAAATCGAGCAACCAAAGAGGGAACATGTGCTGTGTCTTGGGGGCTCACTCTTCACTGTCTGTGTGTGTGTGTGTGTGTGTGTGTGTGTGTGTGTGTGTGTGTGTGAGATCGCTCACTCTCTTCATTGTCAGTGTGCATGTGTGTGTGTGTGATCGCTCACTCTCACTCTTCACTGTCAGTGTGTGTGTGTGTGTGTGTGTGTGTGTGTGTGTGTGTGTGTGTGTGATCCCTCGCTCTCTTCATTGTCAGTGTGTGTGTGTGAGATTGCTCACTCTCTTCATTGTCAGTGTGTGTGTGTGTGTGTGTGTGTATGTGTGAGATCGCTCACTCTCTTCATTGTCAGTGTGTGTGTGTGTGTGTGTGTGATCGCTTGCTCTCACTCTTCACTGTCAGTGTGTGTGTGTGTGTGTGTGTGTGTGTGTGTATGTGTGTGTGATCCCTCGCTCTCTCTCTCTGTCTGTTAGCGTGTGTGTCTGTGTGTGTGTGGGATCGGTTGCTCGCTCTCACCCTTCAATGTGTGTGTGTGTGTGTGGGGGGGGGGGGGGATCGCTCACTCGGTCTAACTCTTCATTGTGTGTGTGTTTGAAAAGCAGAAGTAGAAATACGGAAGTCAAACTCTGCCCTCAAGGGCAGAGGTTGATTTACATACTTCCGTTTCACTTTTCCATTACACTCCGAGCTCTCACACCGACCCATAAGAAGTTTCACTTCAATAATACCTATGCAAAACTCTTCTATGCAAACATCCTTAACCTTCTAAATCCAGTTTTTATTCTTTGCACCCTATATATCTTCATCTATTTATATTCCAAAAGACAATGATTCAAATCTGCATTACCTGCACGCGCGCGAACACACACACACACACACACACACACACACACACACACAAACACAATTTATTTATTATTTCACCACAGCTCATCATTAATTGTTTTTTCAGTGCATGCTTACATTTATTTTTTCCAGGATATGACGTAGAAAACTGAAGGAGAGTAGCATCTTATAAACAATTTCTGTTTAGATAATATATCAATTTTTGAAACACCCAAAGATAGTACTTCAAAAACCTTATTTTCTTATAAATAGTAGATATTATATTATGTTCCCAGCTCATTACAGCTGACTGCGCCTTTTCTGCAGTTAACTCCTACTGTGCCTCTAGGTATCAAATATTGCTTTATTTGCATTAATAATTCCAAAATCATACAAGGTATCATAATATTTTATCTTGAAGAATACAAGATAGCAAACACTGTATTGATATTTGACCTCTGTCAATAAGCATTTGTTAGAACTGTAAAGTGATAACTTAATTTTTAAACGCTCAAGCCACACCCACTGGGAGTTAAAGGTACACACTCAAAAAAATCTGTATTGGAGGGAATGAGTTAAAATCTCTATACTGCTATTAAGTCATATTTTTGTAATTAGGTAATACATATTTAATCATGACAGAAAACTTATCAATAGTATGACTTTCCCAAGAAAAAATAATGTATCTAAACAAAGTAATTATTTCTCCTTTATAAAGTATTAAAAACTTAAAATGGGGTATCCATCTGATTCAAAAAGAAAGGACATGGTAATTGATTATAGGAAATATTAATAAAAAGTACAGATTTTGTTATAAACTCTTTATCTGCAATACTGCAAGTTTATTATATTAATAAATGTAATAGCTATAATATATTTGTATAGATCAGGTACCGATATCTCTCCAGACTGTCTGGAAGCAGTTGCAATCTTCCATGGAATCCTTTAATATCACCCTGTGAAATTTGGGCACAGTTAAATGTTTTGATTTGATAGACGAGTGCCTATAAGCCTTTCATGGATTAATGCTGGATCCTGATTCCACTGTGTATTATACAATTGTTCAAAATATGCCATTATTACTTCATGAATTTCTGACTGTAATGTGATTTTTCCCTTAATTTCATCATTAAGTTCCACAGTATTACATCTATTCTGCTTTTTTAAGCATTGCTTTGCTAAAATTTTCAAAATTTTTGTCAGCATACAAAAAAATAAAAGTTATGTACTCACCATGACTATGCATGTATGTTGTCCATTTTTATTCATCCTCAACGAATGGGTCTCGGATCCAATCTCATACCTGGCTTGGCTGCATTTCTTTCAGACTCTTGGATCCGACTCATGAGCTTCTCCCTTTACTCATAATACCCCAGACCCTGTTTTACTTCAGATCGAGTTTGCTGCTCAATCAGAAAAAGGATGGTTATAGCACATGTAAAAGATAAAGACAGAAAAGGTGCTCAAACAGGAACAGTGGTTTCAATATTTCTATCAGAGCACTCCCAGAAGAAAGGGAGATGGGTAAGGAGGGGAAGAAGTTGAGGGAGAATGAAAATGGCCAACACAGATGCAGAGTTATGGTTAGTACATAACTTTTATATCTGATGCTGTTATTTTCATTCATTCTTCAACAAATTGGACAGGATCACCAGCTATGATAACCTTGGGTGGTCCTCATAGAAGGATATTCCATAGTACCACAGAACCAAAGGCAGTTCTGCCCCTGGAAATGAGATCAAATTTGTAATGAGCAATAACAGTATGGGCACTGGACCAGGTAGGTGCAGCACAAACGTCATCAATAGAAGCCCTGACCCAGAAAGCAGATGAAGTATCCCGGGATCTAGTGCAGTGAGCTTTTGGAGGTCTCTGCAAAAACAAACCTCATTAAGAAAAAACATGAAATGCAATCTGTGAACCATTTTGCTATGGCAATATTAGCAAGTGGTTTTCCCAAGCTGTTGGGGGCAAAGAAGACAACGGATCAGTTCTCCTAAAAACCTTTGTCCTATGAAAACAAAAACAAAGCAGTTTATGCACTTGTAAGAAATGAATCGTGTTCACCTTTATTACAAAAATGTGGAAAGAATAAAGGCAAATTGATCACTTGGTTGATGTTCACCTCACAGGTTACTTTGGGCAAAAAGGATAGATTGGTACACAAAGAGCGGCAAACAAGATCTGAGCTAAAACAGGGATCTTGGGCATTATGGGTAAAGGGAGGAGTTCAGCATTCGGATCCAAGAGTCTGAAAAAATTTTGCTGAGACCCACTCATTGAGGAATGAATGAAAATAACAACATCAAGTCTAATATTCAAAGCTTTATGTTCCTAGATGGCATCATTTGTTCAGAATTTTCTTAACAGCAATTTTCCTTTCCAAATGTTAATATACTTAATTGAAATTAATAGCAATCAATGTTGATAACATATCAATTTAATTATACTATGACTGGTCATTGTTATTCACAAATGTGCACGCTGATTGGACAGACCAACCAGTGTGCCTGTTGCAAATCAAGCATATACCAATATAAAAAAAGTCTATCCGCTTAAGTACCATTGAGTGGCAGGACTTTTTCTATTTAAACATGCTACAGAGGCATACCACTCAACTGTCTAGACATTTGCCTCAAAATTTTGGTTTGTTCCTCATAAAATGTATGGTTTTCTGACAAATCACTAAGGAGTGAAGTCACTAAATAATGACATGCATTTGAGCATCAGATTTCATAACCTTCAGACAATGCATGCTAACACAAATCCTGTTATTTCAGAAGCTTACTAAGTTTACAACAGCAAAATTTATAATCCACACTTCATTTCATTCAGACAATGCACACTAACACAAATCTTTTTATTCTAGTGTCTTTCTAAGTTTATAACAGCAACATTTACAATATGTCCCTATTTTGGTGCCTTTTTCCTCTGTTATTAAAGGTTTTGTCCACATTTCTTGAGCTAAGAGGTTGAGCAGTACGTATGGAGGGCAGACCAAATACAAAACAAAAATCAAGTACATTCTTCAAAACTTAAGAAACAGAAACGTATCTGATTTTTCTTGTATTTTTGCACTGTCTCGGAAGACTTTTGTACCTCTGAACTGTCTGGACTTCACAAAAAAAAAGGGGATTTTTTTTCTCTCCGTTGCTTCTACTGAACAACACAGATGTTCTGTGCAAGTGTGGGAACATTAGTCCCATACGCATGTGCAGTACCTCAACAAATGTGGAAGAAAGTACAGTTTTGTACCTACCATAAATGTAGATGTCCGAACTGGATAGCATCTGCAGGCATAACAACTGGGTTGTCCTGTCGTCAGGCAGCCCTTCAGTCAGCCGGATTCCAAAGTCCGGGTCCGGCTTCGGCTGATGTCGCACTTCACCCGACGTCATCTCTGTTGGTCTTCGGGTATAAAAGCATCAGCCGACGCCATTTTCCTCAGTGTTTTTTGCCCCAGATGCCAGTAGCCCTCTTGAAGGCTAAAATTTGGATAGATGCCAATGTTTCCAAAAAGATAGAGGTAAACACAAAAATAAGCATGTATGTACATATATACAAACAAATACACCATAAAAGACTCCCCCCCACCAGCTAGCTATTAGGAGGGTAAACACCCTAGGAGTACCACAGAGGGGAAGGAGGGAGGGTAATCCTGACTGCAGATGCTATCCAGTTCGGACATCTACATTTATGGTAGGTACAAAACTGTACTATGTCCTTCATGGATGCATCTGCAGTCATAACAACTGGGTAGAATACCATAGCCAACTAGGGAGGAGGATAAAAGTAGATTATGGTGTGTTTAGGATCCCTTGCAGTACAGCAGTGGCAAACCCTGCTCGGGATCTGGAATATAGAGGCAAATTATAATGCTTGGCAAATGTATGCACGGAGGTCCAAGTAGCCGCCTCAATAATGTCTTTGGTTGCCACTCCTCGTAAGAAGGCTGTGGTAGTGGCTGTTGCCCTTGTAGAATGAGGTCTTATGTTCTGTGGAATTGGTTTTCCATGGAAGGAGTAACAGAATCGTATGCAATTTCCTATCCATTTGGAGATTGTCTGTTTGGAAATAGCTTTTCCTTCCCTTCCTGTTGCATAGGCTACAAAAAGTTGGTCAGTCTTTCTGCTATTTTTTGTTCTGTCCAAGTAGTAGCGTAGCTGTCTATGTACATCCAAGGTATGCAGTATTCTTTCCCCTCTGTTTTGTGGGTTGGGAAGGAAGGTAGGTAGGTGGATTGCCTGGTTTAAAGACACTCTGGATACCACCTTAGGCATAAATGTAGGATTAGTCCTCATGGACACTCTATCTTGGTGGAAGATTAGGAAGGGTTGCACTGCCATTAAGGCCTGTAGTTCTGAAACCCTCCTTGCTGAAGTAATTGCCAGTAGGAAAGCAGTTTTCCATGACCGGTGTTGTAGGTCTGCTGTTGCTGCTGGTTCAAAGGGTGATAGTGTCAACTTTTCTAGCACAAAGTTTAAGTCCCAAGCTGGTAATGGTGGTTTCCTTGGAGGTTTTACATTCTTGATTCCTCTGAGGAACTGCCTGAGCAAAGGGTGCGAAAAAACAGGTGGATCAAAGCTGTATTCTGCTGAAATAGCTGATGCATGTATCTTGATGGAGGAGTAGGACAGGCCTGAATGAAGAAGTTCGCCAGATACTCCAGAATGTTAGGCATATCTATGTTTGACACATCTTTTCCTCTTTCCGTACTCCAAATGACAAACCTTTTCCATTTTCCAGCATAGTTCCTTCTTGTTGAAGGTCTGCGTGCTTCAAGAATAATGTCTTTAACTCTTTGGGAAAGTTCTGGATTAGCTGCTGCTATGTGATGTTCCATGCAGTCAGTTGCAACGCTTTTAGGTTTGGATGTATGATGCTGTAGTTGTTCTGAGTTAACATCAAAGGCATCAGGGTATTGGCCACATATTGTTCGAGACATGCTCCTCAGCAGTGGGTACCAGTGTTGTCTTGGCCAGTTTGGAGCTATCAGGATTATCCTTGGACGTTCTTCCTTGATTTTTAGTAGTACTTTGTGTATCAAGGGAAGAGGTGGGAATGCATATGCTGTTAGGCCTTTCCAGCTGAAGGAGAGCGAATCCACTTTCCATGCTAGTGGGTGGAATGTCCTTGTGCAGAACTTTTGAGCTGGTGATTGAGAGGTGATGCGAATAGATCTATCTGAGGCATTCCCATTTCTTTGAGATGGTCTTGAAGATGTCCGGGTGCAGCTTCCATTCGTGGGCATCCGATGTGGTTCTGCTTAATATGTCTGCTAGAGTATTTTCTTTTCCGGTACAAATATTGCCTGTAACTGGATGTTGTAGCTGAGTGCCAGGGTCCACAGCTTCAAAGTCATTCTGCATAGGGGGTATGAATGAGTGCCTCCCTGTTTGTTGATGTACCACATGACTGTGGTGTTGTCTGTCCTTATCATCAACTGGCCCTCTTGGAGAAATGGTTTGAACTTTTGGATTGCCAGTTTTACTGCCAGCATTTCTTTTAGGTTGATGTGCAGGTGAAGTTGATCCTGTGTCCACAATCCTTGCACGCATTTGTCCAGCATGTGGGCCCCCCATCCTAGGTCTGAAGCGTCTGTTGTGATGGTCTGGCTTGCTTGACATCTGCGAAAGGGTAGGCCTGGGTTTGACTGACATGCCTGAGCCCACCATAGGAACTCCTGCTTTAAGCATGGAATTAGTGGGATTTCTGTTTCTAGGCTGTGTCTGTGTTGGGACCATAAATTCTTTAGGTACCACTGTAGTTTTCTCATATGTAGTCTGGCAAATGGGACCAAGATTATGCATGATGCCATGAAGCCCAAGGCCTGCAGTACTTTTCTTGCTGTTAACTTGTTCAGTTTTGTTAGTGCCAAGAAGTAAAGAGGGAGTTCTTTTGTTTTCTGTAGTCAGGAATGCCATTTGTTTTACTGTGTCCAATTCAGCCAAGAATGTCCTTGTTTGGGATGGTATCAGCCTTGACTTTTGTAAATTGACTGTGTATCCCAGTGCTTGTAGCAAGTAAATGACCCTTTGTAAATCTGTTGTCAGCTTGCTTTTGTTGTCCCCTTGTAGCAGGCAGTCGTCCAGGTATGGGTAAATTTGAATTCCCTGTAGTCTGCAATGGGCGATTACTGATGCCAGGCATTTTGTGAATACTCTGGGCAGTAGATAAGCCAAAGGCCAATGCTGAGAATTGATAGTGCTCTGATCCTGCAAGAAATCTGAGGTATCTTCTGCAGATTGGTCGAATGGGGACGTGCAGGTATGCCTCCTTGAGATCTAGAGTTACCAGCCAAGACTCCTTGCCCAGCATGGGAAGAAGTTGCTGTAGGGTCAGCATTTTGAATTTTGGGACAATGATGTATGTATTTAAGGTGGACAGGTCGAGAATTGGTCTCCAACTTTTTCCTTTCTTGGAACTAGGAATAGTCTGGAGTAGAACCCCTTTCCTTGCTCTGCTGTTGGCACTCTTTCCACAGCTCTCATGTTTGCTAACTCCATTATCTGTTGTAGTGCCTCTGTTTTTTGATTTGGAGGTAGATTTGGCATTCCTCTTTTGACTGGTAAAGTGTGGAAGTGAAACCGGTAACCTTGATCTATGGTTTGTAAAATCCACTTGTCTTTTGTTATGTAGTGCCAGTTCTTTGAAAATAAGGTTAACTTTCCGCCTAGAGGAGCTGCTATTTGTTCCCTGGTAGGCGGATTTAGGGCTAAGTCACTGTGGTTGTGCTGATGTGGTGGCAGTGGTTGTGTCTGTGCCTCTGTTGTTACCTTGCCACTGTCGTCCTCTGTAGGCACCTCCTCTGGATTGGTTTCTGCCTCTGGAACGTCTATTCCTGCCCCTTTGAAATTTTGTGGAGTCAGGAAAGGACCAATTTTGGCAGGCCAGTTCCTGCTAAACCTTGGGGTTGAACCTGCAAGAAATCTTTAACCGTTTGAACAGATTTTGCCTTTTCTTCCATTTTCTTCATAACCTGCTGGGCAGGTGTACCAAACAAACTTGTCTTATCCATAGGAGCATCTAGCAACTTAGCTTTAACATGATCCGGTAAAGCTTGCTCCTTTAGCCATGCATGCCTTCTTATCACTGTGCCAGTCATGGCTGATCTAAATGAAGCCTCCAGTGCATCATAGCCACATTTTAAGGAATGGTTGCTAACCTGTTGTAAGTTATTTACCATTTCTAATACATATTTCTTATCAAGAGATTCATCAGTGGTTAGTTTTTTAGTTAACTGATCAAGCATAAACTCTTGGTATTGTATCATGTGAAACTGACAATTTAAAGCTCTAGCTGAGAGAGTAGCTGAAGTGTAGACCTTCTTACCCCATCTGTCTAATGACCTTGCTTCCCTTTCAGAAGGAATAGGGTTTTTAGCTATGGTCGCTGCTACTGCCTTGGGACCCTGGGATATAGTTTCGGGGTCTGCAAGTGGGGCCTTGTAAAGGTGGTGATGAGTATCTGGCACCCTGTAAAATCTGTCTGGTTTGGCAGGGGGTAAAGAATCTGGAGCGGAGCAGACATCATTGAAAGCATCATCCACCACAGAGAGAACAGGAGGTATAGCTAAGGGCCTGTGCTGTGGGAGGTGCAGAAAGGTCCTAAGTCTTTTTCTGGAGTCTGAAAAATCCTGTTGCTGCCATTGGAACTGCTCTCGCATGGCATGTAAGGTTTCCCCAAAGGAGAATTCTTCTGGTGGGGAAGCAGCTGGAATGGATTCTTCAGCATCAGAATCTTCAAAATTGGAGAAAGGAGCCTCTGGCTGGTCAGTTATGTCTGATTCGTCAGCAGAATCATCAGAGGACACTGGCTCAGGGGGCTCTGCCCTAGGTCTCTTCTCTGGGGCTGAGAGGCCCTGTCTGGGTGAGATTGAGATCCTCTAATTAATGAAATTAAATCTTCTGCCAAAGTAAGCATTTGAGAACTAGAAGAGGGCCTGGTTGTGGGGGGGGTTTAACAGGCACTGTCTTAGTAGTCTTGGCTGCTTTAGCCCTGGCGAAGGCCTTAATGGACATGGCTGCTGGAGGCCTAGCAGCACCACGTGCTGGGGTAGAGACATCCAAGGGAATGGTGTCTGATAAGTCAGTGGCAACCACCGTAGTGGATAAAATTTCTGAGGCCGATTCAAGAGTGGTAGCAGGGGCCTCAGTTGTAGAGATAGGTTCAGCTGTACTTTGATCAGTTTTCTCGGTTTCGGCCGAAACCGAGACACTCGCGGTTTGCTTAACCATGGTTTCGGCCGAAACCGCGGACTGCGAGTGTCGGTCTTTATCTTTGCGTTTTTTGGCAGATTGGGTAGTCGGAGGATCCGACGGCATAATGTACGCAAAATCAGAACCGAAAAACTGTTCTGCAAACTCCGACCGACGCCTAAGCGTTCGTCGGTTGAAAGAAGCACAGGCCGAACAGGCTGCTACGTCGTGGGCTGGGCCTAAACAAGGCAGACAATAAGAGTGGAAATCTTTATGAGGTATTTGTTTCCCACAGGTTAAACAATTATTAACTTTTTCTGACATCGGCTGAGGCAAGAAAGAGTCCCCAACGGGGTACTTAGCTTTAGAAGTCTTCGAAGTAGTATTCGGTAGAAGTAATCTCTGGATCCGACCGACCGGCACTTGCGAACAGCTTCTGCTTGAGCCACGCGGCAAGAAAGACTGAGGAAAATGGCGTCGGCTGATGCTTTTATACCCGAAGACCAACAGAGATGACGTCGGGTGAAGTGCGACATCAGCCGAAGCCGGACCCGGACTTTGGAATCCGGCCGACTGAAGGGCTGCCTGACGACAGGACAACCCAGTTGTTATGACTGCAGATGCATCCATGAAGGACATCAGGAAATAAAGCAGAGAAACACTATATTGCCATTATATAAAGACATTATTCAAGAAAGATAAGCAATTTCTTTCTTAAATAATGTCATTGTATAATACCATTAACCGACTCTTGGGTGTGTGTATATGAGGATTTACCCATGGTTGGTTTTGTTTAATCACACAGGTTTCGCCCTCATGATCAAACCATGCCAATCATGGGTAAATCCTCATGTAACTACACTCATTCATCACTTATTGCTTAAATATCTAATAAAATAATTTGATGATTTAATAGTTTTTTAACATGCAAAAACAATTTGGGTAATATCACCATAAATACACACCTTAAAAATATCCCACTTAATGGCCAGGAAAGGATGTAAATCTTTATGTTTAAGCAAATAATTTTTTACTTCCTGCTTTATACTGTTACTAATCACCATTACAGAAAACCAGTTATCATATATCACATGTTTTGTAAAAGCTCCAGTAGAAGAGCATAACTTACAATGTAAATGTAACGCAAAATGATCTGTAATAGAACATAAAATTATATTATTACTACAACAATTCTGAACTAAATCTGGGGAAACCAAAAAATTATTAATTCTTGAACATAACTTAAGTTTATGCTGAATATGTGTAAATGTCTTACTCATTCAGATTTCTATGTCTCTAAATTTCTAATAAATTTTCTTATAACATAAAATTTCTTCTAAATTTATCATGCTTTATCTGTTGTGAACGCTAGGCTGGTGAAAGGGATCTATCAAGCTCTGCATTTAAAACAGCATAACAGAGACATATTGAAAATAACTGTAGAATCTCTAATAAATTATTTAAAAAGGTACAGTCCATAAACAGAAACAATAGGGATCTTCACATTAGCATACATAAAAGAAGTAGCTACCACCCTGCTTTTCATCCCTATAAATATACTGAACAAACACAATGACGTAGCTACACACCTGCAGAAGTTGAGGATCCATCACTGTTGAATAAACATTTTACCTATTTATACTTCTTTAATAAAATATTAAATATTAATTGATTAAAATAAGTTTCTTGAACAAAAATTATATTTTCAGGTTGGTTATAAATATAATGCATAACCTTATGCAATTTTTGCAATAGTACATCTAGCATTAATAATCACACTTAATAATATGCAATATTAGAAAAAATTACTTTGGCTTAAAACACTGAAATCATTAAAACACCAAAAACTTTATTCCATACATACAAGATGATACTTCTTCAGACTGAATAATTAAATTCCAAGTACTTTTATACATAAAGCAATTTAATTGGATAATTAGATGACTAATGCTTTATTTTCATACTCTTTAAACACTCTGAAGTTTTCCCTGGCATTTTATCCTGGAGGTACCATGCATCCAACCTAACCTGCTAGATATATTCCCTCCAGTCTAATTCCTCTTCTGCATTAAAAACATTGTCATAATTAAAACTTGATTTAAAACAATCACATTAAAATCAACTTTGCAATTACTGTTATTAAATGCCTACTAAGAGCATTTTTATCATTCTTGGTTTGAACTGCATATAAATGCTCATATATTATTGAATGAAGCGCCCTATTGGTTCTTCCAATGTAAAAAGCATCACATGAAGCACAGAGAATAAAATAAACAACAAATTTAGACTTACATGAATATCTCCTTTGTAACTTAACAAAAAGCTTATTAATTTTAATTTCAGTAATTCCCGTGTATAAGTAGGAGCAAAAAGTGTAATCATAGCACCTGAACATTCATACTCTAGCAGAATTTCTTTTGGACACATTTAATTTGGCCTAAAAAAATTTTTTAAAACTTTTTCTTTTTTTATTCACAAAAAAATGTTTTTTCTCCTACAACCTTTTTGATTTCAGGAAAACTGCTTAACACTTTCCAATTTTCAGATATATTATTTTTGATAGCCTTGTCATCTACACTACTTGTAACCTGCATAGTGGTACTGTACTGTACTGAACCTTACTTTCCTTAGATATATTTTTGTTATTAATACTTTTGCCCCTCATAGAGGTGCTTTCCAAAAATTTCTTCTTAATAAGTTCATTCAGCTACCTTTTTTCAAAAGCTTATCGCATAATACCTTGCTTTCATGAGGAAAATCAGAATTTTTATCTGTAAGCATACAAATTCTATTAAGCTGTCCTCTTATAAGCTGTCTTCTTATAATATTTATTTTAGTCCTTCTCGGGTGCATACTGGTGAAATGTAAATAAGCATTGTTTTGTAACTCTTTTTTATACAACTTAGTAAATAATCTCCCTGATTCTTTATATACTACATCTAAAAAATGCAAGCTACTTTTACTGTAATTAGATGTAATTTTTAAGAAAGTACTAGCACTATTTGAAAATGCAAGACTGGATTAAATATATCTACCTCTCCTATTCTTATCAGAAAGATGTCATCAATAAAACGTTTAAAAATTATGTTGATAAAAAACTCACAAGAAAAAATGTTAGCCTTTTCCCATCCACACATAAATAAAATTCCATAGATGGGTGCCATTGCAGCACCCATCACTACCCCACTGACCTGCTGATAAAAAATTCTATTGAATTATAAAAAGTCATAAGACAAAATAATGTCTAAAATTTCCATAACTAGACTTATTTGCTCAGTGGATAATATTTTAGAATCATTTAATTCTGCCCTTACAGTCTCCAACCCAAACTCATTAGGATTTGAATGACTTTGAATGTAATGTCATCAACAAGGGTTGGACTTTTGTTCCCACAAAGAGGGCGGACAAATGTGACATTATCAATAATTTAAGAGATTATGTTAAAAAGTTAAATCTTAAATTTATTTTTGCTAATAATGACATTTCAACTACAGAGTTGTGTAAACCTAGTCTGTTCAATCCCCCTTTATGGCCTGAATTGGAGGCACTTTTAAATGGTACTGAAATTCAAACATGGGAATTGTTAAACAGCAAACCTAAACATGGTTATTATAATATACCAAAAAAAGGCATGCTTTTTATGGAATTGTGAATAATGAAAAGCTGACAACTGGAACACTATAGTTATTTTTGAAAGGGAAATGTACAACAAGAAAATGTTGCAAATGTTAGTTGATGTCAACTTTTACAAAAAAGTCACATTTTCTGATATAAGAAAAGAATATTCAAGGAATGATATTTTTATCAATGACAGGTTTATGATAATAGGATTCATGTAAACTAAGAATTTTTTGGAAGTTCCTATCCCTATAACAAGCAAGATTTTTAGACCACCAAAAGTCCATAAATAATTAGATGGACCAATGTTTAGGCCTATAGTGGCCTGTAATAAATGCAAAACTGAAACTATGGCAATATATGCAGACAAGATTTTACAGTTTGTCATTAAGACAGATTCCTATTTAAGGGATACCTTTGACATTAAGAACAAAACCAAGGATATTGTGGTATTAGATTCTGATTTATTAGTGACCCTGAATATCCAAGCTCTTTATACTGTAATCCCTAATGAGTTTGGGATGGAGACTGTAAGGGCAGAATTAACTGATTCTAAAATATTATCCACTGAGAAAGAATGTCTAGTTATGGAAATTTTAGACATTATTTTATCTTACAACTTTTTAAAATTCACTGGAGTTTTTTATCAACAGGTCAATGGGGCAGCGATGGGTGCTGCAATGGCACCAGCTACAAAAATCTATTTATGAGTGGATGGGAAAAGGCTACATTTTTTCTTGTGAGTTTTTAGCAACATCATTTTTTTTAAACATTTTGATGACATCTTTCTGATATGGAGAGGAGAAGCAGACATATTTAATCAATTCTTGCATTTTTTAAATAGTGCTAGTACTTTCTTAAAATTTACACCTAATTACAGTAAAAGTAGCTTGCATTTTTTAGATGTTGTGGTATAAAAAGTATCAGGGAGATTATTTACTAAGATTTATAAAAAAGAGTTACAAAGCAATGCATATGTAAATTTCACCAGTATGCACCCCAGAAGGGCTAAAATTAATTTTATAAGAGGACAGCTTAATAGAATTAGTAGGCTTACAGATAATGATTCTGACTTTCTTCATGAAAGCGAGGAATTATGTGATAAGCTTTTGAAAGGAGGGTAAAGAAGGAATTTTTGGAAAGCACCTTTATGAGGGACAAAAAGTATTAATAACAAAAAATATAACCAAGGAATGTAAGGTTCACTATAGGACCACTATGCAAATTACAAGTAGTGTAGATGAGAAGGCTATCAAAAATATTATATCTGAAAATTGGAAAGTGTTACGTAGTTTTCCTGGAATCAAAAAGGTTGCAGGAGAAAAACTGTTTCTTTGTTAAACAAAAAAGAAAGTTTTAAAAACTTTTTTCAGGCTAAATTAAGTTTGTCTAAATGAAATTCTGCTAGAGTAGGAATGTTCAAGTGCTATGATTTTAATTTTTGTTCCTACTTGTACACGAGAATTAATGACATTAAAATTAATACTTTTTTTGTTAAGTTACAAGAGAGGTATTCTTGTAAGTCTAACTCTGTTGTTTATTTAATTCTCTGTGCGTCATGTGATGCTTTTTACATTAGAAGAACCACTGGAGAGCTTCAATCAAGAATATATGAGCATTTATATGCAATTCAAACCAAGAATGATAAAAAGGCTCTTAGTAGGAATTCTAATAACAGTGATTTTGAAGTGATTGTTTTAGATCAAATTTTTAATAATGACAATGTTTTTACTACAGAAGAGGAATTAGACAGGAGGGAGTATGTCTGGCAGGTTAGGCTGGATGCATACTACTCTCCAGGATTAAATGACAGGGAAATTTCAAAGTGTTTTTAAAGAGAAAGAAAATAAAGCATTAATCATCTAATTATCGAATTAAACTGCTTTATGTATAAAAGTACTTGGGATTTAATTATCATTCAGTCTGAAGAAGTCTCATCTTAGAGATGAAAGCACTTACTGGATGTAGCCTATGTATGGAATAGAGATTTTGGTGTTTTAATGACTTCTGTGTTTTAAGCCATTTTTTCTAGTATTTATTTGCTCAGTACTGTTTAATTTTCCATTTTTTTCTATATGTAATACTATGTAAGACTTTCTTTGGCTCCTTATTGAAATGAAGGCACTCAAAATACTGACTGCAGACACACACACACAAAAAAAAAACAAAACACAAAAATGCAAGAGAAGAACGAATATGAAACATCATTCCTTTAAACTTTTTTTTTTGCACCCCCCATTACCCCCAGTTTGGGAGGCAAGCCTCTACACCACTTGAACTTACACATATCAACTCTGAGATCTCCATACCTTAGAGAAAAACAAATATTTCGAGTAAAAGCCATTTTGTAAGATTGTAAAAAAGAAAAGAAAAGAAAAAAAAGAAACTTTAATCTGTTGGGTGGAATGTTTTAATGAAAAAGAGAGTCAACACAACACCTGTGAAAAGAAAACAAAAAGGTGAGAAAAGTAAAAAGAATTGTAACAATCTTCCAAACAACTGAGCATCACTACACATAGGTGATGTTGGGAAAGATAAACATAGACCTGTGCTTGGAAACAAGCTAAATAACTGCTAACACACCCAGTTTGTGGCTGCCTTCTGAAATAGAATCAAAAGACAAGAGGTATGAGCTTCCAAACAATTCATAGTTTCGCTGGATATGAAAAGGTTTACTTGATATTTTTCTTAAATTCAGCAAAATTTTTCTCTGCTTAATGATCTCTTGTAGCAAGTCTGCAAAAACAGAAAATTTTAGCACCTTCATATTGCATTGATCTTTCCCTATAGTGCAGACAAAACTCTTTCTCTATCATTACTTTTAGCAATCTTTGACATTATCACACAATATTTTTTTTTATTTTGTTGCTGAGCCCTTGGTGTTGTACTATGATATCTATCAATCTCGACACATATAATCTCTCCTTTACAATCTCATAAGGAGGAAAAATTCCTTACAGCTCACTTTCCAGCCCCTTAGTATTAGCCCATTCATCAGGAATTCCTAAAATTTGCAAGTTCTTTTTTTTTCTAGATCTCGCCTCAAAGTCTGTTAGCTGGGCTTGTAAAGATTCATACTTTTTTGAAATTCCCTGACTTGATCCTGCATGACTTTAAAAGGAGAGTGTCAAAGCTGTCATGTTCTGACAACATTTTGTTTTTATAATGGTAAAAGATAGTTAATGTTCTACAAAACACACATACCTCTTATTGTCTACATGTTCCAACCTATTTTCCTTGCATTTTACCATTTTAGTTTTACTGAGTGTCCTGCTCTCCCTTCCCTCAAACAGTACCTCCCACAAGCTGACAGCGTCTTTCTTTTCCCACCTCCCACAAGCTGACATCATCCTTCTTTTCCTACCTCCGACACTGTACCCACTTAAAATATACATTGTTTTGACATTCCCGGGAGTGTTTTCATTCCCCATGTGAAGCAAACACTATGATATAGTTCCGATCCAAATCTCTAAAATTCAGTAAAAAGTGAAACTATACAGTAACGCAACACTGAAACTACAAACTTTCTAAAACTTTCTAAACACGGAAAATTACTTAAGCACTTTAACTTTATAAAAATGGACAATTACTTAAGACAACTTTATTACAAGTTTTCACCTTCTATCAACATCTATCAACACAGTTTAGATTATCTTAAGTTATTTATTACTCACAGCAAAGAACTCTGTCTTCGGGGTGAAGTACCTTAACGATAAAAAATTGAAGAATCAGAAGTAAATCCAATAGGCTAGGGGACGAACAAATTCTTTAATTGTGGAACCAGATCAAACAGTGAGCACTTTTGCATAGAACACTTCTTCAGACTTATTAAATTTTCTTGTCGCAAAAATGCTTATTCTTTCTATGAGTTATACTAAACTGCATCACTTTAAAACCAATCTGTATACATATAACACAGAACATAGAGTATGTATTAAAAACATTGCTATATATGGATACACATTTATTTAAATAGCATTAATCTGGATAAAAACATTAGGTGACAATAGAAAAAATATATGTATATGGAAAAATATATACACATACATACATACATAGGAAAAAAAAAATATATATATATATATATATATATAAAAACATATATAATTTGCAACATGAAACAAACACATACATATATAAAAATATCCATATATATATATATATATATATATATATATATATATATATATATATTTTATATGTTCAATGTTGCAAAAGCATCCTATGGGCATATTAACAACTGTGTATAATAACCCTAACATGAGGAACCAATTCACTAACATTTGAATGTGTAAACTTATGTTTATGTAAGCTTACATATGTAAGTGAATTGGTTCCTCATGTTAGGGTTATTACACACAGTTGTTCATATGCCCATAGGATGCTTTTGCAACATTGAACATATAATATATATATATATATATATATATATGGATATTTTTTATATATGCATGTGTTTGTTTCATGTTGCAAATGATATATGTTTATATATATATATATATATATATATATATATATATATATATATATATATATACACACATATACATTTTTTCTATGTATGTATGTGTATATATTTTTTCCATATACATATATTTTTTCTATTGTCACCTAGTTTTTTTATCCAGATTAATGCTATTTAAATAGATGCGTATCTATATATAGCAATGTTTCTAAAACATACTCTTATGTTCTATGTTATATGTATACAGATTGGTTTTAAAGTGATGCAGTTTAGTATAACTCATAGAATAGGAATAGGCATTTTTGCGACAAGAAGCACCACCAGAAACCTTTTATTTTGGCAGGGTATTGCTTGCATACACACATTTTTTATGTGTTCTGTCATTGGTCAGTTGGACTGACTAACTGTTATTTAAATGGCAAGTTTGTTTTTTTAATTTATTAAGTCTGAAGAAGCGCTCTGTGTAACGCAAAAGCACTCACTGTTTGTTCTGGTTCCACAATTAAAGAATTTATTTGTCCCCTAGCCTATAGTGTGCCTTTGGATTTACTTCTGATCAAGTTATTTATTATTGTATGCCCTGCTTCAATAGTTCAGAAAAACAGATTAATTTCTAGGCGCTAGTGAGCACTTTGCATTGGAAGTAGTACACACTGTCATTTGAGCCATGTACGGAGTGGTAAAAACAATAACGTATGTTACCTATTACTTAATTTGGGCTGACTGCTTAGATTGTGAAAACAACATGGAGTAGAAGTTAAATTAACCAACCAGATCCACTTTAAGTGCTGGGAAGCACTCAGTCCCCACACCCCATGTATATATACCAAGTACTAAGTTGTCAAACCGAACCACAAACTAACTGGTGAAAAATACAATGCTTACACTCTTATTTGGAGTCTGCTACTTAGTTTTACATTAGAAACCAAAAATGAGATGGTAAAAATACAAGATATGCTGACTTTCATTTTATTTACTGCATATAAAGCATTTACCGCACATATGCAAGTTTGCAAACAGATGCTAGGCACTCGCGAGCACACCTCTGCAAATACTGTCTATAAAACGGGAATTCAAGAGAGCAAACCTATTAGTAAAATTTGTATTTTTCTTGAGGGGATACTCTTCTGTGCATGGAAATGGATTATTCCGTTCAGAAACTGTGAGGAAATGCAACTTCCTTTTTAAATTTACATGAAACTGAAATACTTTAACATTATCTGGAAAATTAATAATTTGGTATTAGCAGAGCTTACTGATGGCTGTTACTGCCTATCTTTGCACTATCCATTGATAGTGTCAGTCATTGAAGTGCGGGAGATTGCAAAATGTGAACAGGATTGAGGTAATCAGATTGTGGAGAGGGTAGCTTTGATATTTCACAGCTCTTGGGTCTCTGATTTAGTTCTTGTCTTCTTTAGTATGGAGTCTAAACATCCTCCACATATGTGTGGGTTTTATCCAGGTGCCCTGGTTTTCTCCAACATTCCAAAGATGGGATACAGGTGCATTATTCCTCCAATTTTCTTTTAGGTGTGTGTGTGTGTGTGTGTGTGTGTGTGTGTGTGTGTGTGTGTGTGTGTGTGTGTGTGTGTGTGTTAAAATGTCATTTTTTTCACCCTGTGAACACACACAGAAGTGACATCTACAGTAAATAAATAAAATGTTTTGGTAGCAGTAAAGAAAGAATAGCTAACAAGTAATTATCCTTCAGATGTAAGGAATAAAAATGCATCATAGAACATCTAGACTCTCATGCATACCTCTCAGCTGTATGGATTTTTGCAGAATGTCTAGATTTTCACCTCAAATTTTTGGTCTACTTCTCATAAAATTGTGTTTTTCTGGCAAATCATTAGCAAATCATTGAGTACTGAATTCAGAAAATAATGACAGTCATTTCAATTTCAGACTTCATACCCTTCAGAAAATTCATGCTGATTTAAAACACGTTATTCTACAACGTTCTATGTTTGTAAAAGCATTACTTAACAAAATTCCCTATTTTTGGGCCTTTGTCCCCCCCATTATATGTCTTTGTCCCGATTTCCTGCTCTAAGTGGTTGAGATGTATGACACCCGGACTTCTGGGGATGTGGCAGCCTCCACTACCTTGGTTGTGTAATTAGATTTCAACATAAGCTTAAATAGGGAGCCTTGTCTAGTACAAAAACAGTCTCTCTTCAGAGGTGTGCACTGAAGGTTGCTATAGCTTGGTGGTGACTGTAAACCATTTAGTTATTATTCCATTACATTGTCTCTCATTCATACCACAGACATTTTCAGAGAAGTTTGCTGTAGTTTGTCTAGGGGAAGTGTACTATCTTAGTGGTCACAACTTGGAATACATTACTGTGATCATTATTATTGGCTCACTTTCCTCACTATCAAACATCAGAATTGTATATAGGTGGCTACTGTTTGTGAGTAGAGTATGAAGGGATGCTATGTCTATATGCTTGACAACAGTAAATTGATGCATTCTACTGTGGCTATCTGCTCTTTCACTTTTGTCCTAGTTTGACACCAACAGGATACACAGAATGTCATTTTTGGAATGTGATGGAAAAGCCTGCTGTTTATATATACACAGGCAAGCCCACATTTACCCCCTGCTAATTATAACTCCAAGCTCAAACAATCCCCTGGTAAGGGGCAAACTCCCCTACCCTGAGACATTTGACTGAAAAGACTTGTCTACTTACTTTTGTGCAGCAGCAATACAGTGTTGTGTGCTACTATAAGTTCAGTCTTTCAGCTTTCTATGTACTTACAACTCAGTGATGTCAGCAGTTGATGATGTGGTTTCACTTAGTGTTATGGTGTATTGATATTCTCAAAAGGACTCATGTATATGTGTATATGATGTTTATTTCAAACTAACACCAGTGGGGTACACAGATGATGACTGGTTTCCTTTTTGGGGGATTGACACTATTTCCAGATATGATTTACGTATCCTCACAACCATTAGTCTTCTCAATTGATTTGAAATACTGCTTTTGTCAACTGTGTGAGACAGCACAATTATGCCCTTTCCCTGGTATTGTGCAGTCTTGGATTTAGTATATGTTATTTGTAGGGGGTCTGGGGGTGCAGGTGGGCTTGCTCACCTGCCAAAAAAATGAAGCTATGTACTCACCATAATGTTCCATCTGTGTTGTCCAGTTTCATTCTTCCTCAACAAGTGGGTTCAGATCGGACCCTCAGATTAGACTCGGCCACTTTCTACAGCTTGTGGACACTGAAACTCTCAAGCTCCTCCCTTACCCATAATGCCCTAGTCCCCCTCCATACCTCAGATCTTGTTTGATGACCTTTTTGCTAATTTGAAACTATGGAACAACAATTATATGAGAAACCAATACCTGGAGCTCAAGGGCAGGAACATCAGTTCCCTTACCACCTTCTCATTCTTCCAGACGTCACAAATAAAATGGTAGGGGGTTGAAGGGAGGGGAGTTGAGGAAGAATGAAAATGGACAACACAGATGGAATGTTATGGTGAGTATATAACAACTTCATCTGTTGTTGTACATTTTCATTCATTCCTCAACAAGTGCGACAGAGTCCCCAGCTACCTGAATCCCAAGTGGACTCTAAGGAAGGATATTCCTGAGCACTGTTGAACTGAAGGTTGCTCTTCACCTACAGATCAGGTCCAATTTGTAATGAGTAATAAAGGTATGAGGATTAGCCCATGTTGCAGCAGCACAAGTATTGTCCATAGAATATCTGTATAAAAATACTGATGAAGTCGCCATAGACCTAGATGAATGAGTTCTCAAAGGTTTTAGCAAAGATAACCACAATTTGTTGTAGACAAAGGAAATGCAATTAGTTAGCCACTTAGCTAAAGATACGTTGGTAACTGTATTGCCCACTTTGGATTTTGAAAATGAGACAAATAATTGATCAGATTTCCTGAATTGTTTCCATTCTATACAAACAGAAATGTAACTGTCTGTGAACATCCAATAAGTATAACATGTATCCTCCTTTGTTTGAGAAATTTGGAAAGAAAACTGGAAGATTGATTGATTGATTGCTGGATTCTGATACCACTCATGAGGAAATAAAATGTACCTGCTCAACCTGTCTGCTATCACACTGGATTTCCCTAGAATGTGCACTGCTATCAGAAATCGATTAGATGAGATCATCCACTACCACACTCTAAGAGCTTCTCAACATAAAGGGTTACATCTGGTTCCTCCTTGTTTGTTGATGTAGCAGACCACTGATATACAGCTCATCTGAATCACAACAGTCCCTGAAGGGAGAGAGTCTTGTAAGGCCTGCATTGCTAGGAGAACTCTTATTTCTGGGAAATTAATGTGTGTGTTGGCCTCTTCGGGGACCACATGCCTTGGACTGTCTTTCCCAAGAACTGCGTCTGTAGTTACTATGGCCTTGGGCCGAGGAAGGATGAAGGGACAACCTTGTAAATCTGATCTGTGTGAATCCACCACAAGAGATAATTTCTGCATGCCTGAGTTATTCTGATTTGAGTGGACAAAGGCTGATGTGGAACAGACCATTGAGTTACTAGAGTCCATTGAGGAATTCTCATAAGATATTTTGCTAACAGAACCAAAACTATCACAGCAGACATTGACTCTAAAGTTTGGAAAATCAATTGAGCTGACAGTGAATAATTTTGAATTTTTATTTTGACTTGAAATCAAATAGTCTGTACCCTTGGTAAGGGAAGGGAGGCTATCACTGATTCTGCATTGAACCGATCTCCTATGAACTCTAATACTTGAGAAGGTTCTAGCTGGGATTTCTTGTAATTGATTGTAATTCCCAGGTGGGAACATAGTTGGAGTACATAATGTTGTGCTTTTATCAGTAGATGCCTGGTCAGAGCAGTTATGAACCAGTTGTCCAAGTAAGGAAACACCCAGAATCCCTGCAGTCTCAAATGGGCTTCTACTACTGCCATGGTGAACACCCTGGGGGCTGTGCTGAGGCCAAAGGGCAGAGCACTGAATTAGTAATGACTGGCTCCCAGCCAGAAGTGTAGGTATCTTCTAGACCATGTGTTCAGCTTTATGTGATAGTACGCATCCTGAAGATGTATTAAGCACATCCAGTCATGCTGGTACAGGAAAGACAAAAAGGACTGTGCCATGACAATCCATAACTTCGTCTACTGAATTGATTTGGTCAGAAAACTGAGACATAAAATTGGTCTCCAGTTCCCTGTTTTCTTTGGCACTAAAAATAATCTTGAGTAGGTTCCATATTCTCTGTGGTCTGGGGGGATCTCTTGGATAGCACATTTTTCTAGCAGCTTTTTTATTTATTGTGCTGCTTCTTTCCATTGATTGGGTGGAACATTGGGAATTCTGTTTATTGTTAAGGGGGAAGGGAAAATGATATTGAAGAACCTCTGGAAATAATCCTCTGCACCCATGTATCTTTAATCTCTAGCTAGGTTTCTGGTGCAGGGGCAGACAAACCCCGACTGCCTCCAGAGGTGGACAATTGGGCCTCCTTTCAGGAGCAGTGGCAGGATCTGTCAGAGGGTGTGTCCCTAGATCCTTGGTTCTGCAGGAATCCTCTGCTGTGCAGGTGGTGTCTTCCATTAGTGCCCCCCCCCTCCACTCCTGGGGAACTATCTTCACATGGATCATGGAAGGGACCCTGGGACTTTCTGAACCACATTTTTAGATTACCTTACTGATTCCTAGAGAATGTTCTTTGGGGGGGGGTTGTAAAATGTAGACCCACTGCAGACAGGGCCTTGCCATCCTGCTAACACCTGGATACTGTGTCTTTAACCTTGGGGCCAAACAAAGAAGTTCCATCAAAGAGATCATCGACGAAGGAGGACTTGAAGGACTTTGCAAAATCACACAGGCATATCTAGGCATGTCTCCTAATGTAAATGCCTGAACCAGCCACCCTTGAGGTGCCCAGAGCTGCATGTGAAATGAGTCTTACGGACAAATGTGAAATGGACTGTAGGGGAGCCAACTGTTCAGCAATAGCGGTCTCTGCCTTAGCAATAATGGTCCCAGAGAGGAATTTAGAGAGTTTGCCATGTTTCAATGCAACCTGATATCCACACATGGTCACACCAAGCACTTCAACGCTTATTACAAAAGCAGTAATGCTAGTGTTCTTTTATGTACATTCTTGCTATCACTGCCTTACTGCAGTCTAAAAGGACCATGGCTATAGAAATTATTGCTCTAAAATGTTAAACTGAACTGATCACTTAGTTGATGCAAGAATCAGGGACCAAGTGATGGTAACATGCCAAAACCAGGAACATTTCATTTAAGTTTTAGTATAATTACTTACAAAAGCTAATAGGACAGCAAGGTTTGCATCAACTTGCATTGTGGCAAGAACCCCAAAGCTCTCAGTGTCTGACGTTCACCTGAAAATCAAACATTTGAGAGTGGCAAACTGAAAATATGAGACAATTCCGGAACAGTTGAAACTTGAGCCGTGTATAACAGATGATGCTGCAGTGCATTACTTGCTTCATAAATGAATGCTGACATTACTGCTTTTGTACTCGCTGTTGAAGTGCTTGAAGTGTTGTCCCCTTATGAAACTGTTACGTATTACTTTCCACTTCTGACAAGACGACCCCCCCCTTGTAATTTCAATCCTGAGAAGATATGAAATGTGCTCCCCCCCCCTAAATATTTTGTTCATCTTGTGCCAGTTCAAACATATTTACAGAGAGACCTGGATGACGTAGCTACTTTTTCTGGGACATACACATAGTTATTTTATTTTATTATTAACTCTAACTGTGTTAAAACTGAATGGAAAAATAAGTTTTGCATAATCATGCAATTTCTGAACATTTAACTGCAACAAACTAATTTTTGCATTACTACCAAGCAACAGACATGAATGAAAATGAGAAGAATTTTTTTTTCTGTAACTATTTTCAAAAGGCAGTAGGTGAACCATTTGAGTGACACTGGGTAAAAGCCATTTTGCGGCACAGGTTGTTTGTGAGGCTTGTGTTGATGGTAAATGTAGCTAAAGCCATATGCATAACAAATTTTATATATTGATTAATGGTTTATCCGTCTGAGTTGTGCCCAGTGTACAATGGAGGCTGAGGGGTAGAAACTCTAACAACAAAGCATTTAGATTTCCTATGTTACTGATCTGTGAGGATCTTTAGAAAGCTAGCCATATAGTCCAATGAAATGTTTAGCCCTTACATTTTACATACAAACAATTTTAGCGGTTCATAGGCCTATACTAGGCTAATGACCACTTTATAAGCCTAGCCATGAAACCCAAACATTTAGAGGTCTACTTCAATGGAAGTGCATCATTTAAATGAATAGGTTTCCTCTCATGACAACCTCTGTTTCTACAACTGTCCTCCTAGGCAGCTGATATTTGTGGTTCCACAGAGTTTCACTGAAATTATTTGTCATAGCTGTTCCAAGTCTGTTACATGTCCATAAGTAGGGCACTTAAAATTGCATGCGTAGCTTTATCATCATTTTCTGTGATTATCAATCTTCACTGAAAATCCACAGTTTCTTAAAGTTTTGTTACATTAAAAGGTTGACTAAATATATAAAATAGTTGCATAATTCTCACTTTGTGGTCAAGCCTGAGTCAATTGATTTGCATGTTAATTATACTAAAAATTGATGAAGTCACCCCCCCCCCCGGGATCCATACTAGGGCCCCTTCTTTTCTCCATCTTCATTAAAGACCTCTATTCTGCCGTCCCTACAGTCAGCTGTGTCCAATACGCAGACGGCTCCACCCTGATATGCTCAGCCACATCTCCAAATGAACTGTGGTCAGCTACACAAACCACCTTTAACACAAATGAAAACTGGCTTCCTGGTTGCCGTCTCATCCTGAATCCCCCAAAAAAACAAACTGTTGCTTTTCTCACCAACACACAGGTCTACTGTATTCACTTTTACCATTAAATCTAATAATGGCACAATAATCTCCCCAGACTCCTCTACAAAACTGCTAGGTGTTTTAATCGATAATAATCTTAAATTCGAACTACATGTTAATCAATCCATAAAGACCATCAATAAAAAAACTAGGCTCACTGTACAGGATAAAATCCTTCTTAACCCCTCGTGCTAGATTAGCCATAGCCCATTCTTACCTACTTTCAACTCTTCTCTATGCATCCCCGATACTCTCCAATCTAAACAAATCTGTCCTTAACAAGCTCTCCGTCTGCTATAACCACATTGCCAGATTTGTAACTGGCCTGCCTTGTAAGACTCACCATTGTATTAACCTAAACCAGCTTGGGTGGCTAGAATTACCAAGCTTGATCCAGTATAACCTCATGACTACTGCCCATAAGATCCTTTACAATTCAGATAATACTAATGCTCTTAAAAATATTGTCACCCTCTATCACAATCCCCAACCTCTTCATTCCTCTAATAAAGTACTAGTCCAGACTATCAAAACTAATAAATCTGCCGGTGACTCTCTTTTTGTGAACATTGCAGCCAGATCCTGGAACTCTCTCCCAACAGAAATCATCTTGCTCAACTCCCTAAGTCAATTCAAGACTAAACCTAAACAACATCTGACACTAAACTGGCTATGTCAATGTAGCAAACCAGAGTAACTCTCCTTGACAATTAGACTAAAATAGTTATTTTATTTTATTTTAGCTTACCTGTGGCACTATCCTGACCTTTACTTTGTTTAACTCTAATGTGTTTAGCTATACAAACTGTACATAATGTATCTGTAACTAACTGTATGAGTTAACAGTATTCTTAGCTGTCTTGAATTACTTAATGATGACCTACTCTCTGAGTTCTTTAATCTTGGAACTTCTATAATTTGCCTAGATATGAAACCTCTGTAAATATTTTATCTTAAACTTAACTGCTTGCTTAGATAATTTAATTACTTTATACACTATTTTTTAATCTAATTTGCTGACCTTGGAGCTTTTCTCCCCGGGCCTCCGCTGAAAGTGGACATGTATCCAGTTGGACTATCCTGGTCAACAAATGTAAAATAACGAATGTAAAATAAATAAATAAATCAATAAATAAGTTATCCTTGGCTGTGTGTTAAGTGCTTTTGATCTTGGACAAACTGGATTAAAGAATGGGTGCCAGCAGAGGTGAAAATGGCTGTATTCAACTCAATGAGACACTAACTACATTGTTTTCTGGCTTGACAGTGATTTTCATTTCACTGAATGCGAGATTTAAATGTTGAGCTGTTTAAGATGTCTTAGCCATTTCAATGTGTGTATGTATTCGAGTGTGCTAACTAGTGTAATCTGCCCATGCATTCATCACATGATAGTAAATTTAGGCATTGTCTAGGTGCAGCCTGTGGAAAGACAAGGCTTGGCTTAATTGTTTGGGGGTGGGTATGCAGTTATATGAAATGATAACGCGTGTCACTTTCTACAGAATTTCTGTCAGTTGTGGAACTGAGTCATAATAGAAGGCTGGAAGAGTTTAGTACAGCCTTTTTTTATAAATTACTATTAAAAGAGTTTTACTATTTGTGGCTGGTGACAGTGCGAGTATACACGATGCCATAATTTGCTATAGGTGACTTGAATTTTGTAGTAACCTTTACTGATAATGGTTGTACTCTGTATGTAGATTTTGTGCAAGTCATTTGGAGAAGCACTCAGCTTTGCAGAAGATGGCTGCTAGAAGAATTAATGGGACTTGTTTAGACTACACACTTGCACAGTACAGGTAAGTGAACATTTTTATGTTTTGGTAGATTGTTATTTAAACAGCGAATAATGGATGGCATCTTGTGTTACAGGAGAATTTTAAGTAGAAAGTATGTATTTGGAGTACTTTTTATTTCCATGCTGTATGGTTTTACATAGTATAAAACTTTGTATTGTAGGTTTAATTTTTTTTTTCTGGTTGCTAGTTTTATTGCACTGTGTGTGCACAGTTATTTAGATTGTGTGCATGTGGAGGAGTGTTATTTACTATGGTAACTGCCTGGTTTTTCACTGATTGCTTGATAGTCTGGTTTTGCAGGGGGTGTACCATATTCTTTGTGCTTTGCTATTCAGGATTTTAGCTCAACTTGAGAGTTTTAATGGGTCATTTTTTTCACAATATTTATTGTGTTTTCCTTTTGTGGATAGTGAAAATATGTTTGGAATTAGTTTTGCTGAGGGGTTGTAAAACCCGAGTTCTGACCTCACCTCCCAGGGCTGTACATAATAGTGATTATGGCCATGTTTTATTGCTTAGATACTGGGTAGGTTTTCTTGCTGTCTCAGATGTAGCAACAGTCCGCTTCACACAAAATCGTGGCTGCAGTAATACATTGTTGTACATACAAGCTTACTGACGGATGCTACAGGTCAGTGTACATTTTTTTATGTTTTGAGAGCTTACTAAAATTCTCTTTAATTATTTAAGTTAACTCTTGAATTTGGGGTATATTTTGTAGGAAGAAGAAATAAGTATGAACGATGTATTCAGTGTATTTTTGTGCCATGATTAGTGCAGAAGTAATAGCCTCTTGGTTTATACTAGACTAATGACCACCAGGTACTTTACAAGCCTAGCCATGCAACCCAGCCTGGTTTTGTCCTCAAGTTCCTTGGATACCTATATATGGTGGGGTATTTTAGTAAAGAGGTAACTAACCTTTGTGAGGGGGGGTTATGCTAGTTGGGGATTGTTACAAATAGGGAATATATTGTGAATTATATTTTGTAAACTGTGTTGTACATAGAGTGTTTTATAAATGGCTTTGTATTAGAAAAATTGCCAAACAGAGCTGTTAAAAAGCAGTAATTTTATTATATGATGTACTAAAAGGGGGGCAAAATGTGTAAATCATATGAACAGGGTGATAGACAGACACATTACATATAATACCCTGGGCATTATAGACACCCTATCATTACAGAAAGTGAAAACCTTTCCTGTTAATACATTTCAGGCCATCTGTATCTGATTGATCCTTGACAGCAACATGTGTGCAATCTATACTTCCTGTGATCTCAGAAAAATGGTTGGCATCATAAAATAGCCTGTACGCTATTGGTTCTCTCTTGCCTGCTGTTCTGAGCAACCATTTATGCTCTTTCACATAATTTGCATATGTCTGTGCCATAGGGCATGTATAAGCTGCCCCTGTCCATAAGGGCCACAGGTGACAAGCCATGGGTGAATTTGCGATTTCCCATCCATTGGCCAAAATCACATTTGAATAGGCTTATGGAAAAAGCTTTGTTTCACATGAATGGAGAGTCTGTTCCAGTAAAAGGGTAACCTCATGAGACAGACACCTATCCCTGTATTGTTTATGTCATAGACAAGGTTTAGATCCTTAGATCAAGTAATTCTAATGCTGTTTGTTTAGATAATGTATAGCAGACCAACAGACCTGCACCAAATAATGCCTTGTAGGTTAGGCATAGATCATCCCTCAATAGTCTGTAATAGACCGAGTAAGGGGAAATGGCTTTGGGGCAGTCCACATAGGACATGTTATTTACACCCTGTATTATTTTAGTGAGTAAGCTTTGTGGCTGCTCCATCCATTGTAAATGCCTGGCCAGGACATCATACCTCTCAACTGTACAGATTTTTACAGAATGTTCAGTTTGCCTCAAATATCTGGTCTGTTCATGATAAAACCTGTGATTTTCTGGCAAATCACAGAGGATTGAAGTCACTAAATAATGACATATATTTCAGTTTCATAAGATTATAGGTGTGTACTAGGCTAATGGCCCTGGGGGCCTTTACAAGTCTAGTTTTCAATCTTACTCACAAACACTGGCTAATCTACAATGTATGTACTGTACCTGTGTACTATGTATGTATTCTACCTATGTTCCAAATTTCAGCTGTACACTACAAATCTATTAATTACCTTTATTTTTAAAATTAATATTTATTTGTTTGTTCTCTCCACTGTAACTGTTTATGTGCCACATACAACTGAAAAACATGTATCTTGTAATTTGTGTGTATACTGATCAAGTCTAAATAACTAAATGTGTCTGTAATTTTTCTTTGTGGAGCTTTTCTCCCCGGGCCTCTGCTGAAAAAGGGCCTTTTTGGCTCAGTCAGACACCCCCGGTTAGCAAACGTAAAATAAAATAAATAAATAAATAAATAGTGCACAGGATTACCCTGGCATTGTGCCACCCGAGCTTAGTTCCCAGTGCCTCTGTCGAGTAAAGCCACTGGAGTGATCCCTGGGGTGAATTTTCTATTTCCCATCCACTCATCACGATTTCTCTTGAACAGGGCCAGTGAGGTGCTCTGCCTGACATGTATGGGAAGTCTATTCCATTGCATGGGCAGTCTCTGGGTTATGAAGCTGTCCCTCCAGCATGTTCTGTTGATTGTGGTAATGAGGTTGAGGTCTCTGGAATGTGTGGTGTGGAGGGAATGGGATTTCTTTAGATGTAGCATTTCGAACAGAGCTGGGTCAAACATGGCTTTGTAAGTCAAGCAGAGATCTCCTCTAAGTAGGTGATATGAGACAGAGAACAGTTGGAGTTTTTTAGTCTGTCCATATAGGACAAATGTTTAACACCTAGGATCCTCTTTGTGAGGTACTTTTGCGGCCACTCCAGTTGTTGCAGGTATTTAGTGAGGTACATGCCAAATGGGGCATTGTATTCGATGATTGGCATAATGAGGAAAGAGCAGAGGACGACAATGAGCTCTTTCTTCCTGGATACAAAACCCTTAGCAATGAGATGTGCCACAAAGAAGGACTTTCTGACCATGGTGGCAATGTGGTGGTCAGAAGAGAGACTGCGGTCAACCTGTGTTCCCAGATCTCTTATAATGCCTTCTATGTTCAGTGGACTACCATCGATGTGGTAATTCATGGGAACCGGGTTTTTCCCAAAGGGGATGACGACACATTTTTTGGCATTGAGCTTAAGGCCATGATTCTGGCACCAGTCGCTGGTCTCAGTGAGGCCTTTCTGTAGGATGTCAATATCACTCAGGGAGTTAATAGCTCCCAACTTGCAATCGTCTGCGAACTTTGTCAGCCAGAGCCTAGACTTCAGAGAAGTAGATACCAAACAGGAAAGGACCCAGGACTGAACCTTGTGGGACTCCACTCGTGACTAGTCGGCAGTCTGACTTGGAGTCGGCTACTTTCACACTGCGGGTTCTACCTGTGAGCCAGTTTGCAACCCACATAGTGATATATGGGTTGATGCCTAGCCTAGTGAGTTTTTCTGTGATTCCTGAGTGGGGAATGGTATCAAAGGCCTTGGTCAGATCAAGGTAGGTTGTATGAACCACCTTGCCTTCATCCACAGCTCTGGTGACTGACTCAAAGAAGTTGACCAAGTTGAGCAGGCATGATCGACCCTTCACAAAGTCAAACTGTGTGGTATCCAGAGTTTGGAGATTCCCTATATCCTTGTTTATTAGGTCCATGATGACGTTTTGCATATCAGACTTGTCAGGCTAATGGGGTGATATTTCCTAGGGTTTGTAGTCGCTCGTCCTTTGTGGTGAGGGATGACTGTAGCAGTGTGCCATTTGGTAGGGACAAAGCCTGAGGTGAGGTTGTGATTGAACAGGGCACACAGGAGAGGTGCCAGTTCACTCTGTAGTTCATGTAGAACACAGCCAGGGATATTGTCAGGTCCCATAGAAGCTGTATTCTTGGCCTTGGACAGTGCTGCTTTAACCTGTACAGCAGTAATACTGGGTGCTTGGCAATCTACTTGTATTCTGACTGGTCCCTTGGGGGGACAGAGGGGTAAATTTGGCACTGAATCTATCGGCTAGTATATTGGCAATATCTGTTGGCTCGGTACAGGAGGTACCATTGTGCAGTAGCTCAGAGCAAATCGGGTTTTGCCATAGAGATTCTTTACAGAACTACAGAAGGCCGTGTGGTTTTCTTTACTATCTGCTGCAATTCTGTTTTCATAGCTAGCTTTAGAGGATTTGATGAGGGATCTCAAATTTTTGTTGAGGCTGGTAAGGGAGTTTTTCCAGTCTTGGGACTTCACTTTATTCTGCATCAATTTCCTCCTTCTGTTGTAGAGTTTGTTTATGGCAGGGGACCACCAGATTGGCTTCCTTTTTTTGGAGGAGAGCATCTTGGTTCTGTTGGGTATGGAGAGATCCATACATTTGTGCACATGTTTGTACAGTGCATTGGTGTATGATTCGGCGGTCATGCAACTGATCTCCATTTGCATGGGTGCCGTGAAGTTACCCATCTCCGTTTTTAGGAGCCCAAAGTTAGCTTTGGAGAAGTTTTTCATGGTGGTTACCTTTGCGGGGGTGGGATGGGGGGGCTGGGAGGGATGTGGATTTCCAAGGTGATTAGTTTGTGGTTGGATCTAACCAGGGAGGAGTTGACTATTGGTGTAGAGCAATAGTCGCCCATGTTAGTAATGACCAGGTCAAGGATGTTGCTACCTCTAGTGGGGATAAGAACGAGCTGGTCCAGGGCATTAGAATTAATGAATTCCAGGTAAATGTTGGACAAGTGTATTAGTACATGAGTAGTTTTCCCAGTTAATGGAGGGGTAGTTGAAGTCGCCCAGTATGAGAGTGTTAGGTTGGACCCTAATATTCGCCAGGGTGCTTAGGAACGTGGAGTGTGAGTCTTGGGACATGGTCGGGGACCTATAGCAGGCTACGACCTTAATCGCAGTCTTACCCAAAGTTAGTTGCACCTGAAGTATCTTAGATGAGTTATACTGGGCTACTAGTCTGGAGGTGTGCACATCCTTTATGAATATGGAAATACCACTGCCTTTGGAGCTTCGGTCCAAGTTCTGGGGCCGAAAGGTGTGGAATGAATTATAGCCTGGTAGTGCAGGGGTGCTTTCTGCTGCCTTGAACTAGGTCGCTGTTATGGCACAAATGTCTGCTTCGAGCGAGTGCATTTTGAGATTTAGACTTCTAGCGCTTGAGCAGCATGACCCTCAGATTGCATTTGTTTGTAGCTGTTACAGTGGTAATTTGGTCTTTGGAACACCGCCTAAAAAAAGCACTATAGGGGTGACAACAGCCCTGGCCAGTATCCAAATGCCCAGGGGTGACAGATAGAGGCCACCCCTGCCAAAGCATCGAGGTATGTCAATCAAGTCATCCCAAGCAGACAGATACTGGATCCTCTTAGAATGACACTAGAAACTTAGCCAATTGCTGAAATCAATCATTTTCTGCTTGTACTGTGGTATCATTCTGGGTGATGGTAGGATGCTGCTCAGGGCTAGGGTCATATCCGCCTGGGCTACATAATCTGAGAGCTCCTCCATGTCACTTTTTATGTAGTCCAGGGAGGTACGTCTCAAGTCATTCACACCCACATGTACAATGACAGAGTCATATTTGTACCTGTTGTTGAAGGACCTGAGCGTGCGTTATGTGGCGGATCCTGACACCTGACAGGCAGCTGACTGTTACTTTCTCCATATTCAACCTAGTGAGTAGGACATCAGTATGCCTCACTATTGAGTCATCTATGACTAGTGTGTTGGGCATGCTGTTTTGCCTTAGGGGCTTTGATTGAGTGGCACGCTGTTAAGGAGAGTTATGTGTCTCATGAGTAGTGTTGTGTTGTGGTGATTGAGTGCATTTCTGCCTTGGAGGTCTCTGCTGTTTGGGTAGATTTTTATTGAGAGCCTCTACAAAGGTGGGTGTGGTTTGTGTTTTTATGTGAAGGCAGTGGTGGTGTGTGTTCTGGAGGGCTATGTGTTCCATGTGGTGTGGTGCAAGTGTTGACCTTCTCTTGGCTGGAGAGTGCGTGGCTTTCAGTTTGGATATATCTCTTGGCTGGAGAGTGCGTGGCTTCCAGTTTGGATATATAAGTGCATCTCTCGCATTTCTGAGTGTTGGGAGGTAAGAGGAGAGGGTTTCAGAATTCATATCCCTCAGAAAATGCATGCTAACACACATCCTATTATTCTAGTAGCGTTCTAAGTGTAGAAGAGCATTATTTAAAATCTGTCCCTATTTTTGGGCCTTTGTCCCCATTATTTTAGGCTTTGTCCAGATTTCTTGCTTGAAGAAGTTGAGAGGTGTGGGTCAGGTACATGCCTAAGGGTGCATTGTACTCAGTTTTTGGTCTTGTGAGGGCTGAGTACAGTGGGACTATAATCTTATTAGAACCGTATGCCATGCCCTTACTTATAAATTGTGCCACATTGTAGGATTTTCTTAAGACTCTGGACACATAGTGATCAAAGTTCAGGTTACTATCAACCTGAGATCCAAAGTCCCTTACCACTGGGTCAACCCTTAGGGATGTATTATCAGTGTTATTATTTGCAGGGCTGGTTATCTTTCCAAAAGGTATAATTATGCCTTTTTTGCATTGAGCTTTAGGCCATGCTTCTGGCATCAGTTATTTGTTTCAGACCCTTCTGTTGGTTATCTACAAATTTGCAGGTTTCAATGATTGCACCCAGTTTGCAGTCATCAGCAGAGTTGGTCAGCTAAAGGCCCTCTACATTTGTCTTGACTTCAGAGAAGTAGATCCTGAACAGAAGACGTCACAGTACCAAGTCCTGGAGGACACCACTAGTAACAGGCCTCTTGGTGGAGATTGATTTCCCCACCTTAACTTCATGTGTCCTATCCATGAGCCATTTGGCTATCCATTGGGTGACATAAGGATTTATTCTTAAATTTGTGAGTTTGTCTATAATACCTGAGTGAGGTATTGTGTCAAATACCTTTGCCAGGTCATGGTTGGCGGTATACACTGTTTTACCCTCATCTGTGTTCTAGTAATGTTGTTGAAGAAGTCCACCATGTTTAGTAGGCATGACCCCCCTTGAAAAAAAATGAACTGGGATGGGTCTAGTGTTTGAAGATTTCATATGTTTTTGTTTATCAGGTCCACAATAATTCTTTCCATAGCTTTACATATACGACTAGTCAAAATTATGGTTTTGTAGTACCCTGGGTCTCTTGATGGTCCTCATTTGTGCAGTTAACCGGAGCTGCTCTACATTTAGCATCTTTTGCTATCGGTCCAGAATGTTTCTATTGCTATACAAAACATCTAAGGCTAAAAAACAAAAAAAAAAATATATATATATATATATATATATATATATATACACACACACACACACACACACACATATATATATATATATATATATATATATATATATATATATATATATATATTATATATATATTGTGATTTTACTATATTTTCTAACTGTAATTTATTAAATTGCTGCCTTGTTTTTGCCTTTTTTTCTATTTGTGCCCGCATTATCTCTGTACTGAATTAACTGTTCTGTTGCAATACATAGCTTAGACTAGATTCAAATCTGCTGAATCTAGATGGTTATTGTTACACTTGAGGACTAAACCACCCATCTTATGTTAGGAAGGGCTTCCCTGCATCTTTGTGGTAAAAGTGTGTAGATCTAGCCTTATCTGAATTGGGAATTGTTGGAGGAAAGTTCTTTGTGTGCTTTCCCATTAGTAGATAAGTTTAAAAGTGTTTATTTTCACCTGTATTTAAGCCTTGCATTTGCACCAGCATGTGCTCAGTTAACCGGAGTTGCTCTACGTTTGGAGTCTTTTGCCAGAGGTTCAGAGTGTTTCTGCTGATATCCACAGCATCCAAAGCTAAAAACAAACAAAAAAAAGTATATTTTGCTATTCTACTGGATTTTTCTAACTGTATTTCATCAAACTGCTGCTTATTTTTTTTCTTTTTTACTGTTTGTGCCATCATTATCTCTGCACATGAATTAACTGTTCTGTTGCCCTAGACAGCACAGACTAGATTCAGATCTGCTGAATCTAGACTGTTATTGACATACTTGAGCACTAAGCCAGCCATTTTACATTAGAAAAGGCTTCCCTGCACCCTTGTGGCAGAAGCATGTTGATCTAGCCATATCCAAGTTGGGGGAAGGTTCACTGTGTGCTTTCCTATTGGTGGCTAAGTTTAAAAGTGTTTATTCTCTTGTAGAGAATCTCTTGTATTTAAGCCTTGTGTTTGCTTCATTGCTGCGCTTCATGCAGCTGGAATCAGTGGTGCTCTATATAGATGCAAAAGCCTTGAAGCATAGATTTTCCCTAGACAATTGTCAGTGGAACCCTTCCAAGCTTCCCTGCTGCACTAGGGGCAATCCAGTGGCACACTGAGCACCACTGCCACACGTATCATCATTAGCCTTCAGAAAAATAAGCCCCTTTGGTAGTCTTAGTGCAAAGTCTGGTCTAACTAGCCCACTCTCTTCCCTAATAGTACACAGAAAAAAAACAGATATAATGGATGGGTGGTTTCCCATAATCTCTTCAGCCAATCTAATTGACTTGGGCATTGTGAAGTAATGTAGCCACTGGCTCATGTATACTGATAACCACTTATTCCTAAAAGAAACAAATACTCAATATGAGAGATGCAATTACAGTACGGAATTAGAGGCGATACTCTCATGTAATGACAAACCAGGCATCAAACAGGTTGTCAACACACACATTTCATCTCTCACACAAAATAAGAACACGACACATAGACCCACATATGTGGAGGTACTCACTAGAAGCCTACCAAAAGATCGGAGACCTCCCAATCGTGAACCACTTGCACACACTGCTATGCGAATATAAACCACTACACATAATAACACATACACCAGTGTCTCAGCAAATAAACCCTTGAGGCATAACATCTCAAAACAGAATGTAGTGGTCATACACGACTCCATAGTGAGACACACAGGTGTCTCCCTTATCAAGCTGGAGAAACAGAAGGTCACGGTTTAGCTGCCTGTGCCAGGATCCATCAAGTCATGCAAGGACTCAAGTCACTCAACAAGAACCATTATGACTCCGTCATTAGTCCACGTTGTGGTGAATGACTTGAGGCGTACCTCTCTGGACTATATGAAGAGAGACATGAAAAGGAAATTGAAAAAAAAAGATGGAAGAGAGCCCAGAGGTTAGTAAGAAAGTGGATGCAGCATTGTTTCAGGAGTTGAAACTACAAAATGAGAGACTGAGAAGTTAGAAAAGATTTTTTTTTCCTAAGCTGTTTTAAAGGGGAAAGTCGTAAAAGATCCTGGTAGGAGGGAAGGTATGAAACAACAACAATGGGAAAGGGACAGGGGCAAGGTGGGTAGATGGGATGAGGAAAGAGAGGGAAGTGGTGTTTACAATGTACTATGAAAGGAACAAATATCAGAATGGCATGGTGGAAGACTGCTGAAAGATAAATGAGATTAGACAGGTGAATGACAGGTTAACTCTGTGAAGGGTTTTAATACTGCATTAGATTCATAGAAGAATAGATTATTTGGAATATGTGAGATTCATATAGGGAGTTAGCAAGTATTCAGAGAAGAGATGACTGTATTGGATTTGCTTGATGGAGGGTAAAGTAGTGAGATGAAGATGGATCTTCTTTCTCAGTGGATAAAAAGAGACACAAGCAGGTTGGATCAAATTTTAGTGGATGAGATTACAACTGGATAAATGGGGATACAGGTGTTAGAGAAAGGGATCTCCTGGATCACAGAATGATCATGGTAGAATGTGAGAGTAATGAGGGAAGGGAGAAGGGCTGGAGGTGGAAGCCAAATCAATGGAGTGGGAAGGGGCCCCACATCCCCCCAGAGAGACTAGGAGGAAGACTTTTCCTCTTCCTACAGAACTGGCAAACCATCACCTCCGATCTATGGGTCCTAAAAAATATTAACAGCAAGTACAGCTTCTTTTTCAAAGAAAACCCTAGATACAGATATTCAGGCTTCCCTGATGTACCAGCAAATCACAGGGTAGAAGCAATATGCCGGACCCAAAAGCTTTATGTCCAAGGTGCTGTGAAACATGTACCAGAGGAACAGGCTGGAAAGGGGTTTTATTCCGGACTGTTCCTGGTATCCAGAAAGGAGGGTACCTGGCACCCTATTCTAGACCTATCCACAATGAATCTGGCCCTCCTGGTCCCAAAATTCGAAATGCTGACCCTACACAAACTTTTACCAATGCTGATACCACATGTTTGGCTAGTGACCCTAGATCTGAAGGATGTCTACCTCCATATCCCAAACAGGAAGTCCTGTAGGAGTTTCGTGCACTTCAGAGCAGGGTCACAACACTTTCAATTCTCGGCTCTGCCCTTTGGGTTATCTACTGCTCCCAGAGTCTTTACCAAGTGCCTGGCTCATGCCATTGCCTTTTGCAGACAGAAGGGCATACAGATTTACCCCTACCTGGATGACTGCCTCATCCAGGCAGACACAAAGCACAAACTCCTGCAGGACCTCACCTTTGTTCAAACTCTCCTAACCTCCCTGGGATTCACTATCAACCATGGGAAGTCCCAATTTCACCCCACCAGAAGGTTAACCTTCCCTGGGAGCTCTACTGGGCACTTCAACACAAACAGCCTCCCTCCCTCCGGAGAAGCAGAGCTTCCTCCACTCTTACTTTACACAGCTGGCCTGCAGGACCCACCTCACAGCAAGGATATTCCTGCAAGCGCTGGGACACAAGGCCTCCTGCATCCTGATGGTGCCCCTAGCCAGACTGCAGATGAGGAAACTACAATGGTACCTCAGAAACCTCTGGTGCCAACACTCAGTCACTGGAACACCAGCTGCCCCCAATTCCTTGTTTAAGGAAGGAGCTCTTATAGTGGGCAGAGGCATGTACCCTGAACAAGGGTCTTCCCTTCATCACTCTCCCACAGGGCCAGACGGTCACCACAGATGCTTCAGACACAGACTGGGGGCACACCAAGAAAGTATGTGCACTCATCAGCCCATTCTGTGTGGGATCTTAACTTTGTCTATGAAAAATTGACTTTACCTCCCTTTGAGTCAACTGCTTCAGCTGACCTAAAGTAACTTTCTTGGAAAACTGCTTTCTTGCTGGCCATCACCTCAGTCAGGAGAGTTTCCTGAACTGTAAGCCCTTATGGCCACTGAGCCCTTCATTACTTTCTATGCTGACAGGGTGTCTCTTAGGACCAACCCCCTCCTTTATGCCTAAAGTGGTCTCAGATGTTACCCTCAACCAGGCCATCCATCTCCCTACCTTCTTTCCCAAACCACAAAATAAAGGGGAAAGAATTTTGCATACACTAGATGTGCACATACAATTGAGATATTACCTGGATTGGACCAAGTCAGGAAATCTGACCATCTACTGGTTTCTAACTAATTTCCAAACAGACCATTTCTAAATGGATCTCTCATTGCATCAATTTCTGCTATTCTTTTCATGGAATGAGTCCTCCCAAATCCATCAGATCTCGTCCCACTAGGGCAGCCTCTACGTCCACTACTTTTCTGAGAGAGGGTTCCAACCAAGGATATTTTGGAAACAGCTACCTGGACATCCATCCACACATTCACCAGGCACTACCAGCTGGCTACCTTCTCCAAGACTAGGACAGCCTTTGCATTTGCAGTCCTGCAGGGCATGCTGGCATCTCCTTAATATCGTGCTTGCTTTACACCCCTCTCGTCCTTCCTCCACTCTTTTTTCTCAGCTTTGGGAATTTTCCCACAAGTGATGACTGCAACAGTGAAACACGAAGAACATACTACAGTTGTGTACACTTACCATAAATGTAGATGTTGCAGTCCTTTTTCCTTCCCACCTTACCCCTTTTTATTTTATTTTATTTTTATTTCTCTTTCCTGGGGGCTCATACCTTTGAGGGCAAGAAAAACTGATGTAATGGCATCAGCTGTCTAATTTTGTAGCCCTCATGATCTGATGTCAGCCTCAGTCACCAGACAGCCGACACAGGAGGGAAACCCTTTACTCTGGTATTCGAGCCGGCCGAGGGCTACCCAGCAGGGATAATCCACAAGTGATGACTGCAACAGTGAATACACTCGAACATCTACATTTATGGTAAAAATGTAAACAACTGTACTTTCGTATACCTGCCTTGTCATCTAGGGTTTCTTGTTGGCTCATGTGATGACGGTTTTGGTGACCGTCACATTATTCACACATTTCAAGATGTAGCCCATCACTGCCTCAGTGTACTCCTTCAGTTTGATACACTGGTTCTCAGTAGCCGCCTCCTTGAATATGCTCCAGTCTGTGCTCTCAAAACAGTCCTGGAGTGCTGAGACTGCGTCCTCTGGCCATACTCTTACTTGTTTAACTGTTGGTCTCCCTTTAGTTAGCAATGGTTGATATGCTGGTAGTAACAATATGGAGAGGTGGTCAGAGTTTCCCAGGTGTGGATGAGGCACTGCCTTAAGTTAAATGCCAGCTTAACATTGCAGTATACCTTGTACAGTGTGTTCACACCCCTTGTTGCAAAGTCCACATATTGGAAATAGTGAGCCAGAACTATTATCAAGTTGGCCTGATTAAAGTCACCTGCACAAACTGGATTCCTGATTTCCAGTTCATTTATAGCCTGGTATAATGCGGTCATTGCCTCATCTGGATTAGCACTGGGAGGAAACTGATGTCTAAGAACAAGAGGGAACTGACAAATATAGACAGCTTATCTGACCAAATTCGCTGAGGAATGCAAATTGGGTTCAATCACGGAGTCCCCAAAAGATGTTAATATTCTGCAGAATGGCCTAACGTAGACAAATGATTGGTGCCAAAGCCACAGATTAAAGCTAAACGCATCACTATTCCCTTTGGAAAAGGTGAATTGCCTGCTAATGACACTATTGACAGCATCCCCATAAGTTCAAACCTGGCGGTATGAGACGTGGATACTCAGATTGATAGCAATCTGCACAGTGGTGAGGAAAGCCTTCTGTGTAGCACAACTCATAAGTAAAGGTATTGCATCCAAACCTAGGAATGTTATAACTCCTCTGTACTTGACCGTCATCAGACCCAAGTTGCTCTCCTCCAAAAAAAGGAAGCCAATCTGGTGGTCCCCTGCCATAAACAAACTTTACAACAAAAGGAAGAAACTGTTGTAGAAAAGAGGAAAATCCCACGATGCAAAAAACTCCCTTACCTGCCTCAGTAAGAAGCTGAGATCCCTCTTAAAATCCTCCAAAGCTAGTTACGAAAATAAAATTGCCAAAGATTCCAAAGACAGCCACAAGGCATTCTATAGCTATGTCAAGAATCTAAACGGCAATGCTCAGATCTGCTCTGAGCTACAACAGAATAGGATTAAATATACTGATCCCAAGGATATTGCCAATATCTTGGCAGATCGATTCAGTGCCAACTTCACCCCCCTCTCACCCCCTAAAGGGCCCATCTCAATACCGAAAGATTGTCAAATTCCGGTAATAACGGCCACACAGGTAAAAACCGCACTTTCCAAAGCTAAGAATATAGCATCCATGGGACCAGATGACATCCTGGGCTGTGTACTACATGTACTACAAAATGAACTGGCACCTCACCTAAGTGTCATGTTTAATCATAGCCTCGCCTCAGGCTTCGTGCCACTGAGTGGCACACAGTTACAGTTATCCCACTCCACAAAGGGGGATCCACCTTGGATCCTGGGAACTACCACAACATCAGTCTGATGAGCCTGATCTGCAAGGCCATGGAACGTATTATCATGGAACTTATAAACAAAGACATTGGCAACCTTTTGGGTTTGTGAAGGGCCGATCTTGTCTCCTGAACCTTACTAACTTCTTCGAATCAGTCTCCAGAGCTGTGGACAAGGGTAAGGGGGTCCACACAGACTACCTGGACCTCGCCAAGGCCTTTGACACCATCCCCCACTCAGATAAACTTACTAAGCTGGGCATTAATCCCTACATCACTCAATGGGGTGCCAACTGGCTTACTGACAGAACCCACACTGTAAAAGTAGCTGACTCCACATCCAGCTCCAGGCAAGTGACAAGTCGAGTACCTCAGGGATCAGTCCTGGGACTGCTCTTGCTTGGCGTCTACTTCTCTGAAGTATAGGCCAACACTAAGGGACTCTGGCTAACAAAGTTCGCAGATGACTGCAAATTGGGAGCCATTACTGAATACTCAAATAATGTGGATATTCTACAAAAGGGTCTTACAGAAACAGATGCTTGGTGCCAGAGCCATGGGCTCAAGCTCAATGCCAAGAAATGTATAGTTATCCCCTTTGTGAATTACCACATAGGTGGCAGTACACTAAACACCGAAAGTGTGATAAGAGACTTAGGGACACAGGTGGACAGTGGTCTCACCTTCGATAACCACATCGCTACAACAGTCAGGAAATCCTTCTATGTGGCACACCTCATCACTAAGGCCTTTTCATCCAGAAGAAAGGAGGTCATTGTCCCACTGTACTCACCCCTCATTAGACCCATTATAGAATACAATGCCCCGTTTGGTATGTACCTCACAAGACATCTGCAACAACTGGAAAGGCCGCAGAAATACTTCACTAAAAGTATCACAGGTCTAAAGCAGATGCCCTATGCTGACCATCTAAAACAGCTATACACTGTTGCATATGGTCTATTCAGAGGTGATCATTATTTAACATACAAGGCCATGTCAAACCCAGAGCTGTTGGACATGCTACACTTAAAAAAATCCCAATACCTCAGAGCCACATGCTTCAGGGATTTAAACCCTGTCATCACAATGAACAAAACATGCTGGAGGGATAGGTCCCTGACCCAGAGACTCCCCAGACTCTGGAAAAGACTGCCCATACCTGTCAAGTAGGGCACCTCTTTGGCCCTCTTCAAAAGGAGCCTTGACGATTGGATGGGAGATAGGAAATTCACCCCAGGGATCACGTCAGTTGAGCTGCTACACAGGGGTCCAGGAAAGTAAGCACTGTGGGAAGAAATAGCCAGGGAATTGTTATGGCTACGCTTGTATAGGCCTTAGGGTCGATAGCCTAGTACTAACCTATGAACCATAATTGAGTATAATGCTCCCTTTTGCATGTATCTCACCAGACACCTGAAGCAACTGGACAGACCCCAAAGGTTTCTCACCAAGAAAATACAGGGCTTCCAAGTTAAGACCTATGTTGAAAAGCTGAAAACCCTGTCACTATGCTCTGTATCCTATAGGCTGCTAAGAGGAGACCTGTGTCTGGCCTACAGGGCAGTCTCTTAACCCTGCCCTAATAGAAATGCTGCACATTCACAAATCAAATGGCACAAGAGACACTTGCTCTAGGAATCTTAACCTAGCCTGTGACATGAAGAGGACATGCTGCAGAGACAGGTACATCTCCCAGAGACTGCCACTCTCTAGAATAAACTCCCAGTTCACGTGAAACAGAGCTCCTCCTTGACCCTCTTCATATTTAACCTAGACAAATGGCTGGGTACCCGCAAATCCATTCCTGTGGTTGTGCACATGTCCCTCATGGACAGGGGCAGTCAGTATTGACCATAGACTGTCTTTGTGAATGTTGTTCAACTAACAAGGACAACTGGGGCAACTTGGGATAAACATGGCTAGGCTTGTAAGTGCTCTTGGGCCATTAGCCTAGTATCCTTCTTTGAACCTATAAAGAGATTACCATTATAGTCGTCCATTCCCTAGTGACAAAGTCTGTCTGGAGGCTGTGGTTGAACAGATTCTAGTGGGACTGACAGATTGTGTTTCAAGCTATTTAGGAGATATCCTGCTATATTATCAGGGCCCATCAATGCAGTACTTAGCTCAGGAGAGTGCAGTTAGGACCTGCTCTTTAGTACTAGTTGGAGAGAAATGGTAGAGAGTACTTCCTTGGGGGGGGGGGGTAACGGGATGATAGGGGGTGAAATTGGAGCAAAATTTATCACCCAGCAAACTTGCTATATCCCTCAGTTCAGTATAGGAAACTCCATTTACTATTAGTTCAGCACACTGCTCGGTGCATACATAACCGAAAAATGCCTTACAGTTAATCCTTAGCCCGAGAGGCTATTTCTACCTCAAAGTTGGCTTTGGTGGACTTCATTATTCCCCTTAGTTGCTTGCTGAGATTGATGATGGAGTTTTGTGTCTTTTGTACATAGCCCTTCCTATTTTTGGGACAAGATTTTCTTTCGTTGTACAACCTATTTATACTGAAGGTCTACCGAGGGAGCTTGTTCTTGGGAGTTTTTCCTAAATTTATTCCAGTTTGGTACTGCTGCTTCTATGCAGTTATTTACATGCTAGTACAAGGTTTCCATAAACACTTTCACATAGGCTACAGTATTCTCTGAGTTTGGGGAAGGGCTTGAACTTTAGCTCTGCCATTGCTTAATAGGATGTAGTTAGTCTTGGCAAAGTTCTTAATGGTTTTAGGGGTTACTGGAAGTTCAGGCTGTAGATTTATTTTAAGACTGACCACTTTGTGATCTGATCTGACCAGTAAGGATATTACACAAGGGGGTGGAACATTCCCTCATATTTTTGAGTACCAGATCTAGGATATTTGCACTCTTAGTAGATTTGCAGGCTAGCTGTTTCAGGGTCTTTGCAATAACAAAATGCAGGAATCTTTGATCTTGCATGTATGTATCCCAGTTTATGGTGGGATAGTTGAAATCACTCAAGAATACGGTGTTTGTCTGCATTGTGAGTGACTCCAGTATATTTAAGACCGTGGTATGGTTACCCTGGGTGACAGACAGGGATCTGTATCTAGCAAGTATATGGTATGGGATTTTACTTGATGTTAATTGGACATGGATTTGCACAAGCATGTCATATTGTTTGACCAGTCCTTGAGGTGTGCTTACTTTTTCCTGTAGAGTGATATACCTCCTTCTCTTGTCCCTTCTTGTATGGTAGCTAGTCTAAATGCGTAGAAGACACATTTGAACTGCCAGGTGGCTTATCTTGCTTTCAACCATGTCTCAGTAACGGCACAGATGTCAGCACTCTCCAGGGTGAGGGGTGCTTCCAGGGACAATCCTAAAATTGAGCAGTTACACATTTAGTTTACTCTGAGTAGAATTTACTTTGTTGGAAGGTTTATCAGGTTGGCATTGCCTAAAAAAGGCATTATAGAGGTAGATAATGCTCTAGTAAGTGTTTGTGATGTTAACAGTTTTGTGAGCATATAGAAGGTCACTCAATGTAGGGTGACTTAAGGCCTTGTACACTAGGTAGAGGCCACAACACAGAAGTCAGTAAGAGACAGAAAATGAGAGAGTGTGAAGGCATTCTGCGTAGGTCATAGAAATTGGGCCTTTGAATTTCTTAGTGGGGAACCATTGGGGTCTTTCAAAATGGATATGTACACATCAAAGTGTATATTATGTTCTATCATGGGACCAACATGGGAGGAGTACACATGGGTCAGTGTCTCAATAGATAGCACACTAACCTTTGATGCTGGAAGATAAGAAGGCTATGGAGGATTTTCCCACAACAGATAATTGGATTAATTTTCCTATACTGACAGTGAAGTGTAGTATGGGGGGGGGTGCTGTATTGCTCTGTGTGCCATCCTTCAGATGAAATGTTAAACTGAGGTTCCATCAGTTTGAGTTGGTCACAGCACAACCTTTGGTGCTGGAAAATAAGAAGGCTATGGAGGATTTTCCCACAACAGATAATTGGATTAATTTTCCTATACTGACAGTGAAGTGTAGTATGGGGGGTGCTGTATTGCTCTGTGTGCCAGCCTTCAGATGAAATGTTAAACTGAGGTTCCATCAGTTTGAGTTGGTCACAGCACAACCTTTGGTGCTGGAAGATAAGAAGGCTATGGAGGATTTTCCCACAACAGATAATTGGATTAATTTTCCTATACTGACAGTGAAGTGTAGTATGGGGGGTGCTGTATTGCTCTGTGTGCCATCCTTCAGATGAAATGTTAAACTGAGGTTCCATCAGTTTGAGTTGGTCACAGCACAGGTGGATGTAAAAGATTCCACAGCACTTATTGAAAAAAAGAGTAGGGAAAGTTCCCCAAGTGCTCTGACCGAATTTCTTTAAGTCATCTTGAGTCTCCCCTTAAAAAGGGGGCACTGGCCTAATGGGACTAACCCAGTCACCAAAGAATAAATAATAAATGACATCTCTAGACCTAGAAGAAATAGCTGTGATAATCAGCATGGCTCAGTAGAAGGATTTTCTAAGGGTAGTAGATACATGGTGGTTCAAGGAGAGTTTATTGAACACAAAAGTGCTCATCTCCCTAAGTGTTAATTTTGAGTGGGAAGTCATTTTATGTGGATGGATGCTCATGTTTTTCAAAGAACACGGTATGCACTTCTTAGCATTTAAGCTCTGGTCATGATCGTGATTCTATTTGTACATTTTATACCATGTTGTAGGATCAGGGAATCCTCGGGAGAAGTGATAGTGGCTCCAAGTTTGAAGTAACCTGTGAATCTGGTCAACAAGAGACTCCTAACATCGACTTGGACATAGGAAAAGTAAATACCCACAGCAGCAGACCCAAGGAAGATTCCTGGGGAATTTCACTAGTAGTGAGCTTTTCAGAGGAGACAAGTCTACCCCAGTCCTGATTTGCTGTATTCTGTTTGTGAGCCACTTCTGCTGTCAGAAGGAAAAATAAGGATTTATATTTAGTTTGATTAGTTTGCCTATGATGGCTGAGTGTGAAATGGTTTGGAAGGTCTTGACTTTTTTTAAAGAAATTCAGTAGACTAAGCAGCCAGATTCCTATTTTCAGAAATGCAAACTGGTTTTGGTAATGGAATTGTAAGCTGTCAACATCTTAGTTTATGAGGTCCCTAATGACGTACTGCATTATCTTAATGATAAGGATGGAAAAGCTTATTGATCTCTCTCTGCACCTCTGACACAAAATCATTTGATAGACTGAGGTTAAACTGATTTAGGAGTGGCTCGGTAAGGCAGTAATTCATACCCACAAGAAAACAGCCCAGCACATTTTCATGGCCCACTGAACCAGTTAAGTTTGAGAAAGCATTTAAAACTTCCTCAAATTTGATTGCTGGGGTGTAGATATGATGTCATGTATGAGGGGATGGAGTGTTGAACTAAATGTAACTTATCAGTTAATAGGCTGGCTATGTTCACAGGGCTGAGTGGGTGTTTCAGTATAGCACATTGCTTGGTATTGGTCTTAAGGTTTCTGAGAGCTGAAGAAGGACCATGACTGTTATTACTAGACATTGTAGGTTTCACTTTACACTTGGAAATAAACTCAAATACAACAAACCAAAGTTGTTTAATTTCTTAGTACAGAGGCTTTCCATGTATTCCTAAGAGCTAAGATTTTTTTTCTTTTTTTATACAGGTTGTTTATACCAATGGTCCATCACAGGTATTTCCTGATGAATGCGACACACTACCTGGCTGATTAGGACAAATGTCTTGATGCATTCTGCAACCAATACATAACAACCCAGATATAAAACTAGAAAATACCATGGTAAACCTAGATAAATACCCTTTAATAAAAATTATACAGTATGGGATTTTTAGCAATTAAATAACCTTTCAATGAAAAATAACATGAAACTACTAAAAACAAGCAATAAATATAAAAAGATAATTAAACAAATTGTATACCTAGTAACACTATAACCAAAGATATCAATGTAGTTGAGCAAGATGTTAAGTTAGCACAAGTTCCAAAACTGCTTTTGAGTAAAAAGAAAATGATATCAAATACATATAAATTAATAATAAATATTAAATATCAAAATACAGTTATTTTTTCAAAGTTTTGGGAAAGTAAAGATAATACCAAAGCAGACAATCAAAATGAATTAGCTATTAGAAATACTATGAAACCGATACCATATAAAAAGTTAATATACACCCAAATCATGATCTTCAATAATGCCTACCATACACCTGTCCACCTTAACAAATTCAACCCATCCAAGTCACCATTTTGCCCCTTTTGTCCTAATAAAGAGGCAGATATTCTCCACATCTTTTGGAGCTGCAAAACAATAATAAACTATGGTGCTCACTACGATTCCTTTTAGAGAAATCAGGCTATTCAAAATTCATGTTGTCATGGGAGACAGCTACACTACATGTATTCAAATGCAATAATAATAATTTCTCTAAACACATTACAATAACACTATGCACCTTATTAAAAGCATACATAGTGAAAAACTGGATAGACAGATCAAGACTAACCTGGTCAGAATATAAAAGCATGGCAAAAAAACATATATTGGCCAAGAAGCTGTATATAAAAAGTTAGAAGAACCAAATCTACTATCAGAGGTACTGCAAAGCATTAATTGATATTCTATCATAAACAGTAAGTTAAATGCTAATTATATAAGGTTAGTAAACACATCACTTAGTTGAGATTAATAACCACAATAATTAAGGTGACATATTGTATATATGAATACAGGGTACAGTAGAGTAAATTGTTATAATTCTATAGGTTGATGTTATACCCTAGTACTGCTCGCAATTGCAAAATAATGTACAAGAAAACTGCTATATGATAAAAGTTTGTGGACTAAATCATAATATAAGCATATCCTCGTAGTAGCACAAAATTGTAGATCTACCTAATTTGAATGCTAATTAGTAAAGTGTGCAATATCTATTATTACTTGCTTATGGTATGCATTCTGTAACATCAGCTGTACCACATGCATATGTCTTGTTTATCTTCTGCATATTTTGTGAAAAATTATTTAATAAAAAGAAATTTGATAAAAAAAAATGTCTTGATGCAGTCAGTGAGGGAGAATAGAAACTCTCTGCAAGTGCAGTGCTCATAGCTACTTGGGTATTGAAGGACAGGGGTTACTGAACCACTTCAGGTCTTCATCTCACTTTAGTAGCTTTAGAGACATTCCTAAAAATAATATGGTTTGTGGGCATTTCTTTATTTGGTCCTTACCATGAACATTACTGAATGGTTGTCAGATCTGACCAGTGGTTGTACTTGTAGAGCACAGTGGTGTTTTATCTGAGATGACCAAGTCAGGCAAATCCGAGGCCTTTTCAGGGCAGTGTGCTATTTGGTTTAGTACTGAAGACATTTAAGAAACATTGCATATTTCACAGTAGACTATGTCTTCCTGTTTACAAATGGATAGCTGAACTCCCCAAAAATAATAGTGTTTCATTCAGTGGTGTGAGATTCATGATTGTTTAGATGCACTTCATGGGTAGCAGACATCATAGAAGTAGGGTTTATAATTTGGTATGATACAGCAAGGGATCTTATTTACAGTTATGAGAATGTGGAATAGTTCAGAACCTTGCTGTACAAGTCTAGCTGTGATAAACCTGCAAAAGAATAAGGACACACCAACACCTGTAACAGTAGGGCTGAATGAATGGAATCCATTTAATTTTGGTAAGGAGTGTGTGTTATCACTGACCAGGAAACATGTTTCAGTGATGATGCAGACATCAGTACTTTCTTGGGTCAGGAAGTCTTCTAGGGAGGGCATTTTCTGTGGCTTTAAGCATTCAACAGTATTACTTTTATACTGTCCTGATTTGGTTTGGCTCAGTTGGTATTTGGTGCAGACTGCTGTTGCTTGAAAAAGCATCTTTGAGGCAGAAAATTATCAATATACAACAGCAGTGAAGATAAAGACACAGGCCATTCCTTGCAAAGTAGTTAGGTCTTTGTTGGTCCAGAAGCACTGACAGTTGACCATCTACATCCAGGCAAGCATATAATACCCAAGTGTCAACCATGTAGGCCCAGAGGATAGACAGCCCCTTTTCAGGGGAGACCACTGAACAATGTCTGGTTAAGTGACTTACTCAAAGTTGCACAGTAGGCAAATAAAGGCTAAGGAACTCAAACCCTGTAACACAGGATCAACAGCTCACACCCTTAACCCTCTGCACTAACTGTCATTCTTAGCACATATCTGATAGCCTTGGAATGACACCAAAACCTGACCAGTTATTCAAGTCAGTTATGTTCAGTTTACATTGTGGCAAAAGGTGGGATGATACTCAAGACCATGCGTGGTGTGTGGTCCAAGAAGCCTTAACTTCCCACGTGCACCCTTTTTGGATGGTAAAGTAGATAGTTCATTATATGCAGCTGGTGAAGTCTCTGTGCTGTTGAGGCAGCTGTGTAACAACAGGCGTATGCGGTTTACTTGCTGTTGGTACCAAACAGAAAAATACAGACAATATAACCATGATAAACAACAAATACGGAGTGCCTTGCAGAGAGATCTCTAAATTTGCCCTAACTAGTGGTGAAATTTATTATATTATTTATTTATTTATCTGACATTTATTAACTGGGTTAGTTGAACTGAGCCTATATCACCCCTTTTCAGGGAAGATCCGAGGAGAAAAGCTCCAGCATACAGATTAATGAATTACAAAAATAGCAATATAAACAATGGATACAAAAATGGAACATGCATAGAGATAATAACAAATTTCATAGAAAATACATCAGTGATGAAAAATATGGCTGAAAAAGGGGAAAAAAGTACAAAAACATAGGAAAGCGATAAATTGATGGTTACAACTAATAAATAAAATACAATTATGATAGGCTAACTATTCCGTTAGCAGGAAGGAATTCATATGTTGTCTAAGTAACTAGCAGAGGGAGTAGCACCAGAAACATTTTTATGCCTTTTCAGGACTCAGCCTGTCAAAATGCCTATCAATAGTATAAAAAACAGATGGCAGCTGAAAAGAGGCCTTATTATATAATGTATGCAGTATGTCTGTTTCCATTAGCAGTAAATCAAGCAAATGTTTCACGTGTGCATGTGTGTGTGTGAATGTGAAATAATTAACTGCTTGGGTACAAACAGAAATACACAGTAGACTTCCACTGCTTTACAGTGGAGCGATGAAACCTCACTGTCAGCAAGGGACTGTAAATAAAAGGAGCACATAGAGGAAGCTGTTGGCATTCCTGCAGTGCAACTAACCCCCCCCCCCAAAGGTAGTGAAACCTGAGATCTGAGTTGAAAAGCTGACTGAATGTAAACAATAGGATCACGTGACTTAAGTACTGACCAAAACAAATGAATAGTTAAAAATCTTTGACACTTTCCCTTTAAGTCCTGAGATTCATATTTATGTTCTAAAACACTAATCTGCTAAACTTATGTTGCACATTGCTTTTCTATACCCATAACCTTATTCTGTATTTATGTAATGTAAGCCACAACAAGTTTCAGCCGCTCTAACTTGCAAACAATTTAGAAGAATATTTATGTTCTTATGTTGTGTTAAGGTTGCATATTATAGGAAGACAGCAAGAGGTTCTCCGGTTTGATCTTCGGCTGGGGTGCCTTCTGTGCGGAGTCTGCATGTCCTCCCTGTGGTCGCGTGAATTTCCTCTGTGTGCTCCGGTTTCCTCCCACATCCCAAAGACATGCTGTAGGTGGACTGGAAACTCTAAATTGGCCCTAGGCTTGTGTGTGCCTTCTGTGAAAGGCTGGGCGCCAGGCTGGCAAATCGGCACTGTAAAACTCCACTGCCAATCATGAGCGGACAGGTGATCCGCTCTGGCGACCCCTAACCGGGAAAAGCCGAAAGAAGAAGATTACAGGAAGACTGGTAAGAGAATTTTAACAAGTGGTAAACTTGCATTAATGTCACCATGAGAAGCCTGAGTATATGAACGTTCCTGACAGCAAAACGTCAGGAGAAGGCTTTGACTTGGAAGCATGACATTCCACACTACTTATTTTAGAATTATTTTCCTTATATTCAAATTCAATAGGAGCTTTTTGCTATTTGTTTACCAGGACATTCCTTACATCCATCTTAATATCCTCAGCCATTTCTCTGTAATACCTTAGAGGAGTTCTTATGTTTTTTGCACCAGGGAGAGTCTTCACAGTTTGAGGAAGTTTCAGTTCTTTGTTTTTCTGCACAATGCAGATTTTATCTAACTTTTACCATTATATATTTTTCCCTTTTCAAAAACATGCCGGCATATTGCCTAGCTCATTCATAAGTACAGGAACTGCGTAAATCAAGCTCTGCCCCTATTCACTCATTATTTTGTTAACTTGCCACATTTCAGCTTCATTTCTTTTCACTTTGATTTGTAGTCTCTTCTGCATGATCTATATATGTGAGCCTTGCCTGTGTAGCTGTAGTATCCCATTAAATCTACTCTCCATACTAATTGTCAAGAGTTTCCAACTTCTCACTTTTTGTATTATCTTTTGTTTAGTCTCTTCCCACATATCATTTAGTTGCCATAACAGAATCCCTTTTAATCCAAACCTCTAAACACGTTATCTTATCATGTATTGATGAACCAGTTCATATGTAGGAACATTGTTTACTGTTATGCTACAACCTTTGTTTTATCCTCATTTATTTTACATCCTGAAAAAAAATGAAACTGCCTCAGGATATTCCACAACGCTGGAATATCCTTTTCTGGATTTATCAGGTACAAAAATAATATCATCTGCAAATAAGGCTATTTTTGAGTACCATACCAGCTATACCCCTGAATTTGTGAGTCTCTTAATTTCTTTGTCAGTGACTCTACATAAGGCAAATAGCAAAGGAGAAAGCGGACAGCCCTACTTAGTTTCTTCATTCAAGCGCAGCCTGTCAAACAGTAGCCCTCACACTTTGATCCCTGCCACTGACCCATTATATATCTAACCTAATTAACTCCATTATTCTACCAGGAAATGCAAATGCTACCATTGCCCTAATCCTAAAATCCCAGCGAACTCTATCAAATACCTTTGATGCATCAAGACCCGCCAACAATAATGGGGCATTTAAGCACTCTGCTCCCCTTTGAATCATCACTGTTCTTTTAAAGATATCAGATGTTTTTCTCCCCACCACAAAACCATATTGATCCACATCTATCACTTTTGGTCTTAGCTAGTAGAGACTTAATGCTTTATGATCACAGTTCCATATTTGAAAATGGTCTATATGAAGTTGGATTTAAAGGATCTTTGTCATCTTTGAATTGTACAGCTACCACAGCTTTCTTCCAAGATGCCGGCAATATTCCTCCTTTTAAAATATTGTTAAAACCTTCCAGACCTTTATCACTTTCCTCCTCCTAATTCACAAATTTCCACAGAAATATCATCTCATTATCTACATCCTTAAGAAATGAATTCAATGAATTACATAAAAGCTTTGGTGGTGCTATAGCTTACTCAACATATCTTTTCTAGTATGGATAACTTGGACAATAATTTGCAGTTGTCACTACAGTGAAAAACTCCAGACAAAGAAACAATATCCTCCTTCTACACCCTTCACAAAATGATATACTTTGTGTAGCCATTCAGGTGATCTTAAGCCTGGTAGACGGGCTACATATTTCTAGAATTTTATGTAATGGGTTTTTGAATTCCATGCAGACAACTTTAGAAAAATGAGAAAAAAATGGAATTTTGGAGTTAAAAGGAGTTGCATGGGATCATACCCCTCTCAGGAATACTCATCAATAAATGAGTACGCTGGACATTTTAGATGAAACACTTCTTCCTGAGATAAAACCTGCATGTCAGTCTTCCTAGAAGTTCATCTAGTCTGCTGTCTTATCTTCAGAAAATTCTGGAGTTTACAAGTGATATTACCTGTTGATTAAATATAGAAAGCCTTCTTTTCCTCATCTCTCTTTTAAGCACATTTTGTTTTATTTATATTTGTTTACAGGAGTATGGTACTAATCTCAATGGACCTTTACAAACTTATCCCAGGAATGCTGTCTGGTAATGTGAGTAACTCAAAATCACACAGTTAGGCAATGGAGGCTAAGGGAAATAAACCCTGGACCATAGGGAAACAGCTCGTTAACAGCTCCTTAATTCTCTGCACCAGCTGCCAGACCCAATACTAGATTTCTAAAAGAAATGCAATTCTTATGCACAAGTAAAGGAATGGACTTCACATGATGCCAGACAGCTTCTCACTGATGCATGACATTCTCAGTCTTGGAGGGTTAGCTATATGTGTGAACATAGATTCCTAGTCTTCTTAATACATGGAAATATTATACAGCATTTTACAAGGCTTTGCTCTTCCCTCACACTTCTTATCCTACACTCACTCTAAATCCAGCAAATGTTATATTAAGTGCAAGTCAATGAAAAACATTTGCTCATTTTCAGTTGGAAAGGACTGTGTAACGGCTAGGTAGTGATGATAAAAGTTATGCTAACTTAAAAAAAAGTACAAGATGAGTACCAAACAACGCTGGTTCATTTTTGTGCAACTTTTATGGACATGCACTATGGAGGCAAACCTCAGGTTATATGTATGCAGTCTGTTTACTCCAGTGTCCTCAGGCCTTCTAGTTTCCTGTCTGAGGTAATAAATGTATTTGCTATTGCTTCCCCAGTGTATTAACCCAAATCAGTGTATTATTATTTACCTCCTTCTATTGTTTTAATAAAGCATAAATTTTAGCAAAGGCTACTGGTGAAACCCATTTTTTTCATTCCATACCATTTTTTATTCTATTCATGTTAGTAATGCAAATACACTACTCCAGCCATACCAACTTGACCTCTTTGGTAACCATGACTGATCTAAATTGAAATACAGCTGCATCTCTTGTATACCCATCTCTTTCTTTCTTGACTTTCTGAATTTCTGGACTGTCTGCTTTAGCTATTACTCTTCCCATTTTCGTTAATTTTCTGTTTTTTAACGTTTTGAACTTTCATGTTGTAAAACTTCACCACAGATTCGTTTTCTGATTTTTGTAAGCCCTTCAAAGGATACACCACTTTGGGATGACTTTATATCAAACACAACAGCAAAAACAGTGAATAACAAATCCTGTTCCAGACTGCTCTTCAGATTTGCATGTAAGAAATGCAATAATTGCATAATGTTTCAAACTTCCCTAAAACATATCTCTACACAATGAAAGCATTCTTGCTTTACTACTTCACTTTTGACTTGGCAAATTTTAAGTTTTGCATTATTGCTATTTGTAACAGTTTTCCTTTCTTATTTCATTAGCCCTTTAAATATTATTCAAAAACATATTTTAATTCTATCTATACACCAATCTACCCCAGTAACTGATCATTTCATTCCTCAGATCTGAACTGATTATTGCATATACTGCCTCTTTCCTCATATGCCCCATTCTCTATATTTCTATTTATTTATTATTTCTGCCTGTTCTACATTCACTTAATGTTACCTGGGTCTCTACTACCCTTTATATTTCATCTGCTGCCAACTGATTACTCTCTCCCTTCTTCTCATTTTACATAATGCTAACCTGCACCATCACCATCTTCCCATCTTCCTTCTGTCTATCTTAACTTCCTCTTTTTCTGTACTCTTCCATGATCGTGCAGCTCATTCTAGTATTACCACACCAAACCCCTCTTTTGTAAATTCAATGTATTTTTACCCTCTTTCAGTTAACTGTAATGTAACAATTGACTCACACTGCTATCATCAACTGCCTTGTCTCTGCTTCCCAGTCCATCCTTTCTTCCTTCATCCAAAACAAGTACCACCTCTATAAGTTCTTTCCTTTCCTTCTGAAGATTCTCTTTCTTTCCGTAGTTACCTCTTCCCATCCCCATCTAAACCAGTTACATTCCCAAAGTACATATTTTATTGCATTTTTCTCTCCACACCACTAATGCTTACCTGTACTTTTTGTTTTTCTTATCTATACAACAATCTCATCTGTTAATTTCACTCTGGTTCATGCCACCAGAATGACTTGCATCCATACCTCTCAACCTGGAAACATCAAAAATCTGGACAAGACCCATGACAAATAGGTACAAATCTGCACGCTGATTAACATCTAATTTGCATACATAATTACATAACCCCACCCACTACGATGGAATTGTGGGATTGATATCAAATGCAAACTGAAGAACAGACAACCAAAATATGGCACCAATGACCCCCTGCAGCCATTCCAATATCCCATTACCTGGCAGTTTTGTCCCATTTACCATAAACACTAATGTGTGCATACTGCTTTACTTCTACAATGATTACTTGGGATTTGATTTTTACATCTGTTAAACAAAGCAATACTGTCTCAATGAAAATAGACTTGGCATTAAAACTTCTCTGCTCTTGAAACACATTCATTGAAATATCAATGAAACCCACACCACATCCAAAGAAAATGCATCTGGCCAGTGGTGAATAAAGATTACCTTTGGGCTGTTTTCAAATCATTGGCCCCTTGCACACAAAACAAGAAACATATATGTGTTCTTTTCTTTGATACACCTTTCTGACTTTATTAAGTTATATTCCTTGTATAATACAACACACTTGTTAGAGCGCATTTTAAATTTCTTGTTTGAACATTTTCCAGTAGGCTGTATGTAAGGCAATGAAACAAAATGCATGAACCAATAATGACAAAACTGCCCAATTCAGAACATCTCCATCATAAAAGTCTACTTCCACACCCACACTATAAATAGAATGACAGTAGTGTAAGCCATAGGCATCTTGCACAGCTTCTCACACTTATTTTCAAGTTCAGTTTTTTTTTGGGGGGGGGGGCAAAAGGTCAAAAACCAGGGATACATTTTAAACATTGCTTGTATTATTTTGGAAAGTTGCTAGAATAAAATGTTCCACCATGCAAGTCACTGGTAAGTCTTGAACCCAGGACCCTATGCACTACAGTCAGAGCAACATACCACTATGCCAAATCAGTAGTTTCGTAAAAAATAGGAAGACTGAAACTTAATGGCTATCATTTAGTGAATTCAGTTCTTATTTCTCACCACAGCTCTCAACCTCTTAGCACAAAAAAACCTGGACAAACAAAGCCAACAATGGGGGAATACAAATTCAGTTCTCACCATAGCTCTCAACACTTAGAACAAAAAACCTGGACAAAGCTCACAAGTGGTGGTGGCTAGGGACTTACCAGGGGCACATTTTAACCATTGCTTGTATAATTTTGGAAAGTTGCTAGAATAAAATGTGTTACCACCATACATTTCACTGGCAAGTCTTGAACCCAGGACCCTATGCACTACAGTCAGAGCAACAAACCACTATGCCAAATCAGCAGTTTCCTAAAAAATAGGAAGACTGAAAACTTAATGGCTATTATTTAGTGAATTAACTTCTCACTTCTCACCATAGCTCTCAACCTCTTAACACAAAAAACCAGGACAAAGCCAATATGGGGGGATTACAAATTCAGTTCTCACTTCTCACTCACCATAGCTCTCAACTCTTAGCACAAAAAACCTGGACAAACAACAAAGCTACTAATAGGGAAATACAAATTCTGTTCTCACTTCCCACCATAGCTCTTCACAACTCTTAGCACAACAAATCTGGACAAAGCTGAGAAATGGTGGTGGCTAGGGACTTTAGGCTCTTGAGCCTGAAATACCTCTAGCCACCAGGTCTATTACATGGGGGGGCATTTTCACACACACACACACACACACACACACACACACACACACACACACACACACACACACACACACACACACACACACACACACACACACACACACACACACGCTCGGTTAAGCCAAATCTGGATCCAAAATCAAAGGAGTGGAGGAGTGCTGCTGTTAATAAATAATCCAGAGCGAGTAATTCCCTATTATGAAAGGAGTGTTGCTGTTAAAACGAACGGCCTGCTATGAACGGAGTGCTGCTGTTAAAAAAACAAACTGCTGTTAATTCCCTGTTTCTGTAACCCAAAGCAAGCGAGTGAGATTTCCTGCTCGCATTTGCAGCCAGACCAGCCGGAAATGACAATGTGTGCTCCTTGAACTCAATTCCGACTGGCTGGTAGCCCTGACAGAGCTGACGTCATCGGCACGTGATGACATCAGCTCCGACAACGCAGTATTATAAAAAATTAAAAAAAAAATAAATGAAAAAATCGGAAATGAAGGGGTGCCACTCTCATGGCACCCCATACATAAGGGAGGAGAGCAGGAAGGTGGGTGCAAGAGTTTGACAGGTAGAGGGGCTTAGGAAGTGGTTGTGCCTGTAGAGAAGACCTAACTTTTGGTGGGTTTTCTTGATTGTGGCGTGGATGTGGGTGTCAAATTTTAGTTCTTCATCAATAATGATGCCAGGAAGCTTGGTGTTGGGAACCATTTCAAGGAGGGTGTTGTTTTGGCTCTGTATGGTGAATGTGGATTTGTCAATGGAGTTTTTGGTAGGGGAAAAAAACATTAGTTTGGTTTTATTTGCATTTAGTGCAAGATGGTTAGACTGCATCCAGGTTTATGTTTTGGAGCTGGCTAGTTGGGTTTTTGCTAGGAGGGGAAGAAGGCTGAGCAGATGATTGTTGATTCAGCTGCATATTGGATGATAGATGAGTCTGGGATGTATTGGTGAAAGTTGTTAATGAATAGGCTGAAGAGAAGAGGGCCAAAAACAGAACCTTGTGGGACACCTGTGGGTGTGGGAAGGAAGGGGGAGGTTGAAGTTTTCCATTGAACAGTTTGTTGGCGGTTGGACAAGTAGCTGGAAAACCAGGTGATGGTGGTGGGAGAGAGTTGTAGGGTGGGGAGTTGGGATATAAGTAGGGTGTGTAAGATGGTGTCAAAGGCCTTTGACAGATCTAGAAATAGTGTGGATACGAACTTGCCTGAGATGCGTTCGAGGTTTTCAAGAAAGGAAAGTAGGGCAGTCTACTCTACTTCTTTACTTCACTTTATCTCTTTCGATATTATCCTGCATACCACTCACTTCCACGCAACACATTTCTTCAGTAGGATACTCTTCTCCTTTTGGCTCACTCCTATTATCCTTCTCTGTACCGTTCAATATTCATTTATTACCTGTAATAACCTATATTCTAGCCAATCCTCTGGCTTTAGAGCAAATTAGATTTACAGTACCTCAAGTACTTCATAAATAACTTGCCATCTTTACGATAAAGTCTGGTGCCTGCTGTACACTATTAATCTCCCTGTTTTCCCACGCCGTAACATTCTTTATCATATTCTCTCCTTCTTCCACTTTTGACTACCCTGTATCTTGCATGAAGCTCTACCTCTATGCCATCCACCCCAATCCTCCACAGCTCTTCCTCATCTTCTCTCTTACCCTTACGAACACAGCCTCCTGTGCCATATGTTTTTACTTATCCAACATCCTCCAAAGCACTCACACCTTTTCCTTCTTCTTACCACATATGACAAATCATACTCTACAAATTCTGTGTCCCATTTGCAAAACTCTTTATACCCTCATCCTTCTGTCATTATTCTAAGATTATTTACTCTTCATCTCCCGATTTCCTTTACAAATAAACTCCTAAAAAGCAAAGGGGATCATAAGATGTGCCATAAGTAATATAAGCTGATGGCTGTTTTTAAATTTCATATCAGATTGGAGTACCACACTGCTTTTTACATCACTGCCAGAAGCTACTTAGCTAAAAATACAACATTATTATCCTGGGTAGCTACTTAGCTAAAAATACAACATTATTATCCTGGATTTTGAAACACTAAAGACAGCCTACCACACGAAAAGGAAAATGTTACTTGATCAGCTGTAAAGCAGACAGACTCAGGTAAATGGAAGTCAAAACACTATGGATAAAGATGATTGTTATAGAAGAAAACTAAAACATTTTTTCGGCAAACTGATTCAATTACTACTTGTCAAAGTCAACACCCTTAAGCTGGCCATGCTCTTTGCCAAAACAATGTCATCTAATGTCATCCGTGAAATCACCATGCCATAGAAACACATTAGGATGCTGTCTTAAGGGGCACACACACTTAATAAAATATAAGCATTATGACATCAAAGGCTAAAAGCACTTGTACCACCTCTATTAAAAGATTACGTACAAAGTCCCAACATAATACTGGGTATATACAATATTTCACTTTTAATTATTTATTCCACTTACTGCATGTTTCCCATATTTCAAAGACATGCAGTAGGTGGAATGGACACCAAAACTGGTCATAGGTTTGAGTGTCCGTGTGTGACAGAGAGAGTGTGTGTGTGTGTAAGAATTACTTCAGCAGGTCTAGCCATCCAATGGTGTAAACCTTGGCTCCAGATGATTGTAACTGTTGATGTGGCACTCCGACTTCATGTGCAAAAGTAGGAAACAGGGTTGCGGGTGGATAGATGGATTCAGTTTTTTGATTAGGCAATTCCCACTCAGGCAAAGGCTCCTTTTTATAGGAGGCCTACCAAGAATGACATCACAATTTAAACCCAGGGACAATTGACAGTAAATAATTAATCTACACAGCACAAGTCTTCCAATGCACTTTTATTAAGAGTGAAAACAGTGCTGATGCATCACTGAAATGATATGTATGCATCACATATACTGCTAATTTTATTACCAATAATCCAACATTTGTACAGTATGAATGACTTCACCTAAATTCTTCCAAAAACACAGCATGAAAAACAAGCAGTTATGCTAATAAAATTACATTACCTGCACAATTTCTTGGACTCCCTTGCACACTGCAGCACCGTAACTCTACAAAATACTGGAAAGTGTCTAGCACAACATTTTTATCTTGCTTATCACTGTTATCATAACAAAGCCAAAAGAAATGCAACACATTTCAAAGTTTATAGGAGCACAGCCCTCCACATAACCCATGTAGGAAGCACCTTTTCCTTTTACTAATCAACCTATAACGTCACTGCACCGTACAGGAAAGACATTTCCACCAGTGCAGCAACCACCATCCCAACTGCAAAACAGTTATTTGTTCACCATGAAATGGCATGGCTCAATAGCAATTTCAATGAACAAGACACCTGAACATAGAAAAGTTTCACAAGTTCCAGTAATTCTTTTTCTAAGTGAAGTTGCAGAACTGCAGGACTACCAAACAATATAAATTCAGAAAGGGGATGAAATGCCAAGTACCCATAGGAATCTGACATGGTCCGGCAAAACCTGCAAACTCCACCTGAGCAGCAACCTGAGCCCAAGCTCAAAACCTACACAGGCTTAGAGTCCAGTTGTTTGTATCACCTCAACTCATATCACAACTGCTTCAGTAGAAACATTTAAGTTGTCAGTTGCTTATGTCAAGAGTTCCTCAATGCTAGTATTCTTCTGCTCTGTAGTTGTTCCAATCTTGTAGCCTCCCAAAGAAAGAGTGAGACATGCTTTCCACTGTTACTGATTGCACTTTCTCCAAGATGCAATAACATCATAGTGAAATAATAAAGTAAGGTGATGTGAGGTAGTAGGGCAGGTTGCACTTAAAAAAAATGCAATTTTATGTTGTTGCATTTGGTCATGTTATCACAAGCTCAAGTGCATGGGTTTCCAGCTTATGTATACTTAAACTCGGGTAATACAATTTTTTATTGCTCAGCTTTTGTAATGGAAACTATCTGAGATGAGAAGTTATAATGGGACTCATAGGTACCAGTATTTCAGGGACAATGTAATAAATAATTCCAAATAGAACACTACTCAAACAATTAAAAATGAAAAAAAAAACACACTTCAATATATTTAACAAGCTGCCTCAAGCTCAAACTGATGCAACTAAGGTGTTGGAAGTCATGGTGTAAAGTCTGTCACTGCTGCAACCTACACCATCTGCAGTAGGAATAAACACTGCTAAATACACCTCTCAAAGGCATCCAAATAGCATGTGGGTAATCTCAATCATTATCATATCAACAGGCTGCAGTCAGAAGTAGACATTAGGTAGCTGGTTTGATGGCAACAGTTGGGCAAGCGCTGTATCCAGTAAGGATTCCACTACTGCACTATTATGCAATCTCCCCAAAGGAGGCCTAGAAAGTTAGAGAATACAATAAATGCTTGTAAAGTCACAAAGCACTGATCTGTCATTTGACATACAGGTAATTTAGGATGCTAGGCAGCTGTAAACCTGCATTCAACTATTGCAGCTATCCTGTGCTAGATTACTCTTAGCACAGAAACACTAAAGTACAGCTATGAAACCTCACTTGTCCTCACTTGGAAAAGTTGAAGCTTACAATTTGGCTTGAAGCTTACATAAACACACCATAGTGGATTATTTGGGAATTCCTCTAAAGTGTACAGAGAAAAGCGAATAACAGATTACTGCAAATTTTTTTACTAAACAAAAAAGAAATTAAGAAATAAGCAGAAGGTATGTAATAATATGGTGGGATAATAACCGACCTCAGAAGGTTAGAGCTCAAAGGACAGCTTGCAGCTTCCATTACCTGGCATCCCACCATAACATTCCAACTTAGACTTCCTTAGTAAATATTTTGAACCTCAAAAAAAAACCTCTAATAGGGTAACAGCATGTCACAAGGCTGAAACAACTAAGTTGATTTTTTTTGTACAAAATTACAATCATGACATTATCTCTTTCCTTCTTAACTCAGTAATATTTCTAAAGGTAATTACTAAGTAAATTATGTGGTAACAGTTGCTTCAGATAACATTTAGCTTACTCATCCCATGCAGTATTCAGAAATTTAAAATCACAAAAGTATATAACACAAGCACAATATTAACAGTAGGACAGCACTTTATATCTGAATAACATTATTCTAAGCTAAGAAACCAATGAATCAACATAAAAAACTTGTTTCCTTACCAGTTTGCTGAAGTAGCTGCGGTTCACCTTGGCCACCTCACCCTTGTAGCGAACACAGGCTACATCATTTTCAAAGTGCAATTCTACACGGGGTTGTGGAGGAGAAGGGATGGCCAGTCTTATGGGATAGCAGTAGACAAGTCTGTTCTGAATCTCTGGAGTCCCAGCTTCTTCTGTGGAATCCAAAACACAAGACCTCATTGTAGAAATGTTGTAAATCTCTGAGTGGCCTTCAGTAAAGTCTAAGCTTTTTTTATTTTTCCGTAAACGTTTCTACCTATTCTAGTTTTAATGGCTTTGTGTGCCTGGCTGCTCATACCTCCAAGTAGACTCTTCCCTTCCTACTCCAACTTTCAGCTATCCTAGAATATTTTACCAAGTAATGACTAACCCTCCAGATAGGAAACGTGTAGCAGGATTTGTCACTCTCATTCTCACTCAGGGTTGTCAGCTAGCCACATTTAGGGCAGGATATGGGCAAAAGGAAGTTGACTGTGGTCCAGTCCCCAATTTCCATTCAGGCCTTCTCTATCAGTTCCTGGGATACTGCTATAATCTCATTTATTTATTTTTATTTTTTTATACAGTTTTCAACCTTGCAAGCCCACTGGACACAGGTACCCCTTTTTAGGAGTAACCCAGTAGGAGCACAGTCTGTTCTAGTGACTTGCTCAGAGTAACACAGCAGTCAAACCTAGGAAAGTGGAATCAAACCATGCAATTTTGACTACAGGAAGCAGTTTATTAACAGCTCAGAGCCTAAATCCTCTGAACTAACTGCCAGGCTACAACTGTAGTCCTTAAACATCTGCCATGTTTAGCAATTACAGAGGAATCAGGGGCCTATCAACCACTTCTTTCCTTATGGCCAAGGGAGAAGACATTCAACCTACTCAGGCTGGCTGAACCTTAGTGAGTGATTCTTATTTGTGGACCTGGATCTCTGCCAACTCTAACAATGACTAAATTATAACCTAAGCTACTTAAATTCCCTTGAGGATCTGACATATTAACATTTTAGTGTGTCTGATACTAGATTTAATAAAACTGTTCTACACGTCATGGGACAGACAGTTTATTTCACCCTTGTTTTACCTACTGTCACTTGACATATGGATCTATATGTAGCGATACCCTTTATTTTGAGGTATTTCTGTATCAAATCCATCTTCCAATCTACTTAACTTCAACTTACAGTTTAAAGCCTTAATTATGTGATTTGCATTAGCTGCACAGCTGCACACTCTATTACACTAACACCTGAATACATTATTGTGACTGGCACCAATATGGCAACTATGCAGACATACAATTTCTGTAATTACTGAAGAGTTGCCATGCCTTCTGAGCAAGAGTCTCTTACAACACTGGAGAGCATATCTACTCATTTTGCAATAAAGCAAAAGCTTTTCTATAAGTGTTTACTCATTCTCCTTTAGTATTTCACCTGCAGCATCATGCTGAAATATATAAATAAACAAAATTAAGACACGACTAAGCAAAGATCAAATGTATAAACAACTATGCAACTAACACAATACTGAAAAGCATCCAGATTATATTCACAAAAATAACAAGAAAAAAGAATGCTCACAACTGCATGTTACATCAACAGGACTGCAGTTCCACTAAAGGTTATGATACAACTTCAGACACTACAGTTTGATAACACTGTTTTTTGCACTTATTATATAGCACACATTTTCACTTTAATCATTGTTAGGGTTCCAAGCAACCTGAATAGTTTATGACAACTTTACTCCTCCATAACTAAAAAAAAAAATGATTCTGCTTTTTTTTGTTGTTGTTCCTCTGCACTTCTGTTGGCCGTAGTATAGATTAGATTCAGACCAACTGAATTCAGTTCTGTTTGTAGATTGAGCACTAAAAATCAGGACATATTTTTTTGGAGAAGCACCCCCTGTACCCTCATGGCAGAAGCGTACAGTAGAACTATCTAATTGAAGCTTACTGGTTCAGGGCTGAAGTTTGAGCTATTTCATTGGAGCAGGGCTCAGTGTGAGCTTTTTCACTGGTTTCTTTGTATTATCTGCTTTGCTCTTGCTTGCACGTAACACAACACCGTGCACCACTGCACAGAGGGGGGTAACTCCTGACGGTTATAGAAACAAAAACGCCAAAAGACGCATTTTCCCTTAGAAGCGGCTGCTGTCTAGCACAGCAGTTCTTGAACAGCTCTCAGCTGTTCAGTGAACCACCCAGCAGAGATGTTACCTCTTACCTATCAGCACAGACCCTATAGCTCCCTTCTTTTATAGACCTCCTACTGTACACCCCATAGGTTAGTCACATTAAAATAGCTCCCTGTCCGATACCCCCATCTTTTTCTCCTTATCTGCTGAGATACCAGGTTCAAGCCTTGCATTATGGACTGTCAGTTTCCCTCTGTCACTCCTGCCAGGTTGGTGGACATGGATTTTTTGAGGCAGTGTAGCAATTGCCTCATGTACACTGACAACCTCTTATTCTTAAATCACTGAAGTATAATTTGCAAGAGATGCTCCTACACTAAAAATCTGGAATCACTGCTCTCTCGCTCCCAGAACAGCAACGATAAACAGGTTGTCAACTCTCACACCACGACTCCTATTTGTAATATGCACCCAACACACAAACCTTCATATACAGAGATACTCTCTAGATACCTACCTAAACCCCAGAGACCTCTAAAACACAAACATCCTACACCTAACACAACACCCAAAGCACCCAAAAAACATAAAAACACTAGCACCAGCGTCTCACCAAATAAGCCCTTAAGGCAATGCACAACTATTCCAAATATTTAAGTTACAGGTGACTCTATAGTGAGACATACAAATGCCCCACTCACCAAGTTGAACAAGGAGAAGGTTATAGTCAGTTGTCTGTCTGGTGCAAGGATTCACCAGATCACACAAGCACTCAAGTCTCTCAACAACAGTACCATTATGACTTTGCCATAGTTCACGTTGATGTGAACAAACTGAGATGCATCTCTGGACTATATGAAGAGAGACATGATTGAGCTCTGTGAATATGTGCCCCAGGCAGGTATATCCCTTGCTTTGAGCAGCATTTTACCCTCACCTAAGATGATACCACAATATAAACAGAAAATGATTGACTTCAATAATTGGCTTAGTTTCTGGTGTCATTCTATGGGGATCCAGTTCCTGTCAGCCTGGGATGACATGGTTGCTAGATCACACTGCTTTGCCAGAGATAATCTTCACCTGGTACATCTAGGCTTTTGTTGCTGAATAAGGCACTTGCCTCCCCCATAATGCTTTTTTTTTTTTTTTTTTTTTTTTTAGGCAAGGTCACAACAACAAATATCAAACACAAAGAAACTAAGGGTCATGCTGCTAAAAGCTAGTAGTTTAAATCAGAAACTGCACTCTGTGGAAGCACTCCTCTCTCTGGAAGATGTTGACATCTGTGTAATCACAGAAACCTGGCTCAAGGCCACAGAAAGTACCCCGGCCTTGCAAGGCTACAATGTCTTCCACACTTTCAAGCCGCAAATTGAAGGTGTGAGAACAAAAAGTGGAGTATCTATCTACATTAATGATAATTACATCTCTAGACTGGTAAGCCAAAAAAACTCTATGCAGATAATCCAAGTCCAAATTACCTTGGGTAAGACCCCCCCCTTCAATTCGTCAGTTACAGGTCCCCTTCCATGAGCCAAGATGCCCACACAGTTTATTTAGACCTACGTGGGACAATTAAGGTACAACCTAACACCCTAGTCATGGGTGACTTCAACTTTCCTTCCTTTAAGTGGGAAACTTATACGAGCCCAAACTTACACATACAAAAAATCCTGGATTTTGTTAACTCGAATGTCTGGAACAAATAGTGCACTACCCACACAAGGGACTACAATATTCTAGACCTGGTCCTCACCAATATGAGTGACCGATGCAATGCCTCAAGTGTAGGGCCCGCACTGGTTAAATCTGACCATAAATAAGTCATTTTTTGAACTAGCAATAGCATCAGAACTCCCCAAAGGAGACGTCAGGCTAAAAAACTTCACCAAAGCTAACTATACCCTCCTAAAGGAAGGGATAATCAACTTCCAAGCTCCAGTTTCACAGATGGCATTGACAGCTATACTAAGGTATACAGTGATGTCATGTATAAACATCTACACAAATGTATAGATACAGTCGTGTCAGACAGGATTAAAGCAAGATCCGCAAGAAAAAAAATATCCTGGTAGACGTCTAGCATTAATAAATTATACAATAAGCGAAAGAAGCTGCTGTCCGAAAATATACAACTGAGATCACAGAAGTGGAAGGGAACCCTCCTCAGCCTAAACAAGCAAATAAGACAACTTGTAAAAATCTTCAGAGCAACTATGAGAAAAATTTAGCAACTATAGCCAAGGATAACCATAAGGCTTTCTTGACTCCAATGTGTGTTGAACTAATTGTGGATGGCATTACACACACTGACCCTGTGGAAATCGCAAACCTGCTAGCAGACAAGTTTGGCAAAAATTTCACCCCTCTATCCCCCTCACGCAAACCAGAAACCATGTCTTCATTATTTCCACCTCCCTGCATCTTCAAAGAGCAAGTCATCAATACTATCTCCAAGGCTAAGAACACAGCCACCATGGGACCAGATGGCTTTCTGGGCTGCATTCTTAATGTTCTAAAACTAGAGCTAATTACTCCATTAGGCACTCTATTCAACCAAAGCCTCAGTACTCACTTTGTCCCCACTTAATGGAAAACAGTGGCTGTTATCCCCCTCCACAAAGGCGGCATGGCAACAGACCCGGGTAACTACACACCCATAAGTTTAACCAGCCTCATCTGTAAGACAATGGAAAGAATTATCATCAACCTCATAAATAAGGATATAGATGACCTCCAAACCCTGGATTCATCCCAGTTGTTTTCTCAAGGGAAGATCATGCCTGCTAAACATGGTGGGCTTCTTAGAGAATGTGACAAAAACCATAGAGAACGGCAAAGCCATGTACACAGCCTATCTTGACTTGGCCAAGGTATTCGACACTATCTCACATTCGAGTGTCACTGACAAACTAACCCAGTTGAATATCAACACCTATGTTGTCACATTGATTGCAAACTGGCTCACAGATCGACAGCACTCAGTCAAAGTGGGAGACTTTACCTCTACCAGCAGACTCGTCATCAATGGGGTCCCACAAGGGTCAATGCTAGGACCCCTGTTTGGCGTATACTTCTCAGAAGTCCAGGCCAAAACAGAGGGGCTGTGGCTATCAAAGTTTGCAGATGACTGCAAATTAGGTGCTATCACTGAATACCCTAGCAATGTCAGTGTACTTGAAAAGGGGCTTACACAGACCAATGATTGGTGCCAAAGGCATGATCTTAAACTAAATACTAAAAACTTCTTCTCTTTGGTAATAACAATGTCCCTGCTGATTATAAAATAAACAATAATACCCTAAGTACCAATTCAGTAGTGAGAGACCTGGGAACACAAGTTGACTGTGACCTCAGTTTTGACCACCATGCGTCTACTGTGGTGAGGAAGGCATTCTGCATTGCTCACCTGATTAGCAAAGGCATTGCCTCAAGCCCAAAAGAGATTATAACTCCCCTGTACTCGTCCCTCATCAGGCTTATTATTGAATATAATGATCCCTTTGGTATGTACCATACCACACATCTGCATCAACTTGAGAGACCTCAGAGATTTCTAGCTAAGAAAATTCAGGGTCTCCAGCACATGCCTTACACGGACAGACTGAAGTCTCTGTCACATACTCAGCAGCGTATAGACTACTTAGAGGCGACTTATGTCTGGTTTACAGAGCTATCTCTGACGCAAATCTAATGGAAATGCTGCACATCTGTAAGTCAAACGGGACTAGAGTCACCCTTTCCAGGGACCTCAATGTAGCCTGCAACATAAACATGACCTGCTGGAGAGACAGATACATCTCTCACAGGCTGCCACTCCCCTGGACTAGGCTTCCTATCCACATCAAGCAGAGCACTTTTATGACCCTGTTTAAGCACAACCTGGATGACTGGATGGGAAAAGTACAGTTGTGTACCTACCATAAATGTAGATGTTCGAGTGTATTCACTGTTGCAGTCATTACTCTTGGGTTATCCTGCTGGCAGGCTACCCGTAGTCAGACAGAATTCCAAAGTCTAGGTCCGGTGTCGGTTGCTGTCGTTTCTTCCCTGATGTCAGTGCGCCAGGGGTATAAAAGATGCAGCCGACGCCATTTTCTTCAGTTTTTCTTGCCCCAGATGTCAGGTGCCCCCAAAATGGTAGGCTAAAAATATTATGCCAATAATTAAGCATGCAGTAAAATAAACATTTCCTTCATCTACAAGCAAATACACCACATAGGGTGTATAAGATAGAGAAGTATAGGTAAATCCCAGCAAAGAAAAGGAGGATGGAGGGTGGGTAACCTGGACTGCAACAGTGAATACACTCGAACATCTACATTTATGGTAGGTACACAACTGTACTATGTTCATCATGTTTCACTGTTGCAGTCATTACTCTTGGGTTGAATCCCAAAGCTAAGGCTGGGTGGCTGGGCCTAAATAGGATTAGGAGAGGCTATAAGGCCTTGCAGAACTGCAGTGGCGAAGCCTGCTCTGGATTTAGAGTAGAGAGGTAAATGGTAGTGCTTTGTAAAAGTGTGCACTGAACTCCAAGTTGTAGCCTCTAAGATATCTTTGGTTGGTACTCCTCTGAGGAAGGCTGCTGAAGTGGCTGCTGCTCTGGTGGAATGAGGCCTAATGCCCTTAGGCACTGATTTGCCATGTTGAAAATAGCAGAAATGGATGCAATGGCCTATCCATTTAGAAAAAGTATGTTTTGAGATAGCCTTTCCTTGTGATCCTGCAGCATATGACACTAAAAGTTGCTCAGTTTTTCTGAAAGCTTTAGTTCTGTCCAAGTAGAAGCGTAACTGCCTGTGTATGTCCAAAGAATGCAGAATTTTCTCACCCTTGTTCTATGGATTTGGATAAAAGGTAGGCAAGTGAATCCACACTGGACACCACCTTAGGCATAAATGTAAGGTTTGTCCTCAGAGAAACCCTGTCTGGATGAAAAATGATGAAAGGTTCCACAGCCATGAGTGCTTGTAACTCCGAGACTCGCCTTGCAGAGGTTATTGCTAGGAGCAGAGCTGTTTTCCAGGATAATAATTTTATATCTGCTGTTGATGCTGGCTCGAAAGGAGGCAGTGTGTTTTTCCAAAACATAATTGAGGTCCCAGGCCGGGATTGGTGCTCTCCTTGGAGGCCTAATGTTTTTGGCCCCTCTGAGGTACTGCCTTATTAAAGGATGAGAAAAGATAGGTGGTTCCATATTGTAATGGGCTGAAATGGCAGAGGCACAAATCTTAATTGATGAGAAAGAAAAGCCTTTGTTCATCATCTCAGTTAGGTATTGTAAAATCTGAGGGATATTTGGTACACCCGTGTTAAAGCGTTGTTCCTGGTTCCAAGCACAGAATCTCTCCCATTTTTCTGCATAAGATTTTCTTGTACTGGGCCTCCTGGCCTCCAAGATAACATTCATAACAGCTTTTGAAAGAGGAGTGTTCTGAATGGCTACATTATCCGCCATGCTGCCAGATTTAAGGTCCTGAGTTGGCTGTGCAGGATCTGATTGTTTTGTTGGGTCAGCAAGTGAGAAGTATGGGGCAATATCAATGCTGGACCATGACACAAGCTCTTTAGGATTGGGTACCAGTGCTGGCGTGGCCAGTCTGGTGCAATCAGTATAATTTTTGGCTTCTCTTGTCTGACCTTTAGGAGTACCCTGGGAAGGACAGGCAGTGGGGGAAAAGCATAAACTGTTAGATTTTTCCAGCTGAAGGATAGGGCGTCCACTTTCCATGCTTGCTTGTGATAAATCCTAGTGCAAAATCTCTGCAAATGGCAGTTGTGAGGGGAGGCAAATAGATCTATGTCTGGGCATCCCCATTTCCTTATTATCATGATGAAGATTTGTGGATCCAGTTTCCATTCGTGGGGATCCATGAGGTTTCTGCTTAGTTCGTCTGCCAGGGTATTTGTTTTTCCTGGCAGGAATTGTGCTTGCAGGTGAACTTGAAAAGCCAATGCTGTGTCCCATAAAGTCATTGCTTGTCTGCAGAGGGGGTAGGAATGTGTACCTCCCTGCTTGTTTATGTACCATATGACCGTAGTGTTGTCTGTCTTTATCAGTAACTGTCCTGGATGAAGCAGGTCCTTGAAAGCTGTCAGGGCATTTTGAACAGCTAGCATCTCTTTTTGATTTATGTGAAGATGCATCTGGTTTGCAGGCCATGTGCCCTGAACACATTTTCCTGCCATATGGGCCCCCCAGGCATAATCTGATGCATCCGTTGTCAGTGTCTGTCTGGCTGTGGGTAAACTGAATGGCAGACCCTTGTTGTGGTGACAGGCTTCTGCCCACCATCGAAACTCCTGTTGCAGGCAGGGAATGAGTGCAATTACTGTCTCCAGGCTGTGGCAATGCTGAGTCCAAACACTTTTTAGATACCATTGTAGTTTCCTCATATGCAGTCTGGCATATGGAATTAGTAAAATGCAGGATGCCATGAAATCCAAGGCCTGCAGGATTATCCTTGCAGATAAGTGGGTTTTTGTTGCCAATTTCTTGAAGTAAGTAGTCATTTGCTTTTGTTTGTCTGGTGTGAGATAAGCCATCTGGGCAGTTGTATTTAAGCTTGCAACCAGGAATATTATCTCTTGAGAGGGCACTAGTTTTGATTTCTTTTCGTTTACTGTGTACCCTAGGCCAATTAGTAATCTTTTTACAAACGCCAGATGCTTTAGAAGAATGTCTTTGTTCTCTGCTTGAATTAGACAGTCGTCCAAGTAGGGATATATTTGAATTCCTTTTTGTCTGCAAAGCACAATTACTGGTACCAGGCATTTTGTAAAGACCCTGGGCACAGTAGATAAGCCAAAGGGCAGTGCAGAGAATTGGTAATGCATTGAGCCAGCTATGAATCTGAGGTATCTTCTGCAAGATTGTCTGATTGGGACATGCAGGTATGCCTCTTTTAGGTCCAAAGTTACGAGCCAAGCCTTCTTGCCCAGCATGGGCAGTAGCTGCTGTAGAGTCAACATCTTGAATTTTGGAACTTCCAGAAACTTATTTAGTATAGGCAGGTCCAGTATTGGTCTCCAGGCTTTGTCTTTTCTGGGTACTAGGAAAAGTCTGGAGTAAAATCCTTGCCCCTGCTCTTGTTGTGGTACTTGCTGCATGGCCCTCATGCCCATGAGGGCTGTAACTTGTTTTTGTGCCTCTGCCCATTGACTGTGTGGCAGGTCTGGCATACCTTTTGACCTTAGTAGAGTGTGAAAATGGAACCTGTAGCCTTGGGACACTATGTTCAGGACCCATTTGTCTTGGGTAACTATTTGCCAATTTCATGAAAAAAGTGCTAGTTTTCTCCCTAAGGGGGCTGCCAAAAGAAAAGTGCTTGGATCTGGTAGAGGAAAGTCATTGGGACTGTTTCCTGTAAGGTTGTGATTTGTCTTCTCTGCTTTTGGAGTCAGGAGCACCCCATTGTTTAGGTCTGTATGAGCCTTGGGGCTGAGATCTGCCTCTGGGATGCCTGTATCTGCCTCTTTGTGGTCTGTCTGACACTGGAAAGGACCACTTTTTAGAAGGCCAGTTCCTGCTAAACCTGGGTGGCTGTACCTGTAAGAAATCCTTGACTGTCTGCATGGATTTTGCTTTATCCTTCATTTTTTTCAACACCTCTTCTGCTTTAGTACCAAACAAAGTGTCATGCTGTAATGGTGCATCTAATAATTTTGCTTTAATATGATCAGGCAGATTCTGTTCCTTTAACTAAGCATGCCTTCTAATCACAGAACCTGTAACTGCGGCCCTGCAAGAGGCCTCCAGTGAATCATAGCCACATTGCAAAGTATGCTTTCCCACTTGTTCAGCTGCATGCAATAAATCCTACAATTCCTTGTTCTCTGAACATTCAGTATTTGTCAACAATTTCTGTTTCAGCAGTGACATTAAATATTGCTGATATTTAAGCACATGAAACTGACAATTTAAAGCCCTTACAGCCAGGGTAGCAGACTTTTTCCCCTCATCTGTCTAGAGCCCTAGAATCCCTATCAGAGGGGACAGGGTTTTCTGCAGTTGAAGCTTTAACCCCCTTTGGGACCCTGAGATATAATTTCTGGGTCAGCAGCGGGGTTTTTGTATAGGAATGCATGAGAATCCGGGACCCTGTAATATCTGTCTGGCTTAGCAGGTTCAGGGGGTAAAGAGTCCGGGGATAAGCCGGACTCTGAGAATACATCATCTACGATGTCTGGAACAGGTGGAATAGCAAGGGGTCTGTGCTGAGGAAGTAGCAGAAAGTCTCTGAGCCTTTTCTTAGATTCAGAATAATCTTGGCTCTCCCAGTGGAAATGCTCCCTCATGGTATGCAGGGTTTCCCCAAAAGAATAATCCTCAGATGAAGAGGCTGAAGGAATGGATTCTTCAGCATCAGAATCCTCATAGGGAAGCATGGAGTAATCCTGTTCAGAAGAGGAATTAGAGGAAATAGAAACCTGATCAGAAGAATCATACTCTGTCTCTTGCCTAGGCCTCTTATCAGGAGAGGGATGGGAACACCTGATCAAAGTAATTAGATCTTCGGCCATTTTGTGCATCTGTTTTTTAGGCATGGAAGTCTGAGTAGGAGAATGCCGTACTTGTTTCTTTGTCTTTAGAGCTGCTTTAGTCTTTGTCTTTTAAGCTGAAGATGGCTTAATATATAGTTGTGTAGGTCTGAAGACACCCTCAGAAGCTGATGCCTGCTCAGCGGCTCCGGACCCATCTGAGGGAATGATTTCCGAGTGTCCAATACCTTCAGTATCCAGAGGCCTAGTCGGCTCCACGTGGGAGTCAAAAGCGGCCTGTGGCTCTGAGGTAGCGGGCACCAGGGGCTGCGAAAGCACCTCACTGAGAACCGGCGAACCGGCGACTGGCCTAGCAGAGGCCTCGTCGTCGGTTTTGGACCTCGGATGCCTATCCTTTTCCTTGTCCTTGCGTTTTTTGTAAACTCCGGTTGTCGGCTGGTCCGAGGGCATTATATAATTAAATTTTCGGCCAAAGTAATGAAATACAAAATCGAACTGACGCTTGATTATCCGTTGGTTAAATCTAGCACAAAACCGACAGCTAGCAACGTTGTGATCAGGGCCTAGGTAAGGAATACAGTAAGAGTGAAAATCCTTCTGAGGTATTTGCTTCCCACAAGAAATACAATTGTTAACTTTTTCTGACATCGGTCTGGAGCAAGCAAAAAGTTTCCCCAATGGGGTACTTAGCTTTAATGAAGACTTCGGTTCTGAAATTTGGATTTGAAAATCTCAGGAGTCGGCTGACCGGCACTTGCGAACTGCTTTTGCTTCGGGCACCGCGCGGCAAGAAAGACTGAAGAAAATGGCGTTGGCTGCATCTTTTATACCCCTGGCGCACTGACGTCAGGGAAGAAGCGACAGCAACCGATGCCATACCTAGACTTTGGAATTCTGTCCGACTGCGGGTAGCCTGCCAGCAGGATAACCCAAGAGTAATGACTGCAACAGTGAAACAAGATGAACATCAGGTGGAGGAGACCATGGAGAGGTGGAGATGTGCTCTACAGAGAAGAGGAATGAAGGTCAGTAGGACTAAGACAGAATATATGTGTGCGAATGAGAGGGAGGATAGAGGAATGGTGAGGATGCAGGGAGTAGAGGTGGTGAAGGTGGATGAGTTTAAATACTTGGGATCAACAGTTCAGAGTAATGGTGAGTGTGGAAGAGAGGTGAAGAAGAGAGTACAGGCAGGATGGAGTGGGTGGAGAAGAGTGTCAGGAGTGATTTGTGACAGACGAGTACCAGTAAGAGTGAAAGGGAAGGTCTACAAGAGGGTAGTGAGACCAGCTATGTTATATGGGTTGGAGACACTGACATTGACAAAAAGGCATGAGTCAGAGCTGGACATGGCAGAGTTAAAGATGTTAAGATTTGCACTGGGTGTGACGAGGATGGACAGGATTAGGAATAAGTATATTAGAGGGACAGCCCAGGTTGGAAGGTTTAAAGACAAAGCCAGAGAGGCAAGATTACGTTGGTTTGGACATGTGTTGAGAAGGGATGCAGAGTATATTGGGAAAAATATGCTAAGGATGAAGCTGCCAGGTAACCGGAAAAGAGGAAGGCCTAAGATAAGGTTTATGGATGTGGTGAGAGAGGACATGCAGGTGGTTGATGTGACAGAGCAGGATGCAGAGGACAGGAAGAAATGGAAACAGATGATCCGCTGTGGCGACCCCTAACGGGAGCAGCCGAAAGAAGAAGACAAGGACACTTAGTTTGAAATCTCATGGCCACATGCAATTACCTGTGCTCTAAATCTACTTCTACCAGCTTAAACTATAGCAATTTCCATAGCAGACTTCAGATATGATTACAACACAAGGGGGCCAGTCCCCTTAATCGAAGTGCAAGGGAATTTAGCAAAAATTATTTTTTCAATGTGCTTTAACTGAATCCCATAGCTGAAAACCTTAAGTGAGCAAGTTCCAGTCAACAAGATAAGATTATTTACACTTCACTACTGTATGTTCAAGACACTATTCTCATGATATAAATTGTGGTATTTTGTGGTAGTCAAAGATGCTGTAATGCTCAATCACAACTGTAGACACAAAGAAGTAAAAGCTAGCAATAATCAAACATGGGGGAGGGGAATTCATAAAGGTTAACATGAGGTGTACACTATGTGTAGAACCTGAGGTAACTTTTTTGAATTCAAGAGCTGCCCTATTACAGTGCTTGTGCTATCTATTTATTCAAAAATGTTACACAAAGTGTACAAACAGTGTATGCCTTATCGCAACCTTTAGGAATCCTCACAATTGACTAAAAAAACAAATGCTATGAACATGGTGGATCAAAACAACAACACAAATTAACAGTAATCCACTTAGATCAGCGAACTTTATTCCCAGGGCACTGAGTTAATTGGCCAACATGTAGAGCTTTGTCCTTTTCCCCACTGTAGTGCGATCTCAGAGATGGTATATATAGGTAGGGGTGTGTTGGGGGCACGCCACCCAAATTTGGTTGGTTTGTTATATAGCAGTGTATATCGCTTTGTATATTGGCCTGCTAAATTAGTTACCTAGGAAAACGTTTGCTGATTTGTGCGTTTGATAAAAGGGTAGTTCGCTTAACAGGGGGTCACAGAATAGGTGTTCGCAGAATTGGAGATTTGATGAAATAAGAATTGGTATACAACTATATAGTTTAACGATCTCTATAATGATACAAAAAACAAGGTTTGTACTTGCTCCTATCACTGTTTAAACCTTGAACCCAAACACTTTACAAACAAAGCAGTTAATTACTGAACAAATAATCTAATAAAGTAGCATAATAAATAAACAAGTAATAATATCCAACAGTGGGTGGAATTAGGCAACACATGATGGTTTAAAGGTGTTATGAAGCCCAAAGCTGGATGTGAAGGGCCATAATGACTTTATAGATGTCCAATACTGCCTAATACTGTCCACACTGGAAGTAGACATTTTTACACTTAGAAAATGGACTAGTTTGCATTTTACAAAATAACAGTCTGCTTGACAATTTTTGGTTTAACACTTTTTTTCTTAATATCTCAGTATTTTTATGTAAAATGGCCCATTTGTCTATGTTTAGCATACTGTATGTGTCTGGTAATATAAATTGTGGTGTATTTAACTTAATGTCTTAATATTTTAAGTAAGATAGCTCCTCTATCTGTATTTAGCACACAATACATGTCTGGTAATGTAATGGTGCTGTACGCAGCAGATTTATACATTTTCACAAGATGTCTTTATTGACTGGTGAATTTTATTATACATAGCTAACCTTTTTCTGTTTTTAACATGTGTAAAACATTTACACTAGATCATCAGGCAGCTAAAATGTAGTATGACAGAAGGCCAGTCTCTTATGCAGTGCTACTGTAGTTCTCCAATCTATTTATACTACCCTATTAACTGAAGGAATGGTGACCCTTAAGTGAAAATTTCATCTGTGACTGCCAATTTAGTGTATGGGATTTGTTAATGCCGCCATGTGTGCTACATATGAACTAAATCAGTAAAATTGTTTAAATCAGTTGTGATTTTCTTTGTTAGCATTTCCAATGCACTGTATAGTTTGAAACACTTCCACCACCAGTAGCAGCTTGCTCAAACAAGTGGGCAACAAGTGCTTGCAGTAAGTGCTCTGTGCTCTTGTGCTATACTTCAGTTGTGCCCATTACACTATGTTACTGCCCAGCTTTTAGCTCACTGCTTCACTATGACTGATCATCAGCACTGCTGAAAAACTTTGGTCTTGTGGCAGTAGTACTTATCACTGAAAAGAAGTCCCACTTATGCACGTCTCTCTGCTATCACTCTGACTTCAGCAAAATGCCAAAAAGTGCATTGTCATCCCCTTTGGTAAAAACTCTGTACCCATGAGCTACCACATAGGTGGTAGTCTACTTAACATCGAAAGTGTGATAAGAGACCTTGGGACACAGGTGGACAGTAGTGTCTCCTTTGATAATCACATCACCGCAGTAATCAGGAAATCCTTCTATGTGGCACACCTCAACACAAAATATTTCTCATCCAGGAAAAAAGAGGTAATTGTTCCCCTCTACTCGTCACTCATTAGACCCATTATAGACTACAATGCCTCTTTTGGTATGTACCTCACAAGACATCTACAACAACTGGAAAGGCCACAGAAATACCTCACAAAGAGGGTTACTGGCCTCAAACAGATGCACTATGCAGACCGTCTTAAACAACTACAGCTTTACTCCGTCGCATATCGCCTACTCAGAGGCGATCTCTGCCTAACATACAAAGCTATGTCAAACCCAGAGCTGTTGGACATGCTCCACTTAAAGAAATCCCAATCCCTCCGAGCTCCACGCTCTAGGGACCTAAACCTTGTCACCACAATAAAAAGAACATGCTGGAGGGATAGATTCCTGTCCCAGAGACTTCCCATACTCTGGAATAAACTACCTATCTATATCAACCAAATCCCCTCATTAGCACTCTTCAAGAAAAATCTTGATGATTGGATGGGAAATAGGAAATTCACCCTGGGGATCACCTCTGTGGCTCTGCTCGACAGGGGCACAGGAAAATAATTTTCTTGGGTGGCGGAAGCCAGGGTACCTTTTTGGCTAGGCTTATACAGGCCCTAGGGCCAATAGTCTAGTACCTACCTATGAACCTATAAACCTAAGTGCAGAGTGGCAATAAGAAGGGCAATATTACAGACAAAGAAAGCAGCAGTGTATGTATAAATGTCAATGACTATGAAATTCATATCCAAAACTGTATTATCAATATTACATTGGCATACCAACACAACTCTTCCTCTGATTGTTGATCAACATGCTATCTGTACAGCTAAAAATACTATTAGAGAAACTTTCAATACTTGTTCCAAATGCAGTATAGCTAATCACATTAAATTACAGCATAAGTGGATATATGTGCAACTGCCATGAATTTATAATCAGTATAAAAAAATCTGTTTAAAACTAAGGCTTCCATACCAAAATTCACAGCAATCCATGCCTGTCACCCCCAGATGTACAGACACAAAAGTTTGCTATCCAGTGTTCTACGTTTGAACACTCAGGCACAGACTAATACTGTGATGTTACAACATATGAGAAAACTTGCAGGTATACTTACAGATATAGGTTTCTGTTCTGTAAAGGATCATATCAACCCACCATTTGAAATGGATATTACTAAACTGCTCACTGTGTATATGGGTATGATTTTATTCATTTACAAATGTATCTGCTTCACTGAAGGATTAATTTCTTCACCTTGTCCCCAAAACAGACATAAACATATCTATTCTAAAGTAATAGAGGTGACAACTTACTTTTGGCACCAATGTTTAAAGTAGAGAAAGGAACTTTTAATTTGCTGCTAGAATAAATCTGTTAAAAAGAAAATGTCCTGCCCAATTTCCCTTACTTTACGTGTGATGACTGACTCTGGGTTTCTCTGATCAAGTTCTAGATAATTTTGTTCACTTATTCCTCCCCTTCTTTGGTAGCAGCTGTTTTTAATTTACTACTGCTGAGTATGCCACTGTCAACTCAGTATTAGGCATTACTGACCCCATGCTGGCATTACTGACAAACTCACTAGGCAAACAATAAACCCTTATGTCACCTACTAGGCTGCAAACTGGCTCTCACACCGAATGCACACATTTAAGTATTGGTGATACTTTCCTGTCTAAAAGGAGTGTCACTAGTTACTAATGGTGTCCCTCATAGCTCTGTCTTGGGTCATCTACTCTTCTGCATGTACTTCCCTGATGTAAAAGCAGATGTAAACTGTCTATGGCTAGCCAAGTTTCTTGATGTCTGTAAAATGGGTGCTACTATTAAATTCTCCATGGACATGCATACCACTCAAAAGAGGCTTGTCAGAACCAAAATCTGGGCCATCAGCTGTGAACTTCAGCTTAACGGCAAAAAAAATGTAGTTCAGTGGTCTTGGAAAAAGTCCTATCTCATTCAATGGGATGTCATGACTGACACAGTCATTTGAGCTCTAGGTACAGTCACCGATAATGAACCATCTTTCAATTGCCACCCATTATTACAGCTAGGAAATCCTAGTGCCCTGACCAATAAATTACTTTAGGTATTATCTTCCAGGACCAAGGACATCAGATGATTTAAGGATTTCAAAGCATTGATCACTGCCAACACCCTGACATTTACATGCTTCTGTCTATCGGAGGGGTACCACAGAGCATACACTTTTATTTCTTTGGAAAACGCACATATTGCCAACTCTGATGAAGCTGTAGTTACACACTGTATGGGTGTCGAAAGGGAGAGTGGTGGATCTGGACTGCAAGAGATCTAAACTATCCACCAAATAATCTCCATTTTTACAAGTCCCAGAATTGGGATCTGAAAGAACAGTGTAGATGATGAATCCAGACTAATCTGAAGTACCACTTTATTTTTCACGTGGAGTGTGGCCAGGGGAAGCACGAGGACCATGCATACCATGTGTCCCAAAATACTGAGAAATTCCCTCACAGATATGTGGCTTTGATTGGAGAAACTCAAAGAACTGTTAAAACATCTCTACTTTGTCTAGAGTAAGAAAGGTTCCACCAAGGGCAAAATCTAACAGACATCCAAGGAATGCAATTCTGTGGGAAGGGATGAGACGATATTTCTGAAGATTGATTTAAAAACCTAGACTGACTAGAAGATTCTGGACAATTTGTAAAGACTGTAAAAAAAAGTCTACAAAGATAAAACAATAGTCCAAATATGCAAAAATGTGAATGTTTTAAAGCATTCAATAAACAATGAGTAAAGCAAAACACTTTGTGAATATCCTTGGTGCTATTGTAAGTCCAAAGGGTAATACAGAGAACTGATAATGTAAACCAGATATAGCAAACCTTAAAAAAATCTCTGAACTGCTCAACAATGGGAATGTGATGATAGGTGTCCTTCAAATCTAGCTTTAACAAAAAGGCTACAGAGGAAACTAGAGGAAGAAGAGGCTGAAAGGTAACATTCTGAACTCTGGATTCTTGAGAAAAAAGATTCAGAAAGGAATAGTCCAGTGCAGTCCTCCAGGAGCCTTCCGTTTTTGTTACCAGAAAAAAATGTTTTGAATAAAAGCTGTAGCCCAAGTGGCAGAGAGGCACAGTTTTTCTAACTACCTGAGGAATCATCTGGTTCAGAATGCGACAAAATAGAGAAGCATGGTCAATTGGCCAAGGAGGAATACCCTGAGAAGGAGGAAGGGATTCCCATTGTCAAGTGTAACCCTGCTGAATTACATTCATAATCCATCTATTTGTAACAGTCTGGTGCCAAAAAGTAAGATAAAGCCTCAGAGATATAGAGAGGTTGCCAGGGTGGGAAGGGAAAGAAGACTGAGAGGACCAACAGCCATACCGATTGAGAGGACTGTCCTTGATTTTGGGGGGCTTTTCCTTTCTTTTTAGTGCCTCTTTGCCACTGCATTTTAAGATCCTCTTTGCTGGCATATTGCTGCTTAAATGCCTTATTTAAAAAACAAGAAAGCTGAGGCAGAGGGGATTTTTTTTCCTTTGAAAGTGGAAGGATGAAAAATCTGAGTTACTCCTTGTATAAACTTTCCCCTTTCATCATACTTCTTTATACTTCAGCTGCAGAAAGGCCAAATAGAACCTCCTTACCATGGAAGAATTTAAAATTTCAGTTTTAGTATCTTCACAAAGATTTTGAGAATGTAATCAAGCCATTCTTTTCAACACTGACCCAGAAGCAGCATCTCTATAGGAGGAATCAGCAGCATCATAAGCACACTTTAAAATGTGCTTAGTAACTTAACAAGCAGATGGAATGGAAACATTCAAGGATTTTTTTTAACCTCAGAATGAAAGTTAACGACTTTTGTCTGCATGTTCTGAAAAGATAAAAGTAACATACTATTTTTATAACTCAGAATCCTGAAGATCAAAGTACTAGATGAACACATTTTTCCCCAACTTACTGTCAGTGGTGCAACAGGTAGCACACTTGCCTTTGGTGTTGGTAGACCAGAAATCTGGGGGTTTTACTTCTACTCCAGACAAATGAATTGCTGACACTGCAGTGCGGTGCAGTGCAGTATTATGGGGTTCTGTACTCCTGAGTGTGTCATCCTCTGGATGAGACATTAAACTGAGGTCCCATCTCCTTGAATTGGTGGTAGCTCAGATAACTCAGATATATGTAAAAATCCCACTGCAGCTACTGAAGAGTATGGGAAGTTCCACAATGCCCTGGTTAAACTTCTCTTATTATCATTAATAGCACCTCAGGTTTTCCCTGAAAAAGATGCTAATAGCCTCATGGAACTAACCCAATCATCAGAGGATAAATAAATGCATACATGCATACAGAAATAAATGGGTCTACTTAACAAGAACAAAAGACTACATTACCGAAGACAAGAAGGCTGAGACGAGATCTCAGAGACTACCAAACAACCACATAGCCAACACATTCCCAATGGTAAGTAACCAGTGGGCCAACAATTGTCGGAAAATACACCGCACCTTCTCCAACCCACCCAGGCAATGTGAGGGGCTGTGCCCTCCACAAACCCCATAACTAAATATACCAACTCCGGGATCGCACTACAGTGGGGAAAAGGGCGAATTTCCCATTTTTGTCCAACTGGGGAAATTTACCCCTTTATATGTTTACTGCTGATTTTAAACATTTTGCCTGTGTGATATACCTTTAAAACCTGACTGCAGGCTTTTTACACTAGAGGGAGATTTATTTAAAAGCAGCACTTGACTTGTGTATTTTAGATGCCGATGAAGTCTGTTGTATGCAGACGAAAAGCTGTACTGTACATTACATAAGCATAAATAAATCTGAGTATCAACCTTCAACAGCAGTGCCTGTCTTTGGATCCATTTTGTAGCTAATGGTTTTGCTGTTATTTCTGATTGTAACAAATCATAATACATTTTCTGTGCTACAGGAATTTCATTCTGGCCGACTGAAAAGCCTCTTTAATCTTAGATAAAGTTTCCAAACAGGATACATCTTCAGAAGGGAAATCTGAAACGATACTTTCCTCAAAATCAAACTGTAAAGAAATTCCTGAGGTACAACCCTTCCTCTGTAATGCCTTCTCTTCTGACTAAAAATCCATGACCGAAAGAGAAAGAGAACTCTTTTCCCTTTCTTGCCTGAGGAAACAGAAGGCAAGGAAAAAGCACTAATAAGTTCTGCAGTAAATGCCAGTAAATCTTCTCTGCTTATACAAAGAGTAACAGGAGATTGGAATGTTTTCTCACTATGTTCCTCTTTCCTGGAGAACTCCCTGGAAAAGGACAGACTATCAGCAAACATACTAGTTTCAAAAGACATTAAAAATAGTTTTTTTTTATGGTGCATTAGAGAACCAACCCCAGTCTTGGCTTAGTTGTTTCAGAAAATGTTTAAATTTGGTTTTGTATTAGAGATTTTTCAGAAAGCCCACGTGACTGCTGTAAACAAGGGGAAATGTAAGACTAGCACTGATAATCATCGACCTATTAGTCTATTTATTTATTTTATTTTATTTGTTTACTGAGGCAGTACACCGATCACTGCAGACCACTTGCAGGCATAGCCTGGTTGAAGAGAACATATTCACAAACACAGTAATCACAGAACGTACATAATACCATAGACAATTGATACAATATGTATATAATTTTAGCTGGGTAGAAAATTAAATGTGACGGTAGTCTATTTTGTTTAACAGGGAAACTGAATAAACTTGTTTTATTACAACTGATGGACAAATCTGGATCACCTCATCAATCAACATGGTTCTTGAAGGGAAGATCTTGCACTACAAACCCAATATCCGTTTACATGGAAGTAACTAAACAACTCATTTATGGCATTCAAGTGGATGTGGCCTTCCTTGATATGTCCAGGGCTTTTGACACTGTCACTTGTGACTCAGTATTAAATGCTCTTGTTGAAGTAGCTTTAATGGATATAATATAAAATGAGTGGCTGAATGGATCTGTAGAATCTCCTGGATATTAATTAAGAACACTTTATTTGATGAATTCATAATTTGAGTTGTGTCCCACAGGGATCAGTATTGGGTCCACATTTATTTTACATCTATATGCCCACTCTTTGGTTAAATTTCTCCAGATGCTTAAGTTTTTTATATACCTAAGTCATGACATGATTATATGATCTTCCTGTGAGTCAGCACTGCTATCTGGCTAAATCTACTGATGATATCAAAGCTGCTTATGTAGTAAGCTCCTGTTCTGATTAAAAAAAAGGTTGTAGAACTACTTGAAATAGAAGTTATGTCCTTACCATAACGTTCCATGTGGAGTGTTCATCTCGCCTTTGTTCTTACACATGGATTCGGAGCCGACCCTCGGCTCCGTCGGCCTGCAAGCTCTGCATCGAGAAGAAGCTCGAGATCACCTAATACCCACAATCCCCCTCTGCCTTTACCTCAGATCTAGTTTGCAAGCAAACCAGCAGCCAGAGAGAACACACTCATACCAAAATTTACACAATCAAGAAATCATCTATATATATATATATATATATATATATATATATATATATATATATACACATGTGCATCATACAAATACAACCACTGCAAATGCAGAAGGAGAATACTCCAGACCAGGCACCAAATTGAACGTTCTTCCTGAGGGTGGGAATGTAAGAACAAAGGCGAGATGAACACTCCACATGGAACGTTATGGTAAGGACATAACTTCTATATGTGAGAGTGTTCAATCTCGCCGTTTGTTCTTACACATGGGTAGCGTCCCTAGCTCCATGTTCCTGAGGAACTCACGGGAGAATGTTCTTGAGCACAGTGGAACCAAAGGTTGCCCTATCCCTAGAAACCCTGTCCACTTTGTAATGAGAGATGAATGTATGCGGTTTAGCCCAAGTAGCAGCTGCACAAATCGTGTCTAATGGTAGGTGAGCTGCGTGAGCCAAGGATGTAGACACTGATCTTGTAGAATGTCCTTTAGGTTTGACAGATAAGGTTTGATTTGAAGACTCATAAACGTATATGATACAATCAGTTAGCCATTTGGAAAGAGTTCGTTTAGTAACCGCTACACCTTTCCTGCTGTCAGCAAAAGCTACAAATAGTTGATCAGATTTCCTGTGATCCTTTGTTCTATCCAAATAAAACCTGAGTTGTCTATGGACATCCAATTTGTGCAACATATACTCTAACTTATTAGTGTGATTTTTGAAAAAGGTGGGTAATTCAATGGACTGATTAATGTTATTGGTAGAGCAAACTACTCTGTCAGAGTGGAAAATCAAATAAGGGTGTTTAATAGAAAGAGCCTGAAGCTCAGACACTCGCCTAGCGGATGTAATGGCTACCAAGAAGAGAGTCTTCCACGATAAAAACTTCAATGGGCAAACGGAGGCTGGCTCAAAAGGGGGCAACATCAATTTAGAAAGTAAGAGGTTCAGATTCCAAGGTGATGTAGGAGTTCTAACTGGTGGTCTAATATGAAAAGATCCTTTTAAAAAGGCCTTACAAAGTCTGTGAGCCATAACAGGTGCCCCACATTCTTCCACATGAAAGTTGGAAATGGCAGCCAATTGCACTCTTAAAGTGGCAGGAGAAGCTCCTTCATGGAACAATTCTGTTAAAAACTCCAAGATCATGTTTAACGGAGCTATAACAGGGTCCAAATGATGTGAATTCGCCCAGAAAGCAAACGCTTCCATTTACTGGTGTAGGTCTTTGTAGTGGAAGCTTTATGAGAAGCCACTAATATATTCTGAACTGCCGTGTAAGAGAATCAGACCTGGCTAGAAAGGGAAGCGGAGCAGCCAAGCTGCTAGATGGAGTGATTCGAGAGATGGGTGAGGAACTCCTGACGAGTGAGTCAGTAGATCTGGCTCTGGGTCCAGAATCCAAGGTCCCCGAATGCGGTGTTGCAATAGAAAGGGGAACCAAATTTGACGAGGCCAGAATGGGGCAATGAGGATTATCGTCCTTTGAAGGTTGTTGGCTTTCTGCAGAAACTTTGCAATCAGGGGAAAGGGAGGAAAAGCGTACAGGAGACCCGGGGGCCAATCGTGCACCAGCGCGTCCCTGGGGACTTCCCTGGAGGGTAATAGGGCAAAGTAGCTCCTGCATTTGGCGTTCATTGGAGACGCAAAAAGATCGCAGGAAGGCTGGCCCCACTTGCGAAAACTCATCTTCGCAATTGACTGTTTGAGGGACCACTCGTGAGGCAACAGGATTACTCTGCTCAGCCTGTCGGCTATGACGTTGGATGACCCCGGGATGTGCGTTGCGATCAGAAAGCGACCCGTGGACTCCGCCCATTGCCAAATTCTCATGGCCTCTCTGCATAGCTGATAAGACCTGGTTCCCCCTTGCTTGTTTATGTACCAGACTACAGACATGTTGTCTGTCTGAACTGCAATAGTCCCTAGAGGAAGAAGGGGAGCAAAGTGTTGCAACGCTAAAAACACTGCCCTCAACTCCAGAACATTGATGTGCAGATTGTACTCCAAATTGGTCCATTCGCCTTGGACTGTCTGTCCCTGAAAGATGCCCCCCCACCCTATCAGGGAAGCGTCCGTGGTTATCGCCGCTGTCGTGGGTAGCACAAATGGTCTTCCGCTGGAAAGGTTGCAAGTCTGAAGCCACCAGGTTAGGTGTGATTTGCATGTGCTTGTAATCAGAATTTCGTGTGTCAGAGGTAGCTGTTGGAACGACCATTGTGCAAACAGTAGCCATTGTAGAACTCTCATGTGCAGTCTTCCCAATGGTATCGCAATGAGAGAAGCTGCCATGAGACCCAAGACCTTCAGAACCAGCTTTGCTGGGGATTTTTTGGATGACAGAAGGAGAGAAATGTGGCTTTGTAGTGAGACTATCCTTTCTGGAGGGAGCCTTAGAATTAAATGATGCGTATCTAATTCCGCTCCTATGAATAAGATATGCTGTGATGGCTGCAGTAAAGATTTTTCGAAATTTACGGAAATTCCGAGAACACAAAGTTGTAGAGTGTAATCCCTGGCCTGTATCAGTTGACGCCGGGTGGTGGCAGAAAGGAGCCAGTCGTCCAGATACGGAAACACCTGGAATCCTAGGCGTCTCAGATGAGACACTACCACTGCCATGCATTTGGTGAAAACCCTGGGGGCTGAGGTCAGACCAAAGGGCAGGGCTCGAAACTGATAGTGACTGGCTCCCAGCCGGAAGCGCAAATGATCCCTGGACGCCCTGGCCATTTTGATGTGGTAGTATCGTCCTTCAGATCTATTGAGCACATCCAGTCGTCCTTCTGTAAGAATGGAAGGATCGATTGAAGCGTGACCATTCGGAACTTTTCTTTCTTGACAAAGGTGTTGAGGTTGCTTAGGTCCAGAATCGGCCTCCAGTCCCCTGTCTTCTTTGGAACTAAAAAGAACCTTGAGTAAGTTCCGAATCCTATTTGGTCCGCTGGGACTGGTTGGATGACTCTTTTTTCTAGCAGATTTGAAATTTCTATAGCTGCTGGGTCTCGCAGATGGGGCGGCACATCTGGGAGTCTTTTCTTTGGAATGGGAGTGGATAGAAAGGGTATTTTGTAACCTCTGGTAACCACGCTTTTTACCCAGTTGTCTGTAGTAAGATTTTGCCAGGCCTGAGGGTATAAAGCTAAGCGACCCCCGACTGCCTCCAGAGCAGGACAGTCGGGCCTCCTCTCAGGAGTGCTGGAAGGTTTTCCAGGGGGTGTATCCCTGTCACCTTGGTTTTGCGGACCCTCTGCCGCCAAGGCGGCGTCTTCCACCTCTGCCCCTCCTCTGCCTCTAGAGGGGCATCACCCTGTGTGCCTGGGAAAGATCCTTGGGGTTTTCGAAACCACATTTTTCCACCGCGTTGCCCTTTGGGGTACGGTCTGGATGGGGTGGAAAAATGGACTCCGACAGCAGACAGAGTCTTTCCCTCCTGTTCACACCGGGTAAGGGTCTCCTTTACTTTGGGGCCAAAGAGAGTGGCACCATCAAATGGGGTTAGTAAAGGAAGACTTGAAGGCTTCCGCAAATGAACATAAGCGCATCCAGGATTGTCTGCGAAGAGCAATCGCTGAAGCTGCTGCCCTACTCGATCCTTCGGCTGCGTATGATATCAGCCTCATGGATGAGTTAACAATGGATGTAAGGGTATTGAGATGTGCTGTAACTTTCTCTGAGACAGCAGCATCTGTAGTACCCTGGAGGGTATCTCCCAGCTCTTTGATTAGATCCCTCTGTAGACGTGTAAAATGGGTCAAATAGTTCAGGGATCGCATAGAAAAGGCCGCTGAACTAAAAATGCGCTTCCCGTATCTGTCCATAGTCCTGGAATCTTTGTTAAGCGGATGGACAGATGAGGAAGATTCCGACATCTCCTTTTTCATGGCCGCTGCCACCACCATGGCGTCCACTGGAACTCCCTTTGTGAGGTAAGCCTTGTCTTGGGGTGCAGTGATGTACTTATTAGGCTTCCCAGGGACTGGTTCCACCGTGTCAGGTGTCTCCCATGCCCTTCGAGCAATCAGCTCCATTAACTCATCGAAGGGCGGAGTGACCCAGGAGGAGGAAGGGCAAGCACCGAATGCCTTCAGCAAGACTGACTCATCCTCAGAAGGGGGAAGGGACTGCCAATCACCTCTCTGCTTTAGGATCTCCAAGATGTCAGAAAAGGAGACATCTTCTGAAGGTGACTTTGGGGACCCTTCTGACTCATCCAAGTCAGTATCGGATGTCAAAGATTCTTGTGGAGAATCTAAGTGTCTCCTCTTACACAATCTTTTCCTAGGGACTTCTTCGGGGGGGGGCATCCGAAGAAGCCTCCGAGGAAGAGGGGGCACCCTCCAGGGGTGGCTGAGACACCGGTGCTCGACGCTTGGATGTGGCCGTTGGTGCAGAGGAAGATAACGGTCCTTTATGGGGAGGAGAGGCTGCTTCTACTGATGTGGTTGTCTGGGTAGACAACACCTTCCTCAAGAGATCGAAGGCCCCCGGGTCCCGAGTCGAGGTATCTCCCGGTTCCGAAGAAATGGGAAGAATCCCCGAAACAGGCACCGAAGGCACCGACCCCGAGGACGGAGCCGAATCGATCCGAGCCGAGGCCCAGAGAGGAAGAGTCGGAACCGAAACATCGGTTCGACTCTCGGCCCCGGAACCAAGGATGGATCTTCGGCTCCGAGACTCCGGTACCGGATCCGACGGAGTCGAGGTGAACGGAGCCGACCGAGAAAAGGACGGTTCTGGCACCGAGGGCTCCACAATCAGTAGATCAACCTCTTCCGGCTTCAAAGTCTGGACAGGTCTCGGAGGAGGAAGGGATGGAGATAATGGAAGGCCTTCAAGTTTCGACACCAATTGGGTGGAAACAGAGATAAGTTTGGATGAGGCCGTATGCTCCAATAATTTCTGCACCACACGGTCAACATCGGTGTCGGAGAGGGGCCTGGAAGAACGGGTCGAAGGAATCGAAGACGGAGCCGACCTCAACAGTGTCGGGGGAGGGAGCTCCATCACCGGTTCCAAGACTCGAGGCTCGGAAACTGACAACAGTTGAACACTCGGCCCCGAAGTCTGTGGAACCGGTGATCTAACTTTAGCTGAAGAGCTCGGAGCCGATGACTTGGGCTCTGACGTCTTCGATTCCTTCGAGAATTTGGATGTCTGGTCAGAAGCATCCAGAGCCTCTTGAAAGGAAGGTTTTAACAAACCTCTATCCATTAGTTTCCTGCGCCTATCTGTCATGACCCTCCCACTGAAAGAATGACAAATAGAGCAGTCTTCTTGCAGATGGAGAGGGCCAAGACAGTAGACGCAGGAACTATGATTGTCAGTTACTGACATCTTTTGCCCACATTGGCAACGCTTAAACCCCAATTTAGCCTTTTCAGACATGTCACTAATAAAAATTGAAAGGTCAAATCCAGTAAAGTAGTCAAGTCCGGTGAAATTGTCGAATCCAGTAAGGTTAGTCAATCCGGTAGTCAAATCAAGTAAGGGGTGGTAGGCCCCGAGGAGAACTCTAAATAAGTTTTAATAAACTTAACGGAACCGAGTATCCCTCAAACTTACCACACACACACACAATATATCACTAAACAACTTTTTATAATAAAAGTACCAAGAAAAATACAAGAATAAATTCTTAATCTTATCTTAGGTGCTCGAGCTCGACCCAGTGATGCGAACGCTGCAGCGGCAAACTAGATCTGGGGTAAAGGCAGAGGGGGATTGTGGGTATTAGGTGATCTCGAGCTTCTTCTCGATGCAGAGCTTGCAAGCGGCCGACACGGAGCCGAGGATCGGCTCCGAACCCATGTGTAAGAACAAATGGCGAGATTGAACACTCTCACATTAATCTTTAAGTGTGTATCAAAAATAAATTTGCCTTAAATTACAAAAAGAGTAAAAATACTTTATTTAAAGCAATAACCGAGAATACCCATACATGTTATGGAATCAGTTATTCTCTCACCATAACAAATATACTGATTTTGGTGTTGTAATAATTGACGACTTGGTTTGGGAATGCCAGCCAAAAATACAAAGGAAATTAATTGCTTTGTACAGGATGGTGACAAGACCAACACTAGAACATAGTTCTGGCTTTTGTTCTTATAATGTGAACACTGTAAATAAACTTGAGCATGCCCAAAAGTATTTTACTACAATAATAAGACCAGTTAAGGATATTAAATAAGAAAATTACTTGAGAGAGTTAAAAATGACTTTACTCTGTCTACTACAGACTTGTCAGAACTAATTTAATATGTGTATTTACCAGAAAAAATGAATTACTGGTAAATACATACATTAATAGTTAAACTCCTGGTGAAACTGCGCAAAAATAATTGCAAAGAAAACACTTTAAACGCCAAAAAATTTAATAAAGTAAAGCTTTAGGGTTAACCACCCTTCATCAGTACATAGAGTTAATGGATCTCATCAACATTTAAATAGGGATACCAATAAAATCACATGATTCAGCTAGCCTATCCTAACATTATTGACTAACAATTAATATTTAAATTACTTAATTCAAAATAACCTTCATCATTTTTTTTAAAAAAACATTTAAAACATATATACTTATTCTTATAAATATACATATACACATGTATACACACACATACATAAAAAATTATGAAGGTTATTTAAAAAAAAAAAAAAAACATTTAAAACATATATACTTATTCTTATAAATATACATATACATATGTATACACACACATACATACATATACATAAAAAATGATGAAGGTTATTTTGAATGAAGTAATTTAAATATTTAATTGTTAGTCAATAATGTTAGGATAGGCTGGCTGAATCATGTGATTTTATTGGTATCCCTATTTAAATGTTGATGAGATCCATTAACTCTATGTACTGATGAAGGGTGGTTAACCCGAAAGCTGTACTTTATTAAATCTTTTGGCGTTTAAAGTGTTTTCTTTGAAATACATACATTAACCAGAAATAATGAATTACTAGTATGCTATAACTGGAATCACAAGCTTAACTGGAGTGAGTCCTTCAGTGTCCATGCAGGTAAGTGATGGAATAATTACATGTGCACATAAAATTTTCTGATAGCCTTACAAACTTCACACATAATACTGATGAGTGTTTGGTGACAAGGTTGTTTGGATTGTAGTATCTTCGAGATTGGCTTCTGATGACTTCTTTTATGGTTCACAGCCAGAACTCAACACTGAACATTGAAAATAATTTCTCAAGGTAAACGGATTGTACCCTATGAGAAGACTGACTTGTGCATTACTGTACCCCCTTCTTGAATGTCTGGTGTACAATCTTCTTGTGTGTGTGTGTGTGTGTGTGTGTGTGTGTGTGTGTGTGTGTGTGTGTGTGTGTGTGTGTGTGTGTTTATTTTCTAATGAAAATTAGAAACTGAAAGAAAGAAAGAATAACAAAGAACATAGGCAGTGCAAGGCAAACATCAGCAAGAAAAGTTAGCACTTCAGCGTAAAATATTTATCAGGCAAGGTCACAAAAAGAAAGTGGGGAAAGATTAGGATGCTTAAATTTACAACACAAAATATCTACTAAACAATTTCACTAGAAAATGTGTTTTAAGTTGAGATGCAGTTTCTGCGTAGTATTCATAAATGCTGACACACACTAAAGCAGTACTGGGTACACAGTAAATCTACACACCAAGCCTATACCAGTTCAGAAAGTTCTATATGCAAGGGGCAAGATCATGCATATGGTACTGTCCCATCATACAAGGATAGTATTCCATACAATGAGTATATATACAAAGCAGCATCATCTTGATCGTATACAATTCACAAATCAGACCAGCACCACTGGATAACCAGCTAGCCTTGGTGAGGTAGCCTAAGGGAAAGCAACCACATAGCTAGTAATGCTGCTGTACTCCCAGCAATCCTTTTCTACTGCTAGTATGTGACAAAAACAAAACAAAACAACAAAAAAACTTTATTGCTAGGCAGGAAAGTCCCTACTGGCAAAAGAGTTCTGTACAGTACAGACAAACCTGCTACCACATACTACCTTGTCCCACCTGTACACATTGACGCTGGTGTGCTCTCTACAAATGGGAGCTTGCACAGCACCAGATTCCCACTTTGCCATAACATAGTAATGATCCCTGGTTAACTCTCATGCCTAATGACCTGTGATTTCTTAATGGAAACCAGTCAGGCATGATAGTAGACTACAGTGCAGTAGTGTAAGACAGTTACTTAAAACTTATACCTCACCACAAATACTTGAGTGAGAAGGTCACTGAAAAAACAATCAGTAAAAACAAAATGAAAACTCCAGCAAAGCTAGAACTTCCAATAAGTGACCTCCCAAACCTTTTGTGTCAGAGGCACATGGGATATATGCAAATGATCCTTATGAACATCAGGTGTTTCAGCTAATTGGCAATTCTGAATGCCCATGTTGGGAGGTCACTTATTGGAAGTTCTACCTTTGCTGGAGTTTTCATTTTATTTTTACTGATTGTTTTTTCAGTGACCTTCTCACTCATTGTTTTAGTTTGTTGTTTGGGATATTTTTGCAGTGACCCTAATGATAATGGACATCAGCTGGGTATAACAGCCTTGTGTTTCTAATGCTTAGTCAAACACTCTGCTTGTGCTGTGCTGATGAGGTCATAACAAGGCTGAAATATGCATATCCACAGCTAGTGGGGTTTGGCTTTATTGGCATGAAAATGTCCATTAAAACAACAAAACAAGTCATGGGCATTCAGAATTGCCAGTTAGCTGAAACACCTGATGTTCATAAGGATCATTTGCATATATCCCATGTGCCTCTGACACAAGAGGTTTGGGAGGTCACTTATTGGAAGTTCTAGCTTTCCTGGAGTTTTCATTTTGTTTTCACCACAAATACTTGGTAAGGCAGACATTATTGTACACAACTGACTCATACTGCTGTGTATTGCAGGCCTATCACACTACACAGTGCTGCCTAACAACTTGAGCACAGGAGCACCTGTGCATTAGGGTACTAGGCATTCCCGCACACTATTCAGAAAAATGGAAAGCTGCAGTATTCCTACAAAAACAACACTGAATTACATTCACTAGAATATTAAATACATACTGGTAATTAAGACAAATAAGTAAATAAACAATAGTTTAAAAAGTGTAGCAGTACTGAACACAGACAACAGATTACTTGTATATCATAATTTCACAAATGTACAAAGACTAAGTAAAGGTATACTGCAGATTGAAATGGAAGTAAGGTGTAAAAACAAGAGAAAATATCCACAAGACAGGTGGACTTAGCAAGAAAGCCATGAACTGGGGAAGAGTAAGAAGGAAATATTACAGTGATATTATTTAGTGACTCTAGTAGAAAAGGGATGAGAGGTGAGAGGCCAGGAGAATAAAGAGGAAGGAGAAAGGATGACAGGAGGAGAGGGAGAGAATTTAAGGTAAAGATATGCTAATAGGCGAGACGAAAAGAGAGCATTAATATGTACTAATAGGAGGGTAGTAAGGGAAGAAAAGTTAAATGGTTAAATTATTGTGAAAAAGGGGGATGGGTGGGATAGAAGGTTAAGTAATAAATAAGTAAGTTTAGTTACATACGATTGGCATAGAATGGTAGGAAAGTGATGGTAAGCTACTGGACAAGGGGAATACAATTTAGCCAGGACTACAGCATGGGCAAAGCCAGTTGTCAATGAAGAAGATCCTTAATAGCTTTTTAAAGTGAGTTGGGTCAGCAGTAGCTCTGATAGGCTGAAGGATAGTCTTCCATATTTTGGAGATGTAGTTAAAGTAGAGAGAGTCCCCAGCACTGTTGTTGGATTTGGAGGCCTGCAGTACAGATTAATTTGAGGATTGGAGGACTTGAGTGCTGGTATAGGGTTGGAGCAATAGTTGATGAGCAGGAGATTTATCAGGTTGGTGTACCAGTCTGTGGGCAGTAATTAGTTAGGTGTAGGTTAAGTAGTGGGGTAATTCTAGCCAGCTGAGCTGTTGTAAGACACAGCAGTGGTGAGACCTATGGGTGGAGTTTGTTGCGAATTTAGCTATTTTATTGTAGCAGGATTCAAGCTGCAAATAAACGCAGCAGGCTCGAAATTAATCCACTAAAGAAGACACTTTATTAAGTTAGTGCTTTCGTTTTACTCCATTGAGTAAAACTTCTTCAGACAACAAAAAATGGAGTTAACCCCATAAATAAGAAGCACTCACATGAATAAATTTATCAATTAAAGCTTTAAAGTGCACCCAACAAATAAAATCATATTAAAAGCATCACTATTCCTAAACACTGCACTACACAAGTAATTCATCTAAATGCTTACTATAAAAAGTATAAAATGTATATTATGAAGCATGTTGATAAAATATGAAAAAGCTGTTCTAAATAAATATAGACAAAAATAGATTAATGTAATTAATAATTAAAATAAGTGGGCATAGATGTAATAATCCCCTCAGAAACAACCATGAAATCATTGAAAATATACTTAAAGTATATACATATAAATATATTAAAAAGTTATATGTTGTAAATATATGCTATAAATACACATGAAATTCTAACAGTGACCAGGGATCACCCATCATAAACTTTCTTGCGAAATGCCACACAGGCATACCTTAAACCACAAAACTGTTAAGGAAAATTGCACAGTGTTTTCTATAAAATACTATATGAATAAATTTTAAAAGAATAATAATGTGCGAAATAATTATTATTTCTCACATTATTATTCTTTTAAAATATATTCAATGATTTCATGGTTGTTTCTGAGGGGATTATTACATCTATGTCCTCTTATTTTAATTATTAATTATGTTAACCTATTTTTTTCTATATTCATTTGGAACAGCTTTTTCATATTTTATCAATGCGCTTCATAATATACATTTTATACTTTTTATACTAAGCATTTAGATGAATTACTTGTGTAGTGCAGTGTTTAGGAATAGTGATGCATTTAATATGATTTTATTTGTTGGGTGCACTTTAAAGCTTTAATTGATTAATTTGTTCAGGGGAGTGCTTCCTATTTATGGGGTTAACTCCATTTTTTGTTGTCTGAAGAAGTTTTACTCACTGGAGTAAAATGAAAGTGCTAACTTAATAAAGTGTCTTCTTTAGTGGATTAATTTCGAGCCTGCTGCATTTATTTGGATTATCTAGGTTTACTTTTTTCGCTTGGTGTGAGGATTCAAGCTTGGCTAGATCAGTTTTTTTCAGGTTGATAAAGATAGGAGAGGCATATAGCAGGGGAGAGAGTAGGTGGGTTCTGGCAACTGCCAGTCTTGTAGTGTTAGTGAGAAAAGGCTCGATTCTGAACAGTGCACCTAGTTTGGAATACATGTGGAATGGAGTTGGGGGGGGGGGTCTCGTGATTTACTGGGGTGAAAGAGCATAAGTTTAGTTTTGGATGGGTTCAGCATCAGTAGTGAGTTTGATAACCAGGATTCAAAAACTAAGGACTGTTGTGTTGTTACTTCAAGTTGTTTTAGGGTAGGTGTAGCACAGATGAGAAGACAGTCATCTGCATACTGAACAATGGAGACTAGATGAGTAGTTGTACGAAGTCTGTTGGTAAAAATACTTAATATATGGTGACAGGCAATAGAGATGAAAGATGTTGTTGCCATTTGACGGTTTGGTGTTAGCCAGTTAAGTAACTATGGAGCCATGCAAGAGAAGAGTGACTAAGTTTTAGGGTGGAGAATTTAGTAAGGAGTTCTAGTGGGAGACAGTGTCAAAAGCTTTGGGCAGATCCAAGAAGATGGAGGATACTAGTTTGCCATCATTTTTATACTGGTTGATGGTATTAGTAAAACTTAGAAGGGCAGTTGTTGTACTATGATTTGGATAGAAACCAAGCTGTGTGTTAGACAGGAGATTATTAGATAATAAGTAGTTCAAGAGCTGCATGTGAATGCATGTTTCTAAGACTTTGGCTAGGAGAGATAAGATTGCTATGGGTCAGTAGTCGAAGAACTCAGCAGAATTCCCTCCCTTATGCAGAGGGATTATGTAAGATATTTTCCAGATTAAGGGAACGTAGTGTTCTGAGATACAGCAGTTAATCAGAATACAGACAGGACAAGATATGGCATCTGCTGCTAGTTTTAGGAATTCTGTAGGTAGGTTATCAGCTGCAAGGGTTGAGGGTTTAAGTTTAGAGGAGTAATTGTTTATGGTATACATCTGTACAGGTTTAAAGGAGAAGGGGTCACTGGTTTCCTTGGATATAAATGGGATAGTTGGAGGTGTATTACAGTAGTTCTTAGAAAGCAAATGTATAGAACTTGTAAAGAATGAGTTGAATTGTGCCAGTCAGCATCAGAGTGTCCACATGTCCAGCAACACCCTGATGCTGACTGGATGCATATGGTTGTTAACTGCAAAATAATTTCCCCATTTTGGTTAGACTTTAAATATCTTTGCAAAGCTCTATGGAATGATAACTGTATAATTTCTGACTCCCTTATCCTTTTTAATGTTCCTGTTGATGAAGTCATTCCTAAAAGCCAAACATTTTTATTATGCACTATCCTCTGTATAGCAAGGAAAATTGTTACTAAAAATTGGAAATCCCAATCTACTCCTGTCTTTAAAGTTGAGTTATTCATCTTGTGAAATACATTTGTAAGAATGAGGTTGCTACTCTAAGTTGTCTGTAGTTGGTGATCTAGGTTAACTTGATTTTTGTTGGTATGCCAAGGTGCCCAGGCTTTACCTCTTTGAGTAGATTTTTAGTGTCTTTCGTTAGCCAAGAAGCATAGTTAGATTTTACTCTAGTAGTTCTGCATGGGGTTAGTTTATTCAGAATGTCAAGGAAGGTGATATTAAAATAACACACAGCAGTATCAAGGGGTAGTGTTTTGTGTGAGGTCCAGTCACAGATCTGCAAGATGGAGATAAAGGACTGAGCATTTTTTTACAAATGTGACAGTAGGAGGTAATCTCTATGTATGTTGGGAGATGATCACCAATGCTGTCAAGGATACAACCTAAGTGGAAGGCCTGAGAAAGTTTGTTAGTTAGGATCCAATCTAGAATTGATTGCCTTTTGGTGGCTTTGTCTATTCTGGTCGCACTTTGTATAACCTGGGTAAAGCCATGCAGGTTAATGAAATTAGTGGGGTTATTAGAGTTGTAAGCAAACCAGTCAGTGTTAAAGTAGTCCATTATGGTGGTTACTTCTCGGAATGTTAAAGATATCCAGTGTAGAATATTTTCACTATATTTATCAGTGCCAGGGTCTGCTAAGGATTAAGGTATACTCTCCTGAATAGGCCATATTCCAATGATACTCAAAGTGGCCTCAGATTCACTGAGCTAAATCTCAGAAGATGGTATGTTTCATAGAACTGAGGTCAAACTGGTAAAAGTATGGCTATTAGAAATTTCACAATGCAGTCTGGGGACTACCATCAGACCCACCTTAGAAGAACATAGGTGACAGTTGTTTTATTATGATTTGGATACATAGGGCACCAATAGCAATTTTAAGCAGGCAAGGCCACAATCATGCAAGCTACAGCAGGTTAGACTCAAAATCATAAAGATGAGCCTGGCTTCAATGTGAAGTCAGTGTAATTCATGCAAAACTCGGTTAATGTGTTCAAAGTGGAAACAACAATAAATGCTCTGGTGGTAGCGTTAGAAAGAGACAAACAACCTAAAAAGCAAATCAAGGAGATCATTAATTTCAAATGTCAGGCAGGAATAAAGTAGGACATGTGGTTCACTCCCTTTTATAACCAGGCTTCCTCTAACTGCCATGAAGTGAGACAGCATCCATATATCCCTCAGGGACATTACACTGCTTAAAAAAGATAGTGTCAGGAGACTGCTGGCCACATTTATTTAAATCCCGTTTCAGAAAAAGAATTCTTGCAACAATAATGCCCATGATGCACACTCACTGTTCTCAAGTATCACCAAGCATTTAGAAGAATAAATACTGTGTAGTAAACCCAGCACCAGCTAAAGGTCCCCACATTCTGCACATTTCAATGGTACTCACAAGTCCAGCTACTAAGTGGTAAATCCCAGTACAAGCTACAGTTCCTTGTATTGTGTACACATCACTATTATGTATCATGAACAATAGCAACTGAACACCTTGCTTTGTACATAAAAGCCACATCTTTCACAAGTACTAGCAATGTCGCAAACCCAATGCCAAAGCCTCCAGCATGTGAGGAGGCAAAAGTAAGGAAAAACACTGAATAGATCAGTACCACAGTCACAAGTGCCAGCACTATGCCATAAATCCAGTACCAGGAAAAGCTAAAGACCACAACAATTTCATATTATGAAAGTTAGGAGCAAGCATAAACTCTGTGAAATACCTCCTGAACAACTTGCAAAGCGCTATCTCATCAAAACGTTCTTAAAGAATAAAACTGTTTGGTATGGCTTACCATCAATTACAGAAACCTGTCTCACACCTTTGTGCAGGGTATTTGCTTCCTACACCCCTAAACTTGACTATAATCAACTCTAATACTGCAAGGCAATGTCCACAACATAGTAGTTTTGATCAGAGTGCAATTCAACAAAATGTACATTATCACACACTGACTACCACATAATCTTCTGAGCACTGTTGTGCAACACACCCAATGACAGCTTCTAGCTCTATAAGGAAACATCAGTATCCATAGTGAACAGCATATTATATAGCCAGCTTCACAACAGATGAGGACCTCAGTGATGAGCAGAAATCTAAAACTTCCAAGCCAATTCTACAAAGTTAGAAGAGTGAAAGGCACAATATCTCCAGCTCGATGCAAAACCCCCCTAAAATTTGCAGCGCCCAGTACTGTTCCTAAACATTTGGTTCAGTCAAAGGCCCAGTGCTGCATAGTACTTCAAGCTGTTACAGTCATACATTTGTGTTACTGGCATTTAAAAGCTTACTAACAGCCACTCATCTCTTTTGTACTATATGGAAAGTTATATTCTTCTATATACTATAAACAAGCTCCAGTAACTGTATTATTTTTTTATCCACCAAAAATTCAGTAGATAACCTTTGCAGAATATCATACCCGATATATTGTGCTCTTTGAGCAATGCCGAATGTTTTTCTTTCATTCGCTTAACATAGTCACATGAAATACTATATATTTTGCTGCAGATTCCCTCTACTGAGTCCTTGGCTACTGCTGTCACATGGGGTCCACACTGTTTTCGCAGGTGTTCCAGTCTGTCCTAGAGGAGAAAAATCAGAAAAACAAGTCTATTAAAACACATGACATAACTTAATTAGTCATCCTGATGCCCAGTTGATAAAGCAATTAGCTTTGATGTGCAGGGATTCAGTGAACACCAAACCAAGTTCTTCAGCCAACATCTCCTCTCCCAGTTCCAAACACACTTCTCAATAACTTCAGGATTTTAATGCATTTTTCATTTCTGTACTTTAGTATACAAAAGTCATATACAGGATTACACAGTCACCAGCTACACTTACAGACTCTGTTAGTATGCCCTAGAAGACAAAAACAGGGCAGAAATGCACAACATGGAATCTGGAGAGAATTTTGATTTACATTCAATCCTAGAATATAGTCTTGCTTTCCAACAGTACTGTCTGTCTGTCTCTACTAGTTTTCTATCTCCTTAAGCCCATTCTGACTTTTTTTTTTTGATCTACTGGCTTCCAAGCTCATTTTTGCCTCCTAGCTTTCTAGCCCCCTAAGTTAAAACTATGCTGGCATTTTGACTTGTTCTTCATCTTCTCACAGTGCCCTTTCTGACATGTGAAGCACAGCCAAGTGTATAAAATCTGTAAATAAAATCTAAGAATTAAAGTAAACTGTGGAGCCACAATCTTTGATTAATCTATTAAAAGTGAGATTCAGAAACATACTGCTCACTGAGTAGGCTTACTGTGTGGACTGGTAAGGAAGTAAGCAACAAACAAGCTGTGGATGTGGCCTGTGTTTTTGGTGACAATGTTTATATACTGCAACCCAGCCAATATGCTACTTGCACCAAATGCAATGACAATGGGCAGAAGAAATGAACATTAAAAAACAGGAAAAACTAGTGATGCTCAATTCAGAAAGTACCACAAAATATACCGTACCCAGCTTCATAAAAAATGGTATTACTGAAGATGAGGGCAACTATCGAGTAAAGCCTTGATCTAAGCATTACTAAGCCATTTCATGACCACCTGTATCAGAAAATTGTCCCAATAAGTAAATGTATTCAGACATAATCACGCAAGGGACCCAAGCTCAGTAATTGTTAATAAAATAAAACTATGTGATTATTGCATTTACACATATATAGGTATACAAAAAAAACATCAAAAATTCATTACACAACCCTTTGCAAAATATCGTACTTGATATATTGCACTCCTTGAACAATGCAAAATGTTTTCTATTTATATGCACAGATCAGAATTAAGAATTGTATCAGGAAAGTGTTTACTGGTTTAGTACATCTGCTGGTATGCCCCCACAGTCTGTGCATCTCCTTTTCAGATACACAGGCCAACTGCATTTTATAACCTAGGAAAGTGTCATCTGTAGACTACCAAGATATAACAAAACACAAATATGAATAGACTGCACCAGTACAGTCTGAGGTTTGTAAATAGGCCTGTGTTTCTGAAACATGTACCATACACATAGATGTCAGTTAGTATCCCATAAATAACAGGAGTACCAAGGTATGTCCTGCAACACTTACAACAGCATTACAGTAGTTCACACACAAGTATGCACATGCCACACACACACTCTCAGACATAGTGGGGTGTGTGTGTGTGTGTGTGTGTGTGTGTGTGTGTGTGTGTGTGTGTGTGTGTGTGTGTGTGTGTGTGTCACTGAAGCATGACACACTTCTGGCTTCCCAGTGCCAAAAAACAAGTGACACACAGAACAAAAGAAGGCATTACCAGAGACTGACTAGCCATGCAGAGGCTGGAGAAGTCAGGGAGATAGGGGTGGGAAACAACAGCTTTACAGCACATCCACTTTTTCAGCTTTGATAAGGACAAATCACCAATGATGAGAATAGCTCTCATAATCATGGGATTGGTTGCCCTTAACTACTGGACTGGTGGGAGTGCAGCTTACAGAATGTTAGCTTTATCTGTTCTCTGTCCAGACTGGAAATTGGTGTACTGGTCACCTTGGTACCTTTTCTCTGGCAATAACACTCCTTGTAAGCTAGAGATTCTCTCTTGTCCCATAAACTTCTGCCCCCCCTTAGAATTACTCTAGATTGAGTGATGATGATTAGCTGGTTTACAAATCTTAACAGAAGAGAATATTATATTATTAGGAACTGTGAAGTAAAAACAGGTCTCCAGAGTTCCAACAGAGGTCCCTTTGGAAGTGATAATTTGGAAAGGGATAGCTGTGTGGGTCGTTCAAGTGTACAAACAGAAACCAGATAAATCTGATATTCTGGTAAGTACATAAATTACAGTTGAGTAAGCTGAACCTACTAGAAAAAGAAGTTATGTACTTACCATAATGTTCGATGTTTGTAGTCCATCTCTCCCTTCATTCTTACACTTGGGATTGGAGCCGAATCTCAACTCTGACTCGGCCATAATCTAGCTCCAAAACGTCTGGTTGGCTCGTGGCTAGGAGGTATCCCATTATGCATCACTAACCTTCCCCAGATCTTGTTTGCTGCATAGACAAATACAGAGACAAAGAACACACCAAATCGAAAGAACTAACAAGAAAACAGTAGGCATTCTACCCCCAGGTCCTCAAGGAGAGGGGCAGGAGGGAGGGTTCGTAAGAATGAAGGGCGAGATGGACTACAAACATCGAATGTTATGGTACGTACATAACTTCTTTATGTTCTGTAGTCCTATCTCGCCTTCATTCTTACACTTGGGACAGCGTCCCTAGCACCTTCATCTTGGGTGGCTCATTGGAAAATGCTCCTGAGTACTGTGGAACCAAAGGAAGACCTGGTCTCAGAAGCCATGTCCAATTTGTAGTGAGTAATGAATGTGTGAGGTGAAGCCCATGTTGCTGCAGCACAAATGTTGTCTATTGGGATTTCAGCTTGAAAGGCTACCGAGGCAGACACAGACCTGGTAGAATGAGCTTTCACCTTGAAAGGAAAATCTTTACCACTGGAGGAATAGACAAATGAAATGCAACTGGAAATCCAGTGAGATAGTGTGACTTTAGAAACTGGAAGGCCCCTCGTAGAGTCCGAAAAGGAAAGAAACAACTGATCCGACCTTCTGAAATCTTTAGTTCTGTCCAGATAAAAACGCAATTGTCTGTGCGCATCCAGTTGGTGGAATTTGTATTCTGCCTTGTTAGAAAAATTAGGGAAGAACACAGGCAATTTAATAGACTGATTAATATTGGCTTGAGAAGAAACTTTAGGAATAATGGAAGGGTTTGTCCGCAAGGAGACCCCATCTCTATGAAACACCAAATAGGGGGCCTTAACAGAAAGAGCTTGTAGTTCAGAGACCCTGCTTGCAGAAGTGATAGCCACTAAGAATATAGTTTTCCAAGTTAAAAACTTGAGGTCACATGTTGCTGAAGGTTCGAAAGGACTTGACATAAGTTTATGGAGAACAAAGATCAATTCCCATGGAGCCACGGGATCCATGACTGGGGGTCTTAGCAAAGTGGTCCCTTTGAGGAAGGCTCTACAAAGACTATGAGCCATAAGATTAGGTTTGTTAGCAACATGAAAAGTGGAAATGGCTGCCAACTGGACTTTAATAGTTGCCGCTGCTGAACCTTGGTTGAATAACTGCGACAGGAAGTCTAAAACGGCAGAAATGGGAGCTGTGTAAGGATCAAGATTTCTCTCACGGGCCAGAAAGGAGAATCTTTTCCATTTACTGGTATAAATTTTCCTGGTAGAAGGTTTGTGAGAAGATGACAGAATGTGTACAACCTTGGGAGAAAAATCATGAAACCTGACTAGGGATGGAATTGGAGCAGCCAAGCTGTCAGGTTGAGGGTGTGGAGAGAGGGATGGAATGCCCCTGACATGTGTGTAAGCAAATCTGGCACTGGATCCAGAGTCCACGGTTCGTCCATTAGATAAGGTCTAAGGAAGGGGAACCAAATTTGTCGAGGCCAGAAATTAGCAATTAGGATCATTCTGCTTTCCGAGAATATTGCTTTCTGAATCACCTTTGACACGAGGGGGAAGGGAGGGAAGGCATAGAGAAGTCCGAGGGCCAATCGTGAACGAGTGCATCTCTTGGTGTTTCCCCTTCCAGGGGAATCAGGGTAAAGTAGCTGCTTCATTTGGCAATAAGAGGGGTGGCAAAGAGATCGCAGCAAGGCTGGCCCCATTTGCGAAAAATTTGTTCTGCAACGTATGTGTTCAGAGACCACTTGTGAGGCATCAAAATAGCCCTGCTGAGTCTGTCTGCTATGACGTTGGATTTCCCCGGGATGTGCGTTGCTATCAGAAAGCCCTGGGAAGACACTGCCCACTCCCATACTCGAATGGCTTCTCTGCAAAGGGGGTAAAGATTTGGTTCCTCCTTGTTTGTTTAGGTACCATACCACCGACAAGTTGTCCGAGAGAATTGCAATCGTCCCTAGAGGAAGAAAGCTGTAAAGTGCTTGCAATCCTAGAAGCACTGCTCTCATCTCCAAGATGTTGATATGCAAATGAGCCTCATGATCTTGCCATGTGCCTTGGACAGTTCTCCCTAGATAATGCCCCCCCACCTTATCTTGGAGGCAACCGTGGTCACAGTGGCAACTGGAGGGGGAGGAACAAAAGTTCTGCTTGTGTTTAGATTGCTGGTCTGAGTCCACCAACGAAGATCCTGTTTGCACAAATTTGTTATTAGGATGGGGTGAGACAGAGAGAGGTACTGCAGTGACCACTGGGCAAAAAGTAACCACTGCAGGACCCTCATGTGCAGTCTGGCTAATGGAACTAGTGTTAATGTGGAAGCCATGGTCCCTAATAGCTTGAGCACCACCTTTGCTTGGACTTTTCTTAGGGGAAGTAAGCTCAAGACTTGTTCCCTTAGACTCTGAATTCTTTCTACGGGAAGGTAAGCCCTCATGGAGACGGTGTTTATATCGGCGCCAATAAAATTCACATGCTGAGAGGGCGACAATGCAGATTTTTGCCAATTTACTGTAATTCCTAACTGCAGGCAAGTTGAAATGGTAGCGCCCCTGGCCTGTAACAGTAGATGCCTGGTGGTGGCAGTCAGGAGCCAGTCGCCAAGATATGGAAACACCTGGAATCCCTGACGTCTCAAGTGAGCTGTAACCACTGCCATATATTTGATGAACACCCCGGGGGCTGTGTGAGACCAAAGGGCAGGGCATGAAACTGATAATGACTGGCTCCCAACCGAAAGGGTAAGTGACTCCTCGATGCCCTGTCCATTTTGATGTGGTAGTAAGCATCTTGGAGGTCTATGGAGCACATCCAAATTTCTTTCCCTAAAAATGGGAGTATCGACTGTAAGGTGACCATTCGGAACTTGGACTTCTGTACAGATTCATTCAATTTGCTGAGATCTAAAATGGGTCTCATGTCCCCTGTTCTTTTTGGCACCAAAATCTGGAATAAGTCCCTAATCCTACTTGGTCTGCGGGGCTTGGTTGGATGACTCTCTTCACGAGCAACTTTTGGATTTCTAGAGTTGTTGAATCCCTGTGATTGGATGGCACATCTGGGATTCGTCTGGTCTGAGGGGGTGGAGATGAGAAGAGAATATGGTAACCTCTGGTAATTATCTTTAATACGCACTTGTCTTGAGTAATGTCATGCCAGGCTTCTGGGTATAAAGAAATACGACCCCCAACTAGCTCCAGAGACGTGCAGTCAGGCCTCCTTTCAGGAGCGCTGATAGGGAAGACCATGAATGGAATCACAGTCTCCCTGATTTTGTGGGACTCCTCTACCTCTACGGCGGCATCTACCATTATTTCCTCCTCCTCTGCCTCTGGAGACAGAATCACTTTGTGCATCCTGAAAAAACCTCTGCAACTTTTTGAACCACATTTTGCCGCCCTTCTGCCCTTTGGGATAGGGTCTAGAAGGGACGGAAAAACAGACGCCAATGGCAGACAGGGTTTTCCTTTCTGCTCCACCTGGTGAGTGTGTCCTTTACCTTGGATCTGAACAATGAGGATCCATCAAAGGGGGCGTTGGTAAATGTAGATTTAAAGGCCTCCGCAAAGTTACACAAACGCATCTAGGAGTGCCTTCTGAGAGAGACTCCTGAACCCGCTGCCCTATTCGCTCCATCCACTGCATATGAGATTAGCCTCATGGAGGAGTTCACAATAGAATTTAGGATAGATATCTGTGCGTTGACCTTCTGAGATACCGCATCAGATACATTATCCTGTAGAGTATCTCCCAGCACTTTTAGGAGATCTCTCTGGAGCCTTGTGAAATGGCACAGATAGTTCAGCGACTGAAGTGTAAAGGCCGCTAAAGCAAAGACACGCTTCCCATACCTATCCATCGTTCGAGACTTCTTGTTCGGTGGATGGACAGTGGAGGAAGTTTTGGCAAGTTCCTTTTTGGTGGCTGCTTCCACCTCCATGGCATCTACTGGAACACCCTTAGTAAGAAAATCCTTGCCCTGGGGTGCTGACAAAAATTTATTTGGTCTTCTAGGAACCGGTTCCACAGAATCAGGAGACTCCCACACCTTTCGACTCACTAAATCCAGTAGCTCGAAGTCCTCATCAAAAAGGCTCCTAGAGGACCTGGAAGATAAGAGTGGGGGATCTAGATCGCTGGAATACAGGTGACCTAAGAGTAGGGAAAACCTGTCAAGTTCAGATGATTGGCTCCGAGATGTAGTTTCAGTTATCGGCTCCGAAGTTCCTGGAGCCAAAACTGATGGATCCACTAGGCTAACCTCTGTTGGCACCGAAATCAGTGGAGACGATGAGGGTGAAGCCACTTAAGAAATTTTGTCTGGTGCCTCCGATGAAACAGAATGGGTGGGAGACTGCCTTTTAGTAGTTTTTGGTCTGTCCTTCTTGGAGGAGGAAGGAGATTTAGAGCTGGATGATGAAGATCCCAATTGCTCCTCAAAGCAACGTTTCAATAGTCCTTTCAATATGAGTTTGTTCTTCCTCTCCTGAAGAACACGAGGACTGAAAGCATGACAAAATAGGCAAGACTCTTGCAGGTGGATAGCGCCCAAACAGTAAACACACAAATTGTGCCCATCAGTCAAGGACATCTTCTGGGCACATTTAGTACACATTTTGAAGCCCGAAGGCTTATGATCTTTAGAGTCTTTTGACATAATGCAAAATCACTATCCACAAATACAACCACAACTAATAAACAGATGGAACAAAGGACAAACGGAGGACTAGGTCCTCTAATTTAAATGGGCCTAGCCATAAGAGGAGAAAGAAATAAACAGAGGACTAGGTCCTCTAATTTAAACGGGCCTAGCCCAGGGAGAGACGGAAAAACAGAACCGAGGACTAGGTCCTCTAATTTAAACAGACCTAGCCCAACGGAAGACAAACAACAGAACGAGGACTCAGTCTTCTAACTTAAACGGGCCTAGCCCAAGGGTGGAAAGAAGAAAAACCAGCAGCGCAGGAAATAGCGATGCAGTGATACAAACAGGGTCAACGGAAGAATGGCCAAAGATCTGGGGTAGGTTAGTGATGCATGATAGGATACTTCCTAGCCACAAGCCAACCAGAAGTTTTGGAGCTAGAGTAAGGCCGGGTCGGAGCCGAGGTTCGGCTCTGATCCCAAGTGTAAGAATGAAGGCGAGATAGGACTACAGAACATCAACAGATGTTTGAATGATTGATCATTGCTGCAGTAGCCTTAGCTACATGGGTTATATCACGCCAAGGATATAATGGCCAGTTAACTTACAATGCTTCAGGGCACCTTCTATGCACCCAAACAGTCAAGCAGTCTGAAATGAGATGACTGAAAAGCAAGTTTTGGTGCAAAGCCCTTCAGAACTTTCCTGCAAGTAGAGAGAGAGAGGGGCAGGCTGAACCCCGAAAGGGCAATGCTAGGAACAACAAAAAATAAATGTCCACACCCTGGCATAAAAACTCACCAAAAAAAAACAAGGTGATGGAGGGAGGAAGTGGCTACTGCAGCAGTGATTATTTAGACAGCTACTGGCATAAACACACCAAAAAACAAGAGGGATGAAGGGAGAGAGTGGCTACTGCACTCTGTGATCATTTGAACAAATACTGTTAGGCAAGTTCAACTTACACAACTGTACTTGTATTCTTCATATTGATCATTGCTGCAGTAGCCTTAACTATATGGTCAGATTACCACAGCTAACTACATTTTGGGAGCTGGAAGGAGAAGGATCCAGAAGCCCTGGATAATGGCCTTATCAAAGCTTGATATAGACCTAGGGAAAGACTCAAGCTTGCAGTGCATTGTAAAAGTATGTAGAGAGGACCAAATTGTTGCTTCTGGAGTATTTCTAAAATCCAACACTTTCCAAGAAGTCAGAGATGAAGCTGGGGCCCTTGTAGAGTGGTCCTTGATCCTGCCTGGAATGGATCTGTTATGGTAAGTATAACAAAGGGTAATAGCCTTATACAACCATTTGGAAATACTCTGTGTTGACACAGGTTATCTCCTTTTTACCTTCATAAGAAAAGAACAGCTGAGCCAAAGATTTGAAAGACTTAATTCTATCAAAAGAGCACCTGAGCTGTCTATGGACATCCACGAGTATCCTTTCTCCCTTAATTTTAGGTTTAGGAAAGAAAATGGAGAGATGGATAATTTGGCTTAAAGTAAACTCAGATACTAATTTAGGTATAAAAAGAAGGATTAGTTTTAAAGAAGCCCTGTCCATGTAGAAAATATAGGGTTGACTCATCATAAGAGCTTGCAACTCAGATACTCTTCTTGCAGAGGTCAGAGCAATCAGTAAAACTGTTTTCCATGTTAAGAACCTCAAGTCAGACAGATTAGCTGGTCAAAGTGGAGAAAGTGTTTGCTTGTCTAATACAAAATTAAGATCCCAAGGAGGGGCCACTGGTTTTCTAAAAGAACTCTTACGCAAAACCCCTTTCAAGAACATTTTTACATGAGACTACATTGAAAGAGGAGGATAGTACAGTTGTGTACACTTACCATAAATGTAGATGTTTGAGTGTCTTCACTGTTGCAGTCATGACTGTAGGGTTCTCCCCTGCCGGCAGGCAGTCCTCGGTCGGCCAGAATCCCAAAGTCTGGGTCCGGTGTCGGCTGTTCAGCCATGCTCCCTAACATCAGAGCGCCAGGAGTACAAAGCTGACAGCCGACGCCATGTTCTCCAGTTTTTCTTGCCCCAGATGTCAGAAGTTCCAAAATGAATAAGGTCCCATACCCTTTGCAAATACACCTCAGAAGAAGGGTGAAAAAAGGAACCACACAAAAGAAAAAATAAGAGGGGACAGGAGGGAGGGAAACCCAGACAGCAACAGTGAAGACACTCGAACATCTACATTTATGGTAAGTGTACACAACTGTACTATGTTCATCGTGTTTCACTGTTGCAGTCATGACTGTAGGGTAGAATCCCAAAGCAGAAAGAAAGGGAGGTGGTTATAAAGTAGAGGGGGCAGCTATAAGGCCCTGCAAGACTGCAGAAGCAAAGCCTGCCCTTGACTTAGAGTAGAGAGGTAGATTGTAGTGCTTGGAAAAAGTATGCACTGAACTCCAAGTTGCAGCTTCCAAAATGTCTTTGGTAGGAACTCCCCTGAGGAAGGCAGCTGAAGTGGCAGCAGCTCTGGTAGAGTGAGTCCTTATACTCCCTGGGATTTGCTTTCCATGGTGTGAATAGCACAATCTGATTCCATGAGCAATCCATTTAGAGATGGTCTGTTTTGAAATGGCTTTACCTTGGGAACTTGACGCATAAGAAACAAATAATTGCTCTGATTTCCTGATGTCCTTGGTTCTGTCCAGGTAAAAACGTAGTTGTCTGTGTACATCCAAGGAATGTAAGATCCGTTCCCCTTTATTTTGAGGAGTGGGGAAAAAAGTTGGCAAGTGAATAGTTTGATTTAAAGCCACTTTGGAAACCACCTTAGGCATGAAAGTAGGATTAGTCCTTAAAGACACCCTGTCTTGATGAAAAATAATATAAGGTTCCCACAGCCATAAGAGCTTGTAACTCTGAAACCCTCCTTGCAGAGGTCAGAGCTAAAAGGATGACTGTCTTCCAAGATAAAAACTTGATGTCAGATGAGGCAGCAGGCTCAAAAGGAGGTAAGGTGAGCTTTTCCAAAACATAGTTGAGATCCCAAGCAGGAATGGGAGGAGATCTAGGGGGCCTTAAGTTCTTAGCTCCTCTGAGAAATTGTCTCATGAGCTGGTGGGAAAAGATAGGAGGGTCTGTATTATAATGAGCAGAAATAGCAGAGGCGTGTATCTTAATGGAAGAGAAAGCGAGACCCTTATGTAAGAGGTCTGACAGGTAAAGTAAAATCTGAGGAATGTTAGGAATAAGAGGATCAGAATCCTGAGCCTGCATCCAGGAACAAAATCTTTTCCATTTTCCTGCATAAGATTTTCTAGTGCTAGGACGTCTGGCTTCTAAAATGACATGCATAACCTGCTTGGGTAGGAGAGAATGAATCAAAGATTCTGGATTAACCAGGCCGCCAGGCTGAGAGTTTTGACATGGGAGTGTAGAATCTGACCCTGGTGTTGGGACAGAAGGTTCGGAATCTGTGGTAAAACCCAGGGTGGCTCTAGACAAAGGTTTCTTAGTGTTGGGTACCAAAACTGTCGAGGCCAATTTGGGGCCAGCAAGATTATCATCTTGGGCTTGTCCTGCTTGATCTTTAGTAATACCCATGGAAGAAGAGGAAGAGGGGGAAAGGCATATCCCGAGAAGTTTCTCCAACTGAATGATAGAGCATCCACTTTCCAAGCTTGATTGTGGAAAGTCCTGGTGCAAAAAAGTTGTAGTTGATGATTGAGGTGGGATGCAAAGAGGTCTATGTGAGGACATCCCCAGACTGCTGTAATCATCTTGAATATTCCGGAGTCCAACATCCATTCGTATGGATCCGAAAGGTTTCTGCTCAGACTGTCTGCCAGGAAGTTTTGCTGCCCTGGTAGAAACTGTGCTTGAAGGTCCAGATTGCAAGCTAGGGCTGTGTTCCAAAGATCCATGGCTAGTCTGCAAAGGGGGTAGGAATGAGATCCCCCTTGCTTGTTTATGTACCACAGAACTGTGGTGTTGTCTGTCCGTATCAGTAGTTGTCCTGGTTGTAGAAGATTCCAGAAGCCCAACAGAGCTTTCTGAACGGCTAACATTTCCTTTAAATTGATATGCAGGTGCTTCTGATCCTTTGTCCAAAGGCCCTGCAGACAGTTGCCCCGAAAATGGGCTCCCCATGCATAATCTGAGGCGTCCGTGGTTAGAATCTGAGTGGCAGGAGGCAGACAGAAGGGTTTTCCTTTGTTTAGAGTACATGCCTTGGACCACCAAAGGAATTCCTTTTGAAGACAAGGCAGGACGGAGATCAGCATGTCTAGGCTGTGACAATGCTGAGACCATACACTTTTAGGTACCACTGTATTTTCCTCATATGTAGTCTTGCATATGGTATGAGAAGGATGCAGGAGGCCATGTAACCCAGAGCCTGCAGGAATCTCCTTGCAGATAGCTGAGTTGTAGTTGCCAAGGTTTTGAAAGTTGAAGCCAGCTGTAACTGTTTTTCGTATGTCAGAAATGCCATCTGGGTTGTTGTGTTTAGAGAAGCGCCCAGAAAAATTATCTGTTGTGAGAGTGTCAAATTTGACTTTTTTATGTTTACAGTGAATCCCAGGAACTTGAGAAGATTCTGAACAAACTGTAGATGCTGGAGTAAGACATCCTTGCTGTCTGCCTGAATAAGGCAGTCATCCAGATAAGGGTAAATTTGAATTCCCTTGAGTCTGCAATAAGCTACTACTGGAGCCAGGCATTTGGTAAAGACCCTGGGCGCAGTAGACAATCCAAAGGGCAGCGCAGAGAATTGGTAGTGCCTCGATCCTGCCTTGAACTTGAGGTATTTTCTGCGTTCCTGTCTGATGGGGATGTGTAAATATGCTTCTTTTAAATCCAAAGTTACCATCCATGCATTTTTGGTCAGCATTGGTAGTAGCTGCTGTACAGTAAGCATCTTGAATTTTGGTATCTCTAGAAAAGTGTTCAAGACTGACAGATCCAGAATGGATCTCCATGAATTTTGCTTCCTGGGGACTAGAAAGAGCCTTGAGTAAAAACCTTGTCCCATCTCTGAAAGTGGAACTAGTTCTATGGCTTTCATAGCCAAGAGAGCTTCCACCTGGTTTAATGCCTCTGACCATTGATGTTTTGGAAGATCTGGCCATCCGCTTGGCCTTGGTGGAGTATGAAAATGGAATTTGTAACCTCTTGAAACCACATCCAGAACCCACTTGTCTTGGGTTATAAGAGTCCAATTTAGATGAAAAAGAGAAAGTTTTCCTCCGAGAGGGGCTTCCAGGCAAGAAGTTCCTGCAGCCCAACAAAGGGAGTCATTGAGCCTGTTTTCTATGAGCTTGCGACCTGTCTTCTCCTCCCCTAGGGGTGGAAGCAGTCCACTGTCTTGGTCTATAAGATGCTTGCGTATGAGGCCTACCTCGGGGGCGTCTATATCTTCCCCTCTGAGGCCTGTCTGAATTGGGAAAGGACCAATTTTTTGTAGGCCAATTCCTGCTAAATCTGGGTGGCTGTACTTGTAAGAAATCTTTAACTGTTTGCATGGACTTTGCCTTGTCCTCCATCTTTTTAATCACGTCTTCAGCTTTAGATCCAAGTAAAACATTATGCTGAACAGGAGCATCCAATAATTTAGCCTTTACCTGATCTGGCAAATTTTGTTCCTTTAACCATGCATGTCTTCTAATTACTGTGCCAGAGGCAGCAGCCCTACAAGAAGCCTCCAAGGCATCAAATCCACAGTGTAAACCATGCTTCCCAACTTGTTCAGTGGCATGCAGTAAGTCATGTAGTTCCTTATCATCTGCACAGGCGGAAATGGAAGTTAGCTTTTGCTTTAAAACAGACATGAGAAATTGTTGGTATTTCAGCATATGAAACTGACAGTTTAAAGCCCTAATAGATAAAGTAGCAGAAGTGTACACTTTTTTGCCCCATCTTTCTAAAGATCTGGAATCCTTCTCAGTGGGAATGGGGTTTTTAGCAGAAGCGGCCTTAACGCCCTTAGGACCCTGAGAAATGGTTTCAGGGTCAGCAGTAGGGTTCTTGAATAAAAACTGGTGGGAATCAGGAACCCTATAGTATCTGTCTGGCTTAACAGGAGCTGGAGGAAAAGAGTCAGGAGTTAAGTTAGCCTCCGAAAAAGCATCATCCACAATATCCAAAATAGGAGGAATAGCCAGGGGCCTATGTTGGGGAAGAAGAAGAAAATCCCTTAGTCTTTTCTTAGATTCCAAGTACTCCTGTCCTTCCCAGTGGAAATGTTCCCTCATTTCATGCAAAGTTTCCCCAAAAGAGAAATCCTCAGGGGGAGAAGCTGAAGGAATGGATTCCTCAGCATCAGAATCCTCATAAGGAGGGAAAGAATATTCCTGGTCAGAAGAAGAAACAGAAGAAACAGAAGCCTGATCAGAGGAGTCATAATAAACTTCCTGTCTTGGCCTTTTATCTGGAGGGGGATGTGAACCCCTAATCATAGTAAGTAAGTCCTCCGCCATTTTAAGTAACTGTTTCTGAGACTTGGGAGCCGGATCAGAAGAGGCCTGGGTTGCAGTCTTTGATTTGGAAGGAGTCTTTGCCTTTGTCTTTGGCTTTGCCTTTATAAGAAGCTGAGTAGGCCTGAAAACCCCTTCGGAAGCCGGTACCTGCACAGCGGCTCCGGACCCATCCGAAGGAGCAGTGTCCGAAGGTCCAACTGAAATATTCAAAGGCCTAGTTGGCTCCTCGTGGGAGTCCGTTTCAGCCATCGGTTCCGAAATGGCCGACGACAGGGGCTCCAAAAGCGCCTCACTGACGGCAGCCAAACCTGAAGCTGGCTCCGCTTGTGCGATATTGTCTGATTTGGACCTCGGAGGCCTGTCTTTGTCCTTGTGTCGTTTGTGAACTCCGGTAGCTGGAACCGTATCCGATGACATTTTGTAATTAAAACGCCTACCGAAGTAATGAAATGCAAAATCGTACCTTCGTTTGATAGTACGTTGATTGAATCTAGCACAAAACCGACAACTAGCTACGTCGTGGTCAGGGCCTAAGCAAGGAATACAGTAAGAATGAAAATCCTTATGAGGTATTTGCTTCCCACATGAAATACAATTATTAACTTTTTCTGACATCGGACTGGAGCAAGAAAAAAGTTTCCCCAACGGGGTACTTAGCTTTGAGTAGGAGAAGAAAGTCTTCAGACTGAAGTTTGATTAGAAAAAATTGTCAGGAGTCAGCCGACCGGCACTTGCGAACTGCTATCACCGCACGGCAAAAAAGACTGGAGAACATGGCGTCGGCTGTCAGCTTTGTACTCCTGGCGCTCTGACGTCAGGGAGCATGGCTGAACAGCCGACGCCGGACCCAGACTTTGGGATTCTGGCCGACCGAGGACTGCCTGCCGGCAGGGGAGAACCCTACAGTCATGACTGCAACAGTGAAACACGATGAACATCCATGGGCATACATGCTGAAATAGCCGATAATAAATGAACCTTGACAGAGTATTAATAAAGGCCATAGGACAGTAAATCAAGCAAATATTGTAAACCAGAGAACAAATAGTCCTGAAAGGGTACGGGTTATATTGTCACAAACTACAATTTTTTTTTTTGTTTGCATTTGCTAGCCTCTCCACCTTATCACCCTTAATCAACTAACATTAACTCACAAATTACTGTACAACTCCTCGTTTTTGCAAATTACATCATCACTACTTCAACATTATATTCCATCTTGTGGCCTACACTTCTGTGGCAAGTATCTACTATCTATTTACAAACCTCAAAGATCTAACAGGGTTAATCTGTGCTCTCACTGTGTTGCCAAATCAAGGAATAGCATTCAAGAAGCAATTAGACTTGTACCCACTACTATTCCTTCAAGTCTAGGCTGAAATAGCATCTAACCAACAACTGGATCTGCCCATGTTCCTTGCCATCTTAGTACTCTTTTCTATTCCCTTCTTCTACACTCGTAATACACTTTCTCTTGATATATCCTACTTCCCTTCCTGCTTTATCTACTGTCTAGCTTCACCTCTCTTTAATTTATTAACATTCTAATGTCCTTTCTTTACATTCTTACACTAACCTTTATCTATCCCAGAATTTGACTGAAATTTACTATCTAGTTCTCCTGCCAGAAAAAGTTTATGGCTTTTATGACCTATTACTTATTGTGTTATATATTTTTCATGCACCATTATGTAACATGCACATTAGGAACTCTCTTCTACCTTGTGTATAATGCATGGTTAACTTTATTGCTTGCCTTTATAGTTTGCTTATTTTTCTTTCATTGTATTTCACATATTGTACTACTTTGTTATTGTCTTAATATATGTAACTATTGCTCATTTTTTTAATTCTGTTTAATGTGTACTGTGAAGCTTGTCTATCCGGACCTCCAATGAAAATGGGGTCATAACCACATGGACTTTCCTGGTAAACAAATGTCAAACAGAATAAATGATATATGATTTTTTCCAGTAGCATGCTTTCTTGCCTCCATTAGTACCTGCTGCATATTCTCAGAAAACAGGTGCCTAATAGGACCCAAGACCCCCATCATCCAGGCAGTCAACTGAAGATGACTGACGTCAGGGTATACCCAGCATGCCAGTTTTGAGTAGATGCATTCTGTGAGGAAGCCTGTAGTAATTACCCTTGGCCATTTCTAAAACAAGGAAGAACCATGGTTGCTGGGTTAGAAATGAGTCACCACAATGACCTTGGGGGAATTCCTTCTGAATTTTCAGAAGTACCTTGGGCATTAGCAGAAAGGGTGCAATGGCATACAGGAACATTCCTGTCAAAATAAAAGTCATCTGTCTTCCAAGCCTTCTTACATGGAATCTTGGAACATAATTTGGCCTGATGATTGTTCAGAGAGGAGGGCAAAGAGGTCTACTTGAGGAATCCACCACAGAAATATCAAATCTTGTAAAAGCCTCTGATCTAATTTCCATTTGTGAGTATCTGCCCAGGTCCTACTCAACGTGGCTGCATACAGTTTTGCTCTGATGGAATGTAGGATGCCTATAGAGTGAGACTGTGCTGTAAAGCTATACCCCAAGCTAATATGGGTAGTCTGCAAAGGAGGTACAACCTAATTTCTCCTTGCTGATGTACCACAACTGTGGTACTGTCTGTAACCACTTGAAGAGGTTCCAGGGACTAAAGATGCTTTGATCATGGCAAGCACCTCCTTGATATTTATGTGCTTGCATCTGTTCTTTCCCCACAAGCCATGCACTTTTAACCCTCCAACTGCTCCCAAGCAAAGTCTGAAGCATCTGTGGTGACTGACTGCTTTGGAGCAGGGAGGAAGACGGGGAAACCTGTATTTAAAGACATCTGTTATCTCTGCCAAAAGATTTCTCTTCTTCCAACACTGGTACCTGCAAAGATAAAGGGTGCTGAACTGAGGTATCTAGTTGATATCCCAGGAACACAATCCTGCATGAGGGAGTCAAGAAAGTCTTTTGAATGTCATCTTGGAATCCCAGTTTGTGCAAGAGATCTCTCAACCAAGAGATTCCTGACACCTTGAAAAAGACACTGCAAAGATAAGCAATTGTCTAAATATGGAACAATGAGGATACCGTGTACTCTGCAATGAGCTATAATTACAGTTCGACATCTTGTGAAAAGTCTTAGTGAAGTGGATAGTCCAAAAGGTAAAACAGAGAATTGATAATGTGATCCAGTCACAAAAGGCCTTAAGAAATGTCTTAAGTCTGGATGGATAGGGATGTGAGAAGCATCTTTTAAGTCTAGTGTTACCAGGAAACTTGAAAGAGGAAGAAGAGGTAATAGGTTGTGACATGACAACTTTTTGAATTTGGGTACTATCACAAACAGGTTTAGAAAAGAAAGATCCAGAAATGGTGTCCCAATATTTTCTTTCTTTGGCGCTAGGAACATCCTTGATTAAAACCCCTCCCTCACTAGGGAAGGAGGAACTGGTTCTATCACTCCTTGGGACAGCATGTGATAAAGAAGAAGTGGAAACAAAAGAGTCTGGTCTGCAGGATGAGGAATGGCTGTCTTGGAAAAGAGGAATTTTCTCCCACTGCCACCTATGACACTGATGATTCATTTTCAGCACCCATTTGTCTGAAACAAACTGTTGGCAAAAAGAAAAATGGAGATTCAGATTTTCTGGGAGAGAACAGGGGCCAGTGTGGAGGCGGGGGTCACAAGGTCTCTTGAACAGTCATTCAGATTTATTGGACTGTCCATAGTTTTGGGAAGTTTGAGACTTCTTTTTGGACCCCTTGCCACTTCTTAAAAGTCTGTTTACGAGAATTCTGTTGAGGCAGTTTATTCTGTTTTTGACCAAAATTGCCTGAGGAGAAAGAAAATCCCCTAGACAATTTGGAAAAAGAGGTGAAAATTTTACAGATTCTCTGGATCAGCTTTTCTCTTTCATCCCACTTTTTGATCACTTTTGCGGCAGAGGGGCCAAACATTGAATATCTATCCAATGGAGAATTTAAAATCTAGTTTTTACATAATCTGGGAGGTTCTGATAATGCAGCCAAGCAAAACTCTTTAAAACAGTACCAGTGGCCATAGCCTTGGAAGAAATATCAAGACAGTCACACACACTGCAATCAATGAGTATTTAGTTACCTGTGCAATGGAAGAAATGCAACTAAGTTATTTACAGCAGATTTTTCTTCAAAATAAGAAACTAGATAAACAGTTCCTCATGCTTTCACAATTTTTCAAAACAAACTTTAACATATGAGCCTGACAATTCAAAATTCTGAAAATTAAAGTTGCAGAAGAATACACTTTCCCCCCATACCTATCAATAATTCTCCCATCCTTATTCAAAAGAGCAGGAATGGAATTAACTCAGAGCAGTTCTACAGCTGCAGGGTCAGTTTGTGATGAGTGTATAAAAAAAATTAAAAGACTGAGGAACTTTATACATCCTATCTGCGTTTCTAGGGACAGCTGGCTAACTATTAGGAAAGCTGGATGAAGTAAGGTACACATCCTGTAAAGCAGACAGTACAGGAAGAGGTGTAAGTTTTGGAAAATCCTTCTCTTACAATTCAATAGCATTTTCTGAGGGTTTTCCCACTGAAAACACTGAGACATTCTAGCAAGTCTCAGAGAAAGATAAACACCCACAGGGAAAATCAGAAACTCAGCTCTCCTCTGAGTCTGAATCAGAAATCAGAGAACAAAACCCTGAATCCATCCCTGCATGTTTTTGTTCAAATTCAGAATACTGAATCTGTTCAGGAAAATAGGAATCCCTCTTTCTTTTACCAGAAAATACTTTACAAGAAGGCTCAATAGCCTGAATTAAACCCTGAACCAGTCCCAGTAAACTACTTCGCAGGGAAGTCTAGCAGCAAATGCTGGTAAAACCACTAGTCCATAAAAATTGTTTTTGACAGAAAAAAAAACGCAGTAAAAAACACTTTAAAACACTATGACAGCCCCACAACAGAACAATAAACACAACTTCTCCAGAGAAAATCTGCTTTCAGTTAACACTACTTTTTAAACTAACAGAAAGAAATGAGTATTCCATTTAAAAGAATGTTACAATCTCGAGACGGTCCTTTAAATAACAACACTCCTAGTTTTAAAATAACTTTCCCTGAAGAGAAAAGTAATAAAACATTACCAAAATTAAAGACATTTTTAAGTTGTTTTTCCCCAAAAGAGAACTTACATGCCCAGCAAAGAAAAGCGCAAGCTCACCGTCGATCCTCAAATGCCTCAGAGAAGTGTACTCTTTACTGGCAGTAAAGTTGTGCAAAGCTTCATGCCCAGACTTGTCTTTTAGTTAGCTAAGCTTGAGCTGTTTGACAGTTTGGGTGTATGGAAGGTGCTCTGAAGCTTTGGAAGCTGGCTGTCTGGCAGTTATATCCTTGACAGGATATAACCCATATGTCTAAGGCTACTGCAGCAGAGATCAGTATGAAGTACATCTTACATTTGTACTCTGATCCTGTCCAGACACTGGAAACTGATGGTGGAGAGAAACCCCAGGAGACCTTGGGCTGCCTAAAATAGTAGGTCTTTAAGGGTGGTGGGTCCAAACGCACATTCTATACAGAGTATTTAAACTGTAGTGTTTAGCAAATGTAAAAAAGGGTGACCAAGTAGAAGCAGCACTAATCTCTTCCAATGGCAAATTTCATAGACAAGCTGTGGATCTGGCCTGAGCTCTGAGAGAGCATGCTTTCAGCCTAATGCTCAAGGATCTGTCTTTTGAAGAGTAACAGTAACAAATACAAATGTGCATCCATTTGGACTGGGTTATCTTAGCTACTTTTTGGCCTTTCTTGACATTTGAAAAGGAAACAAACAATTGCTCAACTTTTCTGAAACCCTTTGTGTGATGAAGGTAAAATCTAAGCTTGTCTGTGGACATCCAAGCAATGCAATTGGTACTTACCTTTGTTAGAAGAGTTTGAGAAGAACACTGGTAAATGAATGGACGATTCAAATTCCCTTGAGTGGCTACTTTCAGCATAAATGAAGGTTTAGTTCTGAGCATGACTCTGTCTTGCTGGAAAATCAAGTAAGGAAATTTATAAGACAGTGAATGGAGCTCTGAGACTCTCCTTGTGAAAGCACTGGCTACCAGAAGGTTTGACTTCTAAGTCAGAAACTTAATATCTGCAGAAGTGTCTGGCTCAAACAGAGACAGTTAACCTCTTGAGTATAAAATTTAAATCCCAAGAGTGAGCAGAGCGAACCGAGGGTGGCCTGGAGTAAAAAAAAACAAATTTTAAGAAACCTTCCGATACTTTATGAGACTCTAAGAGGGACAAAGAAAATCCTGGATAACAGGATGACATAGCAGTCATGTGAACTTTTAAGAAAGACTAACTAGCTCCTTCCTTTTTTTGTATATGTCTGCTAAAAAAGTAAGCACTTGCAATAACTATCTGAAAGGAGGGAGAGTTATATTCTGCTGAGCAGTCCAAGAAAAAACTTTTTCCATTTGTGTTTGTAAATTTCCTAATCAAAGGTGTTTCAGAAGCAGTTATTAGACTGATCTCATTTGGAGGGAGTTGACTGGTCCTCAACCATCACTGGAGAAACCATGCAGTCAACTGTAGGGATTGAATTTGCAAATGAGGCAGCCCGGACAAGACAGACAGCAGTCGAGGATGCTGTGGAAGGAGAAGAGGACTTCTGTTGAGGTTAGTCCACAGCAGGAGGAACCATATCAGGCATGCCCAGAATGTAGCTATGTGAATGATCTTTGTTTTGCACATCATGGCTTTATGTAGGAATCTGGTTAAGCGTAGAAATGGGGGAAGGCACAGTGTAGGTCTGGGGGCCAAATGTGGCAAAATGTGTCTCTTGGGTGCTGTCCATGATGGCAGGATGATGGTGAAAAAAGTCTTCACATTTGGTGTTGAATGGTGAAGCAAACGAAGATCATAACAGGGTCTTCCCTACCTCCAAAATATTTTTTGAGCTATAACACAACACAGAGAACATTTATGTGGGAGGAATACTGATTTACTCAACCTGTCCACAATCATGTTGGATGTCGCCGGGATGTGCATAAGTACAAGAAAGTGATTCAGTTTTACAGCCCATTCCCAAAACTTCATGGCTTCACTGCAAACAGGATATAAACATACTCCATCTTGCTTGTTTATGTACCATACTGCCTTCATGTTGGCGAACTGGATGGATACAGCATCATGGGCAGACAATCCTGAAATGCCTGCAACACTATAGGGAATGCTCTCATTTCCAGTACGTTAATGTGCAATTTGGCCTCTTGTGATGCCGATGTACACTGTACTGACACGTCTGTTACCATGACAAAGGGTTAGGCCAACAAATGAAGTGCCAATAGACAGACTATGTGAGCTTGTCTGCCACAGTACATGCCTGATGCAAGTCTTTCAAAGCTTAAATTTATGTTTCATGGGCTGGGTGGCTTACTTCACTGAGTCTTGAGTGTCCACTGTAATACCTTCATGTTCAGTCTGGCATATGGTACTGTATGAATAAAGAATGCCATCAGGCCCCAAACCTTGAACACTGTGGCCACAGAGGGGTTTGGAGTTTTTGAAAGACTGAAGACTTTCCTGAGCTATGTAAGAGACCCTGTCCTTTGGCAATTTTGACTTCTGATTAACTGTATCCAACTGGTGGCCTTTAAGTGCCAGTGACTGTGATGGATCCAGTTAGGACTTTGCCACAGTGACAATGATTCTCCAAATATACATACAACCGAAATACTACCTTACTGTGAGAAGTTTAGTGGGTGCTACTATAAGACAGTTATCCAGGCAGGGGAAAACCCTCATCCCCAGTAATCAAATGTAAGCTGTGAATGAAACCATGCATTTGGTGTACACCTATGGGGTTGTAGTGAGTCTGAATGGCAGGGCTTGAAATTAGACTGCAGGAATCTCCTTGATGCCTTTGCCCCTGTCTGTAAGCAAGGCAGGGCATACTGCATCATGGCCATCTGGAATGACTCATTATTCAAGACAGTATTTTTGGTAAATTAAAATAAATTAAAAGATGTTTGCTAATATTATTTGCATTGAACCCTGGACACACAAATTTGTGCAGGAGGGCAAGCCCCCCACCAAACTTATACATACCAACTTCCAGGTCACACAACAGAGGAGAAAGGTGAAAACTCCATTTGCTGATGAAAGTAGTTTTATTGAATTGCTCTCAATATATTTCTCTTTGCCAAAACTATTATCAATGACTTGACAGAAACCCAAAAGAAGGAAGCATGAAGTTATTGGAGTTAGAGGACAAGGCAAGTATGGAAATCCTTAGCACCACCCTCACTCCAAAAAAAGGAGAATGTACAGAGTGCATGAAGTTATGCAACATGTTGCTTAAAATATTGACTGACTGTGTACACAAAGTTTATGCCAGTATCTCTATTAGAAAGTACAGTTGTGTACACTTATCATAAATGTAGATGTTCGAGTGTATTCACTGTTGCAGTCATCACACTTGAGTTATCTGCCTGCAGGTAGCCCTCATTCGGCCTGAATACCAGAGTCTTGGGATTTCTGTGTCGGATGCTGTCGCTTCTTCCATGATGTCAGGTCAGCAGGGGTATAAAACATGCAGCCGACGCTATTACATCAGTTTTTCTTGCCCCAGATGTCAGGAGCCCCCAAAATAGGAAGCAATTACATGGTGTGGAACACCCCCAGTAAAAAGTAAATACCATTGTTATAAGATATGGCCAAAAAAAAAGGCTAGGTAGAAAGTATAGAGAAGTCAGGGGGCTGGAGGGAGGGTAACCAGGACTGCAACAGTGAATACACTCGAACATCTACATTTATGGTAAGTGTACAAAACTGTACTATGTTCTTCATGTTTCACTGTTGCAGTCATCACACTTGGGTTGATTCCCAAAGCTGAGGAAGGGTGGAGGCAGTCAAGAACCATTAGGGCTGGCTAGCAGGCCTTCCTTCTAAGACTGCTGTGACAAATCCAGCTCTGGATTTAGAAAAGATAGGTAAGTGGGTAATGCTTGGTGAAGGTGTGTACAGAACTCCAGGTTGCAGCCTCCAGATGTCCCTGGTAGGGACTCCCATGAAAAATGCTGTAGAGGTTGACGTAGCCCTAGTGAAATGAGTTCTGATGCCTTGTGGGGTAGGTTTCCATGGTGTCTGTAGCTGAAATGGATGCAGTGTACTATCCATTTAGAAATGGTTTTCTTTGAAATGGCCTTGCCCTTTGCCCCTGTAGCAAAGCTGACTAGCAGCTGGTCAGATTTTCTGAAAGGTTTAGTCCTGTCCAGGTAGAACCTAAGCTGCCTGTGCACGTCCAGGGAGTGCAGGATCCTGTCCCCTTTATTCTGAGGATTAGGGAAAAAGGCTCATAGGTAGGTACAAGGCTATTGGCCCTAGGGCCTATATAAGCCTAGCCAAATGGTACCCTGGCTTTTGCCACCCAAGAAAATTATTTTCCTGTGCCCCTGTCAAGCAGAGCCACAGAAGTGATCCCCAGGTTGAATTTCCTATCTCCCATCCAATCATCAAGATTTTTCTTGAAGAGTGCTAATGAGGAGCTTTGTTTGATACAGACAGGTAGTTTGCTCCAGAGTATGGGAAGACTCTGGGACAGGAATCTTTCACTCCAGCATGTTCTGTTTAATGTGGTGACAAGGTTTAGGTCCCTAGAGCATATAGCTTGGAGGGGTTGGGATTTCTTTAAGTGGAGCATGTCCTAGCTCTGGGTTTGGCACAGCTTTGTTATGTTAGGCAGAGATTGCCTCTGAGTAGGTGATATGCGACAGAGTAAAGCTGGAGTGTTTTGAGACAGTCTGCATAGGGCATCTGTTTGAGGATGGTAATCCTCTGTGAGGTATTTGTGTGGCCTTTCCAGTTGTTGTAGATGTTTTGTGAGGTACATACCAAAAGGGGCGCTGTACTCTATAATGGGTCTACTGAGTGATGAGTAGAGGGGAACAATGACCTCTTTTTTTCCTGGATTAGAAACCTTTTGTGATGAGGTGTGCCATATAGAAGGATTTCCTGACTACTGCGGCGATGTGATTATCAAAGGAGAGACTACTGTCCACCTGTGTCTCAAGGTCTCTTATCATACTTTCAGTGTTAAGTAGACTACCGCCTATGTGGTCGTTCATGGGTACAGAGTTTTTACCAAAAGGGATGACAATGCACTTTTTGGCATTGAGCTTGAGACCATGGCTTTGACACCAGGCATCTGTCTCAGTGAGGCCCTTTTGTAGGATGTCCACATCGTTAGGAGTTTTGATTATGGTTCCTAGTTTGCAGTCATCTGAGAACTTTGTTAGCCAAAGACCTTCTGTGTTAGCCTGTACTTCAGAGAAGTAGATACCAAACAAGAGAAGACCTAGGACTGAACACTGTGGTACTCCACTTGTCACTGGTCTGAAGTTGGATTTAGAGTCTGCTACTTTTACAGTGTGGGTTCTGTCAGTGAGCCAGATGGCAACCCATCTTGTGACATAGGGATTTATACCTAGTTTAGTGAGTTTATCTATAATTCCAGAGTGGGGGATGGTGTGGAAAGCCTTGGCGAGATCTAGATAGGTTGTATGAACCACCTTACCCTCATCTACGGCTTTGGTGACCGCTTCAAAGAAGTCTATCAGGTTTAGGAGACACGATCTGCCTTTTACAAACCCAAACTGAGTAGGGTCCAGAGTTTGGAGATTACCAATGCCATGTTTATAAGTTCCATGATGATACGTTCCATAGCTTTGCAGACCAGGCTCGTCAGGCTAATGGGCCGGTAGTTCCTGGGGTTAGTGGTGGCTCCCCCTTTGTGGAGTGGGAAAAATGTTGCTGTACGCCATTCAGTGGGCACAAAGCCTGAGGTGAGGCTATGACTGAACATGGCACTTAGGTGGGGTGCCAGTTCGTTCTGTAGTTCATCTAGAATGCAGCCTGGGATGTTGTCAGGTCCCATGGATGCTATGTTCTTGGCTTTGGAGAGTGTGGTTTTTACCTGTGCAGCTGTGATTACAGGAACTTTGCATTCTTCCGGTATAGAGATGGGCCCTTTAGGGGATGAGAGAGGGGTAAAGTTAGCACTGCACCTATCTGCCAGGATGTTGGCAATATCAGTTGGTTTTGTATATTTAGTGCCATTGTGCTGCAACTCAGAGCACATCTGAGTGTTGCCGTTGATATTCCTGACATAGCTATAGAATGCTTTGTGGTTGTCTTTAGAATCAGTGGTGATTTTGTTTTCGTAACTAACTTTGGAGGATTTTATGAGGGATCTCAGCTTCTTAATGAGGCTGACCACAGAGTTCCTCCAATCATGGGATTTTAATCTTTTTTGCAACAGTTTCTTTCTTCTGTTGTAGAGTTTGTTTATGGCAGGGGACCACCAGATTCGCTTCCTTTTTTGGAGGACAGCATCTTGGTTCTGTTAGGGGTTGCACGATCCATGCACTCGTGTAAGTGCTTATAAAGTGCAATTGTATAGGATTCAGCAGTCGTACCTCTATTGTCCGTCAGCATGGGTGTCGTGAAGTTTGCCACTTCTGTCTTAAGCGTGAAGCTGGCTTTGGAGAAATTGTTTACAGTGGTTTCCCTAATGGTGGTGGGGGTGGGATGTGGATGTCTAGGGTGATTTGCTTGTGGTCAGACCTGACCAATGAGGAATTGACCTCTGGTGCGGAACACCGGTTGCCCATGTTGGTAATGACCAGGTCTAGGATATTGCTGCCCCTGGTGGGGTGTGGATAAGTTGATCCAAGGCGTTGGAATTTATGAATTCCAGAAAACGTTGATCACAAGAGTTGGTACATGAGTAGTTTTCCCAGTTAATGGTGGGGTAGTTGAAATCGCCCATTATTAGTGTGTTAGATCATACCCTAATATTTTCCAGTGTATCAAGGAATGAGGAGTGGGAATCCTGAGGCATGGTGGGGGATCTGTAGCAAGCTACAATTTGGATTGCGGTCTTGCCCAGAGTTAGTTGCACTTGGATAATCTGGGATGCATTATACTGAGCAACTAGCCTGGAGGTGTGGATATCCTTAAAGAATATCGACATGCCTTTGCCTTTAGTGCTTCGGTCCAAGTTAGATGGCCGAAAGGTGTGATATGAATTATAGCCTGGTAATGCAGGGGTGCTCTCTGGAGCCTTGAACCAGGTCTCTGTTACTGCACAGATGTCGATTTTCTATAGTTTAAGGAGTGCCTCGAGTGAGTGCATTTTGATGTTTAGACTTCCAGCATTAAGTAGCATTACCCTCAGATTCTGCTTGCTTGTACCTGTTATGGTTGTGTGTAAATTTGTCATTTGAATCTTGCCTAAAAATGGCACTATTGGGGTGGCAAGAGCCTTAGTCAGTATCCGGAATCCCAAGGGCGACAGGTGCAGGCCATCTTGGCAAAGCATTGTGCTTTGTCAATCATGTCATCCCAGGCAGACAGATACTGGATCTCCTTAGAATGACAACAGAAGCTTAGCCAATTGTTGAAGTCAATCATTTTGTCCTTGTACTGTGGTATCATTCTGGGTGATGGCAGGATGCTACTCAGGGCTAGGGTCATACCTGCCTGGGCTACAAAATCAGACAGCTCCTCCATGTCTCTTTTCATGTAGTCCAGGGAGGTACGTCTCAGGTCATTCACACCAACATGGACAATGACAAGAGTCATATTTGTACTTGTTGTGGAATGACCTGAGTGCATGCGTTAAGTGGCTGATCCTGGCACCTGACAGGCAGTAACTTTCTCCTTGTTTAGCCTGGTGAGTGGAACATCAGTGCGCCTGACTATAGAGTCACCTACGACTAGAGTGTTGGGTACATTGTTATGCCTTATGGGCTGTGGTTGAGTGGCACACTGAGTTTGTGGGCTATGTGTCATTTGAGTTGTGTTGCAGGGTGGAGGTTGCTTGCATTTCTGCTTTGGAGGTCCCTGTTGCTTGGGTAGATTTTTTTTTTTGAGAGCCTCCGCGGATGTAGGTGTGTGTTTTGTGTTTCTATGTGTGTGTTTTGGTGGTGTAGGTTTTGAGGGACTATGTGATGAGTGTGGTGTGGTGCAAGTGTTTACCTTCTCCTCTTGACTGTCTAGTCCAGTCTTGAGTGAAGAGAGCTTTGCTTCCAGTTTGGCTATATAAGTGCATCTCTCACAGGTTGTAGTATTGGGTGGTAGGAGGACAGGATTGTCTGTGTACATGAGAGGCAATTGCTGCATTGCCCCAAGATGCCCAGATTCATCGGGTAGACAGGAGAAAACACCGGGAGCTGACCCTTAGACATGCCTGGATAGGTGCTTATTTATTAAGTACTAAAAACTGTTTTCCTCTAGACAAATGAGGAAAATTGAGTGTTGTAGTAATTTGTAGCTTATTTAGTGCTTACAGTGAGTTCTGAACAAGTGCTGAGCTCAAAGAACAGATTTGAGTGCTGAAACTAAAAAACTGGCTAGTTCTAAGAAACAAAATTAAGCTAGAAGGCTGTGGGGAATGGTTTCCCCCCCTGCTTGTTTATGTACCACATAACTGTGCTGTTGTCTGTCTTTATCAATAGTTGCCCTGGAAGAATACGGTATTTGAAGGCTGTCAGTACATTCTGTACAGCTAACATTTCTTTCTGATTGATATGCAGGTACATTTGTTTTGGGCTCCATTTGCCTTGAATGCATTTTCCTGCCATGTGAGCCCCACCATGCATAGACTGATGCGCCTGTTGTTATGGTTTTGGGCGGCGGGGGGGGGGGGGGGGGGGTTGAGTAAAAGGGAGTTCCTTGTTGTGGTAGCAGGCCTCTGCCCACCAAAGGAACTCTATCCTTAGGCAAGGAATGATAAGAATCATTGTTTCCAGGTCCTGAGAATGTTGACACCAGAGACTTTTTAAGTACCACTGAAGTTTCCTTTTTTGCAGTCTTGCATATGGAATTAGTAGAATGCAAGAGGCCATGAACCCTAGGGCTTGCAATATTTTTCTTGCAGACAGCTGGGTTTGAGTGGCGAGTAGATTGAAATAGTTTGTCAAATAAATCTGTTTATCTGGAGTGAGGAATGCCATCTGGGAAGCTGTGTTCAAGCTTGCTCCCATGAATACAATCTTTTGGCTGGGTACCAGATGTAATTTATTTTCGTTGATGGTATACCCCAGTGAAGTTAGAAGTCTCTTTACAAACATCAGGTGCTAAAGTAGCAATTCCCGACTGTCCGCCTGAATCAGGCACTCTTCCAAGTATGGGTGAATTTGAATTTTTCTCTGCCTGCAATATGCAATGGCTGGAGCTAGGCATTTTGTAAATACCCTGGGCGCAGTAGATAAGCCAAAGGAAAGTGCAGATAACTGGTAGAGCATAGAGCCTGCTCTGAAACGTAGATATTTTCTGCAAGATTCCCTTATGGGGATGTGCAGATAAGCTTCTTTTAAGTCTAGGGCGGCTAGCCAGGAGTCCCTGGCTAGCATAGGAAGCAGCTGTTGGAGTGTAAGCATTTTGAATCTTGGAACCACCAGGAAGGTGTTGAGAATAAGATCCAGGATAGGGCGCCAAGAGACCAGAAACAGTCTGGAGTAAAAACTTTGTCCCCTTTGCTCTGCTGGGACAGGTTGAATAGCCTTGACACTGAGAAGAGAAAGTACTTGCTTTTGGGCCTCTGCCCACTGGTTTGGGGGGAGATCTGGCCATCCGCTTGGGGTTGGCAGTGAGTGGAAGTAGAATCTGTATCCCTGGGATACAGTGTTCAAGACCCATCTGTCCTGGGTAATGTACTCCCAGTTTTTTGCGTGCAGGGCTAGTTTTCCTCCTAAGGGTGTAAGTACTTGGGCAAGGCTTGGAAGGGTGAAGGACAAGTCATTGCGAACTTTTTCCATAGGATGGTGGCTTATTACTCCCTGATTTTGAGGTGGAAGCACTCCATTGTTTAGATCTGTGCATACCCTGAGACTGTAGTCTTGGTGGTCTGCTGCACCTGGATTTGGACTGAGAAGGTCTGGGAGGGACTGGGAAAGACCAGTTTTTAGAAGGCCAATGCCTACTGAATCTAGGTGGCTGTACCTGTAGGAAATCTTTAACAGTTTGCATAGATTTAGCTTTTTCCTCCATCTTTTTGAGGACTTCTGCTTTAGTGCCAAACAGACATTCTTGGTTTAATGGAGCATCTAGTAATTCTGCTTTGACATGGTCTAGCAAGATTTGTTCCTTAAGCCAAGCATGCCTTCTAAGAACAGACCCAGTGACAGCAACCCTGCAAGATGCTTCTAAGGCATCAAATCCACATTGCAAAGTATGTTTTCCAACTTGGTTAGCAGAATGCATTAACTCTTGTAAATCTTTATGTTCTGCACAATCAGGAATCAACACCACTTTTTGTTTAATTAGTTCCATAATATGTTGCTGATACTTTAACTTGTGAAACTGGCAATTTAAAGCCCTGATGGCAAGAGTAGCAGAGGTGTAAACCTTCTTACCCCATCTGTCCAAAGCCCTAAAATCCCTTTCCGAAGGGGTAGGGTTTTTGGCTGTAGTAGCCTTAATGCCTTTAGGTCCCTGTGAAATGTTCTCTGGATCCGCAGTAGGATTCTTAAATAGGAATTTGTGAGAGTCAGGTACTCTGTGGTACCTGTCAGGTTTCCTGGGAGCTGGTGGTAAAGTATCAGGGGTAAGCCTGGATTCCATGAATACATCATCTACAATTTCCAGAACAGGAGGGATAGCTAGAGGCCTGTGCTGAGGCAAGTTTAAAAATTCCCTGAGTCTCTTTTTGGACTGTGGGTAGTCCTGGCACTCCCAGTGGAAATGCTCTCTGAGGGTACGCAGGATTTCACCGAAAGAAAAATCCTCTGGTGAGGAAGCAGAGGGAATGGAATCCTCTGCTTCAGAATCCTCATAGGTAGACAAGGTATGTCCTGGTAATCAAAAGGGTCAGAGTCATCAGACTCATGATCTGAAGAATCAGGGGGAGAATCAGTTCTTGGTCTTTTAGAGGGGGTAGGCTGGCTCCTCCTAATTAAGGTAATAAGGTCTTCAGCCATTCTAAGCATTTGCTTCTGTGGCATGGGGCCCTGAGAATGCACTTTGGTCGTCGGTTTCCTAGGTGTAGTGTGAACTCTGGGCCTGAGAAATTCATTACTTTTGGTTTGAAACAAAGTAGTCAGTTTAATATGAACATTGGAAAGCCTGAATACACCCCTCAGAAGCTGGTGCCAGCACAGCGGCTCCGGACCCATCCAAGGTAGAGACATCCGCAAGTTCCATAGTTGAAGAAGCATCTCGTGGCATACCGGACTCTGAATGGGTCTTAGTAGAGGCCTGCGAATCTGCAGAAGCGGGTATCAGGGGCTGCGAAAGCACCTCACTGACTATCGGCGGACTGCCGACTAGCTTAACGGAAGCGTCATCGGCAGTTTTGGACCTATGTGGTCTCTTTCTGTCTTTATCCTTACGTTTTTTCAGAAGATCAGTAGTTGGATGGCTTATTGAAGCCATTTCGGAATACAGAGAATGACAGCGAAAGAATTTAGTGACAAAAATAGCCCGACAACAAATAGTTCGGGCATTGAACAGGGCACAAAACCGACAGCGAGGAACGTCATGGTCTGGGCCTAAACAGGTGACGCAGTAAGAATGAAAATCTTTGTGAGGTATTTGCTTTCCACAGGCAAGACAATTATTAATTTTTTCTGACATCGGTTAGAGCAAGAAAAAGGGACCCCCTTATCTTTTAGAAGACATCAGGTCTGAAACTCGAAAAATGAAAATTTTAGGCGGTGGCCAACTGGCACTTGTGATCTGCTTCTGCTTCAGGCTCTGCTCGGCAAGAAAAGCTGATGTAATGGCATCGGCTGCATGTTTTATTCCCGACGACCTGCCGTCATGGAAGAAGTGACGGCATCCGACGCAGAAATCCCAGGACTATGGTATTCGGGCCGACTGAGGGCTACCTAACCCAAGTGTTACGATTGCAACAGTGAAACACGAAGAACATCAAAGCTGCCATGTCCCATAATTGTTAAACTTCTAAACTATCAGCTTAAAAGAAATGCTGTTGATGTGGTTTAAGGATAATAAAACAAAAGTTATGTACAAACCACGTGTTGTCTTCTTCCGTCTGGCTGAACATATGGGTTATTGGATCTATTCAGATCAGACATTGGCAACTTTTTTGATTCTCAGAACCAGAACTCAGTTCCACCCTCTATCCATAATGCCCTTCTGTCCCTACAGTACCTCAAATTGACATTGCTCATCTGCATTCTAAATACACCTCTACTGTCGAATAAAAAAGAGAAGCAGGAGAAGAGAAGGAAATAAACCAGAACACAGTGTAGGACTGCATATAAGACAAGGGTCTGGACAGATCCTATATGGTTGGTCGATAGCCACAAAGGTGAGAATTTTGGTAAGGGGGTGGAAGGAGGGAATGCTGAACTGGACTGAAAAAGACAACATGGATTAGCATTATGGTAAGTATAGAATTTTCTTATGTGATGTTGTGTTTTCTGTTCGACTCAACATATGGGACAGAGTTCCCAGCTACTAGAAACTCCACAGTGGTCTCAAGGAAGGATATTCTGAAGGATGGTGGAGCCAAAGGGTGCATGGTATCTAGACTGTACATCAGAGCTTTTAATGGGAGACAAAGGTGTGAACTGTAAGCCAATTAGCTGCATCCAAACATCATCCACTGGTACACTGAAAAAGAAAGCTGCAGACACAGTGACTGTTCTAGTTAAGTAGGCTTTGGATTTGTGGAGCAGAGAAAGTCCCTTTGTGTTATAAGCAAAAGTAAAACAATCAGATAGCCACCTGGACAGTGTGACCTTTAATACACCATCTTCCAATTTGGCCAATGAAAATGAAGCAAAAAGCTGATCCATTTTCCTAAAAACGTTTGGTATAATGCTAATAAAACCACAACTAAAGATGATTATCCGGCAAATGTAATGTGTAATCCCTTTTGCTGGAAGAATTTGGAAAGAAAACTGGCAAGTTAATGGCTTGATTAAGAGCAGCTTCCAGAGCCATTTAAGAAGAATGTTAGGGGTGGTTTGGATAGAAACCCTTTCCTTATGGAAGATCAGATAAAGAGGATTCACAATGCTTGCAATTCTGAAATTCTCCTAGTGAAAGTAACAGCCACCAGGCTAATGGTCTTCCAGGACAGAAATCTAGAGTTCTGGTATAGCTACCAGTTCAAATCGGGGTCTAGTCAAAGCTTGAAGTAACAATGTAATGCCCCAAGGAGGATATGGATCCCTCAGTGGTGGTCTAAGAAAAAAGTTTCCTTGCAAAAAGACTTTGAACAGTTTCAGTTAAGCAATGGGGGTATACTCTTCTCCAAAATGAATGTTAGAGATGGCTGCCAGCAGTACTCTGATGGCAACAAAAATGCATAGTGGGCTTAGGGGTTAAGTGTGAACCAGAGCATCCCTCACTGACTTGCTCCTGGGGGATCAAGGCAAAGTAGTTGCTGCATTTGGTGTTGAGAGGGTATGTGAAGAGATTGCAGGAAGGCTGGCATCAGTGGCTGAAGATCACTGAAGCCACTGAATGACTGAGAGACCACTTATGAGGCAGGAGAATGGACCTGCTCAATTCCTCCATGAAAACACGAACTCCCTGGGATGTATTCTGCCATTAGGAAACCACTGGGAAGACATTGCTAACTGCCACAACCTCATGGCTTCTCAAAATAATTTGTACAAGTGGGTTCCCCCCTGTTTGTTAAGGTACCAGACCGTTGCCTTATTGTCTACCAGGATCAAAATCACACACTAGGTGAGGGAAGTCCGGAAAGGCCTGCAATGCTAGGAGGACTGCCCTCATATCCAAGATGCTGATCTGACGTCTGGTCTCTGACAATGTCCACATACATTGGACCACCTTCCCTATGAAATGCCCCACCCCCATCCCAGTAGGGAGGTGTCTGTAGTCTTTGTAGCACTTGACAGGCTTTGTAGCTTTGTCTCCCAAAGAAGAATGAGCAATCTAGAACCACCAACAAGGAAGCCAACTTGGTGTTAGACAAACTGGAAATTGGGTGGGTTGAAACAGCATGGACCACTGGACAGAAAGGGTCTGCTGCAGAACTCTCATCAGAAATCATGTGTGAGGCACCAGTGTAATCAACGCAGCAATTGACCCCAGTAAGCAAAAGATCACTCTCACCTGGGGCTTCGAGTGGGACAGGACTTTGGAAGCTTTTCTGATGTAGGAAGGGTCTCGCGTCAGGGCGTTTGGCAATTTTGGAAACTGTGTCCACGTGGCATCCTATAAATCTTATCGTCTGAACCAGGGTTAGATGACTTTTCTTCAAGATGACAGTAATTCCTAGCTGATAACATAGATGGAGCAAGAAGTCCCTGGCATAAGCAAGTAAATCCTTCATGAAAGCAGTGAGGAGTTGGCAGTCTAAGGAAGGGGAACACTGGAAACTCTTAAGCCTGAGATGTGCTGCAACCACTGCCATGCACCTAATGAACACCATAGGGACTGTCATGAGACCAAAGAGCAGTGCCCTGAACTGGTAATGACTGGCTCCTAGTTGAAAGCAGATGGAACCATCCGTACTGCATCTGTACTTTGATGTGATACTAAGCATCCTGAAGTCTGCTGAGCACATCCAATCAACCTTTCTTAAAAGAGGCAGAATGGACTGAATTGCACCCATCTGGAATTTCATCTGTTTTACAAACTGGTTGAGGTGACTGAGGCCCAAAATATGCCTAAGGTTCCCAGTCTTTTTTGGAATCAAAAATAATCTTGAATAGACTCTGAACCCTTGTTGGATAACTCACTTTTCTAGCAGCTTTGAAATCTCTGCCACTGCTGCCTTCCTCTGAATGGGTGGACCATCAGGAAGTTTTTACTTGCTTGGTGAATGGGAAACAAACCTAACTAAGCCTCTGGTTATAATTTTCTGTACCCAAGAATCTTGTGCAATGGCTAACCAGGCTTAATGGTACAGAGATAAAAGCCTCCCCTACTGCCTCCAGAGTTTGGTAGTCAGGCAACCATTCAAGAGTCAGCAGCAACAACAACACCAAATCGTAGAAAATGGAAAAAACAACTCAGCAGGATTCACCAAACACGATTTAATCTGATAGAAATCTCTTTCACTCTCGCTCGGCCTTCCAGGAGTATACAACAAGTAAAACAAACTGATCTTATATACAAGTTGAATCAATTAATTAAAGCAATCAAACAATCATCTTATTAAAAAATCAGTTACCTGAGCAACATTTTCCAGTTAAAATCCTCATTAAGCCCATTTGGATATAAAGTTTTAAACTTTAAAATGTAAACAGTTTCTTTATACAGTAGCAGCTGTTTAATTTTTAACAAATCAGTATCATTATCAGATATTTGTGCCGATTTTAGAACAAATATCTGATAATGATACTGATTTGTTAAAAATTAAACAGCTGCTACTGTATAAAGAAACTGTTTACATTTTAAAGTTTAAAACTTTATATCCAAATGGGCTTAATGAGGATTTTAACTGGAAAATGTTGCTCAGGTAACTGATTTTTTAATAAGATGATTGTTTGATTGCTTTAATTAATTGATTCAACTTGTATATAAGATCAGTTTGTTTTACTTGTTGTATACTCCTGGAAGGCGAAGGCCGAGACGTCAGAGTGAAAGAGATTTCTATCAGATTAAATCGTGTTTGGTGAATCCTGCTGAGTTGTTTTAACCATTCAAGAGTGCTGGAAAGATTTCTTGATAAAGAGATCTCAAAATCTTCGATTCTACGACTGACTCAGCCACAGGGGTGGCATCCCTTACAATTTTTCCCCCCTTTGACCCAGGGGGTCCAGAGCAAAACCCTGGAACTTGTGAACCCATAACTTCTTTCCACCCTTTTGGTTCTGGGAAGAAGTCCTTATGGGGGTGGAAAATCAGATGCCCAGGGCAGACAGTGCTTTCCCCTCCTGTTCATTTCTGATGAGTGTCTCTTGGACCTTGGGTCCAAAAAGGGTGGACCCATCAAAAAGGGAATTCACAATGGATGTCTTTAAGCTCTCTGCAAAGTCGCAGAGATGCATCCAGATGTGTCAGCATATAGCAATGGTTGTGCTTGCAGTTCTCCAAGTGCCATCAGCTGCATTTAACGGCAAGTGTATGGATACATCAGATATGGACTGGAGGGTGATTCCACAGCCTTCAGTATATCTGCAGGCAAAGCACACAAGAGGGGCACATAAAGCTCCTTAGTCAAGAAAACGTGTGATGTGAGCTAGATAATTCAGCACACTTACATCAAATGTTGCTGAAGTACACATCCATCTTCCAAATCTAACACCTTGTATTCCCGGTTAGGGGATGGACAGAGGTGCTCTCTTCTGACAGCACCTTTTTTGTGGATGCCACAACTATGATGGCATATACAGTGGAACCAATGAGTCCTATTCATAGGGGTAACCAAAATTTTGTCAGGTTTCTGTGGTACTGGCTCCACCACATCTGGTTCCTTCCATGCTGTCTAAGAGACCAAATCAATGAGCTCATAAGCTGGAGGGACCAAACAGGAAGTAGATGGACGTGCTCCAAAAACCTTGAGGAATACGGACTCCTCCTGGGAGGGTACATCAGTGGACCAACTGCCTCATTGTTTCATTAATCTTAGGATGTCTCCAAATGAGACATTTTCCAAGGGGGATCTTGGGAAACCCTCCCCTTCAGTATCTTCCATGAGGGACTCCTGAAGGGAATCCATATGTCTCCTTTTACATGAGACTCAAACTCCAATTGGGAAAATTGTTTGCAGTTCCCAAAATTCATAAAAACAAATTGTGTCCACCTTATCAACCCATTGTATCTGCACTGTCTTCTAAGTCAGAAGCCATATCTAAATTTATCGACAGGGCTTTACTCACTTTAGAAAACAGAATGCCATCCTTTATAACAGACTATTTAGATTTTTTTACAAAATATTCAAAAATATAACAGTGGAAGAACTAGATCTGTTAGTTACTATGGATGTCCACTCTTTATATACCACTATACCACATGGTATTGGTGTAGAATGAGCAGCTTGCATGTTAAATGAAAGCAATGATTACTTGTTGGGAGAAAAAAAGTTTTTGATATAGAGTACTGATTACATTTTAAACAACGATTATTTTTCCTTTCAAAATTGTTAATACCATCAAAAAAGGGGATTAGCCATGGGAGCTCGTGTGGCACCTGATTATGCAAATTTATTGATGGCAGATGGGGAAACTCATGTTTTGCTACACATCAGTAGGTATAGACATACTGTATCTTATTTTTGATTTACTGATTGCTTGTTTTTCCTTTGGAAAGGGGAGACATCAGAATTAGAAATATTTTTTTAAAAACATGAATGACAGTACAGGGTTTTTGAAATTTTCTATTCATTACGATGTTTCCAAGATTCATTTTTTTGGATGTTGATATACATAAAAAGGGTGGTGAAATCAAATTATACTCAGTCATCAGCTACAAAAATGTTTCTAGTAATGCTACTTTGCATTATTCTAGTATGCACCCGACATACTTAAAACATCATCATCATCATCATCATATTTCGGCTGTTCCCATTAGGGGTCGCCACAGCGGACCATCTGTTTCCACTTCTTCCTGTCCTCTGCATCTTGCTCTGTCACACCCACCACCTGCATGTCCTCTCTCACCACATCCATAAACCTTATCTTAGGACTTCTTCTTTTCCAGTTACCTGGTAGCTTCATCCTTAGCATCCTTTTCCCAATATACTCAGCATCCCTCCTCAGCACATGTCCAAACCAACGTAATCTTGCCTCTCTGGCTTTGTCTCCAAACATTCCAACCTGGGCTGACCCTCTAATATACTTATTCCTAATCCTGTCCACCCTAGTCACACCCAGTGCAAATCTTAACATCTTTAACTCTGCCACATCCAGCTCTAACTCCTGCCTTTTTGTAAATGCCACTGTCTCCAACCCATATAACATAGCTGGTCTCACTACCCTCTTGTAGACCTTCACTTTCACTCTTACTGGTACTCGTCTGTCACAAATCACTCCTGACACTCTTCTCCACCCACTCCATCCTGCTTGTACTCTCTTCTTCACCTCTCTTCCACACTCACCATTACTCTGAACTATTGATCCCAAGTATTTAAACTCATCAACCTTCACCACCTCTACTCCTTGCATCCTCACCATTCCTCTATCCTCCCTCTCATTCACACACATATATTCTGTCTTAGTCCTGCTGAACTTCATTCCTCTTCTCTCTCTTCTCTCTAGAGCATATGTCCATCTCTCCAGGGTCTCCTCCACCTGTTCCTTATTCTTACTACAGATCACAATGTCATCTACAAACATCATAGTCCACGGGGACTCCTGTCTGATCTCGTCTGTCAACCTGTCCATCACCATTACAAATAAGAAAAGGCTCAGAGCTGATCCTTGATGTAATCCCACCTCCACCTTAAACGCATCCATCACGCCCACCGCAGACCTCACCACTGTCACACTACCCTCGTACATATCCAGTACCACTCAGATACTTCTCTGACACTCCCGACTTCCTCATACAATACCACAACTCCTCTCTAGGCACCGTGTCATATGCTTTCTCTAAGTCTGCAAAAACACAATGCAACTCCTTCTGGCCTTCTTTGTACTTCTCCATCAACACTCTCAGAGCAAACATCGCATCTATGTTGCTCTTTCCCGGCATGAAACCATACTGCTGATCACTAATCATCACGTCCCTTCTTAACCTGCCTTCCACTACCCTTTCCCATAACTTCATGCTGTGACTGATCAGTTTAATCCCTCTGTAGTTACTACAGCTCTGCACATCACCCTTATTCTTAAAAATCGGTACCAAAACACTTCTTCTCCATTCCTCAGGCATCCTCTCACTTTCCACAATTTCATTAAACAATCTGGTTAAAAGCTCCACTGTCATTTCACCTAAACACCTCCATGCTTCCACAGGTATGTTATCTAGACCATCAGCCTTTCCATTCTTTATCCTCTTCATAGCTATCCTTACTTCCTCCTTGCTAATGCATTGTACTTCATGATTTACTATCCCTACATCATCCAGCCTTCTCTCCCTCTCATTCTCTTCATTCAGCAACACCTCAAAGTACTCTTTCCATCTGCTCAACAAACTCTCCTCGCTTGTATGTTTCCCTCATTATCCTTTATCACCTTTACCTGCTGAACATTTTTCCTAGCTCGGTCCCTCTGTCTAGCCAATCAGTACAGGTCCTTTTCTCCCTCCTTAATGTCCAATCTTTCATACAACTCTTCATATGCCTTATCCTTAGCCTTCGCCACCTCTCTCTTTGCCATGCACCTCATCTCCTTATACGCCTGTCTACTTTCTTCATCTCTCTGACAATCCCACTTCTTCTTTGCCAACCTCTTTCTCTGTATACTCTCCTGTACTTCCTCATTCCACCACCATGTCTCCTTGTCGTCCTTACTCTGTCCAGATGCCATACCAAGCACCTTTACAGCCGTCTCCCTTACCAGCTCTGCTGTAGTTCCCCAGCTATTTGGTAACTCTTCACTGCCACCCAGTGCCTGTCTTAACTCTTCCCTGAACTCCACCTCACAATTACCCTTTTTCAATTTCCACCATTTGATCCTTGGTGCTGCCCTCACACTCCTCTGCCTCCTCTTCTTGATCACCAACGTCATCTTACAAACCACCATCCTATACTGTCTAACTACACTTTCCCCGGTCACCACTTTACAGTCTTCAATCTCCTTCAAACTGGCCCTCCTACATAAGATATAATCCACCTGTGTGCATCTTCCTCCACTCTTGTATGTCACCCTATGCTCCTCCCTCTTTTTAAAATATGTATTCACCACAGCTATGTCCATCCTTTTCGCAAAATCCACTACCATCTGACCTTCTGCATTCCTTTGTTTACCACCATACCTACCCATCACTTCCTCCTCCCCTCTGGTCCCTTCACCAACATGCCCATTGAAATCTGCTCCAATCACCACTCTCTCACTCTTGGGTACAGTCATCACAACTTCATCCAACTCATTCCAAAATTTTCTTTCTCGTCCATCGCACACCCAACTTGTGGAGCATATGCACTAACAACATTCATCATTACACCATCAATTTACAGGTTCATAAACATCACTCTATCTGACACTCTTTTCACCTCCAAAACACTCTTAGCATACTGTTCCTTCAGGATAATGCCTATGCCATTTCTCCTCCTATCCACACCACGATAAAACAATTTGAACCCACATCCGATACACCTAGCCTTACTCCCCTTCCATCTGGTCTCTTTGCACACACAATATGCCAACCTTCCTTCTGTCCATCATATCGGCTAGCTCTCTCCCTATACCAGTCATACTTCCAACATTTAAAGTTCCTATCCTTACTACCACAATCCTAGCCTTTCTCCTCTCTTCCTGCCTTCGGCAATGGACAATTTATAAGATTATGTCATTTAACAACAGATGAAGACCTATTAGACATTTTTTCAAAAGCTCTGAGAGATCTCTACCAGATTTGTCAATAGGGGACTTCCTGGTGAAATCATCTAAATGGTTATGACAAAGAAAAATGTTCAAAAGGATTATGGCGTATTTAACATTTCCCAGGGCTGGTCACTTTCTATGCCTTTAACATTCTTTTTGGACAGTGAAGCAATTAGGAAATTGATGGAAAACAACTGGAGAATTTTGAAAAAGTTACAAAAGTGGTGGGAGACAAGCCATTTTTTATCAACAAAAAGGGTTATAATATTAAAGCAACATTAGAAATGGGGAAAAATAAGAGTGAAGACCAAAGAAGGGGCACTTTTAAATTCTTTAATTGTTCTATGTGTCGATATATGTCAGAGTCCATAATTTGTAGACACTGACAAAATGTACCCCTCCCCAGGTTTCTTCACTTGTGCATCAAGATTAATAGTTTATTTAGCCCAATGTTGCTCCTGCAAGTCATAGTGGGAAAACCAACAGAGTTTTCAGAAAATGAGTTTACAAACATCAGTATGCTGTCAAAGTAAAACATTTGGACAATGCTATAGGCAAACATTCAAATGTTTGTCCTAATTTAACCTTTTTTTATTATTATTACATTATAGATCATGTTCCCAGTGATTTAAACGGAGACAGAGGGGGTAATTGGAATAAAGGGAATTGAAGTGGCAAATTTTATTTTATGCCCATCATCCCCTGGGTTTGAATAGTAATGTCAGTTATTAAGTGGTTTTGAATGTGAGACAAAATGTTAACAAATGTAGATAGACGTGTTTTTTATAGACCTTTTAGAGCACTGAAATACATATTTTTGAGAAAATGATTTTTTTTGTAATTGAATTAAGTCATGTGACCTATATGTGTTCAGTATATAATGGAATTGTATTAGTTGACTCATTGTTCTGATGAAGGCCAGTTATGTCGAAAGCGCTCAACCGTTTATTAAACAGACACAGTTCGGCTCAGTCAGTTGTCGATAGTGGTTTTTACTGTAAATTATTCATTTGTTATTAATATGTACTGGAGACATCAAGTTTGTTTTTTGCTGATATTTACAGAGCTGTATTATGTTCTTCATACTGATCACTGTTGCAGTAGTCTAAGCTATATGCGTATATTACCACAGTTTAGAACAACTGAGAGTAGGAAGGAGAAGGGACCATGATCCCTTGGAGAATGGTCTGGCAAAGCCTGACCTACACGTGGAGAAGGAATCTAGCGTGTAGTACTTTGTAAAAGTATGTACACAGGACCAAGATGCTGCTTCTAAAACATTTCTAGAATCCAATCCTTTCCAAAAAGCCATAGATGAAGCCAAGGCCCTGGATGAGTTTTCCTTGACCCTGCCTGGAATTGTTTTGTTGTGGTGGGAATAACAAAGGTTATAGCCTGAGAAAAACATTTGGAAATTATCTGCTTTGGCACAGGTTCTCAGTTCTTCTTACCTTCACAAGAAATGAACAATTGATCTGAAGTTCTGAAAGACTTTAATCTGTCAAGATAATAACTGAGTTGCTTGTGGAAATCTAAAGTATGAAGTATCCTTTCCTCTCCATTTCTGGTTTCAGGGAAGATGGAAAGTTTGGCTTAAAGCAAACTTGGACACAGTTTTAAATATAAAATGATTAGTTCCCAAGGAAACACTGTTTTGTGGAAAATTACGCAAAACTGACCTACCATAAGAGCCTGCATATTTTTTTGCAAAGGTCAGAGTACAGTAAAACTGTTTTCCACATCACAAACCTCAGGTTGGCCAGATGAGATGGTTTAAATGGAGCAAGTGTTAGCTTCTCTAACACAAAATTAAGATTCCAAGTAGGAACCCCATGGTTTTCTTAGGGGAATATCCCTTTCAAAATCATTTTAACATGAGATTGCCTTGAATGATGGGGATCTACGGGCAGGCATGCTGAAATGGCTGACAAATGAAGCTAGCTAGAGGAGTCAGGCAGGTCATAGGAAAGTAAATCACACAAATATTGAAAACCAAAGAAACACTAGCCATGGATGGATTATGTTGTTAGCACCAACTAGAAAACCTTTTCCATTTGTTAATATATGACTTTCTAGTAGCAGGCTTTCTTGCCTCCATTAGTACCTGCGACATGTCCTCAGTAAACTAGTGCCTAAAATGTATTAAACCCTACCATCCATACAGTCAGTTGAAGATGTCTGGGGTCAGGATATATGAAAAGTACAGTTGAGTACCTACCATAAATGTAGATGTTCGAGTGTATTCACTGTTGCAGTCATTACACTTGGGTTGTCCTGCTGGCAGGCTACCCGCAGTCGGCCTGAATTCCAAAGTTCTGGTCAGGCGTCGGTTGCTGCCGCCTCTTCCCTGACGTCAGTGCGCCAGGGGTATAAAAGATGCAGCCGACGCCATTTTCTTCAGTTTTTCTTGCTCCAGATGTCAGGTGCCCCCAAAAGGGTAGGCTAAAACATCTGCTTATAAAAAAGCATGCACTAACATAAACATTACCTTCATCTACAAGCAAATACACCACATAGGTTGTATAGAATAGAAAAGTACAGATAAGTCCCAGCAATGAAAGGGGGATGGTGGTAGGGTAACCTGGACTGCAACAGTGAATACACTCGAACATCTATATTTATGGTAGGTACACAACTGTACTATGTTCATCGTGTTTCACTTGGGTTGAATCCCAAAGCTGAGGTTGGGTGGCTGGGTCTAAATAGAATTAGGAGTGGCCATGAGGCCCTGCAGAACTGCAGTGGCAAAGCCTGCTCTGGATTTAGAGTAAAGAGGTAAGTGGTAGTGCTTTGTAAAAGTGTGCACTGAAGTCCAAGTTGCAGCCTCCAAAATATCCTTGGTTAGTACTCCTCTGAGGAAGGCTGCTGAAGTGGCTGCTGCTCTGGTTGAATGTGGCCTAATGCCCTTAGGCACTGATTTGCCATGTTGTGAATAGCAGAAACGAATGCAGTGGCCTATCCATTTTGAAATAGTCTGCTTTGAGATAGCCTTTCCTTGTGATCCTGCAGCATATGCCACTAAAAATTGTTCAGTCTTTCTGAAAGCTTTAGTTTTGTCCAAGTAGAAGCGTAGCTGTCTGTGTATGTCCAAAGAATGCAGAAGTCTCTCCCCTTTATTCTGTGGGTTTGGATAAAAAGTAGGCAAATGAATAGTTTGGTTAAGAGCCACACTGGACACTACCTTAGGCATAAATGTTGGGTTCGTCCTTCGAGAAACCCTGTCCGGATGGAAAATAATAAAAGGTTCCACAGCCATTAATGCCTGTAAATCTGAGACTCTTCTTGCTGAAGTTATTGCTAGGAGCAGAGCTTTTTCCATGATAAGAATTTTATCTAGGCTGTATTAGCTGGCTCAAAAGGGGGCAGTGTGAGTTTTTCCAAGACAAAATTGAGGTCCCATGTAGGTATCGGTGCTCTCCTGGGGGGGGGGGGTCTTATATTTTTGGCCCCTCTGAGGTACTGCCTTAGCAGTGGATGTGAAAAAATAGGTGGTTCCGTATTGTAATGAGCTGAAATGGCAGAGGCATGGATCTTAATTGATGAGAAAGGATAGGCCTTTGTCCAGCATCTCAGTTAGGTATTGTAAAATCTGAGGAATATTTGGAACAAGCGTGTCAATTCCTTGTGGCTGGTTCCAAGCACAGAATCTCTTCCATTTTTCTGCATAAGATTTTCTGGTGCTGGGCCTCCTGGCCTCCAAAATAACATCCATAACTGCTTTAGAGAGAGATGTGCTCTGAATAGTTATATTATCCGCCATGCAGCCAGATTTAGGGTTCTGAGTTGGCTGTGCAGGATCTGATTGTTTTGTTGGGTCAGTAGATGAGGAATTTGAGGTAAAATCCAGACTGGCCTTGAGACAAACTCTTTAGGATTGGCTACCAGTGCTGGCGTGGCCAGTCTGGGGCAATCAGGATCATTTTTGGCTTCTCTTGTCTGACCTTTAGGAGCACCTTGGGGAGAAGAGGCAGTGGAGGAAAGGCATATACTATAAGGGTTTTCCAGCTGAATGACAGAGCATCCACCTGCGATGCTTGTTTGTGATAAGTCCTTATGCAGAATCTCTGTAGTTGGCATTGTGAGGGGAGGCAAACAGATCTATGTCTGGGCACCCCCATTTCCTTGTTATCATGCTGAAAACTTGTGTATCTAGTTTCCACTCGTGAGGATCCATGAGGTTTCTGCTTAGTTCATCTGCCAGAGTATTTGTCTTTCCTGGCAGGAATTGTGCTTGCAGGTGCACTTGATAAGTCAATGCTGTGTTCCACAAAGTCATGGCTTGTCTGCAGAGGGGGTAGGAATGTGTGCCCCCTTGCTTGTTTATGTACCACATGACTGTATTACTGTCCGTCTTTATCAACAGGTGTCCTGGATGGAGTAGGTCCTTGAAGCCTGTCAGGGCATTCTGTACATCTAGCATCTCTTTTTGATTGATATGTAGATGCATTTGGCTTGTGGGCCACGTGCCCTGAATACATTTTCCTGCCAGGCGTAATCTGATGCATCTGTTGTTAGTGTCTGCCTGGCTGTGGGTAAAGTGAATGGCTGTCCCTTGTTGTGGTGACAGGCCAGTGCCCACCATCGAAACTCCTGTTGCCAGCAGGGAATGAGGGTAATTAATGTTTCTAGGCTGTGGCAATGTTGAGTCCAAACACTTTTTAGATACCATTGTAGCTTCCTCATATGCAGTCTTGCATATGGAATTAGCAGAATGCAGGATGCCATGAAGGCCAAAGCCTGCAGAATTTTTCTTGCAGGTAACTGGGTCTTTGTTGCCATCTTTTCGAAGTAAGAAGTCAGTTGCATTTGTTTGTCTGGCGTGAGATAAGCCATCTGGGCAGTTGTATTTAAGCTTGTACCCAGGAATATTATCTCTTGAGAGGGTACTAGTTTTGATTTATTTTCGTTTACTGTGTACCCTAGGTAAATTAGTAATCTTTTTACAAACGCCAGATGCTTCAGTAGAATGTCCTTCCTCTCTGCTTGAATAATGCAGTTGGTCCAAGTAGGGGTATATTTGAATTCCTCTTTTTCTGCAAAATGCAATTACTGGTGCCAGGCATTTTGTGAAGACCCTGGGCGCAGTAGATAAGCCAAAGGGCAGTGCAGAGAATTGGTAGTGCATTGAGCCAGCTATGAATCTGAGGTATCTTCTGCAAGATTTTCTGATTGGGACATGCAGGTATGCCTCTTTGAGGTCCAAAGTTACAAGCCAAGCCTTCTTGCCCAGCATGGGCAGAAGCTGCTGCAGTGTCAACATTTTGAATTTTGGAACGTCCAGAAAAGTGTTTAGAGTAGACAGGTCCAGTATTGGTCTCCAGGCTTTGTCCTTTCTGGGTACCAAGAAAAGTTCTGAGTAAAATCCTTGTCCTTGCTCTTGCTGTGGTACTCGCTGAACAGCCCTCATGTGCATGAGAGATGAAATTTGCTTTTGTGCCTCTGCCCATTGATTATGTGGCAGGTCTGGCATACCTTTTGTCTTTGGAAGGGTGTGAAAGTGGAAGCTGTAGCCCTGAGAAACTATATTCAAGACCCATTTGTCCTGGATGAACATGTGCCAATTTTGTGAAAAAAATGCTAGTTTTCCCACTAAGGGTGCTGCCAAAGGATAAGTGCTTGGCACTGGCAGTAGAAAGTCATTGGAACTGTTTCCTATATGGCTGTGATTTGTCTTCTCCTCTCTCTTTGGAGGTAGAAGCACCCCATTGTTTAGGCCTGTATGAGCCTTGGGGCTGAGATCTGCCTCTAGGGCATCTGTATCTGCCTCTTTGTGGCCTGACTGACACTGGAAAGGACCAATTCTTAGAAGGCCAGTTCCTGCTAAATCTGAGTGGTTGTACCTGTAAAAAGTCCTTTACTGTCTGCATAGATTTTGCTTTATCCTCCATTTTCTTTAACTCCTCTTCTGCCTTAACACCAAACAAAGTATCATGCTGTAATGGAGCATCCAATAATTTTGCTTTAACATGATCAGGCAGATTCTGCTCCTTTAACCAAGCATGTCTTCTAATGACAGAGCCTGTAACAGCGGCCCTGCAAGAGGCCTCCAGTGAATCAAAACCACATTGCAAAGTATGCTTTCCCACTTGTTCAGCTGCAAGCAATACATCCTGCATTTCCTTCTTTTCAGAACATTCAAAATTTGTAAACATTTTCTGTTTTAGCAGTGACATTAAGTATTGTTGATATTTAAGCATATGAAACTGACAATTTAAAGCTCTTACAGCCAAAGTAGCAGAGGTGTAAACTTTTTCCCCCATCTGCCCAGTGCTCTGGAATCCCTATCAGAGGGGACAGGGTTTTTTGCAGTGGAAGCCTTGACCCTTTTGGGACCCTGAGATATAGTTTCTGGGTCAGCAACAGGGTTTTTATATAGAAATTTATGTGAATCTGGAACCCTGTAGTACGGGTGCAGGGGGTAAAGAGTCAGGAGACAGGCCGGACTCTGAAAATACATCATCTACAATGTCTAGTACAGGTGGAATAGCAAGAGGTCTGTGCTGAGGCAGTAAAAGAAAATCTTTGAGCCTTTTCTTAGATTCTGAGTAATCTTGGCTCTCCCAGTGAAAATGCTCCCTCATGGTATGCAAAGTTTCCCCAAAATAATAGTCCTCAGGAGGAGAGGCTGAAGGAATAGATTCTTCAGCATCAGAATCCTCATAGGGAGGAAGAGATTATCCCTGTTCTGAAGAGGAGTCAGAGGAAATGGAAACCTGATCAGAAGAATCATATTCAATGTCTTGCCTAGGCCTCTTATCAGGAGGGGGATGGGAACCCCTGATCAAAGTAATTAGGTCTTCGGCCATTTTAAGCATCTGTTTCTTAGGCATGAAAGTCTGTTCAGGAGAATGCTGTACTTGTTTCTTTGTCTTTAATGCTGCTTTAGTCTTTGCCTTGGAAGCTGAGGTTGGTTTGATATATAACTGTGTAGGTCTGAAAACACCCTCAGAAGTTGATGCCTGCTCAGCGGCTCTGGACCCATCTGTGGGAATAGTTTCCAAAGTGAATCCTTGAGTATCCAGAGGCCTAGTTGTCTCCATGTGGGAGTCGGAAGTGGCCTGTTGCTCTGAGGTAGCGAGTGTCAGGGGCTGTGAAAGCGCCTCACTGAGAACCCCGGCGACTGGCCTAGCAGAGGCCTTGTTGGTTTTGGACCTCGGATGCCTGCCCTTTTCTTTCTCCTTGCGCTTTTTATGAACTCTGGTCGTCGGCTGTTCCAACGGCATTATATAATTAAACCTTCGGCCAAAGTAATGAAAGGCAAAATCGTACCGACGCTTAATAGTGCGTTGGTTAAATCTAGCACAAAACCTACAGCTAGCAACGTTATGGTCAGGGCCTAAGCAAGGAATACAGTAAGAATGAAAATCCTTATGAGGTATTTGCTTCACACAAGAAATACAGTTGTTAACTTTTTCTGACATCGGTCTGGAGCAAGAAAAAAGTTTCCCCAACGGGGTACTTAGCTTTATTGAAGACTTCGGATCTGAAATTCGATTTAGAAAATCTCAGGAGTCGGCCAACCGGCACTTGCAAACTGCTTTTGCTTTGGGCGCCGCGCGGCAAGAAAGACTGAAGAAAATGGCGTCGGCTGCATGTTTTAAACCCCTGGCGCATTGACGTCAGGGAAGAGGCAACAGCAACTGACGCCGGACCAGGACTTTGGAATTCAGGCCGACTGAGGGTAGCCTGCCAGCAGGATAACCCAAGTGTAATGACTGCAACAGTGAAACACGATGAACATCACATCTGTTCTTGCATGGGTAGATCCAGTCTGTGAGGAAGCTTGTGGTAATTGCCCCTGGCCAATTCCCAAAGAAGGGAGAAAGCACAGTTGTGTTAGACTTACCAGAATTGTAGACATTTGAGAAGATCACTGTTAACTGTATTGATTCCTGTGTCTTCTTGGCATGCAGAAGCCTGTGACCAGCCTGATTCCCATAGTCTTTACATCATCCCAAGCTGACCGGTGTCCGAGGACCAACATCTGGATATCAGACAAGAGTTGCATCTCTCAACGCCATCTTCAGGTCTTTCTAGGCTGTGATAGGCAGTCTGATGCTTTTGGACAACAAGACCCTTCCAACTATTAAAATTTTGAGAGAGATAAATGAAGATTCCAACCATGGACTAGGAGTAGATGGAGGGGATGTTGATGGATAAAGGATACTTGGTCAGAAAAAAAAAAAAAAAAAAAAAAAAAAAAAAAAACAGGCACGGAAAACAGGACGGCAGATAGACGGGTAGGAGGGTGGGAGTTTTTACTGCAACACAGATCTACTTGAACATCTACAATTATGGTAAGTGTAACACAGCTGTACTATGTTCTTCATAGTCAATGTTGCAATACTGATACTTGGGAGGACTCCCAAAGCTACAGGTTGGAAGGTAGGCTATCTGGTGGCCCCAGGTTCTTCAGAATAGCAGTGTTAAAGCCTGCTCTAGCCCTGGATGCAGTGTCTAAATGGTAATGCTTGGTAAAGGTATGGACAGAGAGCCATGTGGTAGCCTGCAAAATGGACTAAATAGAGACACCTTTCAGGAAGGCAGTGGTGGACGCCCTGTATCTTGTGGAATGAGCCCTGATGTAATTGGTAATGGCTTTCCGTTATGAGCATAACAGATGGTAATACAATTGGCTATCCATTTTGAAACAGTCTGTTTGGAGATGTGCATACCTTCTTTCCTTTCTGCAAAGGCCACTAGCAGTTGCTCTGTTATATTTGGTTAACTTTGTTCTGTTAAGATAATCCATGATCTGATGGTGCACATTCAAGGAATGAAGAATTTATTCAGCTTTTATTTTTGGGTTACAAAAGAACACTGGCAGGTGAATAGCTTGATTCAAGGAGAGCTCTGACACTACTTGGGCATAAAAGAGGGGTTGGTTCTGAAGGTAACTCTGTCCCTGTGAAAACAGTGAAAGGTTCCTTGCACATCAGATCTTGTAGTTCTGAGACCAGCCTGGCTGAGGTGATACATATCAGCAGGATGGTCTTCCAGGTGATCATCTTCAAAGGAGCAGAAGATGCTGGTTCAAAAGGCAGCAGGGTAGGCTTTTCTAATATATAGTTCAAGTCCCAAAAGACAGGGTATTTCCTGGGAGGTTGGATGTATAACCTCTTTTAGGAACTGTTTCAGGTGGGGGTTAGAATAGATAAGGGGGAAAAGAGAAGGAAGGCAGAGATGGAGGAAGCATGCAACTTAATACTGGAATAAGAAAAACCCCAGTCAAATAATCCTGAAAGATATTACAACAGAAGATTAATGCCTGCATGAGGAGGTATGATACTTTGACCTACGACCAAGAAGAAAACCTTTTCCATTTTGACAAGTACGATTTTCTGGTAGACAGCACTTCAGTACAGTAGTTTGCAGTTTTGGGGCTAAAATCCCATCTTCCATGCTCTTAGTTTGAGTGTGTTCCTGTGTGGATAAATGACAGACTCCTTTAGTCGAGTGAGTAGGTCTATAATCGATGGAAGAATAACACCTCCCTTCACTGAGAATCAAGAGGACGGAGAACCAGTGCTGTCTTGGCCAGAAGGAGGCTAGAAGTATCATGCTCAGCCTGTCTGACCTCACTTTTAGTAAGTACCCCAAGGATAAAGGGTAATGGAGGAAAGGTATACGAAAAAGAAGTCTGTCCATTTGAGGGAGAAAGCATCCATTCTCCATGTCCCTGTCTGTTGGGTTCTGTAGCAGAACCTTTGTAGTCTTCTGTTCAGATGAGAGACAAACAGATCTACAGTGGGGTGTCCCACTGGTGGGCGAGTCCCAGGAAAATCTCTCTTCAGCATCCAATCTTTGGGTACAGTAGATCCTTGCTCAGATTGTCTGCTATTTTGTTGTTCATGTCTGGGATGTAGGATGCTGTAAGTGTCAGCTGCAAGTCTTAAGCCGAGAGCCAAAGATTTACTTGAACTGCAAGCAAGTAACAAACCAGATGAAGAAAGACCACAGAAAGGCATAGGTGCAACCAGCAACAAGAAGTTTAATAAAATAAGGCACTTTTCTTCCTACTGGTAGGACTTCTTCAGATAAAATGAGTGTGTTACACCCAAGTTTTTATACATTTGTAAAATCAATTAATTATTTACACCATCAATTAATCAATAAGGCTGTGTAACACTCACTTAAAAACATATCCCACTCTACCTTGTGTATAGTCACCATAACCTCATTCGTAAATACACATTTTACACTAAAAAAATCACTATTTCCTTACAAAAATATAAAATGTGTAAAGATAAATATATAAACAAAGAATGTGTATAAATATGTATCATTGGACGACATCTCTAATAAATAAGAATATATATATATATATATATATATATATATATATATATATATATATGTATAAAATGTCAACGATTTACTAACATCCTGCATAGGGAGTACAAATGAGTTCCCCATTGCTTGTTTATGTACCACATAACTGTGGTGCTCTCTGTCCACAACTACAGTGTTCCTGGGTTCAGGCAGCTCTGAAAAGCTTTCATAGCTAGAAACACTGCCAGCATCTCTTTCTTGTTTATGTGCAATTTCTTTTGCATATACCCTGCACCTCTAGGGTACCTAAATGTGCTCCACAGGCTATTTCTGAACTATCTGAGGTGATGGTTTTGGCTGTCTGTCATAGAGATACATTTTTCCCTTGGGTTCTGCAGGACGGTGTCTTTCCACCAAAGTAGCTCCTTTTTTATGCAGGGGAGAAGACACAGCAGGGTTTCCAGGGGTTGAGAATGTTGTTCCCAAGTGTTTTTAGGAACCACTGAAGTTTTTTTTTTTTTTTTTTGTAGTTTTGTAAGGGGGATCATTAAGGTGTACAATGCCATGTATCCCAAGGCCCTTGGGTATTCCCTTCCAGAGACTGTGTGCCTTAGAATTAGGCTGTGCAGATAGTTTTTCAGGAAAGAAACCTTATCTTGGAGAAGGAAGGCCTTTTGTTGTACTGAATCTATCTGTGTGCCCAGAAAGAGAATTCTTGTCGGAGGATGAAGCTGGAACTTGGGGAGGTTGAGAGGGAGGCCTGCCTTCTGGAAACAGTTCCTAGCTGCTTGAAGTTCCAGGATGAATTTGCCCTGGATGAAGCAGTCATCCAGGTAAGGGTAAATGTGCACCCCTAAGGTTCTGCAATGGGCTATAACCAGAACTAGAAATCTGGTGAAAACTCTGGGAGCAGTGGACAAACCAAACAATAATGCAAATAACTGGTAATGTAATTTGCCATCACAAAACCAAAGATATCTTCTCTGCTCCTCTGCAATACAGACATGAAGATAGGCACCCTTAAGGTCTAGCGTAGCTCTACAGACTCCTTAAAAGATCATGAGAAAAGTACAGTTGTGTAAAATCTTAAAATAACAGTAGATGTCCTTCTCTTCACTGTTGCAGTATTCATGTCCAGCCAGTATACCAAACCCTTTAGCTTAACGATACAATACACGTCACATGTACTCTCCCTACACAAGAAGTAAGGCATAAAGGTGACATCCGGATGTATCATCCTCAGAACTGAGAGCACCAGGAGGAATGCCAGCCCTAGGATACCACAGGGTAACACACACATCCTGAGGGGACAAAAGAACAGGAGGAGGAGAGAGGGAGTGAATACTGCAACACTGAAGAGAAGGACATCTGCTGCTATGGTAAGATTTTACACAACTGTAATATATCCTTCCATTTCACTATTGCAGTATTCTTAACATGAGGGAGGGTGCAAAAGCTCAGGAAGAAGATAGAGAGGAGGAAGGGCCAGCAGAACCCTCTAGGAAACCATGAAGAACGGCCTTAGCAAAACCAGCTCTAGTCCTGGAAATGATATCCAACTTGTAGTGCTTGGTAAAGGTATGCACCAAGGACCAGGTAGCTGCCTCAAGGATAGAATTAGTATCCAAACCTCGAAAAAGGCACCAGAAAAAGCTATAGCTCTAGTAGAGTGAGCCATGACCATAGAAGGAAGGCTCTTACCATGATAAGAATAAAAAAAATAAATGGCTTTAAAAATCCAAGATGAAATAGTCTGCTTGGAAACCGCCAAACTTAATGACCTAGGATGAAAAGAAACAAAAAGCTGATCAGATTTTCGAAAAGCTTTAGTTTTGTCCAAATAAAATCTGAGTGGTCTATTCATATCCAAAGTGTGCAACACCTTCTTACTAACAGATTGCGGAGAAGGGAAAAAGTGTGCAAATTAATAGACTGATTGAGAGACAAGTCATTCACCATCTTAAGCATAAAAGAAAGATTGGTACGAAGAGACACTCTGTCCTTAAGAAAAACTAAAAAAGGAAAAACAGCCATAACAATTTGAAGTTCAGACACCCATCTGGCAGAAGTAAGGGCTAACAAAAGAACAGTCTTCAAAGTACAATGCTGCAAGGAAGCTGAAGCTTCAGGCTCAAAAGGAGCCTGAGTCAATTATTCCAAAACAACATTAAGATTCCAGGAAGGAGGAACAGGCTTCCTGGGAGGTCTAATATGAAGAACAACTTGAAGAAACTGTTTGGCTTCGAACCTAGAGGCCAAAGCAGAAGTTAAGTCAGACAAGCAGAAAGTGCTTAGAGGTGAACTTTAATAGAAGAATATACAAACCCAGCATATAGCAACTCACACAAATAAAAGAGAACCAAAGGAACACCTATAGTAAGTGGGTCCAGGTTATGATTATGAAAAACAAACAAAAAACCTCTTCCATTTGGACATGTAGGATTTCCTAGTAGTGGGTTTTCTGGCCTTTTGCAGAACCCGAAGCACGTCCTCAGAAGAAAAAGTGGCTATAGGGAATCAAAATCCTATCACCTACAGTGTCAGTTGAAGAGTGGACATGTGGGGATGGATGACAGATCCCTTATTTTGTATGAGTAGATTCACCCTGTGAGGTAACTTGTGATGACTGTCCTTGGCTAAGTGCATCAGAAGAGGGAACCAATGCTGTCTGGGCCAAAAGGGAGTCACCGGCAAGATTCTGGGAGTATCCTGTTTTATCTTAAACAGGACTTTTGGAATGAGAGGAAGAGGGGGGAGACATAAAGAAGCACCCCCTTCCATGAAAAAATACGGCATCCATCTTTCAGGCCAGAAACATACAGTCCTGGCACAAAATTGAGGAAACTGCCTGTTTAGAGGGCAGGCAAAGAGACCTACTTGAGGAATACCCTGCTGGTGGATAATGTCCATAAACACATCCTTTTGAAGTATCCACTCATGACATTGTGTTATGGACCTGCTCAGGGTGTCTGCCACAAAATTCTGGCTTGAAGGAATCTACACCACCAGAAGTGTGACTTGGTATTGAATTGCTAGTTCCCAAACCTGGAGTGCCAATCTGCAAAGAATACAGGACCTCGTCTCCCCTTGTTTGTTGACATACCACATCACTGTGGTGTTGTCTGTAGAGTATTAGGGACCCTGGAGAAAAAAAAGAGGATGGAAAGCAGTAAGGGCCAACAGAAGAGCTCTTGTCTTCTTAACATTGATGTGCTCCTTCTGTTGCTGAGGAGAACAAAGCACCTTTAGGTTTCCAAAGGAAACCCCCCAACTCCTGTTTGAGGCATCTGTGAACAGCTTCTGAGAGGGAAACGGGGGTTGAAAGGGAAGCTCTGGATTCAAAGTCATTTAGTGAATCCACCACTGAAATTCCAACTTGAGACATGGAAGAAGAGGAATTGGAAACTCTAGAGGATGAGAATACTGAAGCCAAACTGACTTTAGATACCACTGTAGCTTTCTCATGTGCAACCTGGTGAAGGGACGCATAGGGATGGTAGATGCCATGAATCTCAGTGTTCTCAGAAATTCCCTGGCTGAAATCCAGGTCAGAGGAAGAAGGGACTGAAAAAAGGAAATCAATCAAAGCCTTGGGAAGAGGCAGGGAAGGTAGCATAGGAACAGTCTGGATCCTGCATCCCAGAAAAAACATGATCCCATGACAGGGACATGAAGGACTGTTTGAAATTTACAGTGAACCCCAGGCTTTGTAACAGAGCGATGACCCACTAAAGGTGCTGTAAAAGAATCTCTGGAGAGGAAGCTTGAATAAGCAGGTTGTCTAAATAAGGAAAGTCCTGAATGCCTTTGAGCCTGCAAAAAGCAATCATAGGAGCTAGGCATTTGGTGAATACCCTTGGTGCAGAAGACAGGCCAAAGGGCAAAGCAGAGAACTGAAAATGCCAGGAAGCAACAGAAAAACGTAAAAACTTCTTGGAACGGGGCTGCTTAGGAATATGGAGATAAGCATCCCTGCAATCCAGAGGGACTATAAAAGCCTGAAGAAGCAACAGAAGAAACAAAATCTGAAGGGATAATATTTGAAAGGAAGCAAACTTCAGAAAGTATTCGGGTGAGAAAGTTCCAGAATGGGTCTTCAAGTGCCCTCTTTCCTGGGGACAATAACATTCTGGAATAAAATTCCTTCCCCCTTTGGGCAGCTGAACCTCTTGAATAGTTCCCTGAGTCAAAAGACCCTGAGGCACCTCTAGAAAAAAGCTCACTGAGAAATGCCCATGAAAGGGGGGGGGGGGAGGATTTCCAAGCCATGAAATACCCTTGGCGAATAATGGAAAGAACCCAGAAATCGTGGGTTATGCAAAACCAGGCAGGAAGGGACAGAGAAAGATGATGTGAAACAGAAATGTAGCTGGGAAGAATCAGGTAGTCAGACAGCACTTGAAAAAAAAAAATGGGGGCATCCATGGAGGCTGCAGCTTTGTTAGCTCGTCAGGGAGAAATGCCTATCCCTGTTTCTTTTGCACAAAAAAAAAAAAAAAAAAAAAAAAAAAAAAAAAAAAAAAATCACTTACCAGACATTTTTTGTGGATACAATTACTTATGCCAGAATGAAATTACTGAAAATTAAACAGATTACTAGAACAAGCTGCTGGCTTGAATCTCTGTTGTCTGCAGAGTACTCAAAGCCTACTTCACTTGCAGACATCCTGGATCTCTGCATTTTAAACAGGAATGCCATCAGAGCTCTGAAACTTCACACTGATGGTTCTAGAATGCCCTGGAGCAGCGACAAAAGAAAAAGATGTGAAAGAAAGAGGCTGCACAGGCGGATCTGCTGCTAAACTGAAGAGAAACCCCCACAGGCCTGCATTACCTTCAATATTACTTGCAAATGTCTGCTCACTTGATAATATGATGGACAATCTGAGAATGGAGCTCATAAAAAATAAGGTGAGTGAAGCTTGTTTATTCATTTTCTCTGAAACTTGGCTGCATAGTAACATTAGTGACAATGCTGTGAACCTAGACAGGCTAACTCTCTTTAGAGCTAGGGTTGCCACCTTTCGTTGTGGCAAAAAACGGAGTAAGGCCACACCCCTCGCATCACCCCATAACCCTGCCCATTCCTGCTCCTCTCCCACCCATGCTCCACCCATTTTTATGATGTCATTATGATGCCAGTGAGTGGGAACACCCTCTTTTTCCACTCTTGATTGCCTGCTTTCAGCCGATTTACTATGCTTTTCTGTAAAAAAAAAAAAAAAAACATAGTAAATCAGCAGATTTAACAAACTCCGATAGTCTGTTTCTTTTTTTGAAACAGAATAACGGAGTTTGTACAGTGTTTTCCAGACTACCGGAAAATCAATTTGACTTCCAGATAGTCTGGAAAAAAACAGATAGGTGGCAACCATATTTAGAGCAGATAGATGCAAAGCACAGAGTGGTACAGCTAAAGGTGGTGGTGTATGCATCTATGTCCATAACAGATGGTGCAAAGCCCGTAAGCTGGTTCAATTATACTGCTCCGAGGATGTGGAAATATTGACACTAAAATGCAGACCTTTCTATGTACCAAGGAAAATCAGTGGGATATATGTCACAGCAGTGTACACCCCCCCACCCCCAGTGCTAACACCACTGAAGCTCAAAATAAACTCCATAATATTATCTGTAAGCTACAAAGCAAAAATGAAGAATTTGCACATGTGACAGTGAGTGATTTCAATAGAGCTGAGCTTAAGGAGGTGCTACCCCATTTTTATCAGAATGTGGATTTCCCCACCAGAGGAGAGAATACCTTAGGCAAAGCTTACAGCAATATTAAAGGCACCTTTAAAGCTTTGAAACACCCCAACATAGGCAGCTCTGATCACACTACCATCCTGCTTTTGCCTACCTATAAGACAGTTTTGATCAGAGAAAAACTGACAACTAAACAGATCAGAGTCTGGCAGGAGGGTTCCATGGATTGTCTTCAGGACTGTTTCAATACCACCTGCAGGGAGGTCTTCAAAGAAGCAGCTAAGCACAACCTCCAGTTAGACATAGACACCTATGCCAAATCAGTTCTTGCCTACATAAATAAATGTGTGGAGGATGTAACCACCATTAAAGCCATTACTACAAGAACTAATCAGAAACCCTGGCTCACCAGGAATGTCTACGAGCTACTAACGAAAGAAAGACAGCCTTCAAAGTAAGGGTAAAGGTGGCCTGGTCAAAAGTGAAAAAGAACATCAAAGAGGGAAACAGGGAGTATGGGAGGAAAATTCACATCTACTTCCAAGACATGAGGGACACGAGAAGCCTATGGCAGGGGATACAGCAGCTCACAGACTATAAGACCAAAACACCCCAATGTGATGACAGCTTAGAATTCCTAAATGAACTGAACTCTTTCTTAGGCAGATTTGAGAAGAATACTACCACCATAAGATCTAAAAGAAACACTGACAAAGAGGAGATAGTGCTCACTTTAAACTCCGAAGAGGTGAGACTTCAGCTTAAGAAGGTGAATCCTAGGAAGGCTGCTGGACCAGATAACATACCTGGCAAGGTGTTGAAGGGGTGTGCTGATCAGTTATGTCTGGTACTGACACACATGTCAAACCCATCCCTTGCTGTGGAGAAAGTGCCCTCATGTTTCAAGGAAACAAGTATTGTCCCACTTCTGAAGAAACTCAACCCTACACCCTAACTGCCTCAATGACTTCAGACGGGTCGCTTTAACCTCAAATGTCATGAAGTGCTTTGAGAGGATTCTGAAGAAATGAGAAGTTATGTACCTACCATAATGTTCCATGTTAGTTGTCTTCTTCTCGCCTTCTTTCTTGCTGGATGGGTTCGGAGCCGATCCTCGGCTCCAACTCGGCTTATGCCAAAGCTCGAGAGCTATTTTTACCGGCTCGAGGTAACCCTGTATCCCACAATGCTAGGCGGTAACTACCCAGATCTCATTTGATAGCTAACACTATAACAGTTTTGCCCCCAGAACGAAGGAGAGAATGGCATACCCATGTAGATAGCCATCCCAAGAAAAGGATAACCACTGGAGACCATAGTGGGAGAAAGGCAAGGCTCCTTAGGATCCTAACGGTCTGTCCAGGCTAGGGGGTTGGAGGGCGGGACGCAAGAAAAAAGGCGAGAAGAAGACAACTAACATGAAACGTTATGGTAGGTACATAACTTCTCAATGTTAAGTTGTCAATCTCGCCTTCATTCTTGCTGGATGGGACTGCGTCCCTAGCACCTTAACCCTGGGTGGCTCGTTGGAACAGACTCTTGAGGACGGTAGAACCAAAGTTAGCTCGGCTTCTGGAGGCCATGTCCAATTTGTAATAAGAAATAAAGGTATGGGGAGAGGCCCATGTGGCTGCCGCACAAATTGAATCTAAGGGCAACCTGTCCTGAAAGGCTATAGATGTAGCTAAGGCTCTAGTTGAATGGGCTCTAGGTCTTGAAGGAAGCTTTTGACGCCTCAGTTCATAGATGAAAGTGAAGACATAGGCCAACCATCTAGAAAGGGTTACTTTGGAAACTGGAAGGTCTTTCTTCCCTTCAGCATAAGATAGGAAGAGCTGGTCAGGTTTCCTAATTTTCTTAGTTCTATCCAAGTAGTAACGGAGTTGGCGATGAACGTCCAAGAAATGCAACTTTTGTTCCTCTCTGTCAGAGTAATTAGGGAAGAAAACTGGGAGATCGATAGTCTGGTTTAGATTTGCCTCAGAAGATATCTTGAGTAAAAAGGAGGGGTTTGTTCTGAGGGACACTTTATCTTCATGGAAAACAAGATAAGGAGGATGAACGCAAAGGGCATGAAGTTCTGAGACTCTCCTCGCAGAGGTAAGTTTTCCATGAGAGTAACTTCAAGGAACAGGAAGCCGCAGGTTCAAAGGGAGGGAGAATCAAGGAGGTTAAAACTAGATTCAAATCCCACTGCGGTGGGGGATGTCTAACCGGGGGCTTGAGTAAAAAGATACCTTTGAGGAATGCTTTACAAAGTTTATGAGACATAATGGAGGAGTCTGCCAAGCCAACATGAAAATTTGAAATGGCCGCTAACTGGACTCTGATAGTGGAGGAAGAAGAACCCGAATGAAAGAGTTCGGCCAAAAAATCTAAGACCGATTGGATAGGAGCCACAAATGGGTCTATGTTCCTAGATTTTGCCCAGAAGGAAAAACGTTTCCATTTGCTGGCATAAATCCTCCTGGTAGAAGATTTGTGAAAAGCTAAAATGATGTCACGTATCGAATGGGAGATAAAGGGAAGCCTGGCAAAGGTTGGAAGTGGTGCAACCAAGCTGTGAGGTTGAGAGAGGGGAGAGATGGGTGCAGCTTGCCCGACTGATGGGTCAAGAGATCTGGAACTGGGTCCAGATGCCAGGGCTGCTCCAAGAAGTAATTGTGCAGGAACAGAAACCATATTTGTCGAGGCCAGTACGGAGCAATGAGGATCATCGTGGATCTCAAGGCGGTAGCTTTCTGAATCAACTGAGTGATTAATGGAAAGGGGGGAAAGGTGTACAGGAGACCCCGGGGCCAATCGTGGACTACAGTGTCTCTGGGAGGGTGGCCGGGAAGAGAGTGATAAATTCGTGGCATTTGCTGTTCTGGGGTGTAGCGAAAAGATCGCAGCAAGGCTGACCACATTTTTTGAAAATTTCTTCCACTACTGACTGCTTGAGAGACCACTCGTGCAGCATGAGAATGGCTCTGCTCAGCCTGTCCGCTATGATGTTGGACTTCCCGGGGATATGTGTTGCTATCAGAAACCGTTGAGAGGAGATCGCCCACTGCCAAAGTCTGAGTGCTTCTCGACATAAGGGATAGGACTTGGTTCCGCCCTGCTTGTTGATGTACCACACTACGGACATATTGTCCATCTGAACTGCAATCGTCCCGATGGGAAGAGAGTGCTGAAGGGCTTGTAATGCTAAAAGAACTGCTCTCATCTCTAGGACATTGATGTGCAGGTGGCACTCGAAAGGTTGCCAAGTTCCCTGGACCGTCCTGCCCTGAAAATGCCCCCCACCCGATCAGGGAGGCACCCGTTGTCACTGTAGCAACCCCGGGGGTGGAGAACGAAGGGTCTGCCCTGAGACGCTTGAAGGGAGACCATCCACCAAGACAGGTGTTTCTTGCATGATTGGGTTATCAAAATGTAGTGTGACATCGGGAGCTGCTGGAAGGACCACTGAGAGAAGAGCATCCATTGCAGGAGTCGCATGTGGAATCGAGCTAAGGGAAGTAACGTAATGGCAACCGCCATGAGACCTAGAGTCTTCAGTACAAACTTGGCCTGAATTTTGTTGTTCTGAAGCAGGATATGAACATGTTCGCGAATATCTGAGATTCTTTGAGCCATCAGTTTTGCAGAGAGTGTCTAATATGGCGCCTATGAAGGTAATAGACTGACAAGGTGACAAGGCAGACTTTGCGAAGTTTATGGAGATACCTAGCTCTTCGCAAATCTGAATGGTGTAATCTCTGGATTGAATAAGTTGACGCCTGGTGGTGGCAGTAAGGAGCCAGTCATCTAGATATGGAAACACCTGGAATCCTTGACGCCTCAGATGAGCCGTAACCACTGCCATGCATTTGGTGAACACTCAGGGGGCTGTAGTGAGACCAAAGGGCAGGGCCCTGAACTGGTAGTGACTGGCTCCCAGCCGGAAGCAGAGAAACCTTCTGGAGCGTATGTGCATTCTGATGTGGTAGTACGCATCCTGAAGGTCTATAGAGCAGATCCAATGGTCCTGACCCAAAAAGGGTAGAATGGACTGTAGCGTGACCATCCGGAACTTCGTTCTTTGAACAGACTTGTTCAGTCTGCTGAGATCCAAAATTGGTCTCCAGTCCCCTGTCTTTTTTGGTACTAAAAAGAACTTGGAGTAGATTCCGGATCCTTGCTGGTCTGTTAGGACTGGCTGGATGGCCCTTTTTCTTAGCAGTTTTGAGATTTCTAATACTGCTTGTTCCCTTAGACCAGGTGGAACATCTGGAAGGGGCCTGTTTGGCTGTTTTGGGGTGTGGACAAAGGGAATTTTGTAACCCTCGGATATGATCGACCGTACCCATGTGTCTTCGGTAAGGGAAAGCCCGGCTTTTGGGTACAGTGATAATCTTCCCCCGACTGCCTCCGCAGGTGGACAGTCGGGCAGTTTCTCAGGGATGCTGGAAGGGTTGGCCAGAGGCAGCTTCTCTGCTACCCTGATTCTGCGGACCCCCTCTGCCCCTGGGGCGGCGTCTATTGCCTCCCCGCCTCTAGGGGGGAACTCGCCTCGTGCGTCCGGCGCGACTCCCTGTGGTTTGCGGAACCACATTTTTCCACCCTTCTGACCTTTGGGGTATGGTCTGGATGGGGTGGAAAAATGGACTCCCACAGCAGAGAGAGTCTTGCCGTCTTGTTCGCATCTGGTCAAAGTATCCTTCACCTGAGGTCCAAACAACGCCGAACCATCAAAGGGAGAGTTGGTGAAGGACGCCTTGAAGGGGTCAGCAAAGTTACAAAGCCGCATCCAGGCATGACGTCTTAAGGCCACACCTGTGCTTGCAGCCCTACTCGCCCCATCGGCCACATATGAAATAAGCTGCATGGAGGAGATAACAATCGAGTTTAGGGTTGCCAGCTGGGAGTTGATTTTGTCCTGAGACCCCGCAGCTGTTGAATCCTGTAGTGTGTCACCCATTTCTTTGAGCAAGTCTCGTTGAAGACGGGTGAAATGACATAAGTAATTCAGCGACCGCATGGTAAAGGTCGCTGAAGAAAACATCCACTTGCCGTACCTATCCATGGTCCTAGATTCCTTATTAGGAGGATGGATAGGTACCGAAGGAACAGCCAGTTCCTTCTTAGTGGCTGCCGCCACCACCATGGCATCAACAGGGACACCCTTGGTCAAAAACTGTTTATCAGCAGGGGCTGTGATAAATTTTGAAGGCCTCCGCGGGGTTGGTTCCATCGAGTCAGGGGCCGTCCATGCCTTCCTGGCCACCACTTCCATAAGGGGGTCAAAGGGCAGAGACACCCAGGAGGTGGAAGTGCGAGAACCAAATGCCTCTAGGTAGACTGACTCGTCCTCAGAAGGGTTGAGGGTAGACTAGTTTCCCCCTCTGCTTGAGGATCTCAAGGATGTCAGAGAAGGAGACATCCTCAGAGGGGGATCTTGGGGACCCCTCCGACTCATCCAAGTCAGTATCAGATGTGATGGACTCAGGGGAGTCCAGATGCTTCCTCTTACATTTCCTCTTCTGAGGGGGCTCCCCTGACGGATCAGGGGAGGCCTCAGAAGAGGAGGATGCTCCCAATGGGGGCCCCTGAGGCGTAGGATCTCTGCAGTCAGGGTCGAGAGGATGAGTAGCGACCGTAGCAGGCACTACAGTGGGAGGAGCTGAGGGAGCCAACCGAGGAACAGGCACAGGGGCCAGCACACTCCTCATGACCTCGAAAGCACCCCTATCAGGCAGAGAAGAAGGTCCCTGCTCCGAGGAGATAAGGACCCCTCCCGGCACGGAGAGGGATGGCTCCGAGGCCGATGTCGGAGCCGAACTCACCTGCGCCGAGGCTCCGAGAGGGAGAACGGGGTCGGACACAGGTCCGATGCTACTCGCCCCCTCGGAGCCAACAAGGGAGTCACGGCGTCCGGATCCCTCCAAGGATGGCACCATAGAAGAAATCGGTGCTGACGACGGAGCCAAAATGGGTGGTATCGGCTCCGACGTGTCGACGGTCCCGGCTCCCACAAGCTCCGGCTCCGAACTCAAGGGAAGAGTCGGAGGAGGAATCGATGATGGAATGGGAATAGCCACTGTCTGTTGAGAAGGGCTATGAAGCATCTGGGCCAGTGCCTGCGACTTAAGGAGTCTACTAACCACCCTCTCGAGGTCATGGTCAGAAAGCCTGGAAGACCGAGAGGAATGGAACCGGTGACTGCGCTCCAAAAGCGAAGGAGATCTCGGAGCCGAGTGGACCGACTCCAAAGAGGGGGACCTGGAGCGCTTACGGGTCAAAGTCGGTTCCGACAAACCTATCGGAGCCGACTGAGATTTTGAAGCGTCGGCTCCGGCCGAAGCCAATGCCAAAGCAGAAGTAGCACCACTGGTCGGAGGCTCTAAACTCGGAGCCGACGATTTAGTGGGCTTAGAAGGCTTGCCCGACGAAGACTTGGCCGGGGAGCCTTCAGGCTTCAATAAGCCTCTCAAAATCAATTTGTTCCTGCGTTCCTTCAGGACTCTTGGACTGAATGCATGGCAGACGGAACAAGAGTCCTGCAGGTGCAGAGGGCCTAGGCAATACATGCAAGAAGTGTGACCGTCTGTCAGAGACATTTTCTGACGGCACGAGTCACACTTCTTGAAGCCTGAGATCTTGGATTCCTTAGACATAATGGAACACACCCAAACACCACACACACACACACACACACACACACACACACACACACACACTACAGTAAATAAAAAACCTAGTTCAGTCACAACACCACACCAAAGACTGAACCTACAAGTAACACAGACTTTAACAAATTTACCCAAAAACTAACTTGGCCCTAAGGCCTAGATGTATAAGGGGAAGGAAGGGCCGGGGGGGGTAGAAAATAGACCCAGAAGGGGACTATACAAGGCGGGTTACTCTAAGTAGGGGACAAGGGTATAAAGAACACTAACCTAAAATAAAAAGGGAAAAAATCTTACCTAAAAAGCTGTTCTTTTTGAAAAATTACCAGAGCCGGCAAAAAACGCAACCTCGCAGCTAAGCGGCAAACGAGATCTAGGTAGTTAGCGCCTAGCATTGTGGGATACAGGGTTACCTCGAGCCGATAAAAATAGCTCTCGAGCTTTGGCATAAGCCGAGTCGGAGCCGAGGATCGGCTCCGAACCCATCCAGCAAGAATGAAGGCGAGATTGACAACTTAACATCATCTATTAGCGAGTCTGCCTAACTCCTTCGATCTGCTCCAGTCTGCATACCAGGCAAATAGATCAACTGCAGATGTGATATCTAGAAGGTAGAAACAACTACGTAAGGCTGCTGTGCATCGACTTCAGTTCTGTGTTCTAAACTGTGATACCGATGCAACTAGTGGATAAGCTTGTGAACAATATGCAACTGGACTCTTGACTTTCTGAATGGTAGACCCCAATGGGCAAGCACTGGAAACAACATCTCTCAACGCAATACTGGCAATCCCAAAGATTATGTGCGCAGTCCCTTGCTCTTCACTATTCTCACCCATGACTGTACTGCAAAACATAACTCAAACCATATTATAAAATTCACTGAATTGCTGATGATACCACCACAGTCGTGGGTCTCATTAGTGGTGGAGATGAATGTTAACTACAGGGATGAGATGAACACTTTGATTGCCTGGTGTGACAGGAACAATCTGGACCTGAATGCTAATAAGACCAAATAAATGATTATGGACTTCAAGAGAAAGGCAACAGTTCACCAACTACTCACTATCAAAAAGGGGAAGTAGTACAGAAAGTCAAAACAACCAAGTTCCTGGCCCTTCACATCTCAGATGATCTCTCCTGGACTGTTAATACCAACCATATAGTCAAGAAAGCTCAACAGAGGCTTCACCTCCTGAGAAAGCTCAAAAAGGTCAGGCTTCCACTGTCTGCTCTTACCACTTTTTACAGGGGAGTTACCGAGAGCATCCTCACAAGAAACTTCATAGCATGCCTCGGCAACAGCACAGTTGCCAAGAAGAAGAAATTACAGAGGGTGGATGAGAAAATCTTGGGCACAAACCTCCCTTCTATTCAGGAGCTTTTCTTTACAAGAGCAAGAAAGAGAACATACAAAATACTAGATGATTCCACCCATCCGGCCCACAACTGGTTCTCACAACTTGTGTCTGAAAGGAGGTACCGCAGCTTCTGCTGTAGGATTACCAGATTCAGAACAGTTTGTATCCCACAGCCGTGAGCCTTATTAACTCGGACACCAACCACAATACCAGATACAGTGAAGCCTCTTTTTCATTTAATTCTGCTGCTCTGAGCAATTACTGCCAGTATTACTATTATACAATATGATGGCTATACTGAGTTACATCTAAGGTTAACAAGTGCAATATGGTAACTAAACAGCTGCTATTCACTAGTCTCTATTTATTCTCTATCTTAATGGTGAAGGGGTTTGATGGTGGGTATTTATTTATTTAAAATTTATCATTGGATAATGGGAATTGAGTGTGTTTTTGTAATGTGAACGATCTCTTGAATGTCATATGTGTTGTTATTTTCTTTCTTATGTTATTCTGATACCGCTGTATCTATATTATTTGCACTGCATTTCTCTCATGAGCTGACATTTATAATTATGTTTAGGCTGCAGTTATGTGGTCCTAAATGACAATAAAGTTTCTCTGAATCTTTATCAGGAAAGGAAGGCTTCTGAGGAAGAGGGGTCTGTGTAGACTTAGCAGGGAGAGCCCTCCTACCAGCCTTCTTGCCTTTAGGAGGAGGACAAAACTGCCTTCTAACAAAGGCCAGTTTATTGGGATAGTTTCTCTGGAACTTTGGCACAGGGGAGATAAAAATATGTTTCAGGTCCTGTAACTCTTTGCCTTTTTCCTACAGGGACTTGAACAATTCAGCTGCAACAGCACCAAACAAATATTTGTTGTCCAGAGAAGCATCCATCAACTTAGCCTTAATATCATCAGGCAGAGGTTGAAGCTGTTGCCAGGAATATCTCCTCAGCACAGAGCCAGAGGCAGCAGCCCTAGAAGAAGCATCTGCTGCATAACTACATTTAGTTCATAGGTTCATAGGTTCATACTAGGCTATCTGCCCTGGGGCAATTATAAGCCTAGCCCGATTCTGTATTGCTTACTCCACCCCTTGATTTAAGTATACTGTGCCCTTTTTAAGGTTTAGTTTACTGTGCCTCTGTCTAATAGTGACACGGGAGTAATCCCTGGGACAAACCTACGATCCCCCATCCACTTATCGAGATTCCTCTTGAAGAGATTCAGTGAGGTGCTCTGCCTCACATGAACTGGAATTCTATTCCAGAGCGAAGGGAGCCTCTGGGTTATGAACCTGTCCCTCCAGCAAGTTCTATTTATTTCTGTGCTGAGGTTCAAGTCCCTCGAGCGTGTGGCTCTAAGGGATTTAGATTTACTGAGGTGGAGCATGTCCATTAGTTCTGGATTTGACATAGCTTTGTATGTCAGGCATAGATCGCCTCGAAGTAGGCGGTATGCAACTGAGTAGAGCTGGAGTTTTTTTAACGAAGCAGCATATGGAATCTGTTTGAGACCCTTGATCCTCTTGGTGAGATACTTTTGGGGTCTTTCTAATTGCTGCAGGTATCGGGTAAGGTACATCCCAAAAGGGGCATTGTATTCTATGATGGGCCTGATGAGGGATGAATAAAGGGGCACGATTACCTCTCTTGATCTAGATGTGAAACCCTTTGTGATGAGGTGGGCTATGTAGAAGGTCTTTCTAACCACTTTGGCAATGTGGTTTTCAAAAGAGAGATTGCTATCAACTTGGGTCCCCAGGTCCCTAATAACTTTCTCTGTACTTAATGGGTTTCCGCCTATGTGGTAATTTGTGGGCACATTGTTTTGCCAAAGGGTATGACTATACATTTTTTGGCATTTAGCTTTAAACCATGGCACTGGCACCAGTTATCTGTCTCTGTGAGACCTTTTTGAAGGATGTTTGTGTCAGCTGGACAGTTGATTATGGCGCCCAGTTTGCAGTCGTCTGCGAACTTGGTGAGCCATAGTCCTCCCACATTTGCCTGTACCTTGGAAAAGTATATACCGAACAAGAGTGGTCCCAGGACAGAACCCTGTGGGACGCCACTTGTGTCCGGTTTCGAGTCTGACATGGCTCCAGCAACTCTCACTCTGTGGGTTCTGTCTTTGAGCAAGTTTGCGACCCATCTTGTGACATAGGGGTTTATATTTAAGCTGGATAGCTTATCTATGATGCCCGAGTGGGGTATTGTGTCAAATGCCTTTGCAAGGTCCAGATAGGCTGTGTGGACTACCTTCCCTTCATCTATGGCTTTGGTGACTGTTTCAAAGAAGTCAACCAGGTTCAAAAGGCAGGATCTGCCCTTGACAAAGCCGAACTGGGTAGGATCTAGTGTCTGTGGGTCCCCAATGTCTTTGTTTATGAGCTCCATGATGATCCTCTCCATAGCCTTGCAGACTAAGCTAGTCAGGCTTATGGGTCGATAGTTTCCAGGGTCCGTAGAGGCTCCACCTTTGTGGAGTGGGACCACTGTTTCTGTACGCCATTCTGTGGGCACATATCCTGTAGTGAGGCTGAGATTGTATAGCTGTTTTATTTGAGGGATTAGTTCCTCTTGGAGTTCATATAGGACGCAACCTGGGACGCCATCTGGTCCCATGGAAGCAGTGTTTTTTGCTTTGGAGAGGGCAGCCTTCACCTGAGCATCTGAGATGTTTGTGGAACAGCGAACTACCTGGGAAGTAGCCCCCAACAGAGACAAGGCAGAAGACTTTCCCTCAGAATCAGGAAGGTCAGAAATAATCTGGCAAGCTTATGAAAGGACAGCCAAAACTTATATGGCCATATGAGTCTGATAATTACAGCCCGAAAGGCTAGGGTGGCTGAAGTATAAACCTGTTTTTCCCAACTTATCCATAGTCTTGCTGTCCTTATCAGAAGGAAGAAGCTTGGTAGAAGGCACTAATTCAGAAGGCTTGTCAGATGACACAGAGACCACCAAAGGGTCAGCAGATGGACACTTATAAAGGAATTTGCAGTCATCAGGCACTTTATAAAACTGATCTGTTTTCTTAGGAGCAGTGTGTAAAAAGTCTGGGGCCTGATAAGCACAAGAAAAGGCATCCAATAAAGCAGCCAAAATGGAAGGAACAGCAGAGTGTCTAGGATACGATATTTGAAGGGGCTCATAATATCGCCACTGTATTTTAGACACTTGGGAACAATCCCATTTAAAGAATTCCATCATCCTGGAAATGGTTTCCCCAAAAGGAGATTTAGGACTAGCAGACTCCTCTTCCTCAAAGCCATACTTCAAAGGGGAAGGAATCTGGGTAGAATACGCCAAGGATTCCTCATCAGAATCCTCTTCTTCCTCAAAGGAATCCTGCTCCTTAGATCTCCTGAGATGGGAAGATGACCAAGGAGAAGCTGGGACAGAGACCACTTGAGGAGGCTTCAAGGCCATAAGAACACTGAATAAACCCTCTGTAAAATTCTGCCATTCACTTGAGGGTTCTTAGGAGCAGAAGAAATATGTTTTGTCATTGCTTCTTTTTTAAAGGGATGTCCCCTTATGAAACGTAAAGGCTGCAACACTGGCCTACACTCAATAATCGTAGTCAGGACTTCCTCCCTAACCAGTATCTGAGGAACCTCCCCTATGCCCTTCAGCGATAGTCAGCCTCAGTTCCCCATGAGCATCTGAAGTGGACGTCTGCAAGGCCTCCAAGGACGTGAAAGAAGTTTGATCCATGGCGGCCTCCAAACTGGTCACCGCAGAGGAATCCAGCCCAGGAACTGGACAATCCTCCGGGCTTTCACCAGCCTCAAGAGAGATGTCCCATGGAGGAGGCACAGCTGAATAACCTGACCTGATGTTTTTGGCCTTTTTCTTTGAATACGGCTGACTCTCAGGCTGGGAAGTACCTTCCATAGCATCTTTGGCTAAAAGCTTTAGATGCTGGTTTTCAAGATAAATGGCAAAGGATTAATGACGACTATGTAAGTTCTTTGGAAAAAAAGCATGACAAATAGTACACAATGTATGGTCATGAGAAGCACCTAAACAAGCACGGCTCATGATGGTCTATTGGGAATCTGTCTCCCACACTGGCATTTACCCTTTCTGGATGACATAAAACCCCACAACAACACAAAACCTAAAACCAAAAAAAAAAGATAAGCAAAAAAACCCCAAAAGGGCACTTGTCTGAATGGTTAGGTAAACCAGCAACAACTCGCATGCTCAGACTAACAATCAAAGATGGGTTGGACTGGTGGCAAAGAAGACATGATGATGATATGTCGAGATGTCACCTTTATGCCCCAAGTCTTGCGTGGGGAGCATAAGTGTGACACATGGCATACTGTTAACAACTTAAAGGCTTTCGTACACTTGCTGGATGTCAGGCCAGCCTTGGCAGGGAATCCCTGATGTTAAGCATACTGCAACAGTAAAGCGGAAGGACATCAGATTTTACAGGACTAACATTATGAATTCGGGAATGTGCAGAAACTTTGGTAAATTTAAGTTTGGTCTCCGACTGCCTTTCTTCTTGGGACTAGAAACATCCTTCAGTAAAACTCTATCCCCTCCTCTCCTGCAGGGACTGGTTGAGTGGACCCTTGTTACAAGACGTTCTAGGAAGATGGGGGGAGACCCACTTGGTCTTTGGGGGCTTCGGCATCCCTAGGAAGGGAAATCTTTCCCCTGAACTGAATGGAGTAGCCCTTTTCTATGACATTTAGGACCCACTGGTCACTGATGATGAGTTCCCACTGCTGTAGTATGGCAGTCTCTCCTCTAAAGAGAAGAGGGTGGAATGGGTTTGGGTATGGGGCAGGGGGGTGGGGGCTGTGCATAGTCACAGCTGCTGTCTAGTGGTGACAGGGTCCTTGGATCCCCGAGGTCTAGGGCTTATTCAAGTTGCCACCTTCTAGATGGCCTTGGCCTTTTGGCTCAGGGAGGCCTGTCTTTTTCTTGCCTTGGAGGCAGAGGCCAGGATTTAGAAGCGTAATTCCTGTTATACCTAGTGTGGGAGACAAAAAAAAAAAACTTTCACCCTTTTGATTTATTTTCCCTTTTTGTTCAATTTCTCAAAAACTTTCCCTGCCAGAGAGCCAAAAAGGAACTCCTTATCCTGTGGGGCATCCAAGAGTTCAGCCTTTACTTGGTCTGAGAGTGGCTGACTCCTCAGCCAGGCATGCCTGCAAGTGACAGAACCAGTAGCAGCTGCTCTACATGAAGCATCCAATGCATCGCAACCACATTTTAGTTTTAGACAGCAGTAGTGCTGATATAGCTGTATCTTCTATAGCTCTCTGTAGGGCCTTGTCTGTAATGCCCTCTGCCTTAGTAATGATTTGCTGTTGTGAGAACTCTATGCAAATGTGTATGTAGTGCCTCTATGTACTTTGACATGTGAAGGTGGCACTTAAGAGCCCTCATAGCAAGGGTAGAATATGTGTATGTCTTTTTGCACAATCTAACAATTTACTTTTTCTGTCAGACAAAGGGTGTCCAGCTTAGGGGCACCTTTGACAGAGTGAGTACACATTACTGAGGGATTTGCTTGTGGGTTCTTGTAGAGGTGATTATTGGTGTCACACACTGTGTAAAAATAACCTGGTTTTCTAGGGACAGGTGGCAGACAGGCAGGGTGCAGCGATAAATCAAAGTCAGTAACAACGTGAACCATAGGGGAATTGCCAGAGTTCTGGGACATGTTAGGATTAGGAGTTCTCTATAATGTGTCTGGGCCTGTCTGGGCCTGAGAAAATTCTTTGCTCTCCCAATTAAATGCTTCGTTCATCTTGTGCAAGGTATTCCCAAAGGATAAATTCTCAGGGGGAGAGGCAGAAGAAAGGTTATCATCTGAGTCAGTCAGGGAAAGATTGGGGGGGGGGGGTCTTCAGCATAAGACATCTTCCATATCTTTGGATTCTGAAGATTTGATTCCACCCGAATAGAAACATCCAGACATCTGTGGCTGTCTGGGCTCCCTGGACTTCATAAAGGCCATGAGTTCTTGGGCTGTCTTAAGCAGCTTCTGTACCTAAACCTGGGTTGAAGCAGTTGAAGACTGGGTTGTACGCTAGGGCAAGCTAACCGGTCTCAATTGTTTTATGCTTCTCAGGTTTTGAAAGCAAGGCATCAGTACATATTTGGGTGACCGCAACCTCCATCTGGCACCCTGAAATTTGTTCATGCAGAGCTGATGAAAAGTTATCTCCTCAGTAATCAACACTCAAACGTTGGAAGCCAAAGCCTGCTGAGAGTCTATGGATCCAACCGAAGTTGGTGATGAGGTAGTCATAACTGACTAGCCTGCTGCCATGGCAGCCTCCAGAGGCTCATGCCAAGTGGTCACTGGACCAGGGGGCTGGAAATGCACCTCACCTGAGTCAATGACCAAATGATGGCAGATGCAGAAGATTCTTCATTGTCTGCAGAATCCTCTTCCTTCACTTTCTTATCTTGGAGTTTCTTGGGCAAGGAACTGGCCAAAGCTAAGGTATGAGAAGAAACGGATGTAACAGAGTCAGAGGACTTCATGTTGGTTGCAAGGACTCTGGCTCTAAGCTTATGGGTTTAGAGCGAAACCTAGCACAATCCTGACAACTAGAAATATCATGCTGATACCCAAAACAAAACAGACAGACATTTTCCTCAACAGGGTACATATCTGAAAGCAGGTTGCGGGAAACTATGGTGAAAACGAGCCGACTGATGGACTATGAGCATTACATAAAATGGAGAAGTGCATCAGACTGCATAACTAGAACGGACTGAAGAAGGCGTATACAGACACCCCTTCTTATACACTGATGTCCAGACATTGGTGCTCAAATGTCCGTTGGCTAGGGATGATATAAAGACTCTGGGAATCGGAAGATCCAAGAATCAGTACTACAACACTGACTACAAAGAACATCCACAGTTGCTTGGGTCAGAAAGATGTCACCACGATGACTTTGGGGAATTCCTTCTGAATCTTCAACAGTGTCCTGGATATTAGTGGAAAGGGTGGAAAAGCATACAGGAACATTCCTGTTCAAGGAAAAAATGTTTCTGTCTTCTAGGCCTTCTTGCAGGGAGTCCTGGAGCAGAATTTTGCCAGTGGATTATTCAGACAGGAGGCAAAAAGATCTACGTGGAACTCCCCCAGAGATGGATCAAATTTCGGAAGACCTCTTTTTTCTAGTTTTCATTTGTGAAGGACTGTCTTTGTTTTGCTCAGCTCGCCTGCACTGATATGAAATTCAGGATGCCTGTGGAGTGAAATTGTACTGCAAAGCTATATCCCATGTTAACATGGCTAGTCTGCATAAGGGGTAAGACCTGGCTTGTTTATCTAACACATCACTATGGTACAGTTGTGTACACTTACCATAAATGTAGGTGTTCGAGTGTATTCACTGTTGCAGTTCTAACATATGGGTTATCCGTCTCCCGGTAGCCCTCAGTCAGCCCGAATACCAGAGTCCTCGGTATATGATGTAGGCTGCCACCGGTTGTAAAACTGATGTCAGAACGTCAGGTACAAAGGGAGGCAGCCAACGCCATTTCCTCAGTTTTTCCTGTCTTAACTGTCAGGAGCCCCCAAAAGAAGGCTAACCCAGGAAGGAAACACTCTGGAAACATGTCATACAAAAAATACAAATATATATATATATAGTCTGTGCCTTAGGAAAAAAAAGGGAATGGAGGTGGGAAACCAGGACTACAACAGTGAATACACTCGAACATCTACATTTATGGTAAGTGTACACAACTTATGTTCATTGTGTTTCACTGTTGCAGTCCTAACATATTGTTTGATTCCCAAAGCCCAGGAAAAAGACAAAGGGGAGAGGAAGGAAGACAGAGTAAGGGTTGGTAAGAAGGCCCTGCAAGACTGCAGAGTCAAACCTAGCCCTGGATTTAGAAAACAAGGGTAGACTGTAATGCTTTGTGAAAGTATGGCCAGAAGACCAAGTAGCTGCTTCTAGAATGTCCTTAGTAGGCACACCTCTCAGAAAAGCTGCAGAGGCAGAGGCTGCTCTAGTAGAATGGGTCCTAATACCCTAAGGGGGAACCTTCCCATGCTGTAGGTAACAAAAGTGAATACAATGAGCAATCCCTTTGGCAATGGTCTGTTTCAAAATAGCTTTACTCTGAGCCCCAAGAGCAAAGCTAACCAACAACTGTTCAGATTTTCGAAAGGATTTAGTTCTGTCTAAGAAAAATCTCAGCTGTCTATGCACAACAAGAGTGCAGAATCATTTCCCCTTTATTCTGGGGATTGTTGAAAAAGGTAGGCAGGTAAATAGACTGGTTAAGGATTAAACTGGAAACCACCTTAGGCATAAAGGAGGGATTAGTTCTCAGAGAAACCCGATCTGAATGAAAAATAATGAAAGGTTCTACTGCCATTAAGGCTTGCAGCTCCGAAACCCTTCTGGCTGAAGTAATAGACAAAAGAAAAGCAGTCTTCCAGGAGAGAAACTTCAAATCTGCAGAGGCAGCTGGTTCAAAGGGAGGTAGAGTAAGCTTTTCCAGGACAAAATTAAGATCCCAAGCAGGAGTAGGGGCTCTTCTGGGAGGTCTAAGATTGCTAGCTCCCCTCAGGAACTGCTTCATCAAGGGGTAAGAAAAAATGGGTTGCTCAAAAGAACAATGAGCAGAAATTGCTGAAGCATGAATTTTGATTGAGGAAAAGGAAAGTCCACCATTAAGTAAGCCTGCTAGGTAGTCAAGAATGAGGGAAAGAGAAGGGTGAGAAGAGTCTTCTCCTTTAGCCTGCATCCAAGAGCAAAATCTCTTCCATTTATCTGCATAGGATTTTCTGGTGCTAGGCCTCCTGGCCTCATGAAGAACTGCAATCACATGTTGGGAAAGATTAAAAGTATTAGCCAGGCAGTTAAATGCAGAGTTTGAAGATGAGGATGAAGAAACTTTTCCTCTTCCTGAACCAACAAATCTGGTACCATGGGAAGATGCCAAGGCTGAGCCTGGGAAAGGCTGTGAAGAAGGGGATGCCAATGCTGCCTGGGCCAATCTGGTGCTATAAGAATAGCCTTTGATTTTTCGTCCCTTATCTTTAGCAGTACTCTGGGAAGAAGAGGCAGAGGAGGGAATGCATAAATTGAGAGTTGTGTCCATGGGAAGGACAAGGCATCCACCCTCCAAGTTTTGTTGTGAAAATCCCTGGTGCAGAAGGTTGGAAGGAGATGACTGGTGTGAGAGGAAAAAATATCCACTTGTGGAGTGCCCCAATGCTAAATGATGCGGTGGAAAATTACCTTGTTCAGCTGCCACTCGTGAGGATCTAGAACATGCCTGATCAAATGATCCGCCAAGGAGTTTAGCCTCCCTGGAAGATACTGGGCTATTAGATGTATGCCAATGGAAGCTGCTACGGACCATAATCTCATGCTTTGTCTGCACAAGGGGTAAGAGTGAGTTCCCCCTGCTTGTTGATGTACCACATGACTGTTGTATTGTCTGTCCTGATCAGCAGAATCCCAGGGTAGAGTAGGTCCTTGAAAGCCAGCAAGGCCTGCTGCACCGCCATCAATTCTTTTAAGTTTATGTGCAGATGAATCTGCTGGGTGTTCCAAGTCCCCTGTATGCCCTTGCCTTCCAGATGAGCCCCCCATGCAAAATCTGAGGCGTCTGTGGTGAGAGTTTGACTGGCAGGTGGTGGGCGGAAAGGCAGACCCTTGTTCTGAGAACAGGCTGTTGCTCACCAAAGGAACTCCATTTGCAGACAGGGAATTAGGGGAAGATTCAAGTTTAAGTCCTGTGTGTGTGTGTTGACACCAAATATTCTTGAGGTACCATTGAAGTTTTCTCATATGCAGCCTTGCATATAGGATCATCAGAATACATGAAGCCATGAACCCCAGTGCTTGCAGGAATTGCCTTGCAGAGAGCGGGGTCATGCTTGCCAAGTTCATGAAATAAGCCGAAAGATCTTCTTGCTTCTCTTGAGGGAGGAATACCATCTGGGTGGCTGTATTCAGGCTCGCTCCCAGGAAAACAATCTCCCTTGTAGGAACCAACTTTGACTTCTTTTCGTTGAGAGTGTAACCCAAAGAGGTGAGAATGTTCTTCACGAAGTCCAAATTCTTTTCTAGTTGCTCTGGAGAGTTTGCTTGAATGAGAAAGTCATCCAGGTAAGGATAAATTTAAATGTTTCTCTGCCTGCAAAAAGCAATGGTTGGAGCCAGGCACTTCGTAAAAACTCTGGGAGCAGTAGATAAGCCAAAGGGCAGTACAGAGAATTGAAAGTGTTGCTCCCCAGCCCTGAAACGAAGAAACTGTCTGCAACTTTCCCTTATTGGGATGTGCAGATAAGCCTCCTTGAGATCCAAAGTTACCAGCCATGAATCCTTGCCCAGCATGGGTAGTAACGGTTGACGAGTGAGCATCTTGAATTTGGGAATCTCCAGAAAAGTGTTTAGAATAGACAGATCCAGAATAGGGTGCCAGGTGCCCCCTTTTTTGGGTACCAGGAAAAGTCTTGAATAAAAACCTAGGCCTGCCTGATTTGCAGGAACTGGCTCTATAGCCCCCATAGTCAGTAGAGAAATTTGATTTTCTACTTCTGCCCTGAGAGTTCTGGGTATGTCTGGGTACCCTTGCAGAACAGGGAAGGGATGAAAATAAAACTTGTAACTTTGGTTTACTATATTGAGCACCCATTTGTCGTCTGTGATGGTAAACCATACCTCTGCAAACCTAACCTTCCCCCCAAAGGAAGCCCAGGGCCTGCAGAGGTAGGCACAAGAAGGCCGGAGTCATTGAGAATGCTTGCTTTGGGAAGCTGGCTTAGAACTCCCCGATCTAGCAGAAGAAGAAGGCCATTGTTTAGCCCTTTGAGGGGCAGAAGTTTGCCCTCTGGAAGATCTGAAACCCCTAGGCCTAGAGCAACTCTGCTTGCCAGGATCGGGGAAAGACCAGTTTTTGGAAGGATAATGCCTACTGAACCAAGGAGGCTGAACCTGAAGGAAATCTTTTACAGCTTGCATAGATTTCATCTTATCCTCCAACTTCTTCAGTACCTCCTCAGCCTTATTACCAAAAAGATTGTCTTTGTGCAAAGGAACATCCAGCAATTTAGATTTAGCAGGTTCAGAAACAGGCTGCTCCCTGAGCAAAGCATACCTTCTAATAATGAAACCAGTGGCTGCTGCTCTGCAGGAAGCTTCCAAAGTGTCAAAACCACAATGAAGTGAATGCTTATTAACTAAAGTGGCAGAATTCAGTATGTCTTGTAAATCTTTGTTCTCAGACATGGAAGGAATATCCCCAAGTTTAGCCTTAATAGCCTCCAAAGTATGCTGCTGATACTTAAGCATGTGGAAAAGGCAATTCACAGATCTAATGGCAAGACTTGCAGAGGTATAGACTGTTTTACCTCACCTGTCCAAGGCCCTAGACTCTTTATCAGAAGGCACAGAGTTTTTAGCAATAGTAGCCTTAACACCCTTGGGGCTTTGAGGAATAATTTCAGGATCAGCAGTAGGGTTTTTAAAAAGGAATTGATGTGAATCAGGAACCCTATAATACCTACCAGGTTTTCTGGGGGCAGGAGGAACAGAATTAGGAGTTAAAGAATTTTCCATGAAAACATCATCCACAACTTCCAAAACTGGAGGTATAGCCAGAGGCTTATGCTGTGGCAAATCCAAAAATTCGCTGATTCTTTTCTTAGACTTTTGAAAATCCTGACATTCCCATTTAAAGTGCTCCCTAAGAGTATTCAAAGTATCCCCAAGGGAAAAATCTTCTGGAGGGGAGGCAGAAGGGATAGAGTCCTCAGCATCACAATCCTCAATGCCAGAAAAAAGTTGAGAATTTCCTTCTTCACCCACAGAAATACTGAAAAAGTACAGTTGTGTACACTTACCATAAATGTAGATGTTTGAGTGTATTCACTGTTTCAGTCATTACATTTAGGTAATCCTACTGGCAGGTTGCCCTCAGTCGGCCTGAATTCTAAAGTCTTGGGTCCTGCGTCGGCTGCTATCGCCCCTTCCCTGACGTCAGGTCGTCAGGGGTATAAAAGAAGCAGCCGACACCATTTTCTTTAGTTTTTCTTGCCCCAGATGTCAGGTGCTCCCTAAAAGGGTCGCCAAAATTTATATGTATGTATATATAAAATTACGTGCAGCAATATAAACTTTACCTTCATCTATCAGCCAATACACAACATAGGTTGTATAATCAGAGAAGGAAAAATAGGTTCCATCAGAAGAAAAGGGGGATAGCGGGTGGGTAACCTGGACTGCAACAGTGAATACACTCGAACATCTACATTCATGGTAAGTGTACACAACTGTACTATGTTCTTCGTGTTTCACTGTTGCAGTCATTACATTTGGGTAGAGTCCTAAAACTATGGTAGGGAGGCTGGTGCTAAACAGCATTAGGAGCGGCTATGAGGCCCCGCAGAACTGCAGTGGCAAAGCCTGCCCTGGATTTAGAGTAGAGTGGCAGATGATAGTGCTTTGTAAAGGTGTGCACTGAACTCCAAGTAGCTGCCTCTAAAATGTCCTTGGTTGGTACTCCCCTGAGAAAGGCTGCTGAAGTGGCTGCAGCTCTGGTGGAATGTGGCCTAATGCCCTTAGGCACTGGTGTGCCATGGTGTAAGTAGCAGAAACGAATGCAATGGCCTATCCACTTTGAAATAGTTTGCTTTGAGATAGCCTTTCCTTGTGATCCTGCAGCATATGCCACTTGTAATTGCTCTGTCTTCCTGAAAACTTTGGTTTTGTCCAAGGAGAATCTATGTTGTCTGTGTACGTCCAAAGAATGCAGCATTCTCCCCCCCTTGTTCTGTGGATTTGGATAAAAAGTTGGCAGATGTATGGTTTGGTTAAGAGCCACACTGGACACCACCTTAAGCATAAATGTTTGTCCTCAGGGAGACCCTGTCTGGATAAAAAATGATAAAAGGTTCCACAGCCATGAGTGCCTGCAGCTCTGAAACTTGTCTTGCAGAAGTTATTGCTAGGAGCAGAGCTGTTTTCCAAGACAAAAACTATATATCAGCAGTAGCAGCTGGCTCAAAAGTGGGCAGGGTGAGTTTTTCCAAGACATAGTTGAGGTCCCATGCAGGCATTGGTGATCTCCTTGGAGGCCTTAAATTTTTGGCTCCTCTGAGGTACTGTTTTAATAAGGGATAAGAAAAGATTGGTGGCTCTGCATTGTAATGAGCCAAAATGGCAGAGGCATGAATTTTAATAGATGAGAAAGATAGGCCTTTGTCCAGCATCTCAGTTAAGTATTGCAAAATCTGAGGAATATTTGGCACAGCTGTATCTGTTCCTTGTGCCTGGTTCCAACCACAGAATCTCTTCCATTTTCCAGCATAGGATTTTCTAGTACTAGGCCTTCTGGCTTCCAAGATGACATCCATCACAGCTTTACTGAGAGGTGTGTTTTGTATGACTACATTATCCGCCATGCTGCCAGGTTTAAAGTCCTGAGTTGGCTGTGCAGGATTTGATTGTTTTGCTGGGACAGTAGATGAGGTACTTGAGGTAAGGTCCAACCTGGGCATTGAGACAAGCTCCTTAGTATTGGGTACCAGTACTGGCTGGGCCATTCTGGGGCAATCAGTATCATCTTTGGCTTCTCCTGTCTGATCTTTAGGGGTACCTTGGGGAGAAGAGGCAGAGGGGGAAAGGCATATACGGATAGGTTTTTCCAGCTGAAAGATAGGGCGTCCACTTTCCATACTTGTCTGTGATAAATCCTTGTGCAGAATCTTTTTAGTTGGTAGTTGTGAGGGAAGACAAATAGATCTATGTCCGGGTATCCCCATTTGCTTGTTATCATGCTGAAGACTTGTGGATGCAGCTGCCACTCGTGGGGATCCATGAGGTTTCTGCTTAGTTCGTCTGCCAGAGTATTTTTCCTTCCTGGCAGGAATTGTGCCTGCAGATGTACTTGGTAAGTCAATACTGTGTCCCACAAAGTCATGGCTAGTCTGCAAAGGGGGTAAGAATGTGTGGCCCCTGCTTGTTTATATACCACATGACCGTGGTTTTGTCTGTCTTTATCAGTAGTTGTCCTGGATGAAGTAGGTCCTTGAAGGCTGTCAGGGCATTTTGAACAGCTAGCATCTCTTTTTGATTGATATGTAGATGCATTTGGTTTGAGGTCCATGTGCCCTGAATGCATCTTCCTGCCATGTGGGCCCCCAGGCATAATCTGATGCATCCGTTGTTAGTGTCGGCCTGGCTGGGGGTAATGTGAATGGCTGTCCCTTGTTTTGGTGACAAGCCTTTGCCCACCATCAAAACTCCTGTTGCAGGCAGGGAATGAGAGTAATCATAGTTTCCAGCCTGTGGCAATGTTGAGTCCAAACACTTTTTAGGTACCATTGAAGTTTCCTCATATGCAGTCTTCCGTATGGTATTAGTAGGATGCAGGATGCCATGAAGCCCAAAGCCTGCAGAATTTTTCTTGCAGATAACTGAGCCTTTGTTGCTAACATTTTGAAATAGGCAGTCAGTTGCCTTTGTCTGGCGTGAGATAAGCCATCTGGGCAGTTGTATTTACGCTTGCACCCGGGAATATTATCTCTTGAGAGGGTACTAGTTTTGATTTCTTTTCGTTGACTGTGTAGCCTAGGCATGTTAGAAGTCTTTTCACAAACGCCAGATGCTGTAGTAGAATGTCCTTGTTCTCTGCTTGAATTAGACAGTCGTCCAAGTAAGGATATATTTGTATTCCTCTTTGTCTGCAAAATGCAATTACTGGTGCCAGGCACTTTGTAAAGACCCTGGGCGCAGTAGATAAGCCAAAGGGCAGTGCAGAGAATTGGTAATGCATTGATCCAGCCTTGAATCTGAGGTATCTTCTGCATATTTGTCTGATTGGGACATGCAGGTATGCCTCTTTTAGGTCTAAAGTCACAAGCCAAGCATTCATGCCCAGCATGGGCAGAAGCTGCTGCAAAGTCAACATTTTGAATTTTGGTATATCCAGGAATGTGTTCAGAATAGATAGGTCCAGTACTGGCCTCCAGGCCTTGTCCTTTCTGGGTACCAAGAACAGTCTTGAGTAAAATTGTTGTCCCCGCTCTTGCTCTGGCACTTGCTGAATGTCCCCCATGTCCATGAGGGATGAGACTTGTTTTGTGCTTCTGCCCATTGATTTTTTGGCAGATCTGGCCAGCCGTTTGCCTTTGGCAGGGTATGGAAATGGAACTTGTAGCCTTGTGACACAATATTTAGAACCTGTTTGTCCTGGGTTATAATGTGCCAATTTTGAGAAAAAAGTGCTAATTTTTCCCCTAAGGGTGCTGCCAGGAAATAAGTGCTTGGTGCAGGCAGGGGGAAGTCATTGGGACTGTTTCCTGTAAGGTTGTGATTTGTCTTCTCCACTTTTGGAGGTAGAAGCACCCCATTGCTTTGACCTGTATGAACCTTGCGCCTGGGATCTGCCTCTAGGGTGTCTGGATCTGCCCCTTTGAGGTCTGTCTGACACAGGAAAGGACCAATTATTTGTAGGCCAGTGTCTGCTAAACCTAGGTGGCTGTACTTGTAAAAAATCTTTGACAGTTTGCATAGATTTAGCTTTGTCCTCCATTTTCTTTAACACCTCTTCTGCCTTAACACCAAACAAAGTATCATGGTGTAAAGGTGCATCTCATAATTTAACTTTGACATGATCAGGCAGATTTTGTTCCTTTAACCAAGCATGCCTCCTAATTACAGAACCCGCAACTGCGACCCTGCAGGAGGCCTCCAAGAGAATCAAACCCACATTGCAAAGTATGTTTTCGAACTTGTTCAGCTGCATGCAATAAATTCATTGTTTTCTGCACATTCAGAATTTAATAACATTTTCTGTTTAAGTAATGCCATGACATGTTGCTGATATTTAAGCATATGAAATTGACAGTTTAAGGTCCTTATATCCAAGGTAGCAGATGTGTAAACCTTTTTCCCCATCTATCCAGTGCCCTTGAATCTCTGTCAGAGTGGGGGTAGGGTTTTTTGCAGCAGAAGCCTTAACCCCTTTAGGACCCTGTGAAATAGTTTCTGGGTCTGCAGCAGGGTTTTTGAAAAGGAATTTATGAGAGTCAGGCTTAACAGGAGCGGGAGGTAAGGAGTCAGGGGTCAGACTAGACTCTGAAAACACATCATCTACAATGTCTAACACAGGTGGAATGGCTAGAGGCCTGTGTTGGGGTAGTAAAAGGAAGTCCCTGAGCCTCTTTTTAGATTTTGAAAAATCTTGGCTCTCCCAGTGGAAGTGCTCCCCCATGGTATGCAAGGTTTCCCCACAAGAATAGTCCTCTGGAGGAGAAGCTGAAGGAATAGATTCTTCAGCATCAGAATCCTCATGGGGGGAATAGAATATTCCTGGTCAGAAGAGGAATCAGAAGAAATAGAAACCTGATCTGAAGATTCATAGTTTGTCTCTTGCCTAGGCCTCTTATCAGGAGGGGGATGGGAACCCCTGATCAAGGTAATCAAGTCTTCGGCCATTTTGAGCATCTGTTTTTTGGGCATGGAGGCCTGTTCACGTGGCTCTTGAGTTTGTTTCTTTGTCTTTGAAGGTGCTTTAGTCTTTGCCTTTGAAGCTGAAGTCAGTTTATGTTTAGGTCTGAATACACCCTCAGAAGCCAGTGCCTGTTCAGCGGCTCTGGACCCATTTGAAGGAATTGTGTCCGAGGCTCCAATACCTTGAGTTTCCAGCGGCATAGCTGACTCCACGTGGGAGTCAGTAGCGGCCTGTGACTCTAAAGTAGTGGGCGTCAGGGGCTGCGAAAGCGCCTCACTGAGAACCGGCGACTGGCTTAGGAGAAGCTTCTTCGTCGGTTTTGGGCCTCGGTTGTCTATCTTTTTCTTTTTCTTTGCATTTTTTGTGAACTCCGGTAGCCGGATGGCTCTCTGACGACATTTCTGGATAATTAAACCTGCGTCCAAAATATTTTAATGCAAAATCATACTGACGCTTAATATTGCGTTGGTTAAATCTAGCACAAAACCGACAACCTGAAACGTTATGGTCAGGGCCTAGGCAAGGAATTCAGTAAGAATGAAAGTCCTTATGAGGTATTTGCTTTCCACAAGAAATACAATTATTAACTTTTTCTGACATCTGTCTGGAACAAGAAAAAAGTTTCCCCAACGGGATACTTAGCTTTAATGAAGAATTCAGATCTGAAATTCGAACACGAAAATCTCAGGAGTCGGCCGACCGGTACTTGCAAACAAGAAGTTATGTACTCACCATAATGTTCGATGTATGTAGTTCATCTCGCCTCACATTCTTACCCGTGGGTTTGGAGCCAAATATCGGCTCTGACTCGGCCAATTTTTACTAGCTCAAAGTCTCTCATTAGCTGGGCTAAGAGGGTATCCCATGGTGCACTGCTCCCTATCCCCAGATCTAGTTTGCTGCGAAACAACATATGTACTTCATACACACCTCACATCCATATAAACAATCACTAAAGAAAGGGACTCAGCAGGTGACAACCTATACTCCAAATCTTATGCTCCAAATTCTCCAGGCAGGGGGAAGGTGGGAGGGTAAGTAAGAATGTGAGGCGAGATGGACTACATACATCGAATGTTATGGTGAGTACATAACTTCTTGATGTTATGTAGTCCTATCTCGCCTACATTCTTACCTGTGGGACAGCGTCCCTAGCACCTACATCCTGGGTGGCTCATAGGAAAATACTCCTGAGAACTGTGGAACCAAAGGAAGATCTGCCCCTGGAGACCACATCAAATTTATAATGAGAAACAAAGGTGTGGGGAGAAGCCCAAGTAGCTGCAGCACATATATCATCCATTGACAATCTAGCTTGATAGGCTGTGGATGCGGAGACAGCCCTCGTAGAGTGTGCCTTGACTGGAAATGGCAAATTATTATCTCCTGCCTGATAGATGAAAGAGATGCAACTGGCTATCCATTTAGACAGCGTAACCTTGGATATCGGAGAACCCAATCGGTTTTCCGAAAAGGAAACAAAGAGTTGGTCAGACTTCCGGATATCTTTTGTCCGGTGTAGACAGAAGCGTAACTGTCTATGTACATCCAATTGGTGAAATCTAAATTCTGCCTTGTTAGAGAAGTGGGGAAAGAATACTGGCAGCTTAATGGACTGATTAATGTTAGACACAGAAGCCACTTTAGGAAGAAACAACGGGTTTGGTCTAAGAGAGAGCCTATCTTTGTGAACAATTAAATATGGGGGTTTGATGGAGAGGGCTTGAATTTCCGAGACCCGTCGTGCTGAAGTGATTGCTATTAAAAATGCTATTTTCCATGTTAAGAATTTTAATTCACAGGTAGCTGCAGGTTCAAAAGGTGGTAGTGTGAGGGCTTGGAGAACAAAATTGAGGTCCCAGGGCATGACGGGTTCGGACACTGGGGGATGAAGTAACAGGGTACCTTTAAGGAATGCTTTGCATAGTCTGTGGGCCATAAGACTAGGTTCATTTGCTACGTGGAAATTAGATATTGCCACCAGTTGAACTTTGATGGTGGCTGATGCGGATCCCTGATAGAAAAGAATTGACAAGAATTCCAGAACTGAATCTATCGGGGCTGTATAAGGATCGATACCTCTAGTATGAGTCCAGATGGAAAACCTTTTCCATTTGCTAGAGTAAATCTTTCTAGTGGATGGCTTATGGGAGGATGAAAGAATATGGACCATCTCCGGTGAAAAATGATGACGTCTGACTAGCGATGGAAGTGGAATAGCCAGGCTGTCAACCAGAGTGTCCTCAGAGAGGGGTGGAACTGTCCCGACATGTGTGTCAGTAAATCTGGTAGAGGGTCCAGAATCCAAGGAGTGTCCACAACGTATGGTTGAAGAAAGGGAAACCATACTTGACGAGACCAATGTGGGGCAATCAGAATCATTCTGCTTCCCAAGAATTGAGCTTTCTGAATCACCCCTGAGAGAAGGGGAAACAGAGGGAAAGCATAAAGCAGACCGGAGGGCCAATAGTGAACCAGAGCGTCCCTGGGTGATTCCCCCTGTGGGGAAAATAAGGCAGATTTTTCCCAGTTTATCGTTATGTCCAATTGGTGACACAGACTGATGGTAGCGTCCCTTGTCTGAACTAGTTGATGCCTGGAGGGGGTGGTAAGGGAGCCAGTCGTCCAGGTACGGAAACACCTGGAATCCTTGACGTCTCAAGTGAGCCGTCACCACTGCTATACATTTGGTGAACACCCTGGGGGCTGTGGTGAGACCAAAGGGCAGGGCTCGAAACTGGAAGTGACTGGCTCCCAGCCGGAAGCGTAGGTGAATCCTGGATGCTTTGTCCATTTTGATATGGTAATAAGCATCCTTGAGATCGATGGAGCACATCCAAACTTCCTCTCCCAACAATGGGAGAATTGACTGTAGATTGACCATATGGAACTTGGACTTGTGTACGTAATTGTTGAGTTGACTGAGATCTAGTATGGGTCTCAGGTCCCCTGTTCTTTTTTGCACAAAAAATCTTGAGTAAGTCCCTAATCCAATTTGTTCTGAGGGGACTGGTTGGATGGCTCCTTTTTCCAGCAGCTGAGACACCTCTGAGACTGCTTGATCCCTTTGACTGGGTTGAACGTCTGGGGATTTTTCTTATTGGCGGGGGTACTGAAGAAAATGGGATGAGGTAACCTCCAGAAACTATCCTTAGTACCCATTGGTCCTGGGTGATGCTCTCCCAAGCTTCCGGGTATAAGGAAATTCAACCCCCGATTGGCTCCGGATAAGCGCAGTCGGGCACACCTTCAGGAATGAGAGTATGGAGAGCCACGAAAGGAGTCGCGGTCTCTCGAATTGCGGGGGCCCCCTCTGCCTCTGGGGCGACGTCTCCCTGAGTAACCCCCCCCCTGCCTCTGGAGGGGGGTTCACCTGTCTTGCAGGAAAAACCTCTGTGATTTCTTGAACCACGTCTCCCCCCCCCTGCTGGGCCTTGGGATAAGGCCTAGAAGGAAGGGAAAAACGGACCCCGACGGCAGACAGGGTCTTTCCCTCTTGCTCGAACCTGGTGAGTGTGTCTTTCATTTTGGTCCCAAACAAGGAGGAACCGTCAAATGGGGCGTCAGTGAAGGAAGACTTGAAGGCCTCCGCGAAGTGACACAGGCGTAGCCAGGCTTGCCTTCTAAGGGCAACCCCTGAGCTCGCCGCCCTACTCGCTCCCTTGGCCGCATATGAGATGAGCCGCATGGACGAGTTAGTGCTGGAGTTGAGGGTAGAAACCTGTGCGTTAACCGTCTGAGCTACCGCCTCAGGTATGTTACCCGCAAGAGTATCTCCCAATTCTTTGAGGAGATCTCTCTGGAGCCAAGTAAAGTGAGATAAACAATTCAGCGACTGTAAGGTGAAGGTTGCTGAAGATAGGGTACGCTTCCCGTACCGGTCCATGGTCCTAGACTCCTTGTTAGGAGGATGGACCGATGAGGAAGATTTTGCAACTTCCTTCTGGGTGGCTGCCGCCACCACCATGGCATCTACCGGGACTCCTTTTGATAGAAACTCTTTCCCCTGGGGTGCGGACAGGAATTTGTTGGGATGCCTGGGCACGGGCTCCACAGAATCAGGATTTTCCCACACTCTTCGACAAATGAGGTCAAGCAGTTCGTCGAAGGGTGGAGACACCCAGGAGGCGGAAGGTTGAGCACCAAAAGCCTTAAGGAATACTGACTCCTCCTCGGAAGGAGTTTTGGAAGGCCAGCCTCTTCTTTGTTTCAGTATCTCCAGGATATCGGAGAAGGAAACATCATCAGAGGAAGACTTGGGGGACCCTTCCGATTCCGCGAGGTCAGTATCGGAGGTGAGAGACTCATCCTGGGAGTCTATGTGCTTCCTCCTGCACAATTTCTTTCTAGGGGGCCCCTCAGGCAAAGACTCTGGGAGACCCACAGAAGGTTGGGGACCACTCGTGGGGGTGTCCTTAGGGCCTGGCGCTCTACTGTCCAAGGACAGGTGAGTGTCAGAGGCTCTCGCCAGGGTGGTGGGGGACGGAATGACCGACCCGGGTGATGTAGCTGACGATCTTGCCAGCGCGCTCCGTATGGCCTCGAAGGCAGGTCCTCCTGGATCCGAGAACCGACCGGCCTCCAAGGCCACGACCGGGGTCCCCCGAGCCGATGCACCGAGTGGGAGACTCGGAACCGACAGCTGTCTCGAAGGATTCCCCCTCAGGCCCGACCGTAGAGACCCAAGTCTCGAACCCTGTGGATGGAACTGACATGGTCGGAGCCGAAGTCGGCTCCGATAGACCCAAAGGGGGTATCGGAGCCGGCGCAGGAACATCACTCGGAGCGGAGCATACCGGCTCCGACGACAAGGATGTGCTTGGAGGAGGAATCATCGAAACGGTCATGGTAACTGGCTCCGGAGCCGAGTGGGTCGGAGCCGAAAACAATTTGACCAACACTGGCGACTGCAGGAGCCTCTGCACTACCCTGTCAACATCCAAATCAGAAAGCCTGGAGGATTTGGAGGAGATCGATGGAGATTGGGATCTCTTGTCCGGTGAACCAAGCCTGACACTGGGCGATCAGCTCCGAATGGGCTCAAGGATAATTGGAGCCGATGCCAATTCAGTTAATACAGATACCTCCTGCGGCCCCGAAGACAGTGGAGCCGAGGAGGTAGAGTCCAACACCGTAATCTTCTCCGGAGGCTCCGAAGTGGCAGACAGAGCCGGAGACCTTTTCTTGGACTTGGAAGCTTTAGACTTAGTACTAGAAGCCAAATCAATAGCTTCCTCAAAAGATGGTTTTAAAAGTCCCTTTAATATTAACTTGTTTTTTCTCTCCTGGAGCACCCTAGGACTGAACGCGTGGCAAAAGCTACACGACTCCTGTAAATGGATGGCTCCGAGGCAGTAGACACACACAGAATGTCCATCCGTGATGGACATTTTATATCCACATTTGGAACATTTCTTAAAGCCAGAAGGCTTATGTTCCTCCTGATCTTTGGACATTTTACAATGAATGGTAAAAGGACACCTAGATGCAACTCGCAAAACAAAAAGGCAGGAAACACCGTACAATTATGCACACCAGATACAAAACCAACTAGGCACACTGAGAACCTCTAACCGAAATGGTTCACACAAAACAGACACACCGGGAAAAACAGTACTAGCCACGCACACAAGAACCTCTAATTAAAACGGTTCTTAAAGGTATAACACAGGAAACACAAAGACCAAAGGTTAATCCAACGACAGAGGGGAGGACTAGGTCCTCTAACTAAAACGGGCCTAGCCCGTTGGAACAGGATAGGAGGGATACCAAACAACTAACACACAAGCACTGAAACACACACACAAAATTAGCGATCAGCAAGAATAGCTATTAAAATAGGTTTTGGGTCTGAACAAACAACTTTCTCAAAGAGAAATAGTAAAAAAGAGGGTACTTAGCCACAGCCAAGCAAGACCACATCCGAGCTATACAAGCGGCAAACGAGATCTGGGGATAGGGAGCAGTGCACCATGGGATACCCTCTTAGCCCAGCCAATGAGAGACTTTGAGCTAGTAAAAATCGTCCGAGCCGGAGCCGATATTCGGCTCCAAACCCACGGGTAAGAATATAGGCGTGGTAGGACTACATAACATCTGCTTTTGCTTCGGGCACCGCACGGCAAGAAAGACTAAAGAAAATGGCGTTGGCTGCTTCTTTTATACCCCTGATGACCTGACGTCAGGGAAGGGGTGACAGCAGCTGACGCAGGACCCAAGACTTTGGAATTCAGGCCAGCAGGATTACCCAAATGTAATGACTGCAACAGTGAAACACGAAGAACATCCTCAGAATCTGAGACAGAAAAAACATTAGGAGACAATTCCCTAGCCCTCTTGGAAGGGGGGGGCCCTAATCAGGGAAAGAAGATCACTAGCCATCTTTACCAACTGGGAATGAGGCACAGGAGGGGAGGCTGACATCTGCTTGTGAGTAAGTTTGCGGCTGGAAGGTTTGCTAGCAATCCGGAGGGACTCGGGAGGCCTAGCAACTGTAGAAGTCTGAGCTAAGGTAGTCGGTCTGGTTCTGGTGTCATGTTGAAAAGAAGAGGCGTCAGAAGCCGGTGCCTGCATAGCGGCTCTGGACCCATCTGAGGCGGCGACAGGCGGAGGGTCTGAAGACGAAATAGCAGCCTGCGGCATGGAGGACTCTGTAAAGGTCTCGGCAGAGGGCTGCGGCTGAAAATCTGCGGACTGCAGGGGCTGCGAAAGCGCCTCACTGACTACCGCTGTGCTGATGACCAATTTCACCAGTTCATTGTCAACAGATTTAATCCTAGGCCTGTCACGGTCCTTGTCTTTGTGTTTCCTAGGTATATCCGAAGTTGGGAGACCAGAAGACGCCATACCGACAAACTTAGGCCAGACTCCGAAATGCTTATACAAAATCTTAATTCTGCGGCGTATGGTACGTGGGTTAAAGGAAGCACAGAGATCACAGTTAGGGAACGTTGTGCTCAAGGCCCAAACAAGTTATACAATAGAAATGAAAATCACGGTGCGGAATCTGTTTTCCACAGGCAAGACAGTTATTAACTTTATCTGACATTTCTTAAAGCAAGAGAAGAGGATCCCCAATGGGGTACTTATCTGAAAGCGTCTTCAACTTGGTAGTCAGAAAGCAAAAAGAAGGTAAACGGCCAACCGGCACTAGTGCGAATTGCATCTGCTTCGGGCTCCGCGGCAAGAAAGACTGGGGAAATGGTGTTGGTTGCTTCCCTTTATACCTGATGTTCTGACATCAGTTTTACAACCGGTGGCAGCCTATGTCATATACCGAGGACTCTGGTATTCGGGTCGATTGAGGGCTACCGGGAGCCAGATAACCTATATGTTAGGACTGCAATAGTGAAACACGAAGAACATGTACTGGGGGCCACAGTTGATTCAGGGAGTTGAGTGCCTTGATAAGAGCAAGCATCTCTTTTTATATTTACGTGCTTGTGTCTGTCTTTGTTGTCCCAGATACCCTGCACTTTTATTCCCCTTGACACTGCTCCCTAAGCAAAGTCCGCGGCATCTGCTGTGAATGATTGCTATGGAGCAGGAGAGGAGAAGGGGAGATATGGATTTAGGGATATTTGATGTCTTCATCAAGTGATTTATCTTCCCACAATTCCCAGAAATTAAATCTAGGAAGATAATGGGTGATGGTGCTGGGACAAACAGACTTCGGATACCACTGCATCTTTCTCATGTGGAGTCCTGCCACAGGTATAATGAGAATCACACATCCCACAAGACACAGAATCCTGACTTATTCCCTTGCAGTGACCAAACTATGAGTGAAACCCCCCTGGAACATATCTAAATATAACTCTTTTTTTTTTTTTGTTGTTGAAGAAAAGCTCTTTGCACTGAGGTGTCTAGCGAGCATCCACGGAACATAACCCCAGGGAATTAAAAGACTTTTAAATGTTTTCTTGGAATATCAGCCTGCATAGGAGATCTCTCACCCAAGTGAAAAGATTCCTGACATTTTGAAAAAGACTCTGCAAAGATTAGCACGTTGTCTAAATGTAGGACAATGTGGAAACTCTGATGAGATCCAGACCAAAAAAACCTTAAGAAACATGTGAAGTCTAGATGGATAGGAGTACAATGATAGCCACCTTTTAAACCTAAAGTTACAAACAAAACTTCAGATGTGGAAGAATGGGTAACAGGTTGTGAAGTGAAAGCATTTTGAACTAACTGGTTTAGAAAGAAAAACTCAGAAATGGTCTCCAGGCATTTTCTTTCTATGGCAAAAAAACATTCTTTTAAACACCATTATTAAATTATCACTTAAGGCACAGGCAAACATACATCAATAGAAAAGAAAACCATTTTAACATTTTTTTCCATTTAAATACAATATAGATCACATATATTTTCTTTGCTACCACCATCAGTTCAACATTACAAAAAATTGCTAAATTCCTGCCTTCCCTTAAACCTCACAACTCCTTGAATATTATTATGCACTGTTCCCACAACTTCCATTTACTTATATGTAATTTGCTGCTTCCCTTTTCTAAAGATTCCTCCTCCAGTTCTTTTATCTCTTTTATAATATTCAATACCTTAAATACAATTGGCGTAGACCTTGATTTCCATTTTCCAGTAACTGCTTTTAGGCAGCCAACAGAATTAAACTTAATAACGTACTTCTGGAAATTTAGATCCTGTTCCCCAGCTCAAAAGAATCATTTCCTTACTTACAGCCATTTGCTCACCCAGTACTTCTGATTGAGTACTCTGTAGGGAATATTTAAAATCTGCCAACTCATTTTCCTCCCAAAACATATGTCCTCAGTTATCTTTCTTCTCCTTCACATTTCCAACACTCACTATCTACCTGAAGAAAAATTCTTTGACGTCTGCTTGGGGTATAAAAGTACCTACGCAAACACTTCCAAGCAAAGATCCTAAATCTTCTGGACTTGGTTACATACTTGGGAGCCATACATGTGTCTTCCCGTTGTTTTCTTGTAAATTGCTTTTCTAGTCTCTTTTCCCAATCTTTTCCAACCTCCTCTCACTGATTCTTATAGTTATGCAATATTTTATATGCCATAGCAATTATCCCCTTTTTAAACAGCTGCATCTGTTCTAGAGTCACCTAAAAACTCTACCAGAGCAGGTCTTTTACTTAAAATTCCCCTATCCTTTTCTTGGCACCAGAAACATTCTTGAGAAAAACCTCTTCCCAGCTGGGAAGGAGGAACTGTTTCAATTACCCCCTGAGAAAGCATATGCTGTAGGACAGGAGGGTTTGTTCAGTGGAATTTTCCCCTGGAAAGTAGGGATTTCTTCCCACTGCCATCTGTAATCCTGGTGAATCATCATTATAACTCATTTGTCTGGTACAATCTGCTGCCAAAGACAGAAACTGAGATTCAGACTTTCTGGAAGGGGTAAAAGTTTTTGTAGATACGAACTGTTACTGGTGATCAAAGATCCCTTCCGACAACTGTACGGCTGATAAATGATATCCAAAACAGAAGGAATCACCACGAATAAATAACTCCGCTTGTAGCATAAAAACGTGTTTTATTGTAGAATAAAATGAGCGCTTTCGCATAGAAAAAACTATGCTTCTTCAGATTCTGAATCTGAAGAAGCATAGTTTCAGAAATTTGAGAAGAAATCATC